>NW_026622941.1:27875898-28571898 GCF_023065955.2 Ursus arctos
GTTTGTATGAACTCTCTTCATACATGTTGCCCCTTTTTTGGCCATCTTTTTCTCAATTTCCTCCCATTGCAGGTGGTCATGTGTCTTTTGACATCATTTCCACCAAACAGAAGTTTTAGGGGAATGAATTCTATGTGTAAAATTTATCCATCCTTTATGGCGTCTGGGTTTTGTGTCCCACTTAGAAAGTTCTTCCATACTCCCACACTGACCCCCCCCTCCAAATCATGCTACCGTAAACCCTAAAGTCAAGTAGTCCCGCCTCTGCGTTCCAAGTTTCCAATTATATCTTTGGTGCCCCATTCTTAAATCTGAACGGTCATCCAATTATCACAAGATTCTGAGCAAATATAACAATACGGATAAGAAACTAGAACAGAAAAAGTGTAGGAAATGGGCTGCAGAGGGAAGAAAACTTAAAACATTATCCTTAGAAAATAATGCAATCATGAGACAAGAGCAGAACACATACATGGAAGGAACATTCAGATGACAGAAGTGTCCTTATAAATTTTAAATGTAGCAGAAATTTAAAACTCTGTGAAAAGGTAGGAAGATAAAATGAAGGAACTTTCCCAGAAAGTGAACAGAGACAAGAGAAGATTAAAGAATGGGTCTAAGGAGGTCTAGGTTCTGAATGGTTAAGAGTCCCAGATATAGGGGCACCTGGGTAGCACAGTGGGGCGCCTGGGTGGCACAGTCCTTAAGCGTCTGCCTTCGGCTCAGGGCGTGATCCCGGTGTTCTGGGATCGAGCCCCACATCAGGTTCCTCCGCTGGGAGCCTGCTTCTTCCTCTCCCACTCCCCCTGCTTGTGTTCCCTCTCTCACTGGCTGGCTGTCAAATAAATAAATAAAATCTTAAAAAAAAAAAAAAAAAAGAGTCCCAGATATAGAACAGGGGGGGAAAACGTGTGATAGAAACGAAGAAATAATTCAAGAAGAGACTGTTCTTCAGCATTACTTACAATAGCCAAACTATGGAAGCAATCCAAGTGCCCACTGGTAGATGAGTGGACAAAGATGTGCTGTATATTTACAGGGGACTACTCGGCCATAAAAAAGGAATTCGATCTTGCAATATCCAACAGCATGGACGAACCTAGAAGGTATTATGCTAAGGGGAGTAAGAGAAAGACAAATGCCATGATTGCACTTACATGTAGAACAAAAAACAGAAACCTACCCATCTATACAGAGAACTGGTGGTTGCTTGAGGGGAAGGGGTGAAGGATGAAAGCAGTAAAAGAGAGTGAGAGGTAGAGACTTCCAGTTGTGGAGTAAGTCATGAGAATGGAAGCTACAGCACAGGGAATATAGCCAACGGTATTCTGACAGCACTGTACGGTGACAGGCGACAGCTACGCCTATGGTGAGCACAGCATCATGTAAGAGTGATGTGCTCTCAGCAAATGAAACGGATGGAATTGATGTAACTCATGTGTCTGACCACCTGAACGCCATTTATCTTCGTAGCCCCAGAGCCAGACACAAATTATATAACCCACCTATTTTCAAGATTAATCATTTCAAGGAATGAAGCCCTTGAAATAAAATGAATAAAGAAATAATGCTTGGACAATTTAGAATTAGTGAGCCTCGGGCCTCCTGGTATTGACATTGGGTAACAGTATTCTACACTCCGGCATTCGGCGTCTTGCACCGAGAACAAGGGCACTGCACCCATCAGTTGTCAACAGCTGCCCAAAAGCTGGTATCATTAAAGCAGTGATTAAGAATACCTCGAGACAGGGGCGCCTGGGTGGCATAGTGGTTAAGCGTCTGCCTTCAGCTCAGGGCGTGATCCCGGCGTTATGGAATCGAGCCCCACATCAGGCTCCTCTGCTGTGAGCCTGCTTCTTCCTCTCCCACTCCCCCTGCTTGTGTTCCCTCTCTCGCTGGGTGTCTCTATCTCTGTCAAATAAATAAATAAAATCTTAAAAAAAAAAAAAAAAGAATACCTCGAGATAAATCAGCCAAGTACAGAACGAGTGAGACAAATCTAAATTTTTCATCAAAATCAAGCATGTGGCAGGGAAGCAGAGTGGAATTCATAAGGAAAAACTTCAATGTCTATATGCCAACGATTACTCCACCTTATAAAATACATAAACTATCACCCTGGTTATCATGAGAAATCACAATAGAGCATCAGCCCTTAAGGCTAAAGAATTAAAATCTGCAAACAGGAAAGATCATAGTATAAAAACATAGTATGTGATGTCAGAGCAGTGTGAAAACACAGCTGTTCTGGAGCTGAGAAAGTTAAAACAATGAGGTAGTTGACAAAGCATTGGTACAGGAGTGAGTAAATCTCAAAAAAAAAAAAAAACACCTTCTTTTAAAAACTGCATTTACTCACTAAATTATAGAGGCGATAACACGCTCACAATTGTTGGGTAAGAGTTTATTTAACGAAAGACTAAAAAATTTAAAATGAAAGAAGAAAACTTCAGGGGGAACTTAGTGTATAAACTATTTTATTGATTAAAGAATGGTTTTTAAAAGCAAGCATCTTGATTGCAGTATTCTGGGATACAGGGGACGGCTGGAGAAGGGCACTGTGAACCCTGCAACCAACTTGCTAAGGCAGGAAGTTCTTGTTTTGGAAGTTACTGTGTAATGCCTCTTACCCTGAGGTGTTAAATAATCTCGGGGAGTTGGTATAGGAGCATTGAATTATCATCGTTAATATTTTCTGAGCTGGGCATGGGTTCATCAGTTAAACTCTGAAGCCACATTTAACTCTCCATGGTGTTAAATGTTAGTATAATGTTTTCAAGAAAGAGGATGTAATGTGCTTAACTATTTAACAGAATTCTTTAAACACACGGTGGGTAATTTCTGGGTTAGGGATATTAGTATTCCAGTTAAATAAGTGATGTAAGTTCTATTCATGAGAAACATAGGTAAGCTTAAACTGTGAACTGTGAGAATATGTGTCTAGAACGAATACTGAACTCTGGCAGCTCCTGCTGCAGTAACACTACATAAAACAGTCTATACACATGCACAGGATTCTCTAAGTTTTTGGAATGAAAAAATTAGAGCACCTAACATTTATTAAATGCTTATGTGCCAGACATGGTGTTAAGTCTTTTAGATATATTCTTAGTGGAACTTCACGTTTGCCCAATGAGGTCACAGAAATAAGTTCATTACTGCACCCCCCCTCAAAAGACAACAGAAATCTTAAAGGTAAAATAACTTGCCCAAGATCGATAACCAAGGGGCGAAATGAGGACTCAAACACAGCACTGCCATGCTTTCTGATGACCAAACATTCTGCCTCCTGAAAGTGAGAAGCCACTAGAAGGGAAGTCTTCCTGATGGCACACCGGTAGTATCACCTGTGATCTCCTACTGTATTTTGTATTATAACACACGTAGTAGGTGCTTAAAGATAACATGTCCAGCTTCAAGGAGAAATGTTATTTAATAGGCAATGGAAAACAGATGAAATCTTTCGGTGAAGGACACATAAGATCAGTCTAAAGAAGAACTGTTCGTCTTCTTTTAAAATAGCATGAACCCGGGGGCGCCTGGGTGGCACAGCGGTTAGGCGTCTGCCTTCGGCTCAGGGCGTGATCCCGGTGTTGTGGGATCGAACCCCACATCGGGCTCCTCTGCTATGAGCCTGCTTCTTCCTCTCCCACTCCCCCTGCTTGTGTTCCCTCTCTCGCTGGCTGTCTCTATCTCTGTCGAATAAATAAATAAAATCTTAAAAAAAAAAATAGCATGAACCCATGAATGCCCATTCAAAAGTTATCAGTGATGAATAGTAAAAAATTAAATATTTTACCTCTCAACTAATGTTTAATCAAATAAGAACACTGAAGGTGCATGTAACTTTTTTATTGAGGCACAACAAGGCATTATAACTCGCCTGAACTTGAGGCAGTCAGTTTAGTAAGCTGAACGTTAATACAGTTAAGGATTAAGTGCAAACAATATACATTCACAGCTTGACTAGCGAGGCTACATCACAATTTATAAAGTGCCAGATTAGTGCTAATTGTCATTCAGCTTGAAATTTTTCACCTTGGGGAGGAAAACAAAAAAGTAAGGACCTCCTCCTTCCTCTAGGAATGATACCATTTTCCTAAACCAATCAGTCACAACGGCAAAGACTACTTCTCCTTTAACCCCACTAATTAGAACACCATCCTTTTACTGTCAATTCTGCACTGACTTTCAATCTTGATAAAGAAGGTAGCCTGAAAATGTAGAGTATTTCCAACTACTTCCATAAATTGCTCCCCTGTGCAAACGTAGCCATATCTGGTCTCCCTGGAAGAGCTGAAGAATCGCATGGTTGCTAGCAGTCTCGTGGTCTGGAGCACCATCGTTGGCATAGGCAGATACCAAGACCTCTTCATTCTTCATGAGGTTGACATACAGGGGCACGTTCACTGCCAGCTTTAGCATGTGAAAAATGAAAACATAAGTGCCATTCACCGGGCAATTAAATCTACCAAGCTGAAGATCGAAAGTTTCTCCCAAGTTGTTCAGAAGAAGATCAAACACAATAGGTTGGTCTAAAGTTCCAGGGGCGAGATTAGAGGTTCTGGCTGCTGAGAAGGCAACTCGCATCTGCTGAGGCAGGGGGTAGACGTGTACTGGCAGTATGGTGGCTGCTGGGTTTGTCACGGCCACATCCACAGGGGTCATGCTACGCGAGTCTCCTTGTCCAGAGTCACCACTGTTAAAGGTTTCGTTGTCTCTTTCTGGGCTGCTCACCTGAGAAGAATCACTCCACCCTGCTGTTTTATTAGCAACAGTGAGTTTCTCATAATGAAGCAGTTAGCTTTGAACACAATATTTAACATTAGTCGGCTACTGAAACAGATAAAGATACATTTTATAGTAAATTGTAAAACAAAAGCAACAAAGTATAGCTATAGTATACTTTCCTAGATTTTTCTAGCAAGAGGCTTATATACTACAATTCTAAAGCCCCCCCCAAAAGCCAAAAAGGACCTACAATGATCTTGTCTAGTAGCCTCATTTTTAAAAAAAAAAAATTTTTTTTAAAGAAACCACGGTCTGAAAAACCCAGGTTTGAACACTTTTACTTCTTTATCTTTCTTCCATAATTCTCACTCAGTTCTTCATTCCTCAGTGACAAATCCGCTCAAAGTATCTAATATATAAGGATTCAAGAAAACTGAGATTACGTAAAAGAACCAACTCTTAGAACTCCTAGCCACTTAAAGATTATTTTGTTATGGTCCTAAGACCACGATGAATGTCTATTCTACATTGCCAAGTTAATGTGATATCCTGAAATGTTAATGCTTTAAGTACTATACAAAAACTAAGCTCAGATATAAGACCAAGATGTGAATATCGACTGCTTTCTTAAAAGGAAAAGATTCTGTTTTCTTGTGATAAAGTTAGTTAATCTTCAGTAATTCTTGATTTTCTCAGTTATACTGAATCTTTTAATAGTATCGTCACATTTTAAAAAGTACTATAACACCCTGCTTTTGAAATTTCAAGTCATGGTGTCTTTTTTTTTTTTAAGATTTTATTTTATTTATTTGACAGAGAGCTCAAGCGGGGGCAACAGCAGAGGGCTAGTGAGAAGCAGGATCCCCACTGAGCAGGGAAGCTCGACACAGGGCTCGATCCCAGGACCCCGCGAGCATGACCTGAGCCAAAGGCAGACGCTTAACTGACTGAGCCACTCAGGTGCCTAAGTCATGGTGTCTTAGTTGTTGTTTATTCCTATCTTTCAATGTAGTGACATTAGAGTATCTAGAAGTTCCCATTATTACAAGAACCATCATCCTGAATCATCACATGAAACTATCTGAAGTATACATAGTGAGTATGTATCAAAGGCTGAAATAAACTGTGGTGTCAGGCCAACTGAAAGAAGCACACACAGGCACTTTTAATTAACTGGACAACTGACTGCCACAGCCGTTCCAGTAGTCTAGCATCTCCCTCAGGTCTTCAGTACTACACTTACACAAAAGGAAAACTTTAAAAGACAAACAGTGAAAACAATGCACTTCAGAGAGAACTTCACAGAAGATAAAGAAAGATCTAGAGGTATGTTTCGGGTAACCCAGTTAATTATCCTTACCTCTTGAATTTGTCCGAGGACCACCAGATGTCCCTCCTCGCTTGTAACACTGCTGGAAATTATCCTGAAACGAACACAAAATATTTAACCTTGGCACCAAAAATGCAAGATGATAATTAGTTATTTCCCAGTGTTACTGGCTGGTAAAATTGGAGGATTAAAATCCTCTTAGCCTTTTATCTGGCCTTCCCCAGGAACCACGGAGGCTCAGATGTTTCCAAACACCAAGAAAAAAACAAAACAAAACAAAAAAAACAAACAAAAGCAAGGGCCACAATAGCAATACTTGCTTCATCTGTTAATTAACCTGACCAACTAGGTATGCTAATATTTGCAAACATGATAAGGCATCTAGGAAACACTAAGTAAAAGATACAATAATGCTAGGTAATGAGGGAGATTCAGAAATATGGCATGGTCCTCTATCCCTTCTCTCAAGATATAAGGAAATAATAGGGCAAGAACACAGACTATTTCAATCTTGCCCTATTTATAAACCAAATGGTGAAGACATGTATGAACTACATTAGGGTTTTGTTTTGTTCTGTTTTGATACAGGAGTTGATAAGAATTATATTGTATGAATGTATTATTTCCTGAAAACATAATTTAGTATCTTCATGAAAAAATGTTCAGGAGGAACAGTTCAAACAGACTCCCAAATATGGTGAAAGTCAGCCTCCATACAACTCATGAAAATATCTGGTGTGATTAAAATAATATATGCAATAAAAATGTAAACAGGACAAGAAGTACACAATAATTAAGTCTCCTACCCCAAACTCCTAATCTTCCTCCCGACAGCAGCCACTATTACTATCTTATGGTTCTTCAGGAAGAAATTTATGTATTTATTTTTAATGTAAACTCTACACCTAACATGGGGCTTGAACTCACGACTCTGAGATCAAAAGTCATGCACGCTCTACTGACTGAGCCAGCCAGGTGCCCCAGGAATGCTAGAAGATTGGTGTTAAGAACAGCTCCACTGGGACGCCTGGGTGGCTCAGTCTGTTAAGCGTCTGCCTTCAGTTCAGGTCATGATCCCAGAGTCCTGGGACTGAGTTCCACACTGGGCTCCCTGCTCAGTGGGGAGCCTGCTTCTCCCTCTGTCTGAGGCTCCCCCTGCTTGTGCATGGGCGTGCTCTCTGACAAATAAATAAAATCTTCAAGAATAAATAAATAACCAATCCTTTAGTCTCATCTGAAATTAAAAAAAAAAAAACAACTAGCTCCATTACTGAAGTCTATATTAATCAACACACTCCCTTCACATACATGTTATTAGAGCTAATACTTGCATGCTTCATATACGTCTGGCATTGTGGTACTAAGCATTTATATGTATTAATTCACTTAATCCTCAGGATAGCTCAGAATAATCCTCACAACACTTCAGAGTAAGATGAGTAACTCGCAGATGAGTCTTCATCTAACAGATGAGGAACCAGAGCTCAGAAATTTTACGCAACATACCCAAGGTCACACAACAAAGGAAGTAAAGAAATCAAGGATCAAACCCAGGACACTTAGGTGATTTGGTATGTTCTTTGAAGTGTGTTCTTAACCCCTTCTCAGTACTGCCTCCGAACAGACATCTACCTTTCGTCATAGAACTAACTGTAAGCTCTTCAAATACAGGTACTTTACATATTATAACAGAACTCAGTTTGGTACCAAATACATACTTAAAGGCTTATAAAACTTCAAAACTGAAAATTCTGATGTATACAGTCATATCCATATATGATCAATGACAGGGAGATCCCAAGATTTATCAGCCTTTTATCATAGTTTTAAAGAAAATGTGCTTAGTTATGCAAATAATAAACCAAAAAAATTAAACTTATGAAGAAAAGCCTCTCCTACACCTGATATCTAGAAAAGTTAAATTGAAAGCAACGCAATGGTCTGGAGTTAGGAAACTTGCATTCTCATCTCTGTTCTACCACTTGCCTGCTGAATGACCTTAGACAAGTTACTTGTTTCTGAACCCCAGTCTCTTACGAGGTAGAGGAGTAAATGAGTTAATACAGACAACATGATAAAGTCCTTAGGACCTTCCAAGTTCTGTGTTAACAGGCAATTGTCATTCATCCTCTATGGGTTACTGGAAAAGCTTCCAACTCAACTACTCTCCACGGTACTGACAAGCAGTTCTAAAACAAAGAGCACCTTATACAAAACAAACTGTGACTCTGCGGTAGTTGAATCACAGGCTTAACATCAAAAGCTGTACTACTATTCAACTACGACAACTATTCTTACCCTTTGGGAATAAGGTGTTCCGGGATATTCTCTAGCTTGGAACTGTAGCTGGCTATAATTTCCATTGGTAATTGAAGGTGGTCCTCTATAAGTATCAAAACCTAATAAATAAACAACTTAAATAAAATTATGGGCAAAATTATACTGAACTTTTAAAGAGTCTAATTCTATACCACTTTAAAAGTTAAACTGATCCTGTAATACCATCATTTGATTTATGCCTTCTTTAAGCAAACTCTACTGATATTGCTTCCACAACAAAACACATATTTATAACATTATCGCTGACTTCAAATAATACAACTGTAGAAATTTACTATTACCGGAATGCAGGTGGAGTGCAGAAAGTGGGGTAGCTAAGGCCTGTCTACAGCACGATTGCTAATACCAAGCAGTGACAGAACACTTGGAACCACCTCTAAGACTTAAGAGAATAAAAATTATAGTCTCAAAGTTTATGTTTTTATCTACAGTATCCTCTATTAAATAACTAGAAAGTGGACATTGCCTAATTATGACATATTTTGAGCAGTCAATTAACAAAGGAAAGTTAATATTTAAATATGAAAACCAAAATTCATCCCTGGAAAAACAAGATGCTCAATCTTTCACTTCAGCAAGTCACAGGATCAATCTGCTTTTCATACAAAAAGTTCCTGTTATATACACAACAGGTATTTTAGAAATACTGCATTTTGCAGAAATAGGGAATTCTCTAACACAATATGGAGGGCAACTAAAAAGGGAACAACGTAAAGTAAAAATAGTTTGAGTTAAGTAAATATATACACAAAATAATTCAGTATAATTAAATTTTGTTCAGAGCATACCTTTATAACCACCAGGGGACCGATACGAATTGGTTAGTAATCTCCCACCACGAGTACATCCTCTAACAGATCCCCGGCTATTGACAAATGGTTGAGAGGGTCTGGGAAATACATTCGTCTGTGCTGGGTAAAAGGCAAGGCTACCATTGCTTACTTGAATAGTTCCATCAGGATAACTTGCTGCTTAAGGAAACAGTTTTAGAGTCCAAGAGTTAAATGGTAACAAAGATTTAATATTCTTTATACTTAAAAGTCATTGTATATCACAACCTTTAATACAATTTTCTCCTTTAAAAAAAAAAAACACACAGGTACTATATATATGTATGTATGTATTATTCAGCCTTAAAAAGGAAGGAAATTCTGACACATGCTACAACATGGATGAACTTGAAGACATTATGCTGAATGAAACGGGCCAGTCACAAAAGGACAAATACTGTATGACTGCACTCACTCTAGGTTAAGTACCTAGAAGAGTCAAATTCACAGAGTAGAATGGAGGTTGCCAGGGGACTGTAGGGAGAGGGAGTTGAGAGCTCGTGTTAAGTGGGCAGAGTTTCAGCTGGGGAAGGTGAGAAAGTCCTGGAGATGAATGCTGGTGTTGACTGCACAACAATCTGGCTGTCACAGAACTGTACACTTACAAATGGTTAAAATGGGAAATTTTATGTATATTCTACCACAATTAAAGAAAAAAAGGCTAAATATTCCAATCAAGGAGTAAAAGATAATGAATTCTAATACTGTAATTAAGAAAGCGTGTGACCAATATTCCTTATGTAAATCATCTGCCCTATGTTTTCACCTAAGCACAGATGAGAAGAGAACGGGGTCATGGGTGGCTGGGTCCAAGGATTTACATTTAGTACCTCTCGTGATGAACCAAGTACCCAGAATGCCCAACTCACTTACTTAGGCTTAAGTTTTAGAAAACTCAAAAGGGGTCTGAAATACCAACACTAAAAATCTCCAGGTGTTTATTAAACTAGGAAATAACTACAAAGTTGCCTATTCTTTCATGTATCGGAATAGCATGGAAGAGCAAAATAGGTTTTCATCTCCAAGCAAACAGTGGAATAAACACACTAAGTTGTATCTTGGTCTTAATGCTTTAAGAGGGAAGAAAAGAGAAAAGACCAGATAGCTATCTGTGTGCACTAAAAAATTCAACAGAATGGTTTCAAACCCTTCATAAAAGCAGCCGTCTAGGGCCCTACCAAACTCTCTCTCACTGTCTATGGGAATCAAAGCAATCAGATTTTAAAACATGAGCCTCCTTCAAGGTGAAATCAACCACCCAGGGGCTGCCTCGACACAAAATTAAGAGGTGAACTTAACTAAATAGAAAAAAAGGCATTTAAGTGTTTCTCAACACTTGAACATGTGAAGAAATAATGCTTAACTAGTCAAGAAAGAACCCCTAAACTATCACTAGTGCATTGCTTTCCATTCAGTCAGCTGTCCTCTAGGTCTTCAAAACATCATATGCAAAGATCTTACCCGTCTCTTGAGAAAGGACAGTCTGTTCTACGTGTATCGCTGGCAGTTGGCACTGGGGTGGTGTCTGTGTACTCGCTGTCGTAAAACTCTGATTGTAGCCGGATGAATAAGGGGATTCTTTTATTTCTTGTTCTTTCCGTGGAGGCAGAGGTGCATTAACATTAAATACCTTAAAAGACAAGGGTACACCGAGTCATCTGTGAAGTTTCATAGAAAATTAAGCGTGACATCTAACAAAATTCTGCAACATTCAAAAACCTGTATTTGATGGGCAAAAGACTCGAACAAACATTTTTCCCCAAGAGAAATGGCCAATAAGCACACGAAAAGGTGCTTAACATCATTAGTCATTAGGGAGATACAAATCAAAACCACAATGAGATACCACGTCATACCCATTGGAATGGCTGTTACAAAAAAAAAAAAACCAACAACAACAAAAAACAAAAATCTACATGTTGGCGAAGATGTGGTGTAAATGGAACCTTGTGCGTTACTGGTGGAAATACAAAATGGTGCAACGAACTGTAGAAACCAGGATGGTGGTTCCTCAAAAAGTTAAGCATAGAATTACCATGGGACCCAGCAATTCCACTTCTAACATACACCCAAAAGAACTGAAAGCAGAGATTCAGGTTTTGTATGCTAAGATTAAAACATCTATAGCTTGGTTCTAATCTATATAGTTTAGATAATTTTCTTATTACACATAAGAACAAAATATTATTCATAATAGGCAAAAGGTGGCAACAACCCAAGTGTCCATCAACAGCTGAATGGATAAACAAAACGCAGCACAGCGGTGCCTGGGTGGCTCCGTCAGTTAAAGCACCCAGCTCAGTCTCAGTTCAGGCCTTGATCTCAGGGTTGTGAGTTCAAGCCTCACACTAAAAAACAGTAGTATATGCGTACAAATACTACTTAGTCATAAAAAAGAATGAAATTCTGATCCACGGTACAACACAGAAAACCTTGAGAACATCGTACTAAGTGAAACAAGTCAGACGCAAAAGGGCAAATACTGTGATTCCATTTATATGAACACTCAGAATAGGTAAAAGTCAGAGGCAAAAAGGAGAGGAGAGGTAACCAGGAGCTGGAGAGAGAGAGGAATACCCTGTGGGTGTACTGAATGCCACTGTATTATACACTGAAAAATGGTTAAAATGGTGAATTTTATGTTATGCATATTTTACCATGGCAAAGAAAACACTTCTATTTGGTTTCTAACAGATATAAACTCAAGTACAAAAATTAATTTTCCTGCTACTATTATTATCTTATAATGGATACTGAGAATGAAAGCTACACAGGGCAAGAGGGTACTTTTCGGAAAGATTAGAGATGAACGAAAAAAATCTGGATCTACTAAATTCCTACCACATGGCAGGCAGTGACCTGTCCAAACTCTGGCCATTGTCTATAAACAGCACTTCCATTACTCTCTAGCTCCCTTACCCTGCTCCATTTTTTCCTGTAACATACACCACTTCATAGTATTATATATACGAGTATTTTTCTCTCTAGCCCTCTATTACGAAACGTAAGCTTCTTGAGCACCAAGACTTGTCTCTTTTTCATTGCTAAAATCCAACTCCAGTGACTAAGAACTGTGTCTGATTTCATGACTACCTGTTTGTTGAATTAATGAACAAACAAGAACCAATTCATACTGGAAAGGAGTCGAACAGGTAGAGAAGACAGACTGGCGTGAGTAAAAAAAAGGTACTGTGACAAGAACATACAAAGAAGTACGTGAGACTAGCCTGGAAGGTTATACCAGACTTCCACAGTTATTGTCAAGCAAAAGACTTTCAATTTCATTCTGTAATGAATCACTGTTTGCTTTTAATTAGGAAGTTAGTAAACCCAACGTGGCAGTACTGTGCAGGGTGGACTGACAGGGTAAGAGGGAAAACAAAAACTAAGCAGTTCAAGCAGCCAAGCAGGAAGTGATAAGACTTCCTGCATTGTATCTGCTTTCCAAGGCCACTGCATTGTATCTGCTTTCCAAGGCCACTCCACTGACCCCAGCCCTCCATCATCACTCAAAACTACCTAGAGTGGGGCATTAAAGCATCATCAGATACTTACAAGCTAAGACTTTTTTTCCCTAAAGAGCTGTTTTATACTATCCTATTTTACAGAATAAATATATAAACCTAGTTGTAATATTACCTTAAAAAAAGTTTTAAACTTAATTTGTAGAGGAATATGTAATTCAGAATAACAAACTGGAATCCAAAAACCAGCACCAGATCAAGAAGAAATCAAAACAAAGTTTCAGGAATGATAGAACACCCAATAACGTGTCCTGTATTTCAGGTTATGGATGCTACGAACATCACTAGTGTGATATTAGTAATGGTTAGTATTATTAAGCTGTTCATAGAAAATTATGTTTCTCGGGGTGCCTGGGTGGTGCAGTCTGTGAAAGTGTCCAATTCTTGGTTTCCACTCAGGTCTGATCTCAGGGTCATGAGATCAAGCCCTGCATCAGTCTCCATGCTCAGTCCGCTTGGGTTTCTCTCTCCCTCTCCCCTCCACTCACTCTCTAACAAATCTTAAAAAATAAATAAAAGGGAAAGAAAATTATGTTTCTCAGCCACACATTTCATTTAATTAATATGGATCCTCAGCTTTGCCTGCTACTATTTTTCTGAGAGGGGAAAATGTTCTGATAAAATACCCATTCAAAATTCTCAAGGCTTTGGATTTAATGCTCTTCCACTACAAACAGTATTTGCATTGACAAAAGTAAATTATCAACCCAAATAAGAGTAATACAAAGGCAAAGTTTTTCACATACTTAGTACCCAATAATGGATGTAAGAGAAGCAATGGCTTTTTAACAGGAACAATGAAGTGCACTCGTCATTCACGCTTCATACTCACTGTCTGCATGGCTTGAAAGGGCGCTGTGTTAATGGTTACTGAACTACTACTCGCTGGAGGAGACTGGAAGCCCTGTTCAGAGCCCTTGGACATGGGAGGATTTGGAGAAGCTAGTGAAGACGGTTGCTTGCTTGGGGGCACTGCTGCCTGGGGAGGAGAAATGCAGCATCAGCCAATCACCTGCCACATAACAAGCAGTTAACTTACACTAAACCCCAGACTGGCCTAAGTCAGCAAGTTCTATAGGATGACATTTGGACACAGGAATGCAAAAGAATAGCTTTTGCTTACAATTCCAAATTGCAACTGCTGAGGACGCACACTAGCATCTGCTTTGCACAGCTTGCTGACTAGGTCAAAGAGTCTTACTATTATCAGTCTAACAAATGAGATGCTCAACTTTTTATGAGTACCTAGTCCTTTTCAAACCCTGAAATGGTATTTTCCAGCTAAGAATCTAATATTATTTCAAATCTATACAGAAGAATTAAGAAGAATCTTAGGTTAGTTGCTTAGTCAATGTTAATTTTTCTTGATTTTAAAGTCTTATTCCTGGATCTCTATGTCAGCTGCCTAAAAAAGAAAATCAAACCTGATCTAATTTAAATCATCCTTTATCTACGGTAATAAGCAAGTCCTTGATGTAACAGATTACAAATCCAAAAGCTTAAAGAGATACCAAAAAACCAATCCCAATCATATTATGAAGTAGAGAGCTGTGACTCACTTGGTCACACTTTCCTCTTCTTAAAATGAGGAACCAAGTAATTTTAATTTAGACCAAGTCTGCACCATAAAACTTAATGAGTATCTATATTTCCTTATATTCTATAATGAATACATTCTCTTGTAATAATAGCCAGAAATAATTTTAAAAAACCTAAGAGTTGCTAAATTAATCCAAAAAAATCATGGTATCTTGCTATATCCACTTCAAGGATTTGCTCGAACTTAGCAAAAACTGTCACTTTAGAATTGAAAGCACAAACTTAATATAGTTGACCCTTGAAAAACACAGGGGTTAGGAGTGCTGACCCCCTGCAACAGTCAAAAATCTGCATATAACTTCTGACTCCCCAAAAACTTAACTGCTAATAGCCTATAGTGACAGAAAGGAAGCCTATTGCTAATACATGTTTTGTAAGTTATATATATTATATACTGTGTTCTTATAATAAAGTAATCGAGAGAAAAATATTAAGAAAATCATAAGGCCCAAGTGTCCACCACATCAACTGATGAATGGGTAAATAAAATGTGGAATGTATGTGTGCACCCGTGCACGCGCACGCACACACACACAAAAATGAAATGAAATATTATTCAGCCATAAAAAAGAATGAACTCTTGCCATTTGCAATGAATGGATATAGCTAGAGAGTATAATGCTAAGCAAAGTAAGTCAGTCAGAGAAAGACAAATACCACACGATTTCGCTCATATGTGGAATTTAAGAAACAAAACAAACGAGGGGGGAGGGGAGAGACAGAGAGAAACAAACCAAGAAAAAGACTCTTAATTACAGAGAACAAACTGATGGTTACCAGAAGGGAAGTAGGTGGGGAGATGAGTTAAGTGGGTGATGGGAATTAAAGACAGCACTTATTGTGATGAATACCAGGTTCTCTATGGAAGTGTTGAATCACTAAATTGTATACCTGAACCTAATATAACACTGTATGTTAACTAACTGGAATTAAAATAAAAACTAAATTTAAAAAAAGGAAACACTTATAGTACTATGCTGTATTTACCAAAAAACATTCTAGTATAAGTGGACCTCTAGTGTAAGTTCAAAGCCGTGTTGTTCAAGGGTCAACTGTACTATCAAAATGCTCTTGACAAAATTAGCCAAAAAGAGAACGTAACTCTTTCCAATGGAGGCAGTGCTAATACTAACACTATAAACTTACTGAGTCTTCAGTTACAGAAGTAGATTTTTCCACTAAGGATTTCTTCGATATAAATATAGTGAGAAACTTGACCTTCTCCCATCTAGAACTTTTCATCTTTTTTGATATCAGCAACTTAGACCTATTTGTTGTATCTGGTAAGGCAACACACTATTAAGTCTATTTATATGACAAAGTCACAACAAAGTTACCTGTGTAATCTCCAGGACCACAACATCTACAGAAAGCAATACATGAGTAAAGTATAAATGTTAAATCATTCAACCGATCGTGCTTGTAATGCATAAGGTAAGCTGGTTCTGCTATTCTTTAAGACAGAAAAGAAATTAAGACAATTGGTCTCTTATTACCTCAGGAGTCTCTGAGGTCATAAACTCTGTCTCAGATCCCGAAGAAGCCTGATCGGTAGTAACCAAGCAAGCATTTGAGCTACAAGTAACTGAAGAAGAAGCAGCCTAGACACGGGAAAATATAAAACATTGTAAAAGACATTTTGTTCACTTTTTATTTCTTGGGCCGTGGGCTTCCCAACATGTTACTATTACCAAGCACTTACTAGTGCCAAATACAATGCTTAACACTTCACACATAGTAATGATATATTGAATCCTAATAATAACCCTGTGAGGCAGATACAACTATCCCCATTTTATTAATAAGAAGACAGAGGCTAGGGAAGGTGAGGTAATTAACCCAAGATCACGCAAAAATTAAGGGTTAGAGCTGAGAGCCAAACCCAAGCAGTCAGCTAAAGTGCCTTTCCAGGACTGGTCACCAAAGCTGCACATCTAATCCCGTCCTCACTTATCAAGATTCTTGGCCCTGGAAACCTGGGTCCAGATTTTCCATCTGGCACCAACAGCATTTCACCAGAAGCAGCTCAGGGTACATTTAACACTCTGGGCACAGCTCTGCCAGGGATTGTAACTATGTTTTGACTCGGCGCTCCCAATGTCTTAAAGAGGTAGGTAGAAGCACAAATAGAAAGGATCCGCTCTACATAAATCACAGCGGCATCAAAATTTTAACAAAAAAATGAAAGCTAACAGTATTTATAAATAAAATTGGAAACACAGAACTAAGGCTGTGACAACTGTCACCAATAAAAAACTAGAAGTGGCTAGAAAATAATTCTATGGCACGATATTAGAACATAACAGAGATCTATAAAAACCTAGCAACTGCACAGTCTCAAGTGTCAGTGCATCTACTCCTTTTATCTAAATATGCTTTGATGTGATTCTCAGAAGCCCCAGTAGTAGAATGGGTAAAGTGGAAACTAATGAATGGCAACCAAATTGCAGTTACGTTGCAGTGACCTTCTAGAGCTGGTCATCATAACAGGCCACTTCCTGGGAAGGAAATGGAGACCAAGTTTTAAAACGGTCTTAAGAAAAAAGATTTTTGAAATACTTTAGAACATTTTATATACCTAAATAAATAGGTATAACTTAGATCTGACCAAAATATTAGAACTATTACGAGGCTGTAGTGTTTCTAAAACTAGGTCTTTCTTCTGGCCCTCATTAGAATGATGAGACAACTGCCCAAAACAATTGGGACTGGCTGATGTGGGGACACAACTCTCTCTTGCCAGAGAAAGACTTACAAATGCTGTGTTAAGGCAACTCAGGGCACTTCATACTTAAGCTTTTGAATTTTAGCTAAAAGATTCACTTAACAACAACAAAATAAAGACACATTCTTCGCCTTAGTATTACTCGGAAGTTAAGACAGTTCTTCCTTATTACTGTTCTTTAAGCGGACCAGCTGAAGGTAGTTTTGGGTATTAGTGAGTAAACATGACGTTGGAGACCAGTGGTTCCCATAAAATGGATGTGCAGATTCCACCCAGGAAGCTTATTATAAATAGATGACTAGGTAATATCCCTAGAAATTCTGATCCGATAGGTCTAAGGTGATATCTAGGAATATATCTCTCTATTAAAGGGATCAAGTGCTTCTCATGCAGCCATCCACAGACCTGCCCCTGAGAAGTACTAAACTAGACCAGTGGCTTTTCAAAAACATTTAACTTGTATGTAGAACCTAACAGTTAAAAGATAAAATGGAACCCTTAAAGCAACGAGCAGCTCGACAAATACATTTTAAAAACAGAGCCACACCTTATCAAACTAAATATAAAAACCACTGTAAACAAATGGTATTTACTCGGAAGTTTTTGGACAGGAAGGCAACAACTGTTGAGCCATCTGGTCAAAATATTTAACCTGTCAGAGCTGTTACTGTTAAGAAAAGTGCCATAAGGTTTTCCGAGGGATCATGACAAGTTTTTTTTTTAAAGGTAATGAGCAGAAAACTAGCAAACCTCGAACGACTGATGATGGAAATGCAATGCGGCATCAGCGATCTCAATGATCTGGTCCCTTTATATCTCTAAGTGTGTTCTGTGAAAATCAGTTCCTCAGAAGGTTAACTCTTATGTGTGGAGGGAGGTGGGAGATTAGCTAACCATGGGTTAAACAAAATTAGTATCTTTCTTTAGACCCTTTACGATGTTCCTACACGAAGTGACTTAGGGAGCTCAGTGGCAAAGTAAGACTGCCAGACAAGGTACCTCTGAATTCTTCGGACTTGCTTTTTCCTTACTAGAGTCGGTTAGCCTTCTTTTCTAACAGATGTCTTCCCCATGGTATTGAGGTAATGTTTTGAGGACTAGTTGTACTTAAGCTAAAAAACTATATTATCCCTAGAACATTTTCAGTCATTTAGATATTAGAAATCAGCAAGTCTGATCATTCTTACCAAAGCAAGAGTTTCTTCCCTCAATAGCAAAGACATATTACTTTGGAGAATTACCTGTAGTGGCTCTTGAAGAAAATCGCTTTGACTGGATAGATTCTGTTCTGTAGATGCTGCGGAGAGTGAAATCAACAGTAAAATACTGAGGGAGGAGAAAAGTTTATGCGACCCACTGAGTGGAACTGAAGTTATTACTTTACCAAAAAAGCAGTAGCTGGAAGAACTAGATCTCAGGCTCATCATGAATTTTCTATTAGAGCTTTAAAAAGAGAGGATCAGAGAAGAACAGAATACTAGTCCCTTCTGTGATACATAATGGTATTTTAAAGTTAAATGGGCAAAAGCAGCATTTCGAGGTTTCTAAAAGAACCATTACTTTAAAAACTAACTAGTACTAGTAATCTGGAAGGTAAAATCTGAGCTATCATGAATTATAATCAACTGCTTACACTCAAGGTCCAGGTTTCAAAATAAGTCTTAGCTGGATCATAGGTCTTTTCCGGTTTTTTCTATTTGATCATGTATATTACTACACTTTTCAATTACACACTCTTGGTTTAGTTTCTTCTTGTCAATGTCCATCACTTTTGTTAATTACGCTCTATTCTCCTTCCCTCACCCAGAAATTACTACACCGATCTACTAGTTGGTGTCTGGGACTCACTACAAACTGGACTATGGCTTTAATTACCTCATTCCTCCCCTGAGATAAATGAGCGTAGAGCAAGAAAGCCTAAAGTTTGAACGTCAGATCAGATTCGGTTCTAAGCTCCATCATTAGTTACTGTGTTAATCAGAGTACCAACATGACTGAGGTAATTTCACTCATAATTAGGATTGTAAAGTTCCAACACTAGATTTATAGAGGGGAAAGGACTCCAGTCACTTCAAAAAGAACATTAAAAATTGCAAAAATGGCCATTGCACATCTCCGTTCAAACATCTGGAGACTTTCTCTAAAATACAAACAGAGGGGCACCTGGGTGATTCAGTCCATTAAGCGTCTGCCTTCGGCTCAGGTCATGATCCCAGAGTCCTGGGATCGAGTTCCGCATAAGGGTCCCTACTCAGCAGGAAGCCTACTTCTCCCTCTCTCTCCTGCTCCTGCTCTCTCTCCCTCTCTCTCTGACAAATAAATAAATCTTAAAAAAACAAAACATCTTCTAAAAAAAATAATAAATAAAATAAAATGCAAACAGAAGAGTATACTAATGTCTTAATGGTAATGATCCCAGGGTCCTGGGATCGAATCCCACATCAGGGTCCCTGCACAGCAGGGAGCCTACTTCCCCTCTCCCCCTAGCTCGTGCTCACTCTCCCTCTCTCTTTCTGACAAATAAATCTTCAAAAAAAAAAAAAAAGAAAGAAAGAAAGAAAAGAAAAAAACATCTTCTAAAAAAAAATAATAAGGGGCACCTGGGTGGCTCAATCTTTAAGCGTTTGCCTTGGGCTCAGGGTGTGACCCCAGAGTCCTGGGATCGAGCCCCACATCAGGCTCCTCCGTTATGAGCCTGCTTCTTCCTCTCCCACTCCCCCTGCTTGTGTTCCCTCTCTCGCTGGCTGTCTCTCTGTCAAATAAATAAATAAAATCTTTTTAAAAAATAAATAAATTTTTAAAAATAATAAACTGCAAACAGATGAGTATACTAATGTCTTAATGGTAATCTACCCTTACATAACTGATGACATATAGATACATTTAGAATAAATTCGCACACATAGTTTAAGATATCCAGAATAAAATTATTTGTAAAGGGAAACAACTGTTCAACCTATGCATGTTTATTCTGAGTATTAAGGATCAGTACCTACCTACTGGGCTACCTGGAGTAGTTGAAGGCGGTTGTGACGATGGAATTGCACTTGAAGGTTTGTCAAAATCCAGAATAGATTCCTAAAGACAAGATTTTAAATCATGATTAGAAACAATCACTCATTTAAAAGCTATTACTATTAAATTATTCATGATGCCGTCCACAGCTATTAGCTATGAAGAATCTAGCTAGTAACTATCACAAAATGTTAATAACTTAGTCTTTACTAAGAGAAAAAGAGTTAAAAATCTAAAATCAAGGGGTCGCCTGGGTGGCGCAGTCGTTAAAGCGTCTGCCTTCGGCTCAGGGCGTGATCCCGGCGTTATGGGATCGAGCCCCACATCAGGCTCCTCCGCTATGAGCCTGCTTCTTCCTCTCACTCTCCCCCTGCTGTGTTCCCTCTCTCGCTGGCTGTCTCTCTGTCACATAAATAAATAAAATCTTTAAAAAAAAAAAAAATCTAAAATCTAAAGTAACTGTCAAACCGTAAAATTATGTCAAGTAATTCCAAGGCTTACCTTGGGAAAAAAAAAAAAAAGGACAAAAAACCCCCTTGACTTGAGGACTTAAATGTTAAGCATGAATCCTATAACCTCACTTTTATTATGTCCAACCAACGAGGGTTTAATTATCTTACCTCAACCACTAAACTAACTCATGCTATTATTAAAACTTTCATAGTGAGAAACCATTCTCGTCTCCCATCTGCCCATCTTGGTTCTCCCAGAAATGTTTCCAACATTTTAAATACTTAAGCTACACTTTTAGTAACCATTTTAGTTCTTTCATTTATCTTCACGTAAGTAGAGGGTTACAGGCTAAATACCTTGCCACAGAATTTACAGCTAGAAAATAGCAGAACTGGGATTTAAACACAGATCTCCTTCCAAAGTTCAAGATCTTTTTACTACACAAAAGATATCTTATTTGTCTACTTCTTCCCTCAGTAATATCACACTACTCTGAAATTCTGTAAGACTCAGTACAACACAATTTAGCACTTAACTATTGCCATACACTACAATTTTCTACAACTGGAATATCAACTCATTGAAGGAGATAAATGTCTTAGATGCACACTAGCACCTACCAGATACCAACACAGAGCAGGTCCTCAAAGTCTGAGTGGAAACTACCAATGATCTACAGGACAAATTATATTTGAACACTTACACTTTCTACATGTTTAATTCATTTTATTACAACAAACTTAGGCGTAAGAAACGATTACCCTCATTTTTCAAGAAAAGACACTGAGACAGTGAAGCAACCTGCCTACTGAACTGTGAGAGCTAGGAAGCGGCAGAGCCACGATTCACCTGCATTCTGAACACCAGAACCTACGCTCTTAACGATTTCACTATAAATGCTTCACATCAGAAGCTAGTAGTCCCAGGAATATCATTCAAGACTCATTTAAGAATGACTCATACTTGCATAAAGTTACAAGTTCCTTGAATCTGGGTCATCAGATCCTGCAGTTTTTCTTTCCTCAATACTGGATCCTTTGGAAGAGTCGAGGAAGAACCTACAGGCTGATGCATAGGCTTAGGCACCTACAAAATAAACCCACAATGTAGGAAGAGTGAAATCCACATTCAGCAGCCTAATTTAGGAAACTCAGCTTATCACTACATCTTAATGAAATCAAAACACATAGCAAAGTCCATTTCAGATTTATCTCAGATGAAGAATTTCCACATAAATACATTTTCTAAATAATTTAAGCAACCTTTGAACACTTTTTCCCCTTCAGAACACTTTTAATATTTCTAAAACATCATCTTTTTAAAGGGAACACCAAGAATTACAGAACTTCCTTGACAAGTTTCTTCATTGTAGACTATCAGCTTAGATGCCACTAACTGTAAGATACACAAGTGATTTTTCCCCAGAGAAAAAAATTGCTACATTAAATATACATCCCATTTTTAAATGTCTGATTTCAGAAACATTAAGATGTAAAAATACTGTATACATATACATCCTAAAATTGAGGAAATACACTGTTACATTTTGTTATCGATTAAGTATACTTTGGGGAGCTACTGATGTTTACAAAGAGGTTAGCCCTTACACTAAATCACTTACAAATGCTGTATACCCTGAAAGATCTAATGCTTATATAGTTAACTTCTTAAAGCTGCCAGTGTGCCTCCCCTACCAAGCTCTTCCCCACCTTCTTATTCACTCGGAAGTCACACAGCTAAGCCTGTCAAAAGTGTCATAAAATAAGAGTTAACAGGCCCTAAATGAATATATGAAAGACTCTTAGGAGAAAAGTACGAGCTTTAGTGATTAATTTCACATTATCTTTTAGCTTTGAACTCTATTTTACCCTTGACTGTACTTAGTCATGTTCTAGATGGCCGAGATTGCAAGACAGATAGAAAGATAGTGTACTGTACAGAAAAGTGTCCTCTCAGACACTGAAAGGCCCTGCAACTTCAATATAATGTCATCGGTACCATAAAAGCAAATTAAATGAGTTTTGGCCTTTCCAACTAAACACTCCTAATTTTAAATATTATTCAACAAATAGCATAATATTCTGGTATGGTAAAAAAAAAAAAAAAGCTCAGTGCTGCAATACCTAATGGAATTTTAAATTGGGTTTTTTAAAACAGCTTTACTGAGATATTAAATTGGTTTTCTAAAATAAGTTTCTCAAAATATATTACAACTACTGTTGTGTGATATCTGGTTAATGAAATAAGACATAAGAAGTTCACATTTCTTAGCAAACAAGCTTGTAACAAGTTTGCATTTAAATAGGGGTAAGTAACTTGAAACTTAACTAAATAGCACATCCAAGGATTATTCATTATAATCCACCTTATCTTCCTGAAATAGCTTATTTATCATTAACAGAATTAGGTATTATATTTGAACTAAATCTCATACTCCAAAACCTATTTACAGATTATTTAAAGTCTATAGTTTCTATCTCCAGAAAATTCTCATTTTGAAACAGAAGTAGCAATCTAATTCACATCCTATCCCACCTTCTGGAATATCTGCAACCACAAAACCACCAAAGAGTACAGGCTAATCTGAGTGATTACAAATGAGTGAAAGAGAAGAAAACACAGAGAAATACAACTTCTGTCAGAAAGTCATGTGTGCCAGGTGGAAGATAATGAGTGAAACAGAGTAAAATAAGATCCTCATCCTGTGACATGCATTTACTTTTCTCACTTATTCACATTATGGTCTTGTCCAAACCATTCACTATTTTTATGTCATACCGTGTCATTAAAATTATGGCATTCGAACAGTATATTTTAACTGGAAATTTCATCGAAGGTTAGGCTCAAAACACAGACTACGTCTACTTCCAATTTTCTAGGGAAAACAATAAATTATGCATGAAAGAGTAAAGTGAAATACTTTATACATTAACTTAACATGGGTTTTGCAGATTTAGGACTAAAAAATTATTACAAGTCCTTATTTATGCCTATATTGACCAAAGCAGACTGATACAAACTCACATCTTTGGGTTCTGTATTAAACTTCCTGGGCAGGAGCTGGTCATTTGGTATGAGGCTTGCTGGAGCTACCCCCCAGGACTTTGGAGAAATCTGTGATTGTGGTGTTAAAGGGTGTTTTTGACTCTCAACATTGTTTTCCCAGGATTTTGGAGTCTCTTGCTGTCTTGAATCCTGGTCTTCACACATGGTAGTGGTCCATGACTTGATGTCCTGTTCATTCTGCACAGAAGGTGTCCAAGACTTTGGAGATTGCTTCTTTGGATCCTGTTCTTTCTGCAGCTGAACAGGCCAAGGCTTTGGTGTCTCCTGCTTCTTCTGTTCTTCTTGAATATATCCTGTTTTGGATTTAGGAGCTTCTTGCTTCCACTGGCTAGGAGCTGACTTGGGTTTGGAGACATCCTGCTTCTTCTGCTCTTCCTGTAGAGTGGACCTGAGTTTTGGGTCTTGTTTCCTCTGTTCTAAGGAAACTGCAGGCTTTGATACCTCCTGGTGCTTAACAGACGGCTCCCAGGACTTGAAGGATTCCTGTTTCTTCTCCTGACCATCTGGTTCAGTAAGCATATCCCAACATTTAGGGAGATTTGGTTTTCTAGCATAATCTGCTTCCCAAGATTGCTCTTCATCTTGTTTGCTTGAATAATCTACCTCTGTCATGTAGCGTCTGTTAAGAAACTAGACCAGAGAAAAAAACATGGTTGAGTCACAAAATCTTTAAAAGACCTTGAGGGGAACACTGAATTCTGTTTAGCATTCCTACGTCCATTGGTCTGAGTCACTATGCTAACTGGAAACGTCTGTCCTTATTCTACTTGAAAAGACCATCTTCTTTGTCCATTCCTTTTCTCTCAATTAACAGAAATACCACCTTTGATACTTCAAAAGCAGCAATCTGTATACGTGACCACCTAAAACTAGCAGAACTGCACATCACAGTGCCACGTTTGCTTGATTCGGGCTCTTTTACCAAGGTTATTCTGCCTCTGCCAACCTTAGACCACTCTGCCCACCTGACTCCCTAAACTGTTAAGGCAGAGGATAGTTCAATTACACCCATTTACACTATTTAACCTTAAGCCTTATGTTTCCTGAATTACCAGCCTTTTCTTTATTTCTATTATGTATCAATCATACTGTGACTGACTCTTCAGTTCTTTTCAGCTTTCAAGAATTTTAATGTCACTTCAGAAAGAGAACAAATAATTACCAATGTGAGTAATTCTGACAAAAAGCAAAATCCTACCCATCTTTAAATTCTAACACAAGGGCCAAGAACAGCAGCTAACACTTGAGCACTTAATGTGCACCAAGCCAAATTCCAAGCAATTTAGAACCGAACCCCTTTAATCCTCACAGTAACATGAGGCAGGCATTACTATGATCCCCATTTTATATATGATAACAGACACAGCTGGGCTAGACCTCTTACCCAAAGTCACTAAACTAGTAAGCCTGCGACACTGGGATTCAAGCTTCAGAAATCTAGTTCCAGAGCCTCAGCTCCTAAACACACTATACAAAGTCTCGAAAACCAAAACCAGCAAATTACCTTTCAGAAACTTACCTCTTGGGGTTGTATCTCTGGCTGTGCAAGTTCCATAAGAGACTCTGGAAAGATAATACTCCCTTGAGTATTAAATAAATACTAAATAAACCACATGTTTTTAGGCTGAGTACAACTGTAATTTATTCTAATATTTCAGAAGAGTTAGAGAAAAAGGATAGTATAGTGAAATATATTCATGGCAGGAGTAATCCCCACTATTGCTTGTTGGTCAAAAGCATGTGGTCTGAAACTAGCTGAAACTAGCAGCTCTCCTTCTATGCCACTTTTCTAAAGTCAAGTTCCAGCTATAAACTGATTTTTAGTTGAAAATAAGACTATCTCCTCTTATGCACAAATACAGCTCCTTTCAAGTTGACACTACAGCTCCAGGCCATGGGGTAAAAATTAGTCATCTCAGCTTGAAACAGAGGCCTTAAAGGCCTCCTAAAAGCCAGTTTAGGAATGGAAGGTGGTAAGGGAATGGAGACACTGAAGCATTAGACTTAGTGTTAAGAACTAATAGAAAATAAACATGAGAAATAACTTGAATCATGCTAGTAGAGGCTACTGGAACCCTACCCTGGACTACCTACATAGAAGTGATATTTTTTTAAATAAACAGAGTCCCAAAAAACAGTAACAAAAATGCCACTGACTCAAAGTATCTCTTCCCCCCAGTAAAGTGAATTTTGAAAAGTTTATTTCTTTTACTGACTTTGGCACATTTTATCCGAATATGTTAACCTTAGATTATTTATATTTCATTCTACTACCATTTTGAATTCTACTATGAGCATTTTAAACAACAATTTTAAATGGAATTATCTTACTGATAATTTAACCAAGAAATCCATTCAAATTCCATAAAGGTCTCATTTGAACAGTGTATTCTCTTGTAACAAGGAATAACCTTATGTTTCTCTTAAGGTTCACTCCATAAATACGGTAATTAAGCCTACAGACATATACCAAACCTAAGCTTATCCTGCTGCCAAGTAAAGATTTCCATGCATGAGGAAATGAACATATCAAAATAAGGCAATCCTTTTACAATGATTTGACTCATTTTGTTTAAGTATTAAAAATGCAACCACTATAAAGAATTTCTGAGATCACAACAAACCTGACTCTTTGACAGATTCAGTTTTCAATAATTGTTTTTTCTTCTCTGATTTTATTAGCATTTCTTCCTCCAATGATACTTCTTTTTCCTTAGCATTTTTTGGGACTGGGATACTCTCAAAATAGCCTGAGTTCAGCAATTTAGACAGCAGATCTTTCATGTGTTTGTCTAAGAAAGAGTGATTAAGACTTAGTTATCACATAACCTAATAGTTCATTGAAATTATTTGGAACAGAAATCCTAATATAATTTTATCCTAGTTACAGTATATCATTATAATATCCTACATTGGGGGAATTCAAAGAACTGGTCAGTACCTTGCAGAGTGAATATGCAGTCCATCTTTGTGTCATGGTCAATCAAAATAAATTTTAAAGATCCAGAATCCTAAAGTTTAGCAAGTCACTTAACTTTCTCCGGGCCGCCACTTCCACCATTTGAAAAATGGCTAAAATCAGAGACCCTAATCAAAGACTAACAGGTTACAAAAGCACACATCTATTCCGAGCTGACAGAAAAGCTGTTTCTCCTATCTGTCCCTGAGACCTCACAACTAACAATTACTCTACCCTCCAAGTAATTAAAATCTTAGAGAAGTAAAAGCTCTTCAAACATAACCATTAGAAAACCCTATCTTGGACAATCTCTAAAGGATTTTTAAATTGCAAAATCCCATGATAAAGATTTTACTCTTGAATTATGCTCTCTGTGACTCCTAGCATATCACTATTTGATAAGAAAAAATCTTAAAATGATTGAATTCGCTGTACCATAAACAGATCTGAAAGTCTACTTCATTTTTAATATCCACTAAAAACATAATTCCCAAATTAAACAGAGTATCCATATTTGATCTGGGTCTATTATTTCTTCCACAGGAGTACTATGACATAGATTCTTTTTTAAATCAATTTTGAGGTGTAATTTACAAAAACAAAGTCAAGTCATTTTAAGCATACAGTTTTAACAGATACATAGCCACATTACTCCCACCAGAACCAGGATATAAAACATTTTCATCAACTCAAAAGTTCCCTCATGCCCCTATCAATCCCCTCCACCCACACCGTGGGAACCACTGACCTGCTATCATTCTAGTTATGTCTTTTCTAGAATTCCACATAAATGGAACCATATAGTATATACTCATTTTTTGATCTGGCATCTTTCACTCAGCATAATTATTTTGTGATTCACATCTATGTTGTTTCATGTATCAATAGTTCATTCCTTTTTTATTATTGAGTAGATTCTACTGTATGGATATACCAAATTTGGTTTATTAATTTTTACCAGTTGATGTACATCTAGGCTGTGTTCAGTGTGGGGCTGTCATTAATAAGGCTGATATGAACATTCATGTACAAGTACTTATGTGAATGTATGTTTACAATTCTCTTGGGTACTAGAAGTTTAATTGCTTGGTCACATAGTAAGCATACACTTAATTTTATAAGAAACTGCCAAACTATGTCCCAAAGTTATTATCATTTTGCATTCTAACCAAGAAAAAAATTTCTATGATTTAAACTTGAAAGGACTTAGAAATTTTGAGATAGTTATACTGCATACTTAGATATTTTTCAAAAGGAAGCAATCATGAGTAACAAAATGTTTTACTAGCTTCTAGTATTTTCATTATCCTAAGCCAGTACAGAAAACTATGTACTTCATGTCCATTTTTACTTGATCATTTGGCCAAAGTCTATTTAGGAAGCCCAAAGGACTCTTTCTCTCCAGATCATTTCCAGATCGATAGACAACAATGTTTCAATAAACTATGTACCCATATCATTCATATTTTCTTAGACACATCCAGTAGATAAGACTTACTATTAACAATGTGTGGATTTGTGATTCCTAAATAGAACAAGTTACCATGCAGAGAACTGAACCCCAAAATGGTCAAGCCAGTATGAGTATTTAGCTCTTATTCCCAAATCATAGTGACTTGCTACTTCAAAACTCTCCCTGGGTTCCATTTTAGTGAGTACAATTATACAATAGCTGCTTTTAACAGAACTAAACAGAGATCATTCTCCCAATGAATATAGTATCGCCAGACATGTTAAGTTCTAATGGACTGACACAGTTTCAGCCCTCAATATCAAAACAAACGAACAACAAACAAGAGAGTCCTAAACTTCTAAACATAAAGTCTAGTATTTACTGCATAAGTCCAGAGTAGAGAAACTCACATGTCGTTCCTACCACTGCTTTCTCACTACCTTCCAAAAGGTCCCAAAAGTACAAGGATGACTGCTCCATCTGGTCTTCAACACTGACAAGGAAAAGCAGCAGCAGAACAAAGTAGCTTTAGAGGTACATACATATATATACACATCTATATGGAGCAATACAATTTATACAGTACAGCTCATCAACAGTCAAAACATTCAATGTTTACTGTCTTCTTACTCTCTCAAAATGAAAAGTTCGAATTTTATAAAAGACGACTAGACGCCCAGTTAGGGATTTCAAATATAAGCATTTTCTCTTAAAACAACTAAAATATTTTACCACATAGAACTATTAAAGAATAGACAAAAAAGAGTTTAAAAACTCATCAAGTATATGTCCTAGATGAGAGAACAGTGGAATGGCAATATTAAGAGCTACATTTCGCTTTAAAGACAGCAGCTTATTTTCCAAATTATATTTCACTTAAACATTAAAGTAAGCTACACTCCCTAAAGCCATCAAAGTGAAGTAAGGAAACAGCCACATAGATAATGATGATGGACTAGACTATCAGAATGGAAATAACAAAATCTATATGGCTATATATAGGTTAAAATTAAGTTTTATTAGGTTTTTTTCCCCTGATACAGGACTAATTTCCAGTAACAACTGAAATCTGACTGTGCTTGGGCAAGCCCAAGAGACACAACACTGGAAGGACCTATACCTAACAAAGCAGAAGCACAGGGATCTGTTCATCAGCTGAGTTCCTCCATCAAACCAAAACCAGCAAATGGATAACTATGGGGGGATAAACTGGATAGCCTCGATTTGCTGATTTTGTCTCTTAAATTATTAGATATGCTTCTCAGTATTTATTCACAGTGTAAGAAGACCACCAAATAATTCTCAGTCTGAAAGTTTAATGATACTGGCCAAGTTAAATTTTATTTACCTCCACTTAAGTACAGCAGTAGTAAAAAGGCAAAGACTCTCAGGTAATACAACAGCCTGAGATAAAAACTTTAAGTATAATAATCAGTTTATGGTTAATACTTGTACAGAGGTAAAACTGGATTAGACATTTTTTAAATCAATGTTCCAATAAAAAAAAAAAGCACATTCATGAGATCATTCAAATTGACTTTCCTTCTAGACAGCCTATCAACACTGTCACAGTCTGGTCTGGCCAATGTTTGCCATGGTCAATCAAATGAATGCTTTCTTAATTTCTCTCTCTCGGTCTCTCTATATACGCTGTAATACATATGTTATTATGTGTGTGTGTATATATAAATACTCTATATAAAACTAAAAAACTGTGCTAAAATGTTTTATGTTCTCTTTTAGGAAAATATTTTCATTAGCTTACCTCAGACTTTCATTTCTTTCAGGGCAGGTCAGTTTTGAAAATTTAATGAGGTAGTCAAGTTCTTTTAAAGGCAAATACACTGCACCATTCAAGCCCCCTTTGAAATCCTTCTGCACATGTTCCTGTGTCAAGTTCTGTAATACATACTGAACTTGAAGTATAGTACGAAGTTTTTTCTTCTCAGCCTCAAGTTTTAGCATGTGCTCCCTTCTCTGGGCCTTCTTCTGCGCTTTAAGTAGCTGTTAAAACAAATACTAATTTAAATTGACAACTCTCTACCTCCCCATATTAGCAATTCAGAGTCCACAAAAGTCTAATCCCAAAGACTTGAGATTAGATGATGTATCTCACATGTATATAAAAACTATGAAACTGACAGGGTCATTTAATCCCTTTCCTTTTCAGTTGAGGAAGGGCCTGAGTAATAAGGCGGTACGTCTCAGGTAACCGGAGCTCAGAAAGTCCAAATATCTCCGAACTCCAGGCTGTATTTAGTACTTCTGGTAACACCATGATAAGAAACAAAGTACCTATCACTGATATACATATTAATCCCAAAATTTAACTTTTCCATTATTATGTATATCAAGCCTTTTTTAGGCCAAAGATTGTAAGAAAATGCTTCAGTTTGGTTTTGAAGTTTTTGGTTTTGTTTTTTAAATTTCTTGTTCTAGGAGAAGAATATTTCAACTAAAATGGTCAATTTTCAACAAACCAAAGAAAACTAGCTAAAGCATAAGGAACTGAAAACCAAACAAATAAAATGTCTTATAAGCATAATGCTAAAAAACATCCACAGCAAATAGTTTTAAGTAAAATTAAGAGATATTTTTAAAATTAAGGAATAAATAAATAAATAAAATTAAGGGATATTTTCAGGAGGCCTAGGTGGCTCAGTCAGTTAAGCATCTGCCTTCAGCTTGGGCCATGATCTCAGAATCCAGGGATCAAGTCCCACATCAGGCTGCTTACTCAGCAGGGAGCCTGCTTCTCTCTCTGCCTGCCACTCCCGCTGCTTGTGCTCTGACAAATAAATAAAATCTTTAAAAAAAAAAAAAAAAAAGGTTTTCATAATAGTTCATCAGTCTGTATGGAGCTATATTTTTCAGTATTTAGCTAACCAAACATATATGGATAGTTACCGGAACACAAATTTTCCATCAAGTAAAAGTGTATGTAGATTGAGCAGCCCTGAGTCTACTCTAAAGCTCAGAACCGTACTCCCTGGGGCACCAGAGCCTGCTTCTCCCTCTCCCTCTACTGCTGCTCCCCCTACTTGTGCTCTCACGCTCTAAGAAATAAATAAAACCTTAAAAAAAGGATTTAAAAAAAAACGTAATCCCTTAAAGTCTGACACAACACATGGGTCTCAAAAGTCGCTTCCCATTTATAAAATACCAATTAATAAAAAGTACCATCTATTTCCAGTAAGAAACCTAAAACGTCTTTTCTCCCCACAGTTGTTTTTCTAATTGTAGTATTTCCATCATTACTGGATATTTTCCAAGTTATGAAGATTAAGAGAACAAAACAAAAATCTAAAAGAACATTTTTCCTATATGGGGTTAAAGTACTTTGATACACCATCATATTTAAGACTCTACAAAAGACATGTTCATAAATCCTAACAGATGAAGATGGGAGGAAACCCCAGGAAAAGATTCATTACGGTATTATTAATTCCTTTCTAGGGGGTATGAAAGTCACTTAATAAATTTAACTTGTGCTACTACCAGGGATAAGAGACAGTAGGTGAAACAGACACATGAAAAAATGTTCAAAATCATTAGCCATCAGGGAAATTCAAATCAAAACCACACTAAGATACCACCTTATGCCAGTTAGAATGGCAAAAATTGACAAGGCAAGAAACAACAATTGTTGGAGAGGATGTGAAGAAAGGGGATCCCTCCTACATTGTTGGTGGGAATGCAAGTTGGTACAGCCACTCTGGAAAACAGTGTGGAGGTCCCTTAAAAAGTTAAAAATTGAGCTACCCTATGACCCAGCCATTGCACTACTGGGTGTTTACCCCAAAGATACAGACGTAGTGAAGAGAAGGGCCATATGCACCCCAACGTTCATAGCAGCATTGTCCACAATAGCCAAAGCGTGGAAGGAGCCGAGATGCCCTTCAACAGATGACTGGATTAAGAAGTTGTGGTCCATATATACAATGGAATATTACTCAGCTATCAGAAAGAACGAGTTCTCAACATTTGCTGCAACATGGACGGCACTGGAGGAAATAATGCTAAGTGAAATAAGTCAAGCAGAGAAAGACAATTATCATATGATTTCTCTCATCTGTGGAACATAAGAACTAGGAAGATCGGTAGGGGAACAAAGGGATAAAGAAAGGGGGGGTAATCAGAAGGGGGAATGAAACATGAGAGACTATGGACGATGAGAAACAAACTGAGGGCCTCAGAGGGGAGGGGGGTGGGGGAATGGGATAGACCGGTGATGGGTAGTAAGGAGGGCACATATTGCATGGTGCACTGGGTGTTATACCCAAGTAATGAATCATTGAACTTTACATCGGAAACCAGGGATGTACTGTATGGTGACTAACATAATATAATAAAAAAATATTAAAAAAAAAAAAAAAAGACAGTAGGTGAAGGTAAAATCTTGATAATGAGCAAAGGACTGGTTGGGGTTATGTGGACTAAGATATTTTCAGGATTCCAAAGCTCAGAATCGTTTTTTCCAAGACCTCAGTATGAACTTAAGCCAATTAACATTTACCAAAACTACAGGATTCTCAGTTTCTGCTTGAGAGGAAGAAAGAGAATAGAGATGGCAATTCTAGCTCTCCAAGACAGTGGGATTCTCTTGGGACAATTTCATGAAGGTACAGGGAAATGCAACTGATGCTTAGGGCATCTTCAAGTTTGTATCCCATGATTACCTCACTGGTTAGCCATTTCCAAGGCTGGAGGAGATGTTCTTACCAGCTCAGGATACCCCGAACTTCCCTATCAAAGTACCGATTACATTCAATGGTTATCTTTTTATATTTAGCTGCATCTCCATTAGGTTTCAGCTCTGTGATGACAGGGACTATATCTCTGTTGTTTACCAGTATCTATCACTAGTGCCCAGCACAGAGCCTGACAGATGAAAGGACCTCAAATATTTGTTGAATCAATCAAGTACCAAGTAAGAAAGCATGCTGTTTCCTACATCATAATCAGAAAACTACTAACAATAGCCTATTTCTTCTTATTTATGTAGAAACTAAGTCAGGTTACATTTTCTTCTCTTCTTTCAGCTGAGGACTGATTTGTAAAGAAGGAAGAAGACATGAAATAAACCATTATCGACAAATCATACTGAATAATAAAATTAATTTTCTGATCCCTCTTAGAATGATAAATCCCCACCAAGGGACAGAGCTCATGTCACGAAGACAGAGATATAGCTGGGAAGAACAGAGAGGCTTCCAACTTTACTTTGAAGGGAAAGAAAATGTTACACACTGCAAAACTGACTCTCATAGAAGAGGTTTGATGAAAGAAAGACTTTAGTAAAAAGGAAAGTCCAAAAATTACTATGTTGGAAGGTAACTAGCAAGCACCTTTGGAGTCTTGATTCATTAAGGCATGTTCCAAAGTACTTTACACCTCACCTAAAGTGAAAGTAAATCCACAGTATAAATGAGAAAAAAATAACCTCATGGGTATCAATAGAATTTGGTGAAGTGGTAACTACCTCCACACAAGAGCAGTAGAGGAACATGTAAATAGAAAGATACTATGTCCTAGTATAAACAACATGGTTTTTAGAAGCAAAAAATAGTTAGGGCCCTATACTCTACCACCTACTGGCAATACAATTGTGAAGAAGTTCCCTTTTGTGCTAAGCATCAGATTTCTTATCTTTAAAACCACGCTACTTATGCATCTATTTCCTAGATTGCTGTAAAAATCAAGTGAACTTACATAAGTACCTGGCACATGGAAGTTGTTTAAAAAAAAAAACTTAAATCTAAAAAGAATTAAAAAAAAACCCATACTTTGAAAAAATAAACACCTGACTAAAAAACTAAAATTATCAAATAACTTTTGAGTAAAGAGAGTTAATAGAAAATTTTAACTTTTATAGAAGTACACTTCCAAACACCCAACCACAGGAAAGGTATGAAATATTTTCTTACAGTAAAGTGGGTCAAAACTAAATAAATCTAACATGGGAGGGGCAATCACACATGTATAAGACAAAAATTTGATTTGAAAGTATTTTATCTAAAATAGCCTACAAATATTTAAATAACTGTGGAATTCACAGAAAGTACTAAAATTAAATGATAAATGAGTAAACTTGAGTTAAAGTATGCTATGGTTGGCAAAAAGAACTAATATCATCTTAGACTTTGTTTTAAAGTCGGCTCCACCCCCAGTGTGGGGCTTGAACCCAGGACCCTGAGATGGAGTCAGATGCTCTACCAACTGAGTCACCCAGGCACCCCAATCTTAAACTTGCATTAACAGAATTATCCAGAAAACAGAAAGTAATTGTTCTATATTAGGTTACTTTAGATTTACACACTACCTTTTAAGAGTTAATTAAGTCAAACATCCAGAGAGAGCAACAATATTACAAGGATTAAGACGGTAGATGTCTTCAGCCTGGAAATGATATGTTGGCTTTTTTTGTTTGGGGAGGTTTTCTGATGCCAGAGGAATGAATGGAAGAGAGAATTTTTAGTTCACCATACAAGAAGAAAATACCCAGGGGCACCTGGGTGGCTCAGTCAGTTAAGCGTTGGCTTCGGCTGGGGTCATCACCTTAGGGTCCTGGGATGGAGCCCTGCATCAGGCTCCACACTCTGTGGGGAGTCAGCTTATTATTTCTCTGCCTGGGCCCCTCGACCTGCTCATGCTCTGTCTCTCTCAAATAAATATATAAAATATTACCAAAAAAAAAAAAAAAGAAAAGAAAGGAAGAAAAAAGGAAGGAAGGAAGGAAGGAAGGAAGGAAGGAAGGAAGGAAGGAAGGAGGGAAAGAAAGAAAGAGAGAGAGAGAGAGAGAGAGAGAGAGAAAGAAAGAAAGACAGACAGACATCCAAAAAATTTAGGCAGCATGTTCCCCACCACAGAAATGAATTTACAAAAAAATTTCCTTAATTGTTAGAATATGATCTTTAAAGGACCTTTTAATACAATTCTTTTTTTTTTTTAACGATTTTATTTATTTATTTGACAGAGATAGAGACAGCCAGCGAGAGAGGGAACACAAGCAGGGGGAGTGGGAGAGGAAGAAGCAGGCTCATAGCGGAGGAGCCTGATGTGGGGCTCGATCCCCTAATGCCGGGATCACGCCCTGAGCCGAAGGCAGACGCTTAACCGCTGTGCCACCCAGGCGCCCCCTTTTAATACAATTCTAAAGGAGCAAAGAATACTTCATTAATGAATGCTTAAGGCTTCCTATTAATTACTAACTAAATCTGTCAGAGATAAAAGTTTATACTGCCAACACCAAGAATCTAACAAGCTGTGAAACCAGACTTAACTCTATTTAACAACGATTACAAATCTTCCTGTTAGTAACTATCATGGTGTCAAGAGAAAGTTTACCAATTCTGTTCCTAATATGTTAAATAATCCTAAACTTACAAGCCTATGTTATATAAATTTATAAACCTATATTCTAAAATCTCTTTCATAGGAATGCCTGGGTGGCTCAGTTGGTTAAGTGTCCAACTCTTGATTTTGGCTCAGGTCATGACTTCAAGGTCATGAGAGCTTAATATTTTCTGTCTTCCTCTGCCCCTCCTTCTCCCTCTCTCCCTTTCTAAAAAACAAAATAAAAATGACTGCTTTAAAAAAATAAAATAAAATCTTGTTCATGAATGTATCCATTTAACAGTTTTTATTCCCTTTTCAATGACTGTTGTAACACCACAGTGAATACACATTAAAGAACAAATACTTTATTCACAGTATCTCATATTTAGATACATTTGTGTTTTCTTGAGACTCCAGAAATCTGGAAACACTAATTCTACATTAGTTATAGTCAACCCCAATAAAATATCAGCAGGAATTAGATGGATGGTAACAGAACATCATTAATGGACACTAATATTTTCCTCAAGATCAATAGAGTGGTTTCAGAAAAAAGCAAAGAAAACATACTCACATCTTGGCTCAGTCCAGAAAAGGTTTTCTGAAGTTCCTTGGCAAATTCTAAGTTATGTAGTACTTCTTCATATTTCTCCACTGCTTCCTACCAAATAGGATAAGAAAACATCAATTCTGTTAACTTCTAAGTACAAATACATCAGAATAAGTGTTCCTATAAAAACAACAGAAGACGTAAAACTTTATGAACTAGCCATTTACAATACTTACTCAAAAAAGTAGGAAGAAAGAGCATTTAATAGAAGTTATATAAAGTTAAATTTAAAAATTCAATTTTTAGGAGTCTAGGTGGCTCAGTCAGTTAAGTGTCTGACTCTTGGTTTTGGCTCAGGTCATGACCTCAGGGTTGTGAGACTGAGCACCTGCTTGAGATTCTCTCTCTCCCTGGGCCCCTCACCCCCTTAAAAAAAAAATCTAAAAATTTAAAAATAAATATAAAAATTCAATTTTTATACTAATAATCTGAGCCATAATAAAGGAGCTGAGTTCCTGTCTATAAAGTGCAAGGTCACAGAGACCAGTTGTTTTTAAGAGCAATAAGCCAACAGAATTCCTCTGTCAATATTCACTCACTACTCAAATACAGTACACAAGAAGCATAGTGAGCATGACACAGATGAATAAGCAACTTCAAGAAATCTGGGGCGCCTAGGTGGCTCAGTCAGTTGAACATCCGACTCTCAGTTTTGGCTCAGGTCATGATCTCATGGGTCATGGGATTAAGCCCCATCTTGGGCTCCATGCTCAGCAGGGAATCTGCTTAAAGATTCTCCCCCTCTACCCCTCCCCACATGCAGGAGCTCTCCCTCTCTCTCAAATAGTCTTTCAAAAAAAAAAAAAATTTAGGGGCGCCTGGGTGGCTCAGTTGTTAGGCGTCTGCCTTCAGCTCAGGTCATGATCCCAGGGTCCTGGGATCGAGCCCCGCGTCAGGCCCACTTCTCCCTCTCCCACTCCCCTTGCTGGTGTTCCCTCTCTCACTGTGTCTCTCTCTGTCCAATAAATAAATAAAATCTTTAAAAAAAAATTATACTATGGTAGAAAAGATTTGTAAACAATTACCTATAAAAAATGAAATTAAGTACTGTAACAGAAAGATTGTAAATTTAAAGGAGTTTTTTTTTTTTTAAAGATTTCATAGATGAACAACAACAACAAAAAAGATTTCACTGGTGAACAAAGGTGGTAGTTAGAAAAAGCGTAGATTTTAATGAGACTAACTCAAATCTAGATGGAAGACCAATAATATGAAACAGAAGAAGATGGGGAAATTGTCGAACCACATAAAAGATATATTTTAAAGTCTTCATAATTAAAGTAATACAGTACTCCACTACTAGCTATCTACCTAAAAGAAAACATATGTCCACATAAAGACTTACATGCAAATTTGTATAGCAGCATATTCATTATGGCCCCAAATAAAAACAATCCAAATATACAGCAACAGGTAAACGGATAAAGAAGATGTGGAATAACCATTCAAAGGATACTCGTCAGCAATAAAAAGAAATGAATTACTGATACATGATGATACATGAGGGCGAACCTCAAAAACATAACACTAAGTCAAAGAAGCCATATGGGAAAGACTATCTTATATGAAATATCTAGAAAAGACAAACTTACAGAGTTAGAAAGCAAATAAGGATACAAAAAGGAACTTGGAGGGGTTACAGGTGTTTGAATTCAGATTGTCATGAAGTTGCATAGCTCTACAAATTTACTATACATTGACATACACTTAAAATGGGTTAATTTTATGTACATGATACTTCGAAAAGCTGTTTTAAAAACAGTCTGATAATACTACATCTTTTTTTAAGATTTCATTTATTTGAGAGAGAGAGCAAGCATGAGCAAGGGGAGAGGGAGAAGCAGACTCCCTCCTTAGATGGGAGCCCGATGCAGGGCTCTATCCTACAACCCTGGGATCATGACTTGAGCCAAAGGCACACGCTTAACCAACTGAGCCACCCGGACGCCCCAATAATACTAAATCTTTACAAAAATATAGAATAATAAGAACTCCTATGATACTACCAGTGTTAGCATAAATTAGCAAAATAATTTTGGAAGAGTATGGCATTTTTACCTATGAAGTTAACTATGGGCATACCCTGTACCCCATGATAGGTAAATGTACTGCTGGAGTTGAGTGGTAGATTCCAATGCTGGCTTTACTGTGCAATATAACCTAAGGCAGCATTTTGTTGGGATCATGTTTCATAATAAACAAAGGTGAAGAGGCTTTCCTCCTATAGAACCAAGAATGCACAGACAACACAACCATAGTATACAGCCCTTAGAGGTATGTAAAACCAGACGGAAACAACCTCCTATTTACTCCCAAATGGTATCAACTTTGATTCAAGAAAAGCAGCATCAAATGGGAACCACCTCAACTTCCCATTACCCAATGTGCATCCATCCTTTCTTCTCCCTTTCCTTGTTTACTGGAGGAGGTATCCTTCTACCTGTGCTCTGGATCCTTTTCAATTATGCTTTCATATGAAATCTTACTCTGTGATTCCCATTTAAAAATCTTGAGTTTCTCCCTCTCTGTTGATGCTTAAACCAGCATTTAACATGTTCAAGTCTCCCCCAGCCTAAATTAGAAAAATAAAAAGTACTTTTTTGGCTACCACCTTTTCCAGTCTCAGAAAAATTTCAAAAATGTCTACAGGGTCTCCCATTTCCTCTTCAGCCCTTATCAACCTGGATACTGTTTCCACCATTCTGGCAGAACTATACTGGCTGCAGTCAGCAATGTCAACACCACCTTTCAAACCCATAGATCTTTAATAGCTCTCATTCTGGTTTACTTCTCAGAAGACTTCAAGATGAAGGCATCCTCTTGCTCTACAAACATCTGTTTTTAATAACACTAAACTTCCATTCTTCTCCCATTTCTCCAGCTGTTTATTTACCAGTAATTTTTCCATGAACTTCTCTCACCTCTGTTTTTAGCATTTATGAAATAAATAGGACCTACATTAGAGATGTTGGGCAATTCAAATGATTTCATATTTATAAATCACTCAAAATGATGCCTGACCCTGAGGTAAGCTCACCGTAAGTATTTTTAGTTTATTATTCAAACACCAAATGTCAAATGTCCTAGGCTTTTCTTTCTATATTCTCACCCAAGACAGTCTCATCTTTTCTCATGGTTTCAATTAGCAGCCATAGAGATGAAGTATCTATTAACCAAACTTCTCTGTGCTCCACACCTGTATCTTACATACTTACTACATATCACCCCTTAATGTTTCACAGGCACATTAAAATCAATGGTCCAAAATTGAGCTCTTTATCCTATCCTCCCAAAACCTTCACCCCCAGTGTTTCCAGGCCCAATAAATGGTTTTGCCATCCATCCAAGTGTTTGAATCAGAAATCTGGAAACATTCTTGGCTCTTCCCTCTACTCCTATATCCTGGCACCAAGCTATGTTAATTCCACCTCTCAAATCCGGCTACTTTACTCAAACCCTCCCTGCTGCTACCTTGGTACCAGCAAGGTACCTATAACCCCTGACCCAGACTACAGCCAACCCTTATCTAGTCTCCTTACATCCACACTTACCATCTCCAAACCATTACTCACCCTATAAAGTGATTTTCTTTAATTACAGATCTATAGTCCTGCTCTGTTTAAAACCTATCTGTATCATTTCTGATAACCTTAAGAAAAAACACAAAGCCTTTAAATGGCAAACAAAGATGTATGTTTAAGTGGCTTTCCCCCTCCAACTACTTTATTCCATCCATACTGGCTTTCTTTCCAGTTTCCTAGAGAGGCTCTTTGTAAAATCATTCTTTTCCCACTCAGGCCCATAACACATGCTAGCATCCGCCTAGCTTGCTCTTCCTCCTTTTCCATTTGAACTTGCTAAGTCCTATTCATTTTTTAGGTCTTAACTAAAGCACTTTCTTTCTCAAGGAAGCTGTCCTCAATTCTCCAAACTAGGTTAGATTCCTCATTATAATCCATTATCACTCTGTACTTCACTCTAACATCTATCATATTTGTATTTACTTATTTCCTACCTCTTCTCCACCACACTATATCCATGCGGACAAGGATCACATTTCCCCTTAGGTTATAACCCTAACATTAAGCACAGAACCTCCCAGCATAAATACTTAATGTATTATTGTTGAAATAATAAAACGCAGTTCAGAACACGATTTTAGTCACAAATATGCTGAAGATTCTGAATAGAATTTTAAAAATTTCGAACAGAATTATATACTGAGATTTCTGTTTCAAAAAAAGAACACTAGCGGGAATAGGACTGGTGAAATGAAAAGGAAGGTCTCAAGAAAAGGATGTTAATTAGAAAGGCTACATAACATTTGGGTGGTGTGCCTTGACTAGGCCAATTGCTGTGGGACTACAAAGCAGAAAAGATTCCGTGTTATTTAATGAGTTTGCATTGTGCATTACATATAACATAAGGTCAGAGTTTAGCAACCAGAGATGGGTACCAAATCCTAAGTCTTTAAAAATAAAAACTTCAATGAAGCTGAAAGTGTCCCTTGCCATTTGCTCAAGCACTCACCTGAATCTCAGTTCTCCATTTCAAATCCAGAGCTGAACCAAAATAGATATTTAAGTTATGAGTGGGCCTCTAAAAAACCTCATTAAGACAATCTTCTGAGGCGCCTGGGTGGCTCAGTCGGTTAAGCGGCTGCCTTTGGCTCAGGTCATGATCCCAGAATGATCCCCCCCCAACTCCCTCCTGGGCTCCAGGCTCAGCGGGGAGCCTGCTTCTGCCCCCCCACCCCCAGCGTGCTTGCTTGCTTTCTCGGTCTCTCTTGTCTCAAATAAATAAAATCTTTGGGGAAAAAAAGGACAATCTTCTCCCTGTTTCAAAAGAAAAATCTAGGTTTGTACTAAAAATCTTAATGAAATCTTTTTAATCTTTAGCTTAGTCTTGACAGGTTACTTCAAAGTTACTACTACAGAGGTTATAATAGCCATGCAGATCATAGAAAGCTTTACTTGCAATATTAAGAATATATGTTGGGTTAATGAAGAACTACAAACTGAAATTACAAAATTCCTAGCCTACAATATTGAAAATACAGTCAGTATCCAATTTTTAGCTAAAGCAGTGCTGGAAGGAAAATTCACAGCCTTAAATGCATACCAATGGGGAAAAAAGGAAACCATGCAATTTAAAGTTAGAAAATGAAGCAAATAAACCAAAGGAAAGCAGAAAGAAAAAAGGAGAAGAGAAAAACTAAAATAAACCCAGAGGCTAGCTTAAAAAAAAAAAACAAACTAGCTAACTTAATTAAAAGTAAACTGAGGAAACAGAATCATACAAAATTAGAAAAAAACAAAGTAAGAGAGAGACAGACTTTTACCAAAAATTACTTTGCCCCAATCTATGCAAGTAAGTTTTTTAAGCTGGATGAAGTAAGTGATTTTCAAAGAAAAGTTTTGAAAAGTTGACTCAAAAAAAAAATAATAATCAATTTCAAAAAAAAAAAAAAAAAGAGACAGAATATTTTCAAAACCTCCCACCCAAAACAAGAACCAGGCTGAGAGAGTTTCATAAAACAATTCAATCCTTAAAGACAATGTTATTATGGAAACACTGACATGGTATTGAAAAAGAAGCAGTGGATGAACAGGCAGAGCAAGGCAGATTTTAGAGCACTGAAACTATTTTACATATTATAATGGTAGATACGTGCCATTATACATTTGTCAAAAACCCACAAAATGTACAAAACCATAAGATGAACCCTAATGTAAACTATGGACTTGGTATGATGGTGATGTGTCAACGTAGGTTCAATTATAATAAATGTTACCTCTCTCGTAAGTAATGCTGATGGTAGAGGAGGCAGTGCACATGTGGGATCAGTGGGTACAACTCTTAACTTTCTGCTCAGGGTTGCTATAAACCCGTAACTGCTCAAAAAATAGTCTTTTAAAAAAAAAAGTAAGGGCCAAGAATAAAGGCCCCAAGAGTATCTATAGCTAAACTAAATTGTATAGAAAATGGAGGAAGAGAAGGCAGGAAGAAGAATATCTGCTCGCTTATAGAGACAACACTCTGGACAGATATGTAAGAATCTACTAGCAATCATTACAATAGTTCCCCTTATCCATGGGGGAATGTGTTCCTAGACCCCAGTAGATGCCTGAAACCACAGATAGTACTGAACCTTATATATACTGTTTTTTCCTTCCCTATATACACATTCCTAGGATGAAGGTTAATTTATACATTAGGCAGAGTAAAAAGATTAATAAAATAGAAAAATTATAACAATATTACAGTACTAAAAGCTTTATGAATGTGGTCTTGCAAAATATCTCACTGTACTGTAGTCACCCTTTTAGTGATGATGGGAGATGATAAAATGCCTACATGGTGAGATGACGTGAGGTGAAGGACGCAGGCACTGTGACATAGTGTTAGGCTACTATTGACCTTCTGACCGTACATCAGAGGATCTTCTGCTTCCAGACCTCGGCTGACCACAGGTAACAGAAACCAGGGAAAGCAAAACCACAAATAAGGCGGGGGAGGGGGACTACTGGACTTTGTAAGATAAGAAGTGAACAAAGGACATGGTGAAAAGAAAAACTGTCTTTTAAAGCATTTCCTAATTTCTTTTTTTTTTTTAAGATTTTACTTATTTACTTGACAGAGACAGCGAGAGAGGGAACACAAGGGGAGTGTGAGAGGGAGAAGCAGGCTTCCCTCCAAGCAGGGAGCCCGATGTGGGGCTTGGTCATGACCTGAGTTGAAGGCAGACACTTAATGGCTGAGCCACCCAGGTGCCCCTATTTCCTCATTTCTGGAGCATCTGGGTGGCTCAGTAGGTTAAGCATCTGCCTTCAGCTCAGGTTGTGATCTGTGGGTCCTGGGATCAGCCCCGTGTGGGACTCCCAGCTCAACAAGGAGTCTGCTTCTCCCTCTCCCACTGCTAATGCTTGCATGCACTCTAATAAACAAATAAAATCTTTAAAAAATAAGTAATAAAACATTTCCTAATTTCTGAACTATGTAAATTATTACCAACTTAAATAACTAAACTTAGTTAATATGGAACATTTGTGATCAATTAAATAAGATCAAAATATCCACTACCTATTTGACAAAACTGGTACTTGGGGATCTTATCTAAGGGATGTGATCATAATTTGGGGCCTAACTGTTCATCCTTTTCCATGTGCTGACGCATGTACCATGTGCTGCCCATCATGAACCTGGAGCCATACCACAAGCACCAGGACCGACCCTGGACAGATTCTAGCTGCCACATGGCCCGCTGCCCCATTTCAGCAGGAAGCACCAGAGCAGTCATCGCCTGTTCCCTAACACGCAGTTAGGGTTACTATTCCAGTGGGAGGAATGAGTAAGGGACAGGAAGAGATAGGCAGGGAAAGATAGGGGGCTGTGAGATCAGGCTCACAGAAATCCCAAAAATGTGGAGGTGTGGGGAAAGCAGCGCTAAGAGGACAAATGGGACCACCCTGCCCTAGGTGGGTGGGGTGGGGTGGGGGTCTTTATTATAACCACCTGTGACCAACAAAGAATAACAAGCCCCTAAAAAGGAAGTCGTTGAAGGTGTTATCAATAGAGATGTTAAAAGAATTTAAGTTTCCTGCTTGGCTTTCTATAAAAGACCAACCCTGAAGGCCCTCATTGCCAGACAGGCAACCCTGTCTGGACTCCCTCACACTCTTGAGAGCTTTTTCTGTATCTTCACTTAACAAATGTCTATCGCTTTACTCACAAAAACAAAAAACAAAAAAAACCTAAACTTAGAACTTATTAAATACTACACTACTGATGACGGTTCTCTGAGGGTTCAGATCATAGATTTTTACATTTTTTTTCTTCCCATTTATCTGCATTTTCTAAATTTCTACCTCAAATATATACTGCTTGTATATGTTAGTTCTCAAAAGTACCACAAACTACATGCTTAATTATATCTAAAAACATTCTATCATTTTTTATTTAGTAAATCTATATGTAACAAATACTTTACATGTTTACTATATGCTCTAAAGTATCCTAAGTACTAGGAAAACAGCAATGGACAGAATTTCTACTTTAATGGAACTTTCACTTCAAGAGAAACAAAATAAATTTTACAGCTGGTCAGAGAAGCAAGGCAGGATGCCTGGGTGGCTCAGTCAGTTAAGCATCTGACTCTTCATTTTGAGTCAGGCCATGATCTCAGGGTCATGCGATGGAGCCCCTCGTAGGCTCCACACTCAGTGCAGAGTCCACTTAAGATTCTCTCTCCCCCTTTCCCTCTGCCCCACCCCCCCAAGCGCTCATTCTCTCTCAAATAAATGAAATCTTTTTAAAAAAAAAATTTAAGGGGGGATAAACAGAAGGGGGAATGAACCACGAGAGACTATGGACTCTGGGAAACAAACTGAGGGCTTCAGAAGGGAGGGGGTGGGGGATTGCGATAGGCTGGTGATGGGTATTAAGGAGGGCACGTATTGCATGGAGCACTGGGTGTTATACACAATGAATCATGGAACACTACATCAAAAACGAAGGATGTACTGTATGGTGGCTAACATAATATAATAAAAACTTTAAAAAAAAATCTTAAAAGAGAGGAAATTAAAGCAAAGACCTAAGGAGCGTGAATGGGGGAATGGAGGTATAGTGTTGTGCGGACAAGCCTTACTGAGATGACCTTCAAATAAAAAGCTGAAGGAGATTGAAAACTGAGCCATTTAGACACCTGGGAATAAAGCATCCCAGGCAGTAGGAACAGCACGTGCAAATGCCCTGAAACAGAAGTGTGCCTGGGATGTTTGAGGAATAGCAAGGAGGCCAGTGTAGCAGGAATGAAGTTAGCATGGGATGAAGTGCAGGAAATGCAATAAAGATGTTGAAAGGACGTAGGGAGTATCTTTTATAGGACTCTGTCGGCCACAGTAAGGACATTTTGCTACCATGATGGGTACTGAAGCTACCGTGCTGAGAACAGGCTTGGACAAAGAACAGAAATAGAAAGACCTGTGAGGAAGACACTACAGTAATGTAGATGAAAGATGATGCGGCTTAGACCAGGATGGCAGGAGCAGAATTTGAGAAATGGCCAGTTTCCGGATTTACCTTGAAAGGAGAACTGACCTTGCTAATGGGCTAGATGTGTGGTCTCTATTAGGAGAAAGATGAGAAATTCTCCTTGCCAACACCATCCTTCTAGTTCCTCAAGCCATTAACTGACATCACTAATTAGAGGAGGAACAGGTTTTGGGGGGCAGGGTGAAGTCAGGAGATGCCAAATAGGCAACTGAACATAGGAAATCTACAGTTTCGAGGACTTATCTATTGGCAATGTAAATTTGGCAGTTGTCAGCATTTAACTCGAGAATTCAAAGTGAATCCTATAGAAGCAACATGTAGTTATTAAGACAGTACTGAAAGACTGAGTTTAGAGTTTGCCTGGCTGGAAGTCGGAAATATATCTTGTCCTTGACATTTATTTCTTAAAGAGCTACCATGAGAACGACCAACCTCCCTACCCCTAACCCCCCGTTTCCCCAAAATCACATACTACTATAACAGAACACTTCCTTCAAGGATATTTACACTAAGAAAAGTATTATCACTTTAAAAATCATTGAACATACCAGGCCAGTTGAAAACAAAGCTATGTTGAAATGCTGGATGTCCAGCTAAGTCCTCTCACCAGCAGTGTGAGCACATCATTCTCGGAGCTCACACAATTCAAATCTGTGCCTCAGCAAAATTGTAATTTCCTACATCACAAAAATTCTAGGTCAGTGAAGACGAGTCCACATGGCAAGGGAAAAGACCCTGAATGCCAGTATTTGTGATACACAACCAAAAATCTTAGCTAAAAAAGAAGACAACAACAGATCTACAGACTAGATCGAATAACTTAATTTTGTCCCTTCCTAGCCAAGAGATGTGATTAGGCAAAGATCCATTAAACAGTTTTTTTATTTTCATATCGCAAAAACTCTTTCACATTAGATAAAACTTGCAGTTGCCAGGTATACCATAGAATATATTTTTAAAAGTTGCAAATACTCTTTTAAAGTAAGGTTAAAAAAAAAAAAAAAAAAAGGCCAGATAGCCAGATATCAGATACACGTGCCCCCTGAGAGGTTTCATAGCAATCTATGATAGAAAAGTAAGGAGAGAACACAAAAGGGATTAGGGGGAAGAAAAAGGAGAAAACCTAGTCAAGCTAGAATATTCTTTGACATTTTAGAGCAGAAAGATGACCACTTTAGAGTAAATCAGTGAACAGTGGAAAGCTAGTCTTCCCTCCACTTCTTCATTCCTCCCTAGCAAAAGTTTAATTTAAATCCATACGTTAACTCTTAGTGATGGTCTACATTTTCACTCTTAAATTTAACAACCCACAACCCCATCCATACCCTCTGTTAGTGCAAAAGTAATCCGTCAGATCTCATGGATGAAGAAGACAGTCTTTTGAAAAATCCAGTGGATTTTCTTTATTGGCCTTCTCAAATCTTTGGTCTCACCAAACCCATACAGAGTTTTATTAAGGAAAAAACAACAACAACAAAAAAAAACGAGCAAGTGTGACCAAAGGATCATAAACCACTTACCAACTGGTCTGGATTAAGTTGCTCCCCATTTTTCAGGCGATCCTTGTAGTCTTCAAGTTTGAGCTACAAAAGAGAAACTTGTATCTGCTATAGTCTGATATAAAATTCTAAAGAAATAAACTAACAGCCTGCTTCTTAAGAAAACAAAGTTCTTGAAGTAAGCTATTAATCTGTAAGAATACCAGTTTACTATAAGGCAAGCAGCAACTGCAGGTAAGGTCCAGTCAGGGAAAAAAATATTACACACAATCAACATTAGTCTGGAATTAGGAAAGTTAAGCAGTAATGAAACTCTTTTCTCTTGGTGGCCTCTGTTTATAATAAGACTACTTAACACATAGGGACTTAACTAGTCAATCATATGCCCCTAACCCAGTGGTGCTCAATCAGGGACAATTTTGACCCTCAGGGATCTGTGGCAATGTCTGGAGATATTTTTGGTTATCACTGCTTGGAGGATGGGAAGGAGGTGGAGAGTGCTACTGGCATCTTCTGGGTAGAAGCCAGGGATGCTGCCAATCACCCTACAATCCAGATAGCCCCTCCCCCCACCAACAAGAATTATCTGGCACAAAATGTCAATAGCGTTTAGGCTGAGAAATCCTCCTCCAACCTCATGCTTAAACTATTAGTTACCTGTTGAATTATGTGGCATTTGTCCAATAGCAAACTTCTTAATGGAAGTATAGAAACGCAAAAGATATTTTCTCTAGCATTATAATAGCCTTAATTCAAAATCTTTTTTTCATATTAAATTTGGTATGTATTTCAGTAAATACATAACAAATTGTATTTATTGTCCCCATAATAATGACATGACCCACTATCCTATTCTAAAAGCAATGTTTAGGCTCCTCCCATACCGGCTTTATAGCTTTAAAGTGCTTTCCCAGAAGCTTGAAACAAAAGCATTGGTACTGACCAGATAAGTATTCAAAATTAAAGAGGTACTATAGTTCAGCTAGAGAATAAACGTATACATGTAGTTCCTCTGCCGGGGGTAAAAGACATTAAAGAGTCTCCACCGACAGATCCTGCTTTGCATGGATCCTGCTTTGACTAGTTTCCCATAGTGGCAGGGAATTTCTGCTGACCCAGGCACACTCACCTTATCATGCTTGGGATTAACTGCATCACTGCATGCATTCAAAAGACAACTGGTGAGAGCTAGGGCTACACAGAAGCTACTAGTAACTGGCCTTTCTTCACTACCTTGGGTGGGGGGAGAGAAACAGAGTCAACTAGACTCAATCTCTTCACGCTCCTCCATTAAAAGCAACTTTCCTAAGGTTTAACTAGGTCATAGAATAAAACCATGTAAGAGTTCCCAGGTCCAGACAGTCACTCACCTTACTATCACAAGCGAGAGAGAATCATGACACAACAAAGCAACGTGCAGTCCTGCTTCACAGGCTCCATGACTCAGGAAATGAGCAATGAGTTGGATCTTTACATCAGCATTTACTGTAACGTTAGGCTGATTATAAGGAGTCCCTTTATAAGGCTTTCTACAATGCTTTCACCTACCAATCTTAAACGATCACCTAGCAACACAAAAATTAGTGCTAAAACATTTTCTGGCTCTACCGTGGTTGAGGCTTCCAATGACTGCAGCAGCTATACTGCAATATCAACCGCTGCAGAAAGTCACAAGGAAAACAAGCTTAAAAAATCAGGCTATTACTCATCTATGAAAAGAAACATTAATACTACACTCAAAGAATCTGACTTAAAGCTGCTAGCTCTTCAAGTATTTCAACAGCAGCATACATAATAATTTTACTATGAAGAATATTTTCAGTTACGCTGAAAAATCAAACAGAAAATGTTTAATATACCTAACATTTAACCTGCCTGTATGTTTTCAGCCAGCTAAATCCCAAGGTTAGTTACATCTTTTAGGAAGTAAAAATGTCAGTTCTCTGGCCCTTATTACTTATTACAGATGGTACATATACAAGGATGCGAGGGGAATAGTTACCTTCTTTTTCTCAATGTTTCTAATTTTGTGTTTAAGGCATATGAGTCCATTATCAATATATGTCTCATATGCTTGGGAAGGAGAGGCAGCAGAACTGAGAGCAGACTGCAAGGGGCTCATGGCCCGCTGGCTTTCCCCATGCTGACTGTGGTTCACTTGGGGCTTGGCTGACTTCATATTCCCCTCTCTTCCCTCCTCTGAACGGCCTGAAGGTGACTGGTAACCAAAAGGAGATGAGGAGAGTTGCACCATTGAAACAGATGAAGCTGAAGGAAGAAAAAAAGTTAGATATAAAAGTAAATTCAGGGTAGAGGAATACAAGGAAACTTTAACTTCCCTGAGAAGTCTAGACCCACTCCCTCAAAATTCTCTTCCACAGAAGTGAACTCAAAACCCAGTAATGGTGCTTCTATTTCACTACTTTTAAGGTGATTAGTGCCAAGCACTAGCGCCTTTACGTAGGCAAAATCTACAATACAGGGGATGTTTCCAGAAATCCAACTTTCCACAGAGGGAGAACTGCTAATCAAGCAATGGCTTCAGAGCTCCTCTTCTCTCGTAAGGGCAATCCACATTCTGAATAATTTCTATGGTCAAATGATGACACACAAAAAATAAGCTCTCCCCATTAGGACCTTAAGGCAGCCTTTCAAACCTCTTTACATTATCCCTCACCACTAGCCCCAACGCAGTCATAAACAACGCCATTTAAGAGAAAATCCCGAGCACACATTCTTTCACAGCCTCATTCACTAAAGAGTAGCTTCTTGAACAAGACCCCTAACTTCCCTTTGCTTGCTCGGGGGCCTACAAGGCAAGTCCGTCACTATTGGACATTTGTAGCGAGGTACCTGCAAGAGCCCCAACTTGGTTTTCTGTTCCGTTTAGACTAAGCCATAACCATTCACACCACACCAGTTTAAAAGCTCATCGTCGCGAGCCTTACACCGCCCTGGTCAGTGGTCCTCGCACCTCCTTCACCCCCACGCATCCCCTTACGGAGCACCCCCAAAGCAAGGACATAACAGGCCCCATGCAGGCCAGCGCCGATCCTCAATCCCCGCAGGGGCCCGCGCGAGAGTCGCCACTACAGGGCGGCCACTTCAGCGCCCCGAGGGCACCGACCCCCGCCCTTCCCACAGCCTTCCGGACGCCGAGGCACCAGGCTGGGGCCCCTTCTGCAGGTGCCTCTGGGGAGGCCGACCTGGAAACAAAACGCACTGGCCACCTGCCCTCGACGGCCCCGCCCCGAGGATGCCGAGCCGCCCTTCCACCTCTCTGCCGCTGCGGCCACCCAGCCCTGCCCACCCCGCCCGGGTGGGCCGCCTCCCCACGCCGCGTCGACCCAGGCCGCCGCAGCTCGGCTTCACCTCCGCAGGCCGCCGAGGCCGCTGCCGCTGCCGCAGCCCGGGCCCGCCTTCGAAAGCCGGCGGGAGCCAGGAGAGCTGCGGAGGTGGACCGGCGCCACCCCGCACTTGCGTCTCCTCCTCCCGCCTCCTCCCTCTCCCCTCCCTGTCCTCGCTGGCGGCGTCTGCGGCGCCGGGCGCTCCGCCGACTCAGCCGCTCTTGCCCAGGCCCGCCCTTTCCGCCGCGCGGGGCTGATATAGGCGCGCCCCGCCCCCATCCGCCCGCACGCGCATCCTCGGGCTGCCCCGCACCGCCTCCTTCCGGTGCCCCAGTCGCCGCCGCCGCCGCCGCCGGCGCGGGTCTCGGCCCGGGAGGGCGTTTGTTCCACGCCGGGCTGCGGCGGGAAGTCGGTCGCGAGAGGGCGCGTTCTCCCTGCGATTGCGCAGATTGCGGGGCCCCAGGTGGGCCCAGTGTGTCCCCGAGAGCCAACCGGCCGTAGACCCAGCAGCCCTGCCCGACCTTGCTGATTGCAGGCGGTAACTAGTGAATGTGCAACCTTGAACAGGTGATTTCGATCGTCGGAGAAGGGCGGCGCGCCCTATGTGGCATTGCCAGTGAAACGAGCTCAAGCCTCTGGTGGTTTAGGTGCGCATTCTTGAAATGCTGGCGTGCCTTTGCTCGCCTAGATTCCATCCTTCACAGTAGGAGGGGGAAAATCACAGTTTCTTCAGAGAGGACTCAGCCTGTGAGAGCAGAATGCCCCGAATCAGCTTTGCCATAAAAACGGAGTGAGACTCCGCGCGACCCTCGATATAGGATTATGGTTATTTAGGCTATGTCATTTGCTGCTTTGAAGCAGATGGATCTGTTGGCGCTCGGAGAAAAGACTGATAAAAATCTTGGTAAGGTTGCATAAAATTAACGGAAAAGTCTGGAAAGGCATGGTGTTTCTCATACGAAACAAATAAGGGGGGGGGGACCACCCAGCGACATCTGGCCCCAACTTGTGTCCAGCTGTTACACCACACAGAATTGATTTAGGTCCTGTCCCTGAAGCTCTGATAAAATTTACTTAGGCCAGCAAGAAAAGAATGGAGAAAAATCAAAAATACAATCAAGGAAACAATGGTCCAGTTTAAAAAGTGTCAGCCAAGCCCACACAAAAATTACCATGATTTTTTAACATTTCTTGATACAGTATTTTGCCACTTATTATCTGTGTTCTTGTCATTGAGTAATGTACCTGAATGTTGCATTTTAGCTTTGAATCTCTGAATCCCATGTCTGACCTTGAGGGTAAGACAAATATTAGACTGTCCATTTGTTTCATTGTTTATAACTAGAGAGAACAGAAGCTGCTGAACATTAAAGGAAACAAAATACTGGACATAGTTTCAAAAAAAGTGAAGGACACACTTTTGGATCAATGAGAAGGCACAAAGTTACAGCACGGGTTATGACTGTTGTAGCCTGAACTAATACCCAAGAATGGCATTTCAGTCATATTAATCATGCTATGTTTGCCTTCTAATTGACCAGGAAAAAACTATCTGTTGGGTCATATAGATCTGGCCATAGGTCCTAAATATTCCATTAAAGGAATAATTTGGAGTAAATCTGTATGGATTTAATTCCCAAAATGGATTCAGATAATGAATCGAGAAGGAATGCAAAAGCAAAAATAATGAAATTTCAAGTCCAGTAAGATAGAGTCTGTATAAGCATAACATAACATTTGCAGATTGTACCTCAGTAGATAAAGTTGCAGTGATGTCTTCTGAAAAAAAGAAAAAAGTGATTCAGAAAAAAAGCTTCCCTGCTAGAGAAGATCTTTTAAGCCAGTGAATCTGGCTTATTTTGGAACGACATGCCCAAAGCACAAATTTATCATCTATGTTCCTCTACCCCACTCCCTAATTTCCAAGGCACCTTAATTTGTCTTGCCAACTATAAGGTGTTTGTGGAAAGTCACTTCCAAGCTTAGCAAAGAAGTACTATATTTAAAAAGGGATTTTTTTTTTAATGTTTCCAATCCATAGGGAAAGAATACATTCATTCATTCAACAAATATTTATCATTATATGTCAGTTATATCTCAGTGAACCTGGGGGGAGACAAATATTTATTGGGCATCTGCTATGTGTTGGGTGATTGGGATATAATGGTGAGTGAGACAGATGTAGCCCCTCCTCTCTTGGAGCTGAGTGGGAATTCAATAAAAGCTGCAGGAATAAATAGCAAAAACAACCAAGTCAATAAAATAGAAAAACAAAAATACTAAAGTAATGGGTGGTTTGTTTGATTTCTATAAAAACCCCCAAACTTTACAACCCTTGAAAATGTGAAGATTTCAAATATGCATTGTCTGGCAAATGTGTGCTTCCTGCAGGGATGGTTATACTGTAGTCCCTTAAAATCAGTGGAGCTTCATGTTGTCGAAACTGGAAAGATTAATTCACCAAAAGATGCTGAAGCTGGAAGCGTATGGGTGGAGATACAAGAAATGATCTTAGAAATGTTGTTATGGGTGATAGAAATCTGCTTCTCCCTGGCTCTACAAGGCTTTGCAAAGTGTTAACATGGAAGAAAAAGGGGGCCAAGAAAAATAACAAGAAGGCTAAGAAAGAGATTCTCAGGAAACATTTAACCAAGTAAAATTATTTAAAATATTGCACTTTCACATACTTTCAGATTCATAAGGTGTCTTTGCAAATATCTGAGGAGACAAACTTATGAAAATAAAGGACCGGCTAATATAGACTTCAGGCAGAAAAAAAAAAAAAGTTGCCATAATAGTTTCAGGCATTTTTGAGAGAATTCCTATAGCTTCTAAAGTTAATATTCGTGTGGGCTTATTTTTTCATAAAATTATAATACCACATTCCCAGTGGTTTGGTTTATACTGTTTTTCTGGTATTGGAATTAACGTGCTAATAGTGCTTCACCTTTAAGTCCCTTTGAAAGAAAAATACTTGGAGCGCCTGGCTGGCTCAGTTGGAGAAGCATGCAGCTCTTGATCTTGGGGTCATGAGTTTGAGCCCCATGTTGAGCGTAGAGATTATGAAAAAAACCATATATATATATAAAATCTTAGGAGGGAAAGGATCAGTGTAGAACTTGCGAATGTGTGTGGTCAATAACATCAAGCCCATAAATATACAATTTCTGTCCAACTTCCAAATATTGTAAAGTGTCAACAACACGGACTTCGGAGCCACACAAAACTCGATTTCATTCTAATTCCTGCCCTTTAGCTGAGTGATCTCGGGCAAGTTACTCAAATTCTCTGGGCCTCAGGTCCTTGAGCTATAAGACACACATAATAATACCTGCTTAATAGTGTTTTTAAAGACTTTAGTTCACTTGTGAAAAAGCATATCTTGGGGGTCAGGCTGGCTCAGTCAGTGAAGCGTGCGGCTCTTGATGTCAGGGTTGTGCGTTTGAGCCTCACGTTGGGTATAGAGATTTAAAATCTTTTTTTAAAAAAAGAGAAAGCATAGCTCTTGGTAAGGGACCATGAAAATCCTTCACTGAGGTATCTTTATTTGCTGCTTTTCTGACAGCGCATGGCCCCACATTTCTCCTGGTAGCCTGAGGAGAACTAGAGAACTTGAGGGCTGTGAAATCCCTCCCTTATCTTGAAGATAAGACAAGTGAAGCTTCTGGACATCTGGAGTTTTCCAAGGACCTAAAGAATCTAGGTTTCCTGCCTACTAGTGCAATGGGCATCCCAAGTTTTTCACCCCTTTTCCTTGCTATTTCCATAGAAAATATAGAAGAAGGCATTTAATTACACTGGCGGAAGTGAAGGTAAAAGGAATAAGCAATTCGGTACTACTACATCTTCAAAGGAATTCGGTCAGTAAGACATCTTCAAACAGTCTTATTTTTTGACCCAATAGTCCTTATTTTAGGAACCTGGCTATGGAAATAAACAGATATAGACAATAATTTATGTATAAAAATGTTAATTACAGGGGCGCCTGGGTGGCACAGCGGCACAGCGGTTAAGCGTCTGCCTTCTGCTCAGGGCGTGATCCCGGCGTTATGGGATCGAGCCCCACATCAGGCTCCTCCGCTATGAGCCTGCTTCTTCCTCTCCCACTCCCCCTGCTTGTGTTCCCTCTCTTGCTGGCTGTCTCTGTCTCTGTCGAATAAATAAATAAAATCTTTAAAAAAAAATGTTAATTACAGCATTTTTTAAGTGATGAAAAATGATAATCACCTAGGCATTCAGTGATAGAGTAATAGCTAGATAAGGTGACTCTGACCCATGAATTATAATTCCAGCAATACAAATAATCTTTTTAAAGAATATTCAGTAACGTGAAGTTTTTAAAAAGGTAGGATAATAACATGACATAAAACATTATTTAGTACAATTGTGATTTTGTAAAATGTTTAATTTTATATGCATAGGAAAGGCTAGAAGATATTTTCCTCTGTTGTTTATAGCATATGTTTATCCTGGATATCAAATGAGACAGAAAATGTCTCTCCAAAGGTAACCACTATTAATTTTTTTGCTTAACTTCCAGATTTATTTCCAAGCAAATCAAATACCTGTATAATTTTATTTACAAAAATGGGAATGAACTAAACATATGTGGTAATTCTATTTTTGCTTAAAATATAGTAAGCATTTTTCTATTAAAACAAATTTTAACTTTTTATTTTTTTAATGTAAGTTCTACACCCGACATGGGGCTTGAACTCAAGACCCCAAGATCAGAGGCGCCCGGGTGGCTCAGTAGGTTGAGCATCTGCCTTTAGCTCAGGTCCTGATCCTGGGGTCCTGGAATCAAGTCCCACATGGGGCTCCCTGCCCAGTGGGGAGCCTGCTTCTCCCTCTGCCCCTCCCCCAGCTTGTGCGCACGCGCTCTCTCTCTCTCTCTCTCTCATAAATACAAATCTTTTTAAAAATTTAAAAAAAAAAAAAGACCCTGAGGTCAAGAGTCACATGCTTTACCAACTGAGCTAGCCAGGTGCCCCACAAATTTTAACTCTGAGTTGGCTTTGGGAGATAGAATTTCATATGATATTAATTCTCTTCTTTTTACTTTCCTGTGAACAAGTTAGAAATTAGAAAAATAGGCTTTTAGGTGATAGCTCATTATGTTAATCATCCAAGTAGGAACCACACAATAATATATGATAGTAAATATTTGAGTAAATGGTCATCTGCATAATTCTTGCTCTCAAAAAAGGACAAGAATCCTAAATGAAACATGAAAAACTTATCCTAAGAGAGTACAGCTTCTTTTGCCATTTGAAAAATACTTCTTATTCACCATCACTTTGTTACCCCAGAACTTCTCACATAAGTTATTTACTCATTTTCAATAAGCAATAGGTGTGACACCACTGATGAGGGAGCAAAAGGCTGGCTGAAGACAAAGCCCAAGCTGATACCCCGCAAACCCCACTCCTGGGTTGGACATGTGTGACCTTCTTCCAGGAATCTCCCAACTATCTTAATGTTAGTAACTTGCTAGAGGGGAAAACAACCTTAACTTGACAATGGCAAGGCCTCTGGCATCTTGTAGGTATTTTCTAGGTTGGTCCTCTGTAGCATATGAAAGTTCCTTTGAAACCTCCCTTTTTCCCTACTTCCCCAACTCCTGAGTATATAATCAGCCACTCCTCAAGACCCTGGGGGAGCAGCTCTTTCTGCCCACTGACCCTCTCCCCGTGCTTTAGTAAAACCACCATTTTGCAGCAGGATGTCAAGAATTCTTTCTTGGTCGTTGGCTCCAGACTCTACCCCACCGAGCCTCACCTAAATTCCATAACTACATCAACCAAGAGCACAGCAATAGAATTACAAACAGATAAATTGGACTTCATCAAAATCGAAAACATTCTGTGCTTCAAAGGACACATCAAGAAAATGAAAAGTAAAAAAAAGTTTCCTTGAGACATGGAACTTTGCCATCAGTTTTGATGTGGAAACACTGTGATGTATAAATGTTGTTGGGTAACAGCAGTTTTTAGGGTAAAATATGAAAGGTTTAAAAGGTTGGGAAAAAAGCAAGCTCTGTCCCTTACTTACTGAGACATGTTAGCTTTTTTCTTTGTATTTTCATTGTATTAGATAAATAAATGTGAATGTAGAATTGTATAAAAAAAAGAAAATGGGGCAACCTCTTCGGGTCCCCTTCCTCCTTGGGAGCTTTGTACTATCACTTTGCTATCGCTCAATAAACCTTGCTTTGCTGCCCACCACTCCATCTGGTCTACCTCTTCATTCTTCAAAGTGGCATGACCAAGAACCATGGGCACTGACGGAGAAAAAAATCTTACAATGTTTGTGGGGGCTCGTCCAGGAAATCCACCATTATTAAGGACAACTAACCAGTAAAGGTCATCAAACTCCAAATGGTGGTGGTTCAGATGGAGCCTCGCGCGGAAGTCAAACCAGACATCTACAGGGGACCCCCTGATATATCAGGCGAGAGGAACCCTGACTACTGCCCCATCCAGCGCCCCTGATGAGCAGGAAGTAGCTACACTTGATCGTTGCCCTTCTTCCCTAACATTAGTTAGGGTTACCTCTTCAGAGGGGGGAATGATGAAGGATAACTGAAAGGCAGGCAGGCAGGGACAAACCCCCCCCCAGAGGAAACCTCCCTTGAAAGGATTTTGCACCTCCCTGGAAGGAGCCCTCCACCCTTTCCCACGGGATAGATAGGTGACAAAAGCCTGATTGGATGACAGGCATAGGGAGGGTTAATCAGATATAAAACAGCCTGTCAACAAGCCCATAAAACCCCCTAGACTTAAAACTCTGGTGGCAATCCTTTCAGGTCCCCTGTCTTTGGGAGCTTTGTACTATCACTTTGCTACCGCTCAATGTTTCTTGCTTTACTGCCCACCAAAAAAAAAAAAAAAAAGACAACCCACAGAATTGGAAAAATACTTGCAAATCACATATCTGATAAGGTGCTTGTATCATTAAAAATACATATTGTATTATATATTATATACAATATGTTTTTAAAAATTGTGTTACTATTTTTTAAGTAGTTTCCATACCCAGCATGGAGCCCAATATGGGGCTTGAACTCATGACCCTGAGAGCAAGACCTGGACACTTAACCAACTGAGCCACCCAGGTGCCTCTTAACACATTTTTATATAAGAGAATATAAAGAACTCATGGGGCACCTGGGTGGCACAGCGGTTAAGCTTCTGCCTTCGGCTCAGGGCGTGATCCCGGCGTTCTGGGATCGAGCCCCACATCAGGCTCCTCCACTATGAGCCTGCTTCTTCCTCTCCCACTCCCCCTGCTTGTGTTCCCTCTCTTGCTGGCTGTCTCTATCTCTGTCGAATAAATAAATAAAATCTTAAAAAAAAAAGAGAGAGAATATAAAGAACTCTTATACTAAATAATATAAAGACAAACTAATTTTAAAATGGGTAAAAAATCACTGCCGGTGAGAGTGTAAAATGGTGTAGCCTCTCTGGACAACGGTGTGGCAGTTCCCCAGTTAAACATGCAGTTTCCTTCCACGTGACCCAGCAGTGCCAAGGGTATACTCCTAGCTATATACCACAAGAAATGAAAACCTATCTCCACACAAAAGTCGAAACACAAATTTTCATAACAGCATTATTCAAATAATCAAAAAGTAGAAGCAATCCCGATGTCCATCAGCTGAGGAGTGGATGAATAGAATGTGGTGTACTCCTACAAAGGGATATTATCCAACCATCAGAAAGCATGAAGTACACTGGACACAGCAAAGCCGAACCTTGGAAACACGGCACTATGAGAAAAAGAGCCAGGCACAAAGGGCCACATACCGCATGATTCCATTTATGTGACATGTCCAGAATAGACAAGTCTATAGACATAGAGAGTAGATTAGTGGTTGTCTAGGGCTTGGGGGTGGTTTTAGAGGGAAAATGAAGAGTGACTGCTAACTATATAGGGTCTCCTGGTGGGGAGATGAAAATGTTCTAAGGTTGAGAGTGGTCATGGTTGCACACTTCTGCGAATATACTAAAAACCGCTAAATTGTAAACTTTGAAGGGGTGAATGGTAAGTGCTGTAGGTTGATTTGTGTCCACCAAAAAGACATGTTGAAGTGCTAACCCCAGTACCTGAGAACATAACTTTACTTGGAGATAAGGTCTTTGCAGATGTCATCAAGTTAAGGCAAGGTCATACTGGATGAGGGCGAGCCTCAAATCCAATGGTGTCTTCGTTAGAAGAGAGAGATTTGAGGGACGCCTGGGTGGCTCAGTCAATTAAGCATCTGCCTTCAGCTCAGGTCATGATCCCCAGGGTCCTGGGATCGAGACCCGTGTCGGGCTCCCTGCTCAGCATAGAGCCTACTTTTCTCTCTCCATCGGCCGCTCCCCCTGCTTTGCTTTCTTTCTCTCTCTCTCTGTCAAATAAATAAAATCTTCAAAAAAAAAGAAGAGAGATTTGAAGACACAGAGGAGAAATGGAAAAGAAGACCATAGGAAGACAGAGCTAGAGATTGAAACCCTGGAATTACAAGGCAAAGAGCCCCAAGGATTGCCGATAGGCTCCAGAAACTAGGAAGAGGCAAGGAAGGATTCTTCCCCTGAAACTTTGGAGGGATCATGGCCCTGCTGACACCTTGATTTTGGACTTGTAGTCTCTAGAACTGTGACAGAATAAATTTCTGCTGTTTTAAGCCACTTAGTTTGTAGTAATTTGTCATAGCAGCCCTTGGAAACGAGCATATATGGTATGTGGGGTTTATCCTAATAAAGCTGTTTGGGGTTTTTTTTAGGGTTTTTTTTAAGGACTCTGGTTTTAGTTTTGTTGTCAGTGGAAACGTATATACTCCAATGGCGGAGAACAGTGAAGTGTAGAAGGCGAAGGAAAGCCCTAACCATGACGATTTCTCCTGGGGGGCCCAGAACTCATGTTTCATGCACACGAACTATCATAGCTGCCGGGCAGCATAATCCATTGGTTCCTGAGTCTTTTATTCTTTCTTGTCTCCGAAATCCTTGTCTCACCCGGGTTTAATTCTGGAACTGGGCCACAGACAAAGCAATCTTGCTTTCTCCTTTGTCTTACAGTGCTTAGTTCCTCCGTTTATTACAGATTCTGTTTTCCTAGGAAGAGCCCAGACTAGAAAACAGTCTGAGATAATTTGCATTCTTCTCAACCCCAAAATTTGCCCCCAATAATGTTTACTATCCAAAATTTGATACTGTCTCATTTGTACCTTTGGGGTTTTCATTTGTGAAGGTGACCGAGGGACAGCCCAGAGAGGTCAGGGCCATTGAAAGAAGATCTGTGTTACTTACGTTTCCCACGAGGAGGGCGCCTGCCACACCACACAGGGCCACGTGGGCGGCATCAGGTTTTGGTGAGGAGGCAGAGGTGGGAGTGAGGGGAAGGCACAGGCCAGGGCCGTAGTTGGGGTTTAATGCAGGAAAGACAAGGCACGCAAAGTAACCAGGGTAGGGTTGGTCAGTCTGAATAATTCCAGCAGTCTTCGCGCTACACAGAGTGGTCTCTAGTTGTGGGGAATGATTTAAGGCAGGGGAAATACTGGCTCGGTGTGTGAGAGCATAAGACGATGTGCTGAGTTCAGACAGGTTGACTTGCAAAAGGGTAAACACCGGCTGGGACGCATGGATGCCACGGAGACATCCAGAACCTAGACACAGAACAGATACTCCCCTGCTTATTACCTTCAGAGCAAGTCTCCCATCGACCCAAGTACATTGTCTGAGTGGGTAACAGCTGAATAATCTTCCCTGTTGTTTGGAATTGTTTGGGAACCAAACTTTTGTTCCCACTTCTATTTTCTTCAATCGTTGGCTCCCTGAAGCCGTGGGTCCCTCCTCACTGCCAGTCTGTCCTGACAGGTCTGATCATGTCACTTGTCTCTCATCACTGAAAGATCACAACAAAATTTGAGTAGCTCCCTCCTAACCTCAAGATCAAATGTTCTTTGTAAATTATTTAAATTTTACCTTTGAATAGCTAATGCAGTACAGCCACTCTGCAGAAGGAAATGACTCCCTTCCCACGCATCTCCTTCCTTCCTTCTTCCAAGGCAACCCGCACTGTTCCTTGTGTACCTTCCTGTAGATTTTGATGCAAATACAGTCAATACACATTCTCCCACCACCAACAGTCTTTTTTAGCCAAATGTTTGCATACAAATACCGCTGCAGCTCAGTTTTTTCTCCCCTGACCGAGTATCTTCGCAGTCCTCCGGTATCACTGTCCACGCGCCTCCTCGTTCTTTCAAACAGTTCGCACAGTTTCATGTCTCACGGCAGCAGTTTATTTAGCCCGTCCTCTAGGCAAGAATACTAAGGGTATCTCCGACCTTTTGCCTTGACCAATAATGCTGCAAGGAATAGCCTTATTTTTATACCATTTTGCACATTTGTGAGAGTCTCTGGCAGAGAAATCCTTAAAGGCAGGATTCCTGAATCAGTTGTACTTGGTTAAGTGTTTCCAAATCACTCCGCCCCCAGTAAAAGCGGTTCCATTGAGATTCCCCTCAGCAACATACAATGAGGCCTGTTGACCTCACCGTCATGACCACGTGTGGCATCTGCCAAGAGCCCTGCTCACATTCCAAACACCTGTCAGTGTGTTCCCGTGATTTACAGCTGTCAGCATCTGTATCCTTGTGCCTGACGACTTACCCTTCCCATCCCCAATTGCACAAGGTGCTCTGTAGGATTGTGGGGGAGGTCAGATGCACAGGAAATTACGCCCCCCCCACACACACACAGCAGCCCTCACCCATGATTTCTCAGGTCCTTCATCCCTCAGGTGGGATCATTCTGAAGCTTGTATGTTGCGTTAGCTGCCAGGAATTTCCTACAAAGAGACTGGCTTAATAATGTAACTTTTATTAGCTGCTTTACTTTCTCTGTGTCACTTCCCTATTTCCCTTTCCAGTGTCCCTTTCTAGCCATCCAATTTGAAATGCCTTCCCTGGTTTCTTTCTGTTTGAAATTAAAATCAGGCAAAAGTGGGATGGGCAAGCTCTACCCCCCCAAAAGTAGTTGAGCTTCCTCTTATTATTTGATCTGAATGTTCCTCTATCTATTTCTCACTCATCACAATATTGATATTTTTCAGTCTATTGGAAACTAATCTCTTTAAAACTATGCTGCTTTAATTAAAGCGTTAAAGCCGATGTCTGTGCTAGAATAAATTCCGTGAATTACCTATTTTAAAAGTAAGAATATTTTGTTGGGATGAGCACTGGGGGTTATACGTAAGTGATGAATCACTAAATTCTACTCCTGGAACCAATACTACACTATATGTTAACTAATTTGAATTTAAATAAAAATAAATTTAAAAATAAGAATATTTATCAGGGCACCTTGGTGGCTCAGTTGGTTGAGTCTTGATTTCAGCTCAGGTTTGATCTCAGGGTCATGGGATTGAGCCCCACCACAGGCTCCGTGCTCAGCGGGGAGTCTGCTTCTCTTCATCTCTCTCTCCCTCTCCCTTTACCCTCCCCCTACTCATGCTCTCTATTAAATAAATAAATCTTAAAAAAAAAAAAAAGAATATTTACCTTAATCTTAGGAGGAATCCTGAGAGAATGCACACTGTATTCCTGTAGGCTGACAATGAAATGATTCTTGGGGGATGCCTGGGTGGCTCAGTCGATTAAGCAGTTGACACTTGGTTTTGGCTCAGGTCATGGTCTAGGGCTGTGGGATCAAACCCTGTATAGGGCTCCGCGCTGGGCAGGGAGTCTGCTTGGAGATTCTCTCTCCCTCTGTCCCTCCTCCCTCTGATGTATGCTCATGCACTCTCTTTCTTGCTGTCTCTATAAAATAAATAAATAAATCTTTAAAAAAAAGAAAGAAAGAAATGATTCTTGGGACATAGAGAAGAAAGGAAAATAAATACATTGATTTTAATAAGAATTTTTTTTTAAGATGTAGACTTTTAAAACCTTAATAGTTTTTTTTTTTTCAAAATGCCTAACAACTAACAAGTTAAACCACACAGGAGGAGAAATAATAATTGATCCATTGATCAATGATCCATCCATACCCATTGATGCAGTTTCTTTTTTCTAAGAAAGAGATTTACATTCAGACACAGGTAGATAAAACCATTAGCAAAGTGTAAGTCAGCTTCTTACCACTTTAGTTTTATTACTTCTAAAATGGGATAATAATTCACAGTGTTGTTTTGATGGTTAAATGAGCTGATAGATGTACTTAACACATTGTTCGGCATATGATTAAGACTCAATAATTGGTAGTTACTCCTATGAAGACAGTTTCCACTCTTATGACATTATCTACTCTAGAGTCCCAGTAAAGAGTTGGAAGAACATATCCCATGAGAGTTCTTGACCATGAGGACAGCCTAGGGAAAGGAAGTAGGGCACTACATAAGGCATTCACAAGATAAACCCCATCAATTGTTTAAAATAATCTCTCCCAAGTAGAAAGGAGAACAGTATTCCCACAAACTCCTCCTGAGAAATGTGCTAGAAAATTAGCCTCAGACAATCAAAATGACTAAGAGACGTTAACATAAACTGCAGCATTGGTCATGACTAGCTCAATACCACACGAAGAGAGATCGTCAGACAGGACCGTCTTCCTAGCTGAGGACCATGGCATCGCCTGTGAAGCAGCAGCGGCAAGAAAATTGAACCTAAGTCTATTCGTGATGGAGACCCAAGAGAAGTGGAGACTAATTCGAGAAGAAAGTTGGAAGCACCCAAATGCCTGGTTGCATAAGGAGGAGGAGGGAAAGGCAGGAGTCATCGATGATAGGGAGACTCTTAGCGTAGGTTGCCTTCTAGTATTTAATCCGACACTGCTTATCTTTAGACTGGAGACCCCTTATGATGTCTCCTATGATCTCTGAATCACATAGTTTGGTTTGGCCTTAATTATGGCTCTTGGATGCAGAAGTTTGAATTAATTATACTGCTCAGTTCCTAGCACTTTATCATCATTGGTCTGTGCAAGTTCCTTCTCTTATTTTATTTATTCTCTCTTCACCTCTTTTCCCACTTGCATCTCCTTCTCCTCCTAGAGGAAAGTGTGCTATTTAATGTGATTCTCTAAGGGGTGCCTGGCTGGCTGAGGGGGTAGAGCATGACTCTTGATCTTGGGGTTGTGAGTTCAAGCCCCATGTTGTGTTAGAGATTACCTAAACTAAATTGTAAACAAAATAATAAAATAATTTATCTGGTAACTTCTTCCCTCCTTCCAGCTATACTATCTATCTAGTCTTATATTTATTTATTTATTTATTTCTCCCTCTCTCTTCCACTATTCAGATATTGTATCTTCTAAGCTGATTTTCTAATTTTCTTTTATTTGCTTTCCTATTTTTCATCTTTTTGTCTTTCTCTTCTACTTTTTGAGAGATTTCCTCACCTTTAATTCACAATCCTACTTTTTAAAAGGTTTTTTTTTCAGTTACTTCTATATTTTTTTTTAAGATTTTATTTATTTATTTGACAGAGAGAGACAGCCAGCGCAAGAGGGAACACAAGCAGGGGGAGTGGGAGAGGAAGAAGCAGGCTCTTAGTGGAGGAGCCTGATGTGGGGCTCGAACCCAGAACACTGGGATCACGCCCTGAGCCGAAGGCAGATGCTCAACCGCTGCACTACCCAGGCGCCCCAATTACTTCTATATTTTTTAAAGTGAAATTATGAAAAACAAACAAATACCAGCCCCTAATATAGTGTCTGACATATGGGAATAGCTGCTGAATATATAGTTTTTAGAAAATGAGTGGATTTTGGGGCCCCTGGGTGGCTCAGTCGTTGAGCATCTGCCTTCGGCTCAGGTCATGATCCCAGGGTCCTGGGGTCGAGCCCCACATTGGGCTCCCAGCTCAGGGGGGAGTTTGTTTCTCCTTTTGCTCCTCCCCCCTGCTCCTTGCTCACTTGCTCATTCTCTCTCTCTCAAGTAAATAAATGAAATCTTTAGAAAAAAATAAAAAATAAATAAAACATAAGTGGATTTCAACGCACAATCTTCCACTCTGCATGCCTTGTAGCCAGGAAATCAAGGACTTTCTTTCTGCTCATAGCCAGGTGAAAAGAGGCCAAATTTGTCAAGATAAATAATAATAATAATAATAAGGATAATATGAAGCTTAAAGTTTGATACAGCAGACACTTTTATACCTTGTTCATCACGAAGAGGAGGCAGAGAAACTGAAGCAGTCCCTTCCCCCAGGTTTGGAAATGAGGGAGCTGAAAAGAACTAGGTACATTGACTGGAACTATATTAAATTTTTTTTATTTCTTTAAAAAAAATAGGCTTCATGAATTTCCCATTGCCCTCTTTTTCTTAGAAATAATTACTACTGGTTTAGTTTTAAATGTACTTTTGAGTAAATCACATGCTTTTCCATGTTGTTTGCAAAGACCAATTTTTCTAAGAAATCAATGAGTTAAAAAGTAGCAATTATCCAAATAAGCTTATTTACATGTTAAGACTGAACAACAAACTGGTATCTGCTCTGATAATATGGTAAGACAGCAAGTGAAAAAAACATATAACAATAACTATGTGCTCATTTCATAGAATTTAATACTCGTGGCAACACTGTGAGTTACTTATCGCTGTTTATAGAGAAGGAAGTTAAGACACAGGGAGGTTGAATAATATCCCCAAAGTCATAAAACTAGTATGTGACCTTTAGTGATTTTCTTTTTAATTTCTGTCCATTGATTTTTTTTATTTCTATCATGTTTTTTATTTTCAAGAGATCACTTTATTCATTTAAATATGGCTTTTAAGAAACATTTCGTTCTTTCTTCATGAATGCAAAAGCTTCTTTCATCACTCTGAGACCATAACTTACAGGTCTTAATTTTTTTGATTAGTCTACGGTCTCAGTTTCCTCCAAATTCTTTTCTGTGTTTTTATCTCTACATTTTCATGTTGGAGACTTTCCTCAAATGTCTTGTAATTTTTATGCGTTCGTGTAGAGTTCAGAGTGAGACACTAAAACCTAACGAGAAAATCTGTGTGGGGAAGTGGTAGACTTCCTGACCGTGGCAAGTGTCAACCTGGCTGAGAGCATTCTGGGAGTCAGGTTAGGGGAAGATGCTTGGGAATGTTACTTTGCAAGATATTGACTTCCACTTAGTCCTCCTGCTTTCTGCAGGGCTCCCTGTCTTTCCCCTCTGCCTGAACTTGGAGTCCGTCCATTCAATACCATTCCCTTTTCTTTGGGGGGTGGGTTGCTTGGTTGCCTGTGGTGTGAAAAGGGATTTGGGACCTAACTGCTCCACTTATAGAATTTCAGCCCATCTTTCCGTTTTCAGCCCTGCCTCTCACCCTGCCCTCCAAGATGACCAACCGCACAATTCCTGAGATCTTCCAGGCTCTTCCAGCAGGGCTCTGCCTCCTGTTTCCCCCTCTGCAGGCTGTGTGGTGTCAGCTTTCTCTGGGCTGCTCCATCCGTTAGCAATTGCCCAGCTGCGTTTTGGCTTCCCAAGTTTGACTGACATCTCTCAACTGCTCTCCTGCTGTCTCCCCTCAAGCTCTCTTCCTCCTCGGACGTCTTTTTTAATTCCTTAAATATCATCCGGGTGGGGATTCAGGAAGGAGCGGAGGTGACTGTGAGTATCCAATCTTCCAGGTTCAGCAAGAAACCTGTGCTTTTAACCTGTTACGCTGAATCTGTGTGTCGCTTGCACGTCTGTCCTCCACATAGATTACGATTTTCTTGGAGGCAGAGACCTGAAAATAAAGACGTTCCCACCCTCTTAGGAAAAGATGAAATGTTCTGTAGTTAGAGCAACAAGGAGCCACCAGAACCAGTTCTGAACTGGTTTAATGGATCAATGGCAACTTCCCTAAGTGAACAAACAGACTTCTGAACGTCAGCCAGAAATGGCCCCATGCTTTTGGAAACCCAGCCAAGTCACACCGTTCTCAGCTAAGCAAGCAGATTTCCTCAGCTGGCATCAACCCACTCCTGCCTCTGAAAGTCCACCAATCCCTCGACTCCACACTTCCCAGACGCTCTCTAGATCAGCTCCTTGCTTTGCGGAGAAACCCGTGCTTCCTTGAGGATTCAATCTAGCTTTTTATTTAAGGATTGAGTGGTGGTCTTTCCCTTCGACAGACCTTAGCAACTACCATCTGTCGGGCACGTGGGAAGTATTCGGCGGGTAGGTAAGGAAAGGTGCCAAGGGCAACTGTGTCTGAAATAAAAGGGCCTGAGCTGTTTACCCTAGTGAGCCAGTGGCAAGGCTGAAGCAGAAATAGCTACATATAGGCAGCCTTGGAGGTATTGTGGGTTCGGTTCCAGAATCCTGCAGTCAAGCAAATATCACAATAAAGTGAGTCAAAGGAATGTTTTGGTTTCCCAGTACACACGAAAGCTATGCTTACAGGCAACGCTGTTGGGACCCCTCTCACTTTTGAGAGCTTTTTCTGTATCTTCACTTAATAAACTTCATTTTTTTTTAAAAAAGATTTTATTTATTTATTTGACAGAGATAGAGACAGCCAGCGAGAGAGGGAACACAAGCAGGGGGAGTGGGAGAGGAAGAAGCAGGCTCATAGCGGAGGAGCCTGATGTGGGGCTCGATCCCACAACGCCGGGATCACGCCCTGAGCCGAAGGCAGACGCTTAACCGCTGTGCCACCCAGGCGCCCCTCACTTAATAAACTTCTATCACTTTACTCACTCTCCGTTGTCCACGAGATTTATTCTTCGACTCCATGAGACAAGAACCTCGCTCTTGCACTTTATTTTGGTGCCAAAACCCGGGATCACATCCACTGAAGGGTGAGTAAAAGCAGACTCTTTTCTTTTCTTTTCTTTCCTGGGAGACGTCTCTCCCTTAGATGACCTCTTCTCATAAACAGCAAAACCGGGCCCCTATCGGCCAGTTAAAGGCGAATAGCACAGCCCCCAGTCTGAAGTCTCAGGTGACAGGCTTCAGGACAAATGTTTGGTCAATCCCTCTTCCTCAAAAGAAGGGTATGCTGGCCTAACCCTCCCCAGTTCAGCTTCTGTTCATTGGCTTTTTTAAACGGCTTTCTCCCACCTTAAGGACTTTGCTACAGGAGGGCCCCTCCCGTCTCTGATGGTCAGTGTGCCCTTTTGATCAGGGATTCATTTCAGGAGGAGTGTCGCCTATGTAGGTACAAGGCTTTTACATTTAAAGATGTCTGTCCTGAGAACTTAGGTCAGAAGGAAAATCTTTTCCTCATTTTTGCTGCCTGTGAAGACATGTTTTTCTGTTAGGTCCAATGTAGGTTTAATCAAGGCCAGGGATCAAAACCCGTTACCAGCCAGCGGGATTAGAGCTCTCTCTTCATATGTGACGTTGGAGGGAGCCGAATATTTCCTGGCATTTATTCCCCTTGGAATACTTCGGGCATTAAGGAGGGAATTACAAACCGCCAGCCAATTCCTTGATCGGTTGCATTAGCGGCTGGGACTTTAATGGGTCATATAGTTGAGGCTTTCTTGTCTCAACAGAAATACGAAATTATGATGATGCTAAATCTCGGGGTCTGTACCCCTCAACAGACCATGCTTGCAAATGGGACCTCAGGTATACGGACGGAAAAAGCACATAGGGGTAAGGCAAGGGAACATAGTCGAATCAAAGTTCAAGCTGTTAACCTCACTAAGCCTTTATGATTGGGCCAGATTTGGGGGGGGGGGATCCAGAGGAGAAAAGGAGGGTCAGGTGACGGATGGGTAAGAGTGGCTACTCCCACCCGCCTGAGCCCCCCTCAACCCAAGATGTTAGGCCACTCTTTGACCTTGGATAGGAAACCATGGGACACCTTGGTTCACTGGGGAGAGCTGGTGTGTAGGGATGCCCTCATAGCCACCTCTCTATAGCAGGTACGGGGTGACTCCTACCGGGATCGTGAGATGGGAACAAACCATGCTCCGCGGGGGCTCCTCTCTATTGGGTACTGCAAAATTGGGTAATTTCCCCTTGTAAAACTTTTGTAGTGCTTTCCATGGGTTAAACGGCAGGTTCTAAAGGCAAGGTAAAATAAGGCGTGACCTTCATGGCAAGGCATGGTCTTTTCTTCAGTTCCCAAGGACTCTCCCTCGGGGTGCCTTTTCACCCACTGGTAACAATTTGGATTGCAAGTTTAGGAAAGGCCTGAGCTCCTGTAACACTCACTGCATGGCCGCAGTGGGAGCTCTCAGGTCTCCTCTGCAGGAAACAGGGCGAATAGATGGAGGTACCCTAGGTCCATCCAGGCTTTCAGGGCTCTCAATCGGGACCCAGACCTCAGGGCCTCTTGCAGAACATGTTTCGTGGTAACCAGACCAGTAAACTCCCTCCTGACAGACTGGATAATTGTCTAAATAGGCCTCCTCCAAATAAACCCAGGTTGCTGGAAGAAACACAAGCCATCCCTAGCAAAGGGGATGCTGACTCTCTCTCACTGTTCCTTCTAAGAGATGGGGGGACTTCTCCCTCACTCATTCCCCAGCTTAATGGCTATAAGTGAGCCAACTGTGGTTAGTCTACCTCAGGACGGGGACCTTAAGGAATATTCCCGAGCAGCTGCTGAAACTCCCTCTGTTTCGGGGAAATTCCCCATCTTCTCCGAGCTGACATGGATTGCCTAACCCCACTTGTTAGCAGATAAACATGGCGTTTACTCATTGTCCAAGTGGACGAGCTTTAAAACTGGGAACGCTTTCTCTCTGTCTTCCGGCAGCACTTTGCCTCTTCCGTCCGCCTCACCCGCTCCTGTGTCGGTACCTTGGGCTCGGCCTACCTACGCTGCTCACTTCACATTTCCCCACGAGGGTCTCAGGTAAAAATTGACAATGGGGAGCAAACTGATTGACTTTTAAAAATGGACCAGGTGGAACATAACTGGTATTTAAACTAAGTTAAGTTTGTTGGCTTAATTAAGATAGACATGTCTTTAAAGTTACCAGCCTTAAATGTGAAACTTTTATTCTGCCAAGGTTTGCTGAAGGTCAAATAAGCTCGTCTTCTCTCTGTTGCGATTTGTTAGCAAAAAGGTGGCTAAAATGATGGTTAATTGTATGTCTCATCAAAATTTTAATAGGAAATTGTTAGAAGAGCTTTCAAAGTCTTTGGGATTAAATTCATTGGACATCTAGGTCTTTTCCAAATAGGATAAGGTGCTAAATCATTGATTACTGGACGTAGGTTTATGCTTTTGACTACTTATATTGCAAAGAAACTAAGGATATTTAAATCTGCTGTAAACATGTTTTGTGTTTAACTGGTTCATAAATTTGTCATCTAAAGAATTCCGGTGTGACAGTTCACAATTGGTTAGTATTTAGTCTTCACTGGGACTAAGATTTCTAAGAGTGCAAAATTTGGCAACTCTGTGTGTAGAAAAGTAGGAGATATATAAGCAAGATATAAGGAATGGGAATACGTTTCTGTTGAAGGCAAAAGAAGGTAATTTTGCCCTAAATAAGATGCTTATTTGGAGAGAAATGGCTTGGGACAAAATCTGAATGCAAAAGAAAGTTCAAAATTTGTGAAGGGAAATCTTTGGAAGGGAATTTTAGGTGTGGTCAGAACGGACTAAAATTAAAATAAAGAGATTTTAAAGTACATTGGTGTAAGGCTGAAAGTCTGCTATCTCTCTGTTAAAAAGACAAAGTTTTCTTGAATTGTTGATGTTCTTGATAAAATGTAAACAGCTATTTTCTCTCTTGTCTGCACAGAAAAACAGTTTCTATGTTTTTCCTTTGTCAGGTCTTTGATCCCTAACCCTATTTAGGCATGTGCTTCAAAACTTTCTAAGGTTTTAACAAACTTCCTCAAGATTTAAATCATGAACAAAGTCTCATTGACTAATTAGGCTTGTCTGATTGGTATGTTACATTCCGGTGTAAGGTCATCGGCACTCGATATTCTGGCTATCGAAGTGGTATGTGGCACAGAAATAACTGACTTTCCTTGTCAATTGCATCATAATGACCTCTCCTATCAGATCATTAACAATGTCCATTTCTGAGTTTTTGTCATTTATAATTGTCCTTATTCTCCTGCAAAATGAGTTTCATCTTCAAGGAGGTTCATAAAAAGGACTTTAGGACAAATAGAGGTTTTGAGATCTTTAAGATCAAAACTGAAATAGGTAAGAATTTCCAGAACTAACTAAAAGGCTACATTCAAATTAAACAAGAATTAGTAACATGGTACTAAATAAACTAAAAAGATGATTATAGTTTTGTGACTCTTTGTTTAAAACATTGCTGATTCTCTAGTGTTTGCTCTCCTAGATTAAGGAAAACTTTCTTTTAAGATATGACTTACAGAAACGTGATAAAGTATTCATTTGTAAACATATTGAAGTATTTAACTTTGCTCTCTACCTGAGCCCTCTGAAATTCAAAAGGTCTCACAAAGTATTCTTTCTTCCATGGCAACCATAGTCATTTGCGTAAGTTCGATAACAATCTGTTCTCCATTGTAACAGGACACCACTGGAACATTGTTATTTTACCGAGGCTTTGACTGGAATGTCATATCTGAGAGACACATGCATAGACTCAGTCAACTGAGATTGACTTTATGAAATGTGGAGCCATTAAGGCCCTTGGAAATGTTGGCCTGATAGCCTTGCGTACAGAGTTCCCAGCAGCCTCACTAGGTGAGTAAAGAATGTCACCTCCTGGCAGGTGCAGGAGCCTCAGGATATATTGGGGACCTTGTGAAGAGAAATCGCCCACATTACAGGTATTGCAGGCATGTCCGATGGCAAGTACCTGGCTTGGCTTCTGGCCTGGAGAGGCTACTAAAAGTTCAACCTAGAGAGAGTCCTTATAAAAAGCTCCAGCAAAGCAGATTCTCAAAGATAAATCATTCTTGCTGAGCTTATGTAAATGATTACGCCATTTGTTAAAACTGGACTTGTTTTTCAAACAAATTAGTCTTATTTGGCTATCTCTGGAAATGAGGGTTATTCTAGAGAGGCAAATTACGTTTCGATAACACACCTTTGTGGATGCTAAATTTTAGTTCTGATTGTCTTTGAATGTTGTTTGCCTAAGCTTGACAACTTGAGGTAAACTTCAGAGAATCTGTCACAATAGCTCATGTGTAGACAATCTCCTTGTCATTCTGTGGGGACAACAGGACCCCAAGGGCATATGATAACTTGAACAACTGGAAAATGGGATAGAGTCCCTGACAATTGTATAACTCAGCTATCACCTTGACCAATTCTATGTGGCTGGGATGATAAAATCGTACCCCATGGAGGTAATGGTTGGCTCCACTTTCTTTATGATTAGATTAGATGATGCACTTGGAGATGAGCTTATCTCCTGAGACAAGTCTTCTCCCATTTGCCAGTGATTCCTTGCAATTAGGATATTGCTCAGCTAAACCTCAAGCAAAAAGGACTTCTGATAGTTTCATCCCTCATAGTCTTTTATCCTAGGAGCCACCTCTACTGACATACAATTGCAAACAAAGGCTTTAGCCAAGCATACACTAGCCCTCCTGGTAAAAAGAGCCTCAAAGCTCACTATGGCACTTCCAGGCCTTACATTAGGACTGCGATATAAAATAAGCAAAGCAGTCTGCTTGCTCAGCAGGATTCTAAATGATATTTCCCAGGCACATAATGCACTCAGCCAAGAATTAAATAAATTCAGAGAAGGACTTCTCGAGAACCACAATTGCCTGTTAACTATGGCTACAACATTTGGCGTGTGAAATTTCCTTGTGTGTTGTTTTAACATTACAGTTAACTTCTGCAATGTGTCCTAATTAATAGGGGACATTTGTGATCAATTAAATAAGATCAAGATATCCACTTATCTATTGGTACTTGGGGATCTTATCTAAGGGATGTGATCATAATTTGGGGCCTAACTGTTCATCCTTTTCCATGTACTGATGCACGTACCGTGTGCTGCCCATCATGAACCTGGAGCCATACCACAAGCACCTGGACCGACCATGGACAGATTCTAGCTGCCACATGGCCCGCTGCCCCATTTCAGCAGGAAGCACCGGAGCAGTCATCGTTTGTTCCCTAACACGCAATTAGGGTTACTAATCCAGGGGCAGGAATGAGTAAGGGACAGGAGGGGATAGGCAGGGAAAGATAGATAGCGGGCTGTGTGATCAGGCTCACAGAAATCCCAAAAATATGGAGGTGTGGGGAAACCAGAGGTAAGGGGACAAATGGGACTATCCTGCCCTAGGCATGTGGGGTGGGGGTCTTTATGATAATCACCTGTGACCAACAAAGAATAACCAGCCCCTAAAAAGGAAGTAAGCCGCTGAAAGTGTTATCAATAGAGATGTTAAAAGGATTTAAGTTTGCTGCTTAGCTTTCTATAAAGGACCAACCCTAAAGAGCCTCAGGACCCCTCACTCTTGAGAGCTGTTTTCCGTAGTTTCACTTAATAAACTTCTATAGCTTTACTCACAAAAATAAAGAAATAAATTACATAAATAAAAATAAAAGCTATGTTTACACTAAGCCGTAGTCTACTAAGTGTATAATAGCATTATGTCTAAAAATCAATGTACATACCTTAATTTAAAAATACTTCATTAAGTATTGAAAGTATTAAAAAAGGCTAACCATCGTCGGAGCGTTCAGGGAGGTGTAATCACTGATCACAGATCACCATAATAAATATACTAACAATGAAAAAGTTTGAAATCTTGTGAGAATTACCACAGTGTGACACACAGAGACATGAAGTAAGTACGTGCTGCTGGAAAAAATAGCGCCGATAGGCTCGTTCAATGCAGGGCTGCCACAGACCTTCGATTTGTGTAAAAAAAAAAAAAATGCAATATGTGTCAAGTCCAATAGAAGAGCAATAAAAAGAGGTATGCCTGTTTATATAGACATATTTCTAAATGTATGTTTACATAGAATTCATTCAGCATTCAGCCATCAATCCAAAATTATAGGTACCAGAAACAAGTATGCTTCCCTGACGCCTTTGATTCAACATAGTTATCGGTATGTAACCTGAACAATGAGTCATAGTAGTTATTCTCCTCAAAACCAAACTTAAACACAATGCGCTTCCTAACTGATACAGAAATGGACCTGCTCTTGCCCCATCTTTCATCTGAAATCTTTCAATGGCCCCCATTGCTTCCAGTATAAGGCCCCCGATTCATGAGAAATCTCACAGGACCCCTTCAGAGGGGTGCTCTGCAACCCTACTGCTATTTATTCTCCCACTAGCATGAAGCCCTCTAACCACACAAAAGGATTCCCTGGACTGGCCAACCTCTCCCTCACTGGGGCCTTTGCACACATCAGACCCCTGGCCTGAAGGCTTCCGCTTCCTCCCTGTTTGTCGACCTCACTCAAGGGCAAGCTTAAGTCTCCCTGACGCATCACTTACTCTCCAAGAAGGGTTCCAAAGAACCCTGACTTCACACTGCTCTTCTCTCAACCCTCTGCACGAAACAGAATTTTCCCCTGTTGCCACCAAACTGAGCTCCTTGAAGGTAAAGACTGTCTGGGTCACCCTTTTATTCCCCGTGTTGGCTCAGTGCCCGAGTCAACTTAGACGCTCTGTATATACTTGCCTAATTAATTGAATCCGGTAAAGCTCTGAATTTTAATGATGAGAAATTTGAGGTCCAGGGCTTGAGTGGTCCAAGTCACTGAGCAAGTTGATGGCGGTAGACTAAAGCCCCACACTCTGGCTCCATCAGCCAGCGATCCTTCTGCAACGCGAGCCGAGCCACTTCGCTTCAGCTCCATGTATGTGCCGAACAAAAGCCTAGAAACTACTGATTAGAAAGCGATGGATTTGGCTCGGATTTGTATATATACCTACTAGACAAAGCCTGTTCATTGTGTTAGTTGAATTCTCAAAAAATTGATTTTTGGCAAATACGATCTGTCAGTCTGCAAAAGAGAGTGTGCTTAAAATCTCATTCTAATTATAAATTTGTCCATTTCTCCTTGTAGTTCCACCCACTTTTGATTTGTATCACAGACCTGTGGCTGGTTCCATATAACTATTATGCCTCATAACTATTATATCTTCTTGGATCGATGTTCCTTTTATCACTATAGAAATGTTTTTCTTGATCTCTTTTAATATTGTTCACCTGTGATACTATTTTATTATTTGCCTAATAAATATTTTTAGATCTTTTTCTAATCTTCGTGCATCGTTTGAAAATAACAGTAATCTTTTTCTTCTTAGGCCTATTTTTAATTCTTTGTAATGGATAATGAGAGAAAGTTTCAGGGCACCAAAATTTCAGAACACCAAGACACAGAAGCCAGTTAAAGGGTATTTTCTATCTTAAACAATGCTGGAAATTCCTCAAAAAATTCTATATATAGGGGTGCCTGGGTGGCGCAGTCGGCTGGGCATCTGACTCTTGGTTTCAGCTCCAGTCTGATCTCAGGGTCTTGGGACTGAGTCCCAGATTGTGCTCCCAGCTCAGCAGGCAATCTGCTGGGGTTCCTCCTCTCTCCCTTCCTACCATCCCCCACCCCTGTGCTCGCTCACTCTCTCGCTCTCTCTCTCAAATAAATAAATCCTTTTTTTTAAGTTATATATAGAATTACCGTATGACCCAGCAATTCCACTCTGAGCTATATACCCAGAGAAATGAAAACATATGTCCACACAGACACTTGTACACAAATGTTCATGGCAGCATTGTTCATAATAGCCAAAAAGTAAAAACAACCCAAACGCCCATCAATAAATACATGCAGAAATTGTCATAGATTCATACGATCAAATATGATTTAGTCATAAAAAGTAAGGAAGTACTGATACATGCACCTGGAAAACATTATGCTGAGAAAGAAGCCAGACACAAGAGGTCACATAATTGAATGATTCCTTTATGTGATCTACCCAGAATAGGCAAATCCGTAGAAGACAGAAAGCATACTAATGGTTACCAGGAGGTGAGGGGAGTGGGCAGTGATCACTTCCGTGTATGGGTATTTATGATGAAAAAGTATTTTTTTCTTTTTTTTTAAGCTTTTATTTACTTGAGAGAAAGAGAGCATGAGCGGGGGGGGGGGGGGTGGGAGGCAAGGGAGAGGAAGAAGCTGACTCCCTGCTGAGCAGGGAGCCCGATGCAGGACTCGATCCCAAGACCCCAGGATCCTGACCTGAGCCTAAGGCAGGTGCTTAACCTACTGAGCCACGTAAGCACCCCTATGATGAAAAAGTATTAAAACTAGAGAGAAGTGGTAGTTACACAACATTGTGCACACACTAAATGCCCCGGAACTGTACACTTTATAATGGTTAATTCTGTAAGCTGTGAATTTCACCTCCACAAAAAATGAATACATAGACAACACTGGAGATTGCCTTCTGCTGGTGAGATCAATTACTTTTTGCAAACACATAAGCAGTTCTGATCTCATTCACTTATCTTGGCAATGAAACAGGGGGTTTGTCTGCAATTTACAGCCAAATCTGTGGCATGTCCAAGTGTCTGCTTCAAAGGGGGGAAATGTCCTCTCTTTATAACTTCTCTTGGGGCAACAATTATGGCCGGTGGTAACAATGCAGTTGTAACTCTAGTACTTGGGTTACATAGAAGAACGGGCCTAATGGGCAGGCTCTTCTTCAACAGCAACATTAAATAACGAAAATGAATAGCTTCTGAATAAAGAAAGGCTTCTTAGGTATTTGGCAAAATTTACTCTGTTCTTATCTCATTTTGCAATATATGTGATTTATCTTCTGGAAGAAGGGACTGCACACATCTTCTTGGGTAAGATATTTCATGGCTGATTTTTCTGGGCTCAGGGATCTTTGATTTTTTGCAGGTAGGGATTTTAGATACACAGTCACTACCCTTCCGTCCCAAGCATTGCTCCTGCCTGGCACAGATACCCCCAAAGAAACACTGCCTAGACCTTTGAGGAGTGGAAGTTGGGGATCTTTGCAAGGGTATATTAGTTAGCTTTGCTGCATCCCAAATCATCCCAGAGCTCAGCGGCTTAAAATAACACCCAGTTTATTCAGCTCACAATTCCGCGGGTCAGCAATTTGGACTGGGCTCAGTGGGCAGTTCTGCTATGGTCCTGCTCACGCATTTGTACTCAGCTGCTGGATATGCAGTCAGTTGGCTGGGCTGCTGTTTGGCTGGTCCTAAGTGGCCCTGCTTGCTTGCATGTCTGACAGGTGGCTGGCTTATCAACTGTGGCCCCTCGGTCCTTCTCTGTGTGATCTCTCATCTTCCATCAGGCTAGCCAAGGCTGATTCACATGGTAGCAGAGTTTAGAACTCCTACAGTGTCGATTCCATCACATTCTTTTGCTCAGAGAAAGTCAAAAGAGCAGCCTGGATTCAAAGGGTGGAGAAACAGATACCACCTCTTGCTGGGAGATGTATCGTGACCATTTTTGCAGTCTGTCACACCTGAAGTCACTCTTCCTGCTCGTAACCTGTTATTCCCCATACTGATTTCCCCTAGACCCCTCCCTGGCCTGACAGCATCTGGGCATGAGGCCCACTTGGTCACTGCTCCTTTGTGATCATCTACTTTCTTACCTCCATCATGTTCTGGGTCACTAGTTCCCTCTTACTTCCGATTCCATGTATGTTCAGTCCCAGAACACCCTCAGGTTCTCATCCTTGGAGAATTTCTTTCTCATTTTAGAGCATAGCTGCGGTCACGTAGAGCTGGTGTAACCATAGCATTTATCATCTCAGTTGGGCCTTATGAGGATGCAATGGGGCGTCATGAGAAATTATGCTAGCACAGGGGCAGCTGGGTGGCTCAGTCGGTTAAGCATCTGCCTTTGGCTTGGGTCATGATCCCAGGGTCCTGGGATCGAGCCCCACATACGGCTCCCTGCTCAGCAGGGAGCCTGCTTCTCCCTCTCCCTCTGCCCACTGCTCTCTCTGCTGGTGCTCTCTCTTTCTCTGTCAAATAAATAAATACATAAATAAATAAAATAAAATATTTTTTAAAATAAAAAGAATTATGCTAGTACAGCAAGCATCACCTGGGATGCTGCTATTTAAAGTCTCACTGGTTAGAAGCAGAGGCTCTTGGACCCACCTAGCTTGGGTGTGAGTACTAATGACAATTGTTTGCCAGCTCAAGTTCTTAGAAATGGTTTCCTCATCTATTAAATGGAGATTATAATAGTACTCACTTAACAGGGCCTTTTGTGAGGTTTGAATGAAGTAACTTGTATAAAACACTTAGCCATTATTATTATATTATTCCCAAGCTCTGCAGTGGATGGGCGAAATGCCTTCTTTATTTAATATTATATTGTATGCACATATGCTAACATTGCTTCAGAATCTTTACATTTATCAGTTTCAGTGGGTATTTATAATTTCATTGATTAAAGTTTCCATAATTTATCTAAAAACTCTACTATTATTGGGGCGCCTGGGTGGCTCAGTCGTTAGGCATCTGCCTTCTGCTCAGGGTGTGATCCCAGACTCCTGGGATCGAGCCCCACATCAGGCTTCTCCGCTGGGAGCCCGCTTCTTCCTCTCCCTCTCTCGCTGGCTGTCTCTCTCACTGTCAAATAAATAAAATCTTTTAAAAAAACAACAACAAGAAAACTCTACTATTATTAAGTATTTAGGTCATTTCCAGCTTTTCTCTATTACAAATGATAAAACAACAAACTTCAATGTGGATAAATATTTTTTGTAATAAGTTATTTCTTTATATTAGTTCTAGAAGTAAAAACAGTATATTAAAGAATATGAATTTCTTTTTTTTTTTAAGATTTATTTATTTGAGGGGGGGGCACAAACAGGGGGAGGGGCAGACAAAGGGGCAGAGGGAGGGGAGAAAATCTCAAGCAGACTCCCAAGCCAGTCATGGGGCTCGATCTCAAGACCCTGTGATCATTACTTGAGCCAAAATCAATAGTCAGATGTTTAACCAACTGAGCCACCCAGGCACCACAAAGAATATGAAAATTTTAAGAAGCTTGGCATATATTGCCGAGTTGCTTTCCCAAAGGATCACGTTAATTGATGTTTTCTTGAGCAATATCAGGAAGTATTAACGTCACTCTTCTTTAAAGAATTTTAATCATTTTGGGGCACCCGGGTGGCTCAGTCGTTAAGCATCCGCCTTCCGCTCAGGTCATAATCCCAGGGTCCTGGGATCGAGCCCCGCAGCGGGCTCCCTGCTCAGTGGGAAGCCTGCTTCTCCCTCTCCCACTCCCCATGTTCGTGTTCCTCTCTCACTGTGTCTCCCTCTGTCAAATAAATAAAATCTTAAAAAAAAAAAAAGAATTTTAATCATTTTTTTCCCCTTCAAGACCTGTGGAATATTGAATATGTACTTTAAGACATTTCTGGGGTCTTTTTTTTTTTTTTTTAAGTAAACTCTTCCTGACGTGGGGCTTGAACTCAGGAGTCACATGCTCTACCCACTGAGCCAGCCAGGAACCCCAGGAAGTATTAACTTTAATACGACCTCACTAACATTGAGTATTAACAGTAAAAAATAAAATTTGCCAATTTATTATACCCACTTAAAACACAGTTCTGACAAACTTGTTTTCTGGTTTCCCAGCCCTCTGAAATTGAAAGCAAAAAATTAGAGGGGAAAGAATATTGAAAAAGATACTTGGGCATGTTTGCTGATAGCTTGAAGGTGAGAGGAAAGACAAAAATTAAAAAAATACAAGAAAAAAAATCCTAGACATCTAGAATTATTTAACAGACAAACACATCTTCAGTCTTCAATAGTCCATGATATTATTCTTTGCTGTAGGATAGGACAGTTAATTTTTATTATAATTACATGACATGATCAAGAAAAATCCAGAATGTACTAAATAAAATTTGTTTTAGAACAATTTCTATTAAAAAGTAAAAAGAAAACTTATGCCGAAAGGGGATATCACTTTCTTGGCTTTATGTTATTTTTAGACCTTGAATTGTTGTAAAGAGTCATGGCTTTGCTAAAGGTAAAGTGAGAAAAACTGGGAGGGTGTGACTTCCCCTGGTCAGGAATAAAAACAGAGGATAAAAGGCCAGGGGCCAGGACAGACTTTTTGAAATCCCAGAATTTCTGCCTGTTCCCCAGATCGGTTATTATTTCTATCCCCTTCCTGTTTTCCTTGAAGACAAAAGGGACTCTGTCTGTATATTATCTTCCCAAGCAGCAAGGAAGCAGGAAGCTGAGGCGCAGGCTTCCCTTCCCCACTTCCTCAGGTGTGCTGAGCATGAAGAGGAGGGTAGAGTGGCCGGCTGCGTGCCGAAGGAGAAAAAGCAAGTCCTATTCCCTTAGCTCTGCAGCAAAGAGAGAACCTAGGGCATCCGTCACAGTCCAGAGAAAAGGCCACGATTCTCTCACTTTATCAAGCAGTAAATTGCCTGGAGAGCTTGTTAAAAACACAGAATGTTCTCTCCAGAGTCTGTGATTTAGTAATGTGGGGCTGGAGAATTTGCATTTCTAGCAAGTTCCAGGTGATGCTGATGAGTGGGTTCAGGGACCAGGCTGGGACAACTGCTGCAGACGAGGGTCCTGGTCCTGACTACGCATCACAATCACCAGGGAGGTTTAGAAAAAAAGAAAAAGATTCCCAGGAGCTTCAGGCCAAACCCTACCAATTAGAATCTTCAGAATTGGGATTGCAGACCTGTGGTGGTTTATTTCATAAAGCTCTCCATTAGATCTTGGTGTTCAGTCGGTGTGGCGTTTCATAACCCCTGAGTACCCAGAAGGATGCCAAGCACTTAGTCAGTGTTTAATAAAGCCTTACTGATGGACTGATTTAGACCCAAGAACACTTTCAGCAGTTAAATATGAATCTTTAGTATGCTAATTTTATTTGATTCGTGATGATGATATTCTTTGGAGAATATCTGTATTGGCCTATTAGCCACATAAAAATGAACACTTCTGTAAAGGAAGTCTATTCAAATAGCCAAATTTATCTATTCTAATAGACAAATAAAAAAGCTCTGGCACAGCCATGTAAATCATCAGAATATTTCCATGGCAACAACATGACTTTTTAAATGCCCAAATGAAGCTATTATGAGATTCTCTCAGATTTATCCCTTAAAAATAGTTGTCTTTCCAGGCACCTGGGTGGCTCAGTCAGCTAAGCATCTGACTCTTGATTTCAGCTCAGGTTGTGATCTCAGGGTCCTGGGATGGAGCCATGGGTGGGGCCTCCGAGCTCAGCAGGGAGTCGGCTTGAGACTTTCCCTTTCCCTCTGCCCCCTCCCCCCCCCCCAGCTAGCATAGAAGCGCATGCTCTCTCTCAAATAAACGAATCTTTAAAAAGAAAAGAAAAATAGTTGTCTTTTATCAGAATATCCTAATAGTGTAACCGAATTGGTAGCTCAAACACCAATCAAAATTCAGTAAGTTAGATGTTCCCATGCAACATTACTTTATTTCCCGATAATCTCCATAGATTGGCCTTTACAATATACTTTTCTTGGTAATAGTCTCAATAATTAGCAGAACTTGAAAACAGAACAAATATTGTTCCCATTTTTTAAGTCTTTTATTAAATAAGAAGTAGGGCTGTCACTTCAATGGCCTTCTCCAATCACAAATCAGAGATTGAATAAAGTTGGCCCACACTGCATAATTTCCTACTTTCTTCGTTTCTGTGATGACCCATCTTGGTTCTGGGTCAGACTTCTTGCTAATGGACATTTAAACTCTGTCCAACCTACTTAGCTGTTGTAAATCATTAAGTGTTGACTTCTTGCAGATCGGCACAAAGGTAGGAAAAGCGGCTCGTGAGCGTAACTCTGAATTGTGGTTAATTCGGAGGAGTTGGTTACTGTGTAACTTGTAGATTGAGCACTGAACTCATTTCTGAAATGAGGTAATAATGAGTTCTTATTGACCCAAATGGAGAAACACACACCATATTCATTAATAATATGCAAAATAGAATTTTAGCATTCTACATGTGATGACAAAGAACACAAAAGCAATGTGAAAATTAACTTAATTGGAAATATTGTAAAATTATTTTCAACATCATATGTTAAATTAAGGAGTTGCTTCGATTGCTAAGTAGATAATACAGAAAACCAAAGTAGTAAGCCTGGTTAGCATTTGTGCAAATGCTTTACAAATTACTTATTTTCTAGTACCATCACAACACTTAATAGTGGTCCATTTAATAACGGAAGACAGTTCAAGTTGAAATAGATGACAGTTAAGTAGATGATTTCAGAGAAGACTATAAGTCATTCAAAAACTTCTCTAAATGATACATCTTTTGTATCCAGAGAGATAAAAAATACATTTCCCAGGATCTAGTCCTTTCCCTGGCATATAGCTGGCACTCAGTAAGTATTTATGGAAGAAAGGAAGGGAGAAAAGGAGGAACGGAGGGGAGAAAGTGGGGAAGGAAGAAATAAATACAGGGGGAAAGCTTTAAATGTATTTTCTCTATTTCTGAGGCACTGGAGAAGTCTGGGTGCTAGAGAGAAATGATCTGGCAATCAACTGTGACTCTTATCATAGGATTAATTAATTCTATCTTCAAATCTCTTTTCCCAGCCCAATCCTCTCCCAAGACATCCAGCTTCAGCTCTTACTTGTTATGTCCAGATTAGGCTGTGCAAATGATCTACAGAGACTGTAGTTGAGCTCAGAGCCGTCCCTGAGCCCTGGGCTCCCCCCAAAACGTAGGGATCTAACAGAAGGGCAGGGGCAGGCAAAGGAGGCTGAGAAGCAGGGACCAGAGAAACCACACGAGTAACCACCATCCAGGGAACTCTGCAAAACCATCTGACCTTGAATAAACCCCAGGGGCTGGGGCCAGCAGAGAACCCTAGACATGACTGAGATCAAGCCTCACACCTGGGCTGAATGAAGGCTTAGCGTCAGAAACTCTCCTGTTACAAAAAATTTTTAAGTTACCCTTCTTGCATATTTGAGTTTAGGAAGATTTCTACTCCTACTAATAAAGTGATTACATGCAATTTTATATTTACATAATTAACTAGATTATTTATATGTGTTTATATAAATGTTGCAAAATAATTAGTGTTCTGAGGCAAAGAAAGGTCAGGAGAGAGGAGAGGAGCTCCCTTGAGATGCCGCCTTCACTAAAAGAAAGCAATTCAAAAGCCTGAGTTCTAGTGATTCCAAAGGGACGAGGAATTTGGGGCTGAAGGGTGAGGGAACAGACATGAAAGCTATTGAAAGTTTGACAGCCCGATTCCAAGCTTGAGAAACAGAAGTATGTTGAGAATGGCCCCCCAAAATTTTTTGAGAAGGTTTGGGGAGAAACAGGATCTTTTAAAGGAAAGAATTACTGTTGGAAAAGGTTAAGAAGAAGTTAAGGATATAGGTAGACTGCAGATTTTCTCAGTCGGAGTTCCTCGTCTGAACCCATAACACGATTGGAGTGGCTGTTCCCCACTCTCACAAGAGCAGTAAGTCTAGAATCCGGAATGGGTGGGAATGGGTGGCCCTCTTCTGAGGCATCGGGAAGAAGTTAAAGAATCTCATGCAACGGGTGCCATAGGGCCCTGGGACTTCATTGTTGAGAAAGGCTCAAAAGACAGTTAACAATAACGGAAAACAAAAGTTAGAGCCCAACCCTGAAACGTGGAGATCTCACCTCGAGGAGTTTCAAGCGTCGCTGAGCCCAAGGGGTATGATTCCGGAGGTGGGGGGAAGCCGTTCCTGACTCTGACACTGTTATTCCGTGTTTGCCGCCGGTGCGCTCTCGGCGGCTCATTACGGTAACTACACCCACCTTGCTGATGGCCCTGAGCTGGGGCACCTGGCCTCGGTTATTTGAGGACCCCACCAGCCCGTTACCATCAGTGAGCCCAGTTCTGGAACAGCATCTCCTACCATCGGCCCTGGCCGTCAGAGCTCTGGAGAGTAGCTACAAGAGCTATTTGGTGAGGGGAGGGATAAGATTGCTGGTGTTTAAAGGGTACAAATGCGTCCGGAGTAGTAAATAGGCCACAGGGACCTAATGCGCAGTACAATGAACACAGGTGATAGTACTGGACGATAATTATGTAACGTGATAAATATTGCTACATCAGCAATCATATTACAACATACAAATGCATCCGAGTAACACGCTGTACACCTTAAACTTACACGTTACATGTCGAATTTATTCAAGAAAAAAATTTTTAAGTAAATACATAAATTAATAATTTATAAAAAAAACTTCTCAGTGATGCTGTTACCTTCTCACCAGGCCACCCTTTAACGCAGGGTAAGCGGAGTATCCCTCCCACAGAACAGTGCCTGGTGGGGTTTCTGGTCTATGTAGTATATTCAATCTCGCATCCCCACTTCTCTGGACATTCTGACTCCATCCATCACCGTTCGTCACGTTTGTCACGGCTGTTCTTCCAGCTCTACCTCACTTCATGGGGGCGAATCCTCCCCCCCGCCCCGGTTCGAGGAGGCAAACTGACAGTGTATGAGCGCCACCTGCTGGGGTCCTCGTCAAGGTGTAACTCCTGCGCCACGAGCGCGTGCGCGGCTGGCTAAGAACAGACTCCCCTCTTCCGCTGTGACATTCTGCGCACCCTCGGGATCCAGTTCCACGCATGCGCTGCTCCTACTCCTGGAGGCCACGTGTCGACCAGGTCCTACCACGACTTCAGGGCATAGCCCCTTTCTCCCTTAGCCGGCCCAGCCCTTCTCAGCCAGATTGTGTTGTGTTGTGTCAGGGGCCTGATGGCCACGAGAGGAGAGAGAAGTGCATCCTGAGAAGGGAACGGTTTTCTTCCGAGGCAAGATCCTCTGCACCATCTGCAAATAAACGAAAGACACTAGACTTTTTTTTTTTTTAAGAGGGAAGGAGGGAGGGAGGAGCAGAGGGAGAGAGACGCTCCATGCTCAACATGGAGCCCACACGGGGCTCGATTTCACGACCCTGAGATCATGACCTGAGTCAAAAATCAAGAGTTCGATGCTTAACGGACTGAGCCACCCAGGCGTCCTGGCACTAGTCTTTAAAGAAGAAGAGGTGCGGGGCATCTGGGTGGCTCAGTCGGTTAAGTGTGGAACTCTTGGTTTCAGTTCAGGTCATGATCTCAGGGTCTGGGCTCAGCAGGGAGTCTGCTTGAGCTTCTCTCCCTCTACCCCTTTCTCAGCCCCCCTCCTCTCACACTCATGCACTCTCTTTCTTTCAAATAAATATTTTTAAAAAAGAAAGAAAGAAAAGAAAAAGAGGAAGATGTGCATCGTGTCTGCAGGCCCAGAGGGTTCAAGGGAAACTGAGGAGTCAAGATTTTTTAGTGCGTCGACCCAGATGTCCCCAACCAAAGGCTCACTCCTTCCCAGTCAGGGCCCTGGCCTGGATACAGCAAGCTCACTACCTTTGAGAATTTGCATTCTGTGGCACTCTGCTACTCTTATCATCTCTAAGTCTCCAGCTTTACTGCTCCCAGGCTATAGGAGCTAGGAGTCTAGATACAGCCAAAGCAGCACTCCGGCTGCACATTTCCCATGGTATTGGCCAGTAATCATCCTAGCCTTTCCTTGTCCCTCTCCAACACATCTGTGGTTCCAAGCAACGACCATCTAATTCCGCAATGCTTACTTAATTTTCCCCTGAAACCCTCAAATCCCCGGGACATTGCATCTACCAATGCATTCATTGCCTTCCATCAGAAGCCCATCCCAGTTCTCACCTGTCCAAGTTTTAACAATCGCACTGGAACTGCATGCCTGGGCTCCCCCTACGACCAGCAAGGGCATCTTTATTACATTCAGCCAGGTCCAGAAACAAGATCTCATTTTAGAGACAGCTCCCTAGGACCACATCCAGGATCAGCTGTCACAGGATGGATTTACCGGGAGACAGACTCTAAGACATTGAGGTTTCTGTGCAGAGGTTATCGGAGAGTCCTTGCAGAAACAGAACCTGTGGGTGGTGGAGAAAGAAAGACCCAGCAGACAAAAGGGTTGAACTGTATCACAGCTCAGGGGAGGTCTCAGCAGCTCCCATGGGAGCACTGAAGCTGGCATAGCTCTAACAAGATACCCCACATCGAGGCAGGGTGGGCAAGTCTTTGTCAGCAGATGAGCCAGTCATCAGATACGCATGGTCCCGGGGTGAGTGGGGGGGCTCGGGGTGAGTATTGCATAACCTTGGGTGAAGTGTCTTTCTTTGGCTGAGGACAATTGCAGAAAGCAGTCCAACTGAGAGTCATCCGCCAATGACCGCACCCCCCCCCCCCCCCCCCCCCCCCCGCTCCCAGTCGGGGAACTGGAGGAATGAGTACCTCAGTCTTGAAGGGAAATCTGGCTGGCAAACCACAGCATCCACAATGCTCCGTAACACTGGGCATGTCGCTTACCTTGCTGAGCCTGTTCCCTGACCTGCAAAATAAGAGAATAATACCGACCTCACAAGATAGCCCAAAGAGCAAATGAAAACAAGTGCAAGTGATTTGTAAACTGTTAACAAGGTTATTCTTTTCAGCCTTCATGAATTCTGTAGCAATCTCATCACCACCCTTCTGTTAAGCCCCACACTCAATTCTTGTCTCCAGAACTGTTGGTATTTTACTTTTCTGCCAAGATTTCTCTTTCAAGTCAATTTTATTACTTCTCTAAAAAGTTGCAGTTATGATGTTGACACATAGCTAATTTATAATGTGTGTCTTTGGATTGTTTTTCACTGTAAATTATTTCCAAAATAGGCCCTACAATAACAAAAATTTCATTAGCCTATTACCCGGGACTCTACAAAGAATATAATTCAAGAATTTGTACTTCTTAAAAATTGAAAACTGCTCTTCAAAAACTTACCGGTTCAAAGAAGATTCAGAAATGAGCCATTCAATTTTGAATGATTCTCACTAGAGGGAGCTAGTTACAAACAAATACACAGATGGCCTCAATTTCTGAGCTTACACGCATTTCAGACATGTGTACGCTAAATCCATCTGGTCAATATCAGCATATTTTTAAAACTCAAAGATAATTTCAATTGAAGATAGAAGATTAGACCTTACACAAAATTCTAAAGTGAGCTTAAATCTTCTTACCTCTTTCCAAACATTTTATTTTTTTAATATTTATTTATATAAGTAATCTCTACACCCAGTGTGGGGCTAGAACTCAGGACCCCAAGATCAGGAATCGCTCACTCTTCCGACTGAGCCAGTCAGGCGCTCCCCAACATTTTAGAACAACTGAATATATGTGCAGTGATCCTAGAGCATTCACAGATATGATGTCACATTAGTATTTGGGGAGAGAAAAATTAACACGTAAGTTTCCCTCCAACTTTAACCTTCTGTGACCTATAAAATGATCAAGGTTGGTATATGAAGTATAGAGGCATGATTTATATAGGCAATATCTAGAAATACATTAGTTTAGAGTTACTTTTAAATTCTTTTGGGGGTGCCTTGGTGGCTCAGTCGGTTAAGCATCTGCCTTTGGCTCAGGTCATGATCCCAGGGTCCCAAACTCCCAGGATCAAGCCCCGCATCAGGCTCTCTGTTCAGCATCAGGCTCTCTGTTCAGCGGGGGAGTCTGCTTCTCCCTCTGCCCTTCACCCTGCTCATGCTCTCTCTCACTTTTTCTCTCAAATAAATAATTAAAATCTTTAAAAATAAACAAATACTGTTGTAATGAATGGAGCTACAGCACAATGAACTATAAGAAATTTATCATGTCTTGATTTCATTTATTAAAACAAGGCAACAACTTGAGAATACAAGACACTTTATCAACACTATGTTTAAACATGATTTATCCCATTGATTTAGTGCCCTCTAAAGTATCATTAGCTACAGAAAGTCCTTCTTTCAAAAAGGAATTGGGAGTGAGGGGGCGGGATGGGGAGAACTAGTTCCCAAAATTTGCCCTGTGGAATTCTCAATCATTGCTGTTTGTCTGAACTATCCCAAACAGCTATGTCTGTTGCTTTTCTCCTCCTCCTCCTCCTCCTTTTTAAAAACTTCATTGATTTCTAGGGTTGCCTGGGTAGCTCAGTAAGTATCTGCCTGCAGCTCAGGTTATGGTCCCAGGGTTCTGGGATCGAGCCCCATGTCAAGTTCCCTGCTCAGCAAGGAGCCTGTTTCTCCCTCTCCCTCTGCCTGCCGCTCCCTCTGCTTGTGCTTGCTCTCCCTCATGCGCTCTCGAGCGCTCTCTCTGTCAAATAAATGAGCAAAATATTTTTTTAAAAAAAAACAACTTCAGGGGATGCCTGGGTGGCTTAGTCGTTAAGCATCTGCCTTCGGCCCAGGGCGTGATCCCAGAGTCCTCGGATCGAGTCCCACATCAGTCTCCTCCGCTATGAGCCTGCTTCTTCCTCTCCCACTACCCCTGCTTGTGTTCCTTCTCTCACTGTTTCTTTCTCTGTCAAATAAATAAATAAAATCTTCAGAAAAAAAAAAAAACAACTTCATTGACGTCTAAAATCTGAACATTTTCTACTCTTTCTCATTTTAGTTTCTTGACTTGTAAAGACTAGGACAAAATAATCCAGAAGCAAGCAGGAAACAGAGTCCGTTGTAATGTGTTGCGAAGAAGACTTGGCTCTAAAGTCAGGTCAACCAGAATCTGAACTCAGTTACACTGGTTGTTAGCTGTATGAGCTGGATAAAGTCCATAACCTCTGGAAGCTTCCCAGTTCCACTCTGTCGAATGGAGACAGCGTGAGATTCTCGCAAGCCTTCAGAGCATGGGAGCATGTTAAGCAGTCAACAGAGCCTCACAAACGGAAGGGTAGGCATGACGGGATCCCAGGCTGTGTTCTTCGACCAAACTCCTGAAAATCAAGTCAGGAATTTGGGATCAGGAAGGGACCTCAGAGATCATCAATCCCAATGCTTTTTTTTTTTTTTTAAATGATGAAAACCGGGACCAGAGAGGCAATGTGGCTTGCAAAAGTACTCACACTAGGAGAGACAGCATGCCCACTGGCTTAGATGAGCCCCAGAGGAAACGAGATGTCTCCTCAGTGACTCGGGACCCTAGACTTACAAGTTTTTATTCGAGGGTTTGGCTTCCAGAAAGCTGGATCTGGTTTTGAGATGGTTAAAAACAAGGCCTTCAGGTCCATGTTAAATGTTTGCTTTGTAGAACAAGTTGCTGGAGTTGATCAACTCTAGGCTCCAACTCTATGAAGAGTGGGAAGAACTTGCTGGGTACAAGTAGACTCTGAAAACGATCAGACAGGGCAAAGCGAACCTGGTCATCCTCGCCAACGCCTGCGCGGCCCTGAGCAAATCCGAGCTAGAATGCTACGCCGTGTGGGCCAACACTGGTGTCCACCCGTCCGGTGGCAATGACACCGAGCTGGGCCCAGCGCGTGCGAAACACTACAGAGTGGGCACACTGGCCATTACTGGTGATTCTGATATCATTAGAAACATGCCACAACAGACTGGTGGAAAGTAAATCACACATGAGTTTTCTTCAATAAAACTGATGCAGGCTTGTTTTAAAAAAAAAAGAAAAATCTCACCATAATCTGTCCACGAGACAGCCAGTGATAGACCCGAGGCTTCCTCACTCCTGGTTCCATGGCTCTATCAGGGGCTCCGAGTCCATGACCCCAACCTCGATGAAGAGCGCGCTAGGCTGGGGGCTCAGGAATACCCGGATCGCAGGAGGAGGGCGGGACTGTCCCTGGAAACCGCAAAGTAAGAAGATCTCTCCCGCTTGCGCATGAGGCTAGCCCATCACTCTTTTTTTCCATGGTGATTTCTTTGGGGCTCATCTCCTTTTGTATTTGTATCAAGGACTCAGTGGGATCAGGATGGGGCTCAGAGGACAGGACACAAGGGTTAAGTACTTAAGCGTGGAGATATTTTGTCGAGTTTGCTAGGTTTTCCCTTAATAGGGCAGTAATCTTTCCCAGTCGTACAGAAAAAGAAGCAGAGCACAGATTAATGCTCTAGGCTGTGCCTCGGTCTCAAGGGCCCTGGGTTCTGTGATCCACGAGGCCTTTCCAGGTCGCTGCAGTAAGTAGCCACCCCCCCCACACCCCCCCCCCCCCGTGATCAGCAGGAAAAGCCCTGGGGGGGGGGGGCAGTAAGGATGTTTCCCCCAGGATGGCCACTGGGAAGCCTGAGGGCTCAGCAGCTGGGGTCAGAGCTGCTTTTCTCCCGAAGATGATAGTCACGTGGCTCCTCCTTCCCACGGGTTTTGCATTCTATAACCTTCACCTGTACCTTTCTACCGCTCTGGGCAAATGAAACTGCTGTTTTAGTTACATTTCTGCAGTTGAATCATGCATCCAAGGTATTAGCTGTGGCACAAATTAGCTGATGTCAAAAATATCCTTTTTTCTTACGTCTTTCATTTTACACTCTTGTTCAGTGTTAAATAGTATAAAATGTATATCCTCTAAATCAGACTGTTTAATCTGGGACATAACGGAAGCAGCATCAAATATGTGAACTACATGACTCAACTGCAGTGACTTCTACTGGTTTTCCCAACATTCGGCTCTGGCACAATTTTGAAAAACTATTTTTAGAGAAGTATGGAACAAAAAGAGTTGTTCCACTTTTTAAGAATGTAAAAAGAAGTGATTTGCTTAGTCGGGACTTAATATTTTTTTTTAGTAAAATAATGAGGCAAAGACAAAAATATAATATTAAACTATTTGTGAAATAATGAAAATGAGAATAATATATGGAAAACTTAGTTTGGGAAATGTAACCAATCTATCTATACTCAGTGCTAAATGACCTTAAACTTGAAATGCTTTCTTTCTTAAAAAAAAAAAAAAAAAGTCGAGCTATACAACTCATAAAAAAGAGTAGTTAATATATTTTTAAAAAATAGGGGCGCCTGGGTGGCACAGCGGTTAAGCGTCTGCCTTCGGCTCAGGGCGTGATCCCAGCGTTCTGGGATCGACCCCCACATCAGGCTCCTCCGCTAGGAGCCTGCTTCTTCCTCTCCCACTCCCCCTGCTTGTGTTCCCTCTCTCACTGGCTGTCTCTATCTCTGTCGAATAAATAAATAAAATCTTTAAAAATATATATATATATTTTAAATAGAATTAAATTAAAAGAAAATAAAAACAGTAAAATTGATATATCCAATAGGTGTTTTGGGGGGGAAAAGAAAACAAACAAAATAAACATCTCCTGTCAAATTCGATATGCACACACAAAGGAGAGAAAAACATAAATAAAATAAGAAATGAGCAATATACTGGAAATGTTTTATTACAAAATAATGAAGATCAGTATATGCAGATAAACAGAAATCTCAGTATTGTTTGAATATCGATTGAATGATTAGTAGAAAAATCGCAATTGCCAGAATTGACTCAAAAGTTGAAAACCTGAAACTTACAACTGAAATATTAAGTTATCCCAGGAATGTCCACAGAAGCTTTCCAAGCTCAGTTAGTTTTGCAGTGGAATTTTACTTTCCATAGTTTGACAAACAGGCACAAAAATATGAAAACTAATTTATTGGCCAAACTTTGTTTATGCAGCAGAACTCATTTACATCCTTGGGTTTGAATCATCTCATGACTTCTTTCTTCCATTTACTCATGGAAGTTTGCGAGTCTCCCCCAGGCTGCTAAAACACTTGATTGCACTTTTCATTTCTGTGGCTCTTAGAATGTTAAAATGTTTTTTCTGGCCAGCTCCACAGACCTCTGATCTTTATGAAATTTTGCCTTCTTTCCTACTCTGCTAGGTGAAGGGCCACCCAACTCTTCAACATTTCTGAATGGCGTTTCTTTGCATTCTGAAAAGCTCTGCAGTTTGTGAGACCATGAGGTCATACTTCTTAAGGTCATTCTACTAACTAGTCCTTTCGATTACTAAAACATTATAAACCACAGTAATTGAAACAGAGCGACACTGACACAAGAAGAGTTTTTCACTGAAACAAGATAACACAGAAACAGGCACTAGATTTTAACAGGACTTAATATATAAAAATCACTATCAACAGGAAAGAGGGGGAAAATTGTTCCATTTGCTGCATAAATAGTGTTGTAATAGTGTTGTAAAGATAACTACCTGTTGGGTGATACAAAAAAATTATAAACTTCAATGAATTAGAGATCCAAGTATAAAAAAACCAAAAACTATAACATGAATATTTACCTTTACCTTGAATAGGAAAGGACTTTCTAAACTTACACACAAAAGAAAATATCACATTCCATTTGACTGCATAAAAATTTTAAACCTTGGTGTATCATTAAACACAAAACCAAATGGTAACAACCAGTTGAAAAACATAACAAATAATTTAAATGATTAATGTCCTTTATATATAAAGAGTTCATACAAACTACTAAGAAAAACTCTAAGATCCCAAAAGGAGACTGAACAAACTATATATTAAAGAGGATTCCCAGAAAAGAAAATACAGGGCACCTGGGTGGCACAGCGGTTAAGCGTCTGCCTTCAGCTCAGGGCGTGATCCCGGCGTTATGGGATCGAGCCCCACATCAGGCTCCTCCGCTATGAGCCTGCTTCTTCCTCTCCCACTCCTCCGGCTTGTGTTCCCTCTCTCACTGGCTGTCTCTATCTCTGTCAAATAAATAAATAAAATCTTTAAAAAAAAAAAAAGAAAGAAAAGAAAATACAAATGGAAAAGAAATATGAAAACATTAACCTAAGCACACCACCAAGAGTGAATTCTAATGTAAACTACAGACTTCGAGGGTGATCAGGATGTATCCGTGTAGGTTCCCGAGTGTAAACAATATACCACTCTACTGAGGGATGCTGAGAGTAGGGAAGGCTGTGCATGTGTGGGGAAGGGGGTGAATGGGAAACCTCACTACCTTCCTGTACTCTACTGTGAACCTAAAACTGCTCCAAAAAATAGGCTAAAGAAAGACTGTGAGAAAAAAATATTAATCTCACTAGAGATCAATTAAAAGCAAAAATTTTAAGTGGCAAAATGTCCACTTTTTTCTATGAAATTAACAAAGATTACAAAATTGAGCAGTCAGTGGTGATGAAGGTATAATAATATAAGCACTCTCACATATTTCCGATGAGAATTAATCAATCTCACATTTCTGGAAAGTCATTTAACACTATCGAGGATGTTTAAATGTTCTACCTTTTAATCCAGCTTGTCTGTATATTACTAATCCACTGCTGAATGAAAAATTACCCCCAAATTTAGCATCTTATAGCACATTTTTATTGAGATATATTTAACACGTAATATTGCATAAATTTAAGGTGTATAACATGTACATTTAATACATTTATACATTGTAATGTGATTACCATTGCAGTGATAATTAGCACCTGTATCACGTTCCATAATTATCATTTTTTAGTGGTTGAAATAACTAAGTTCTAGTCCTTTAGCAGGTTTGAAGATTATAATACAATACTGTTGTCTACATTCACTATAGACAATAACATTTATGTCACATAGTTTCCGCAGGTCAGGAATCTGGGAGTAGCTTGGTCTAGATGGTTCTGGCTCAGTGTTTTTCAAGCTCTTGGCCAGGGCTTCAGTTATCTGAAGGCATAACCAAGGCGGAAAGATCTGCTGTCAGGACAATTCGTTCACGTAGCAGCTGGCAGGTGCCTCAATTCCTTACAAGGACCTCTCCATGGAGATACCAAAGCGTCCTCACAACATGTCAGCTTTCTGCTGCCAGCTTGAGTGATCCCATAGAGAGAGAGAAAAGAAGCCATGGTGACTTTTGTGACCTAGCCTCAGAGGTCACCCTTCACCATGTTTGCAATATCCTACTGGTTAAACAAAAAAACTATTTAGTGTGGGTTTGAGGTGGGGAAGACTTAGACAAGGGCAAGAATACTAGGAAAAGGGGATTGTTGGGGGCCATATTGGAGGCTGGTCACCACAGTCTACTTGTAGGAATCAACTTAATCTACTTTATCAAATAATCCAAAAGGCAGAGAAGACTTTAGGCATTAAGATAGTCATCAAAATAATATTGATAATAGTAACAATTTGGAATCACAATATTCAACAACAGAACTGGTCAAGTAAATTATGGCAGAGCTATTCAATGGAATATGATATTTGGTCACACATTCATTAAATACGTGTTTTAAATTATTTTGGGAAATGCTTATGCCTTGGTGTTATGTGATAAAAATTATTTAAACCTTAAATATAATACTGAATATTTATAATGTGCTAGGAACCGGTCCAAATGTTAACATGTATTAATTAACTTAGTCCCCACTATAGCCCTACAAAGTAGATCACTACTATTATTCCATATTATAGCTAAGGAAACTGAGTTATAACTGATAATAAATAAATTGCCCAGATTACCGTAATTAGAAAGTGGAAGAGCCAGAATTCAAACCTAAATTATCTGACAATGTTAACCACGAGCATTACCAAAATGATTTCATTTTCAGCCCAACACACTGCAAAACCATTTTGTGGAAGGTGGAATGTATTAGTCTTTGTGCATGTATTGTGCACACAAATACAAAAAGAATGAGAACAAATATTTTTAGAGCATTTTGTGACGTTTACAAAGCTCATTCACATATTCACTTGATAAACCAGCTTACTTCTGCAATGAACACCCTTCTCAACTGTTTATACCACTCTTGAGGTGTTTGAAAAATGCCCTTTGTTAATTGGAACTGAACACAGCCAGATTCTTCTAGGGCATGTGGCTGTCCAACATTCACTGAGGAAAGTAACCAATTGTATGTGTGCACACCCCAGGCCAAATTTGTTTAAGAGAACTGAAATATGTTTGAGTTGAATCTTCTCCTACTCTGGCAAAGTGGTATTTTAACTGTGCTCCTTTCAAAGCTTTATTTCACAGCCATGAAAATACTGAGCCTTTAAGCCTGCTGATGGGAAGCTAGTAATCTCATTCTTTAAAGGTGCATTCATTCTTTCAGATCAGTAGGGTCACATTGCAAGATCCTGAATGTTAGCGCACAGTTGAATTAGAAAGTTATGGTTGAATTTGCGTAGCTAAGTAGTATCTGAACTACTGCTTACTCAGGTGTCCCAGCAGAACTTTGTGGAAGGGTGTATTTTCATTATTTCTTGCCAAATTTTAAAGCATAGCATGTTTTATTGCAGAAACTAAGTAATTCTCCATGGGGTAGGGGGTGGATGGGGGAACAACGACCATAGCACATGTATCTTTCAGTTTACTTATGTAAGAAAACATAAAAAGGTATCGCCAGGTGAGTAGAATGTTTTGTTCTGAATCTAAATAATAGAGCAGGGGCGCCTGGGTGGCACAGCGGTTAAGCGTCTGCCTTCGGCTCAGGGCGTGATCCCGGCGTTATGGGATCGAGCCCCACATCAGGCTCCTCCGCTGTGAGCCTGCTTCTTCCTCTCCCACTCCCCCTGCTTGTGTTCCCTCTCTCGCTGGCTGTCTCTATCTCTGTCGAATAAATAAATAAAATCTTTAAAAATAAATAAATACATAAATAAATAAATAATAGAGTAATCTTTTAGAGGGTGTATAATCAAGGAAAAGAAGGACATTTGGGTATTTTTCCAACGGTTAATGGAATGGTTATGTGCATAAGGATAAAGGAAAGAGGCAGTAACTTAAATTGTAGGTCTAAGATCTTCAAAACAAGGGGCACAGTTGACAAGGTGTCTGGTTAATGTGATGGGAAAATCAATAATTCCGGTTTCAAATATTTTTTTTTTACGCTTGCATTAGCTGGTTTGTTTGATTTAACTACATAATCCTCAGCTTTTCCCTTTACGTTAAAAAGTGACCAGGTATCATGGAATGGCAGGGAAAGCCCATATAACCCAGCGTATGTCCAGTTGGGTTCCATTGGTGTGATCTTCTGACTAGCTCCAAACTGTCATATGCTGCATATTATGTTCAAAACTGTGTAGTATATGAGAAAAAAACAAAAATAACTACAAATTCTTTGCAACAGTTTCTATAAAGATGTTGATTCTATTTCCCCACCTCTTGCAACTGGACCGGCCTTGTGACTTACTTTGGGTAATGATGGGACATTAGCAACTGTAATGGAAGAAGTGGCTTGAAAAGCATTTATGGGGCAGCTGGGTGGCTCAGTCAGTTAAGCGTGTGCCTTTGGCTCAGGTCATGATCTCAGTGTCCTGCGATCAAGCCCCACATCGGGCTCTCTGCTTCTCCCTCTCACTCTCCCTCTTTGCTTTCCCTCTGTCTCAAATACGTAAATAAAAAGTTTTTTTTTTTAATCATTTATGCAACAAGGCTGGTCCTTTCTGATTTTGGAAATAAGCTGCCAAATTAGGTTGAGATTTCTCTTCTTTTTTCTTTCTTCTTTCTTTTTTAAAGATTTATTCACCCATTTTAGAGAGAGAGAGCACCTGCATGCATAATCACGTGGGAGAGGGGCAGAGGGAGAGGGAGAGAGAGTCTTAAGCAGACTCTGTGCTAAGCATGGAGCCCTACGTAGGGCTGGATCCCAGGACCCTGAGATCACAGCCTGAGCCGAAACCAAGAATCCAACGCTCAACTGTGTCCCCTGTGCTCCACCATTCAACCACTCCACCCAGGTGCCCTTCTCTTCTTCTTCAATAACCATTGAGCTCAACTGTTTTGGTAAAACAATTGGTTTAATCTAAATGTTGTTTTTGATAAGACATATTTATATTTACTTGACAAGGAACTACTCAAGATTTATGAAAGCCATGAAAATGAATACATTCCTGTCTATGTCCTAGAGGGAAATAAAGTAACTCAAAAAGAAATAAGACGATAGCCCTAAAAACATAAAATAGGGTCCCAACTACAAGTAGGTTGTATTCTAACAGTCATTTATAAGTCGGTTGTCTGAATCTTAGAATATGTATCCATGCATCTATCACAGTGTCCGGTAAATGGCTTGTGCTCGAGATGCAGTTCTTGACAAACTGAGGGTTGTTGGAGGGCAGTGGGTGGGGGATGAGCTAATGGGTGATGGGCATTAAGGAGGCACTTGTTATGATGAGCACTGGCTGCTGTATGTAAGTGCTGAATCACTGAATTCTACTCCTGAAACCAAATTTGCACTGTATGTTAACTAACTAGAATGTAAATAAAACTTCGAAAAGAAAAAAAAAGATATAGTTCTTGAATAAAGGAATGAACAAACAAATGGAAAGTAGAAATGGCTGTTATATTTCCTGACCTACAGCAAGAAAGAAACTTGATGTGCTTTGTGATGGCTAGTTTTATGTGCCGAATTGGCCTGGATATAGCACCCCAGTTACTCAGCTAAACACCCATCTAGGTGAGGTATTTTTTTTAGATGTGGTTAACATCTATAGTTAGTTGATTTTAAGTTAAAAGAGATTATCCTGAGAATCTGGGTGAGCCTCATACAATCAGGTGAAAGGCCTTAAGAGCAAAACTAAAAGAGAGAAAGAGAGAGGGGGGGATAGAGAGAAATGTCAACAATTGGTCATGATGCAATCCTGGTGTTCTGGGATCGAGCCCCACATCAGGCTCCTCTGCTGGGAGCCTGCTTCTTCCTAACCCACTCCCCCTGCTTGTGTTCCCTCTCTCGCTGGCTGTCTCTATCTCTGTCAAATGAATAAATAAAATCTTTAAAAAAAATAAAAATAAAAACTCATTTTTAAAATCAATCACACGGTGCCCATAATATTAAACATTTGTTGAGAGGGCTTACTATGTGCCAGACTTCATCTACATTTGTCATGTACTATCCCACTTAAAGTTTACCACCCATCTGTGTCAGCTGGACCGTCTGGGAAGCAGATGGAGCTTTACTGGGGCACCATGCCTATGAGAGGGAAAAGGTGGAAAAGTAGGATTGGGCAGGCAGTCTTCAGACCGCACTGCAGATCTGACATTTATTAAATGTCAGGTTGGACGGGGAGAGCCTCACTGACCTCGATGCAGTCTGGCGCCCTGGCCGTCAGGGACTCTGGAGCAACGCTTGCCCACCCTCCAAGAAGGAGTCTCTTCTTGGGCTGAAATGGTGATGCCCACCTCCCACTGAGCTCAGTCACTGGCTGGGGGGCTACCTAGGAACATCATGATCTTGCCTCAAAATCCGAGGGGGCTCCTGAAGGTCCTAAGAGCTGAAGCGCTCCCCAGAGCTGCACAGCAGTGCACCTCACGGCGGCCACAGTTAGGGAGGTTCTATAATGATCCCTGTTTTGGGGAAAGTAAAATGAAGCACAGAGGTTATGTAAATTTCCTGAAGTTACACAACCAGTAAAGAGCTAATAAATGTCTCCTCTGTTCCTTGTGGCTGATAGTAAAACTTATTTTATCATTTATTGGAGTGTTTAGAAATGTTCAACATTCACCAATAAGTCATTTAAAAATGGCTTTGCAAGATATTAACTTTTCATATTGTTTTTAAGTCTGCTAAGGATACAAGAAGACTAACGTGCCAAAAATAAATAATAAATAAAGACTACTGTGTAAAAGTTTTCATTTTAGAAAAGCAAAATGATGTGGGAGAATATATTCCAAGCTCCAAAAATGTTCAGTCCTATTTTTCTTTTCCCTCCAGTCAAAAGGTGGTGTTGTTTTTAACAATTAAATCTCTGGGCTTCAATCAAAGGTGCTAAGTTTCAATGTGGATGAAGAGTTTACAACGTAGTTCTAAACATCTGAAAACTGGAATTGCAGGAAAGTGCTCAGAGACCCATAATTACAGTAGCACTCCCAGGTGCTGCTATAACAATTTTATTGCCAACACACTGGTCTCTTTTACCTCCTACACTAGAGAGGTATGAAGGGCCAGAGGAAATAGTCAAGCAGCAGGCACTCTAGCAGTTATAGGCACCATTTGCCTAATGACATTTTATAAATCGATTTCTTTATTCCCTAGAGACCCTTCTCCTTCCGCTTCAATTGTCATGTTTTCCCAACTTTGAGGAAAACACTGCTTTGGACAAGCCCGAGAGCCCAGGTGGCATAGGACTTCAGAATTCTAGACTCCTCCATTTTTGCCAATTCTTTCACCATAATCTGTCAAGGGAAAGAAAAAGGGAGAGGGAAATTTGGGGAGCAAATTTTAGAGCTAGAGTTGGGATCACCTTTGCATGAAATATAATTCTTCTGGCTCTTTAGCTTTGTTTTTAACATAACTTTTAAAGAACACAGCCTAAGTTTATCGTGGAAAAATCAGAGAAAATGAGGAGAGAAAGAGAGAGAGAGAAAGAAGGAAAAAAGGAGGGAGAGAGGGAGGGAGGAAGGAAGGAAAGAAGGATGGAAGGGAGGAAGGAAGGAAAGAAGGAAGGGAGGGAGGAAGGGGGAAGGCGGGAAGGGGAAGGGAAGAAAGGAACAAAATCACCACCCAGAGCTATCTGACATGTTAGTGCATGCCCTCCCAGTCTCTCACTCTTGTGTTATTTTGTTGTCATTCCTTAACTAGCTCTTCTTTACTCAATATCATGAACTTTATGTCAATAAATTAATGTCTACAAATCTGTACATGTCTGTAGCACAATTTATTCAAGAATATCCCATCATGGAACATTTAAAATGTTTTCTTTTCCTTCTTTTTTTATATTAAAAATAACAATTTAGAGGTGCCTGAGTGGCTCAGTCGGTTAAGCGTTCGACTTTTGGGTTTCGGCTCAGGTCATGATCTCAGGATTGTGAGACTGAGCTCCACGCTGGGCCCGTGCTCAGCAGGGAATCCATGTGAAAGATTCTCTCCTCCTGCTGCTCCCCCAACTCATGCTCTCTAAATAAATAAATCTTCTTTAAAAAACAAAAAATTAAACAATTTGGGGTACCTGCTCAGTGGGGAGCCTGCTTTTCCCTCTGCCTGCTGCTCCCCCTGCTTGTGCTTGCTCCCCCCCAACCCCGTGTCAAATAAATAAATAACGTTATTATTATTTTTTAAAGAATTTATTTATTTATTTTAGGGAGAGAGAGAGTGAGAAAGGGAACACAAGCAGGGGGAGTGGGAGAGGGAGAAGCAGGCTTCCCGCCAAGCAGGGAGCCCAATACGGGGCTCAATCCCAAGACCCTGGGACCACGACCTGAGCCAAAGGCAGACGCTTAACAACTGAGCCACCCAGGTGCCCCTAAATAAATAACATCTTTAAAAAAAAATTTAGTGAACATCCTTGTAAGCCAAATTATTTTGGTAAATTTTCTGAGATAAAATTCACAAAACAAAATTTACCATTTTAACAGTGTTAAAATGTACAATTCAGAAATTGCTAGTATATTCACAAGATTGGGCAATCATCACCACCATCTAGTTCCAGAGCATTTCCATCACCCCCAAAAGAATCCCCATACTATTAGCAATCACTCCCAATTGCCCCCTTCTCCCATCCCTGGCAACCACTAATCTACTTTCTGTCCTATGGGTTTACCTGTCCTGGGTGCTTCAGATAAATAGAATTATACTATATGTAGCCTTTTGTGCCTGGCTTCTTTCACTTAGCAACATGTTTCAAGATTCATCCTTGTTGTGGCACTTCGGTGCCGCAGGAATTAGTGCTTCATTCCTTTTTATGACTGACTATTTGGCTGGCATTTGGATTGTGCCGATTAAACTAGGAAAACGGGCGCCTGAGTGGCTCAGTCGGTTAAGCATCTGCCTTGATGATGACGATGATGATGACGATGATGATAAACGTCCCTCACGATCCCAGGGTCCTGGGACTGAGGCCTGCAGGGAGTCTGGTTTACCCTCTCCCTCTGCCCCTCCCCTGGCTTGTGTGCACTCTCTCTCCATCTCTCTCTCAATTAAATAGGGCAGGACTAGATACTGAGCTCCACAGCCAACGACAAAGACAAGGCTATTAGTACACTGGGGGTCGGGAATGGAAAACTGGATTTACACGTGATTTTTTACTTTGTTCTTAAAAATGTACCATTATCTTTACAATGAGAATACCTTTTTCTAAAGCCAGACAGCCTGGCTTCATGGCTATGGTTATTTGTTCTGATGCAAGGAGGGTCATGTTTAATGCACCCATTGCACCCTACATAACATGAGGTATCTGCAGTCCAGGAAAACCGTGTGAACTTACTCACCGAATATATAAAATATATATATATATATGTATATTAATCCATAAAAGAAGAAAGCTATATCTAACCAAGTAGTGAGTTCTCTCTCACAATATGAAAAAATAAATAACTAATAATAAATAACTAAAATATAGGCTTTACACATGGTGAAGGTCTAAAAGCTCTCTCCCTCCGATGAGTAAAACATCAGGGCAGCTTGGTTCTCTAAGCTGTCTGGCAGAGCTGATACCGGGAATATGCACTACAGTAAGGGTCAAGTTGGCAGTATTTTCTATAGAGAGCACACTCCGCAGTTTCACTTCAGAGCCTATAAATCCCAAGCAATGCTCCTTTCTGAGCTCCTTTGATTGGAGAGAGACCAATCCATATGATGCTATTTTTCCCATACTTCCTTTCAGTGGCAAGCCTCCTTTTCCATTACATATAAAGTCCATTTCACAAGATACCTTGTAGCAAAGATTCTTTTTCTTTTTTCTTTCTTTCTCTTTCTTTCTTTCTTTCTTTCTTCTTTCCTTTTTTGAGAGAGAGCATGAAAGAGACAGAGCACAAGCAGGGGGCAGGTGCAGAGGAAGAGGGAGAAGCAGACTTCCCAGTGAGCAGGGAGCATAACACAGGGCTCAATCCCAGATGTGGGGCTCAATCCCAGGACCCAGGATCATGAGCCACCCCTATAGCAAAGATTTCTTAAAGAAGACATAAAAACATAACCACAGGGGCACCTGGGTGGCTGAGTCAATTAAGCTTCCAAATCTTGATTTGGCCTTAGGTCATGGTCTTGGAATAGTGAGATGGAGCCCCACATTGGGCTCTGTGCTCTGCACTCAGCATGGAATCTGCTTGTCCCTCTTCCTCTGCTCCCCCAATCTCTCTTTCTCCCTATCTCTCAAATAAATAAATAAATAAAATCTTTTTTTAAAAGATTTTATTTATTTATTTATTTATTTATTTATTCATTCATTCATTCATTCATTCATTTATTTGACAGAGAGAGAGCACAGGAAGGGAGAGCAGCAGGCAGAGGGAGAGGGAAAAGCAGACTCCCTGTGGAGCAGGGAGCCCAATGCAGGGCTTGATCCCAGGACCCTGGAAGATGCTTAACCGACTGAGCCACCCAGGTGCCCCTAAATAAGTAAAATCCTTAAAAAAAATAAAATAAACATGAAAGAAAAAGGTGATAAATTAGTTTGTATTAAAATGAAGAGCTTCTATGTTAATCATTTGGGGAACACTTTCACTATATATACGTGCGTGTGTGTGTGTGTGTATAGATAATAACATTGTTTACTTTTAAATATCTTACAATGTTACTTGTCAATTATATCTCAAAGCTGGAAAAAAATGATAATTAGTTATCTATTTGAAAGTATTTGGAATTACTATAAAAAACAGTTCTCAGGTCTCAGTTCCTCCAAACCTGGAATTGACCAAGCCAGGCACAACTCCCTACACAAATTAAATTAAATTAAGAACATCTGAAAGATAGCATTAAGAGATCTAAAAGGCAACCTACAGAGAGGGAGAAGATATTTGCCACACATCTATGTACACACGCACACACACACACACACACACACACACAAACATGGCACTCAAAGGATTAATATCCAGAATACGTATAAAACTCTTACAAATCAGTAAGAAAAAAAAGATAGTCAACTAGGAAAAGACAAGACATTGCACATATTTCATAAAAGGCTATATGAATGGCCAATAAACACCTGAAAATGTGCTCAACTCATCAGTCATCAAGGATATGTGGATCAAAGCTAAAATGTGACCAGAACGACTAAAATGAGAAGATGATAAATAACAATTGTTGGCAAGGATATGGAACAAATGGAACTCTCATACACTGCTGGTAGAGTACAAAACAGTACGAACACTTGGGAAAATCATTTGCCAATATCTCTGAAAAGTGAACACACGCGTATCCTATGATAAAATAATTCCACCCCTACTATACATCCAACAGAAATGCATCTATAGTTCACCAGAAGACATGTACTGCAATGTTCATCAAAGCTAAAAAAATACCTATGAAAAAAATTATGGTACATTCAAATGATGAAAATTATACTGTAAGGAAAAGGAGTGATCTAAAACTATATGCAACAATGTAGATGATCTTAAAACAAGGTTTTGCAAAAAAAAAAAAAAAAAAAAAAAGCCAGATAGAAAAGAATACATGCTATCCAATTCCATTTCTACAAAGTACAAACACAGGAAAAATTAATCTAGATTGTTGGAAGTCAAGGGAAGGTAGTGACTAGAAAGGAGCATGGGTGGGTGGGCTTCTGAAAAAACTGGTAATGTTGCATTTCTTAAACTGGATGCAAGTTACATGGGCATGCTCATTAGCAAAGTCATTGGGCTATACATTTATGATAATGTCCTTTTTTTTTTTTTTTTAAGTAGACTTCACACCTAACATAGGGCTTAAACTCATGACCCTGAGATCAAGAATTGCATGCTCTACTGACTGAGCCAGCCAGGGGCTCTGACAGTGCCCTTCTTTTTATGTATTACACTTTGATGAAAAATTTGAAAATAAATGTACCCAGGGAAGCTTAAAATTTTAGTGGCTAAATATTTATATGCAAATACTTTTCAAATTACTTTTTAGTTTTTCAGATTTCTACTTACAGAATTTTTGGTATTGGCATCAAAATTGTTTCTTACCAGTTGGCCTTTCTGAACCTCTGTTTTCTCATCTGTAAAATGAGGACAACGGTAGAATTTAAAAGCCAGTGTGATTTTTAGGGGTGCCTGGCTGACTCAGCCAGAAGAGGATGCAACACGATCTTGGGGTTGTGAGTTCGAACCCCATGTTGGGTTGTAGAGATTACTAAAAAAGATTAATAAACTTAAAAAAAGAAATAAAAGCCAGTGTGATTTTAAAAGTGCTTAGCACAGTGCCTGGTACAAAATATTCAATGGTAACTTAATACTTTTCTCTAAACCAGTGGGACTTCCCATGTGGCTAATATAGCATCCTGTACTAACTGTTGTCTTAGCATTTCTTACTGTCTATTTTGCAAGACGGTGAAGCACTTGAGAGCTGGGATACTGTGTAGTATACAATATTCCCAGAGTCTAGTTCAGCCTCTGGCATAGAATAAAAACTTGATATTTATTTAGTAGATGATTGAATAAATAAATTTCAGATACTTTGCAGCATCTATTTTATTGCTAAATTATGGAATCACATTCATTTTCCCTGAAACAAGTTTTCTTGGTCTCTATCATCCACTAATACTTTCCCCTAAAATATTCTTTCTACTAGTCCCTCATATTCTTTATTACCTGTCTTGTTAGGGCAGCTGTCGAACTTTTTTACAACTGCCATATCCAAATAACTTCATTTCTACCTTCCACTCAACCTTCTTTAAAAAGCCTTGCAAGTCATAATTTTTTCTGCTCTGGGCCAAATGTAGAGACTTATCTTTGATGAATAAACCAGTTTGGCCATTCCCACTAATTTTTACAACATTTCAACATGATTAAGAAAAAATAATCTGGCATGGAACTTTACATCGAAAACTAGTACTGTATGTACTGTATGGTGACTAACATAATATAATAAAAATGATAGATAAATAAAAAAAGAAGAAAAAGAAAAAGAAAAAGAAAAAATAATCTGGGGCTAAGAATTGTGGGCATCCAATTAAATGGGAGGTGAAGGAAGAAACCAGAAGTCCCCAGGTAAAGCCAGGTTTTTGTTTCCTTTCCAGTGATGACATGGCATGCTTAATAACTTTATTCCTGAGGTAGGATATCCCATTCTGAAAAACACACTATGGGATACAGGCAAGGGAGAGGAAACAACCGTTTGATAAGCATGTAATATAAAACAGTTCTGGCTGCTCTCACTCCTTCTCCCTCAAATCTAGGAAAGGTTCGTAAACCCACTTTCACCAAAATCATCTCTTGGACTTGAATAGCCCTCACCCCCAATCTTCCATGGCTCTATGGTTTCCTTCAAACACTTTTCATCTTATTGACATGTAATACACATACAGAGAGGTACACAACTCTCCAAATCTTTCTGATCTCTCTTTTCATTAGGAAAAAAATGAGTATGTACTCATTTTTTTTACATATTATGACCATGTAGCACTGTGCTGATATATATACTATAAAACATAAAACAGTGCATAAACACCTAGTATATACAAATATCGAATCACTGTGTTGTACACCTGAAACTAATACATTACATGTCAATTATACCTCAATACAAAAAGGAGGAAAAAAATGAGAGAAACAAAATAAACAGAAATGGCAGTCTTCTAAGATAAGGACATTTAGAGAACACTTTCTTTCTCCTTTGTAATAATTTAAAATTAATTGCAGAAAATAGTAAGGGCTGGCTTTTACTTCTTATTAAACAGTAAAATTTTCTCTTCCAAAAGGAACTAGAAATAGATTCTACAAACATTTTAAATGTTTCTAAGGCTTGCATTTAAGCTAAATGACTACTTACCTATGGATGAAGCATTGGATTAACTCCAGTTTAAGCTGTACAACTACCTACCTACGTGATCGCTAGGTAACTTTCATTTGCAAAATGAGCGTGCGAACCTGGATGATGCGAAAACCTTCTCAGGGCATGATATGTAACTAGCGCCACCTCGTGGACATTCTCCTAGAAGTACATGATAAGGGAAGTTACATGGCCAGGGTAGAAAAGCTGCTGGTTGAAACAGCAGTGAAGGCCTTAGCCCCTCAGTTCTTCCTGACAGCCTCCTCAATAATTCATAGTTTACTGGGAATATGTGAAATGGCTTTAGTTCTTCAGAAAAAAAAATGAAAATTATAGTTTTTAACTATGACAGATTTCTTCCTCTTAACACCTGACAGACTGACATCCCCGGAATGCTCTAGAAACAGCCAAACCTATCCCTACTGCACTCCTCTCTCATCATAGGCTTATTTGGAAAAGAAAGAAACCATTACAAAATCTGAAATCTGTCTAATGGAGAATTTAAGGAGCAGAGTCTCAAGCTGCAAGAGCCAAAGCACCCCTGAAATTCTGCACTCCAATGCCACTGTCTTTGGCACCAGCCTAAGTGGGGAAGGGGGACAGCATTTTGGTTACAGTGTGAATGGTGCTCCTTTGGAGCTCTTCCAGAAGGCCAGGCTGGTGGAAGCAGGAAACTGGCTGGGCTTAAACTGTTAAGAGATTTGGGCCTCAAGGCTAAAAGGTATTCTGTCCTATTTCAGCATGTTTTATGAATTGGTTCCACTGTTACAACACAGCCAAATTTTTCCCTTCAAAAATCATCCCAAGAGCCTATCTTGGCCACTCCCTGCATTTCAGCACACTTTTGTGCAGCTTAATTACTGTATATCTGGCACCACTTCATGCCCTTTGTACACTTTCCCAATCCTGGGATTCATGTGCTGCCAAAGCATAATCATCTTGTAGTGAATACATTTTCTCCTTTAAGCACTGAAACCTAACAAAGCTTCAGAGCTCTTTATTGAGGAGGTAGGTGTCTTGATGTACAATGTTGAAGACCTTTCCTGTGTTCACCGAACTATAGATAATAAGAGTTTTCATTCCTATTGTAACCACTTAGACCTCATAAAGAAGAAAAGAACAAATGATGGCCCACACCTTTCACTGTGCACCCATTTTAGGCTAGACCCTTTATGATGCATCTCTCATTTTATTAGCATTTTTTTTTTTTGGATTTTATTTTTTATTTATTTGACAGAGAGCGAGCGAGCAGAAGCATGGGTAGCAGGAGAGGGAGAAGTGGGCTCTCTTGCTCAGGACCCTGGGATCATGACCTGAGCCAAAGGCAGACACTTAACCCACTGAGCCACCCAGGCGCCTCATTTCATTCTTACTACAGCTCTGCTATATTTCCTCCAATTTACAGAGGAGGAAATGAGCTCAGAGAAATTATCGGAGATCATAGGGCCAGAAAGTACCAAAATCAAGATTTAAATTCAAGTCTTTTGACTCTAATTCCATTGTTTATTCATCTATGCCCTGTCGATATTTACTAACAAGCTCATGTGCCAAACATAACCCCTACACCACCACTTTACTTCTGAATGAAAACCACAGAGAAATCAAGAACATGAGTCAAGGGCAATGAAAGGACAAGAATAAGCACAACACCCTAAGTGAGCCGAGATCCTCAAAGGAGGTAAGGACGACATGACTTCTCAAGTGTGAGGAACTATTTAGGACACGTAACAGGGTCTTGGAGATAGATGCTCAATGAATACTTGAATGAAAGTTTGTTTAAAAAGTCTCACAGTACTTACCACCCCACAGATTGTTCATTTACAAAAGGAAAAAACGTCCTTTAAAATGGAAAGTTCTGGCAGTCACCATCTTAACCAAATCATCAATCTTAGCATCAACTTGACATTGCAGGCATCTTGATGTGACACAATAAGAGATGAACCACATAGCCTGTTACATTCTTACCAAAAAGTACAGTCCAAATCTACTAAGAAAAACCAGAAAAAGTCCAGGATATGGGACATTGTACAACTGACTGGGACACCAACACTCAATATCATGGGGGAAAAAAGGCAGGGAGGACTATTCCAGATTAAAATGTATGCAAAAACCTTGATTGGGTCCTGGATGAGGAAAAAGTTTTAAAGATTTTTATTTATTTGAGAGAGAGAGAGAGAGAGAACATGGGGGGAGAACAGGTAGAGGGAGGGAGACAGAAAATCTCAAGCAGTCCCCGCGCGGAGCAGAGCCCAACATAGGGCTCAATTCCACAACCCTGAGATCATGACCTGAGCTGAAATCAAGTGTCAGACGCTTAACCTACTGAGCCACCCAGGTGCCCCAAGCAAAAGGTTTTAAAAGACATTTGGGATAATAGGGCAATTTATCCCATACAGATTATATTATATGGCATTGTGGTTTTATGTAGAAAATCCTTATTCCAAGATGAATGCTCAAGTATCCAGGGATGAAGTGCCATGTTGTCACTACTTTCAAATGATTCAGCAAAACAAATTAGAAGTACATGTGGTAAAAGGTTAACAGTTGGTGGATCTAGGCAAGTTATACTATGGTGCTGCCCTTTCAACTTTTAAATGTGTTTCAAATTCTTGAATATCAGGACCATCAGCATAGGGACGCCTGGGTGGCTCTGTCGCTTGGGACTCTGCCTTTGACTCAGGTCATGATCTCCAGGTGCTGGGATGGGCTTCCTGCTCAGTGGGGAGTCTGCTTCTCCCTCTCCCTGTCCCTCCCTCTCTAAGTATTTTTTAAAAACAGACTATTAGCATAAATTCAATTCTTCTACGAACTTCTGAAAATACAAAATTATAATCAATAAATATGTATTGTGTTCCTATTTACGTCATAGTAATCACTGTGCTAGACTGTGGGAGTGATAATGGTGAGAAAAGACATGGTTCCAACTTTCAGGGAACCTACTCAACATATAATTGTGAGTGATGAGGGTAGAGGCTGCTCTGGAAGGCTTCCCCAAGTGGTACCTGAGAGGAAACCTGAAGTGTAAGGAGGTGAAGCCTGGCTAGAAGGTAGTAGGGAAATGGGTCAGGGGGACCAAACAGTATGTGTGAAAGCACTAATGATGGAGTTGGTCAATCTGGAAAGTGACAGGAATATACATATACTCCTGCGGCTTCCCAGTTTCCCACCCTTTCTATAGAGGTCTCCTGGTTCCATTAACCACTCCCTCCCTTCGACCTTTCAGACCTGCAGGCGGGAACAGCACCCCAGTATTACTAGTCCCAGTGTTCCTGGGCCTGAGAACTGCATTCTCCCCTGGGGTTTCCCTATACCACATGCACGGCTTTGTAAAGTCCCTTTATTAAGCTTTCCTCAATTATGCATTTCAGTAAGTCATCTACTTCCTGCCAGCACCCTGACTGGTAAAAGCTCTGGAGACAGACTTCAGAGATGCCTGCATATTTTAGATAGTGTCTGGGATGGTGGGAATGGAGATGGTCCAGGAAGAGCCCCGAAGATGACCTGGCCAGTGAGCATCTGAGGTAGGAAAACCTAGAAGCTGCAGTGTTATCAGCCAAGAATATCTGAAGAAAGATACCATCCATTACAGCAAGTGCTGCTGAGGAGCTAAGTGAAAAAACTGAGGACTCTGGAATTCCCCATGAGAAAGCCATCAGTGGTCCCTGGAGTGGTGGGGACAGAATCAACCCTGGGTGGATCATACAGGTGGCTGGAGGCGAAGAATACACTGTTACCTTACAAACGTGTTCGGGCGGGGGGACACAACATAATTGTTCAAGTTCCTATTTTAATCCTACCAATGACTGAATAATCTTGAGATTTTTGAGTCTTTTTATATTTAAAACAACCACTCTTTCTTGTAATTACAAAAAAGCAAAAACAAAACCCCCCCACAATGTTAAAGCTAATGTAAGCTGAGTGTAGAAAACCAAGTTCTAAAACAGACCAAATTATTTCCCCCCCCCTTTCAAGCGTTGAAAAAAAGGAGAGGCTTTGCCCAAATCTTTTCAGTTCTCTAAACTACAAGATAAACTCTTTTACCCTGAAGCCAGCAACTAAGTATGTCCAAGACTGCCTAACTTAACATACAATAACAAGCAGCTTCTAACCAGGGTGCAAGATACCTGCACCCGAAAGCATTCTCATGGTCACAATGAGTAACCAAACTCCACAGTTCAAGAAATTGTTAGAACCCTCAGATCCCTTTCTTTGAGAACATAAGCCTGTGAAATTATCTATCTTTGATCCAATTTGGCTTTTGCCTCCCTTCCCAGGTCACTGAACATCACACAAAAATGACTGCCAGAGTACCACAATGCCAAATCTGGAACATTAGGAAACTGTTATAGGAACGCTGGACCACGAGGCTCCCTGGGCATCTTCATCCTCCACTGAAGAGCAAGCAGGGAGCTCTGGCTACCTTCATTTATTTTTAGAATACCCAGTTGTTTCGCTACACAAAAAGACAGTATATTAACAGATACATCACAATTAAGAAACAAAACTTGATCAACTGATTTAGACTAAGTCAACCTCTCATTAAAACAGAGCTATGTAACCACCTCCAAATGCAGGTTAAGACAATACCACTGCTATAGCAGGGATAGGGGCCAATTCAGTGAGGAAAGGCTTTGGAATCAGGAAAGTTGATTTAAGTTACAAAAGACCTCCTTGCACCTCCACTTACCTGTGAACAGGTTTGTTTGGTTTTTTTTTTTTTAACTTTGCAAAGTTGTTTAAACAATGTTTAAAAGCGCCTGACCCACAGTAGGGGAATTTTTTTTTTAAACTTGCTACAGAAAGCACTTGTAATGTAGGGCAAAGAGGCCCAATTTCAAGTGATTCAGTCAGAAAAGAAAATGAGGTGCTGTGGCAGAGAACACTCTAAGACGTCCCTCATGAGCCCCACACCCCACCTCACGGTGTTCATTGTGTAATCTTCTTCATTTGAATGTGGACAGGACCTGAGGAGACTCGGACTCGCTAGCAAACTGGCTCTGGAGATCTGCTGGCTTGATGCAGGAAGCAGCCACATCAGAAGAACCCAGGTGGCGAGGAACCCAGGGCCCTACAGCCAGTTAAGAAATCTGGGCTCTCCATCCTAAAGCCACACGAAATGATTTCTGCCAACCACCTGAGCTTAACTTCAGGTTAACTTCGTAAATTCAGAGTGACTAGATTAGATGTTGGCAAATCATCTGGACTATCTCAAACCAAATTCAAACACTGTATTGGGTGCCTGGGTGTCTCAGATGGTTAGGTGTCTGCCTTTGGCTTGGGTCATGATCTCAGGGTCTGGGATTGAGCCCCACGTAGGGCCCCCGCTCAGCAGGGAGTCTGCTTCTCCCTCTCCCTCTGCCCCCTCTTCTGTGACTGTGCTCTCTCAAATAAATAAAATCTTAAAAAAAAAACTTCGATATGGATTACACCCCTTTAGATTCCTCATAATTCTATGAAGTAAATAATTCTATAAAGTAAATTATTTTACAGAAGTTTGGAGGCTCACGAAGACCAAGTGACTCAAATGGCTAATAAAGGGGCATGGTCAGAAATTAAAAGACCATGTCTAGGGGCGCCTGGGTGGCACAGCGGTTGAGTGTCTGCCTTCAGCTCAGGGCGTGATCCCGGCGTTATGGGATCGAGCCCCACATCAGGCTCTTCCGCTGTGAGCCTGCTTCGTCCTCTCCCACTCCCCCTGCTTGTGTTCCCTCTCTCGCTGGCTGTCTCTCTCTCTGTCGAATAAATAAATAAAATCTTTAAAAAAAATAAAAATAAAAATAAAAAAAATTAAAATAAAAGACCATGTCTGACTCCAGTGCCAAAATCCACCTTTTGCTATCACCAGTTTTTATAATTTCTTTAAAGTCTCAATGATGGTGGTGTGTATGTGTATGTATGCATGTGTGCGTGTGTGTAAAATGGAATATTATGCAGCCATCAAAAAATGAAATCTTGCCATTTGCAACTATGTGGATGGAAGTAAAGGGTATTATGCTAAGAGAAATAAGTCAATCAGAGAAAGACAATTATTTCATCTCACTGATATGTGGAATTTGAGAAACAAGGCAGAGGATCATAGGGGAAAAGAAGAAAAAAGGAAACAAGACAAAAACCCGAGTGGAAGACAAACCATAAGAGACTCTTAGCTCAGGAAACAAACTGAGGGTTTGTTGCTGGAGCGGCCAGGGGTGGGAGGGATGGGGTGGCTGGGTGATGGACATTGGGGAGGGTGTGTGTTGTGGGCAGCACTGTGTATTGTGCAAGAGTGATGAATCACAGACCTGTACCCCTGAAACAATACATTATATGTTAATTTTTAAAAAGTCTAAAAAAAAAAAAAGTTTCAATGATGATTCCCACTACTCCAATAGGCAGTAACAATAAAACCACATCATAGACATTAAAACACTGGAGACATTTTTAAAAATAAATAAATAGATAGATAGATAGATAGATAAATAATGAAATAGAAAACAGAAGAGCAGAAAAGAAAAAAAAATCAATTAACCACTGGAGAGAGTTTGTCCTTCATTATTAAAATCTTCTTATCTACTAAGGTTAATTATTCGGCATGTCAGTTAAAATGTCTTTTAAAGTATCTCTCCATAAAGAGGACTTTTTTCCTTCATGGCTTATTATAAAACTTAGGGAGTTAAACTGAGTATCTGTGAAGGCCAAAAACGTTAGTTATTCTTACCTAAGAACACCTTTTAAACAAAGTCACAGAACAGCTTCTTTTATTTTCTAGTAAGACTAAATTTATTCAATACCCTAAGTAAAAGTTTTGATTATAAGTATCCAACAGTATAAAAAGTACAAAACAGATTCGTAGATTTCTAATATATTAATACAAAGTGCATGACTACGTACAGTACATCCTACAGGCAAAGAGGTGGAAGGGGAAAAAGAAGACTGTGGTTGAGGTCTAGTAATAAATAAATAAATACAGAAGTAGAGATGATCCATATTATAGTATATTCTACCACCAATACTGTAGCCAAAATGTACAAAAAAAAAAAAAAGCCATTTCAAAATAACGGGAGGAAGATGATAATGGCTGGGACTCTTGTAATACACCTCAAAGGCTGTGGGAGAGCCAACCCAACTCACTGTGTAGTCTGTGCATATGGTGGCTTGTAGTTTTTGCCATAAGGAAGAAATATAAAATTTTAAAGTTTAGATTAAGAACTATAAAACTACAGGGTGCCCATAAAAAGTGGCTCACTCCTTATTGTTATTTATACTATCCAATTTTAAAAATCCAGTTTTAAAAATAAGCACTGAGTCATGTTACTATAAGGCAGGCAAATGATCCTCCCTCATTATCAAAGTCTGAACTGGGGGTATGTTCTTCCTGAACATTTAGAAAAGAGGCGATGAGAGTACTTTGGTTTGGGTTCAAGTAAAAGGCTTTTCAAATGAAGATTTTAGAACTGAAGAGCTCCGTGTTTAGGATTTATCATCTAATAGCTCAGGGTTCACAAAGCCAGACTCTAAGAAGCCAAACCTAAACCAACCCACTCAGCATTAACACACACCTCTTTTCTTTTAGTAGAATTTTACTTTAATATAGAGTGAAAAGAAACCCCAAACCCTAATAGGTTAAAACAAGTCAAACAACCACTCTACACAGATAAAACCTTCACAAAGGTCAACTGAAGTAATCCAGAGCTAAAACTGAATTGTGCAGATTTTCAATGAAGTCGCCAGTCATGAAACACAAACAAAAGTCAATTATTTACACACTAGGCAAGCCCTCTAAGAAATGTGCCCCAAGAAGCATTAACCTTTGTCTAGTTGTGTGTGCCATCCTGAAGACTTGCACATTTTTTCAGATAATTTAACCTTTTTAATAGAATGTGATCTCTACCAAGTGGTAATGCTTTGGTACTATTCATTTAGGATTGCTCATCCTAAAACTTGACATTTCCCCAGAGGAGCTCTGATTCTGCTTTAGAAGTTTCAATATAGATTAAAATCTTTATCAAACATCAATATGGAGGGAGGTGACACAGGATACAACATATACAGTTAAGTTACCTCTCTGTCTACTTAGAAATTACTCCTTCAAGGTATTTGCACCAGAGAGCTTCGTCTGTCCTGCTTCATATTCAGTAGTACAGGTTTGAGTCATCAGAACCTTGGCAAGACCTTATTATTGCAAAATTATCAACAACTACCTCTAGGGGCAAGTCCATGTTACTGAGTTATGACAAATTTATTATCATGAAGGAAAACAAGTATAGCCAGCCATCTTAAAAAATGCCCCAACCACTGCTTCTCAATATAGAAAGGCTAAAACTACATACGTTTATCATACAACAAATCCCATCTCTGTCCCCTGAAATTCCCCTAGTTTCATTCATTAGAAGGGGATTAAAAAAAAAAAAAAAGACTTAAAGAGCACTTTACAGCAGCATTCAGCTTTCCTATGAAATACTCAGCATCTTAAATATTATGTACACTTCTTTTTTTCTTTTAGTAAGCTAGACACTGGCTTCAGAGTTTGTGGAACTGGAGGAGAAATAACAGCCCATTCAAAACTATTCTAGAAATTGTCTTTTGGCGGAATAGCAGGTATCCGAGTTAAAAATAGGAGGGTTTTGTTGCTTTGTTTTCTTTGCAAAATTTAAATCGTTTTTGTTCCCCTTCTACCTAAACCTCAGTCACCACTCCTGAGTGGAGATGGGCAGAGGCTCTGGCCCCTGCTCCTCCGGCTTCTCAGGAGCTGTTTTCTTATTGCTGCAGCAGGGCTTGAAGAGATGCGTGTCAATGAGGACCTCCCCAAAACGGCCTTTATAGATAATCCCACAACATATTTTCTGTCTAAAAGAAAAAAATGGGAGAGAAATCGATTAATAAGGTAGAAAACTAGTAATACAAGAAAGCAAAGGGGGAAAAAATCTACATCCTTATAACTAAGTACAACATGAGCAAACAGTCCAAATGAAAGGCTCCTAGAGAGACCCCCAATTAGCTAAGTTATGGGAATTACCCAGGTCCCTTCAATCTCGCACTGGATTCTTATCAAACATTACGGGGGGCAGGGGTCATTCTGAGAGATAGCAGTTTCAGAAGCTGCTCCTAACACTGTAAACTGTTTCCCCTAAAAATCACCGACTCTTGGAAACAAACAAACAGTCATCATAAACAGGCTGATACAACCGGTAAATATATATATAATCAAATATACATAAAGGCATAAAAAATGACAGTACAACAAAACATCCATGGATCACATACTCTATGGGAAAAAAAAAATCATTTCCTATGAAGTACTCCTGTAGGCCCCTCTCCAATCCCACCCTACCCCATCTCATTCTCTCCTCTTTAATTTTAAGCCTGTCACTGCCTTTTTTCTTTACACTTCATAGTTTTACCACATCTGCATCTCTACATGTATCGCTTGGTTATCTCCTATTTAAAAGAAACCCATAATATATGGAATCATACTCTATGCTGCAATTTTTTTGCTCAACATTGGGTTCATACCTATTGTTAGAGCTTTTATTTCATTTTGGGTATAGTATTCTACCATATAAATATACCACAGTTTATCCACTCTTTTTTTTTTTTTTAGATTTTATTTATTTATTTGACAGAGACAGCGAGAGAGAGAACACAAGTAGCGGGAGCTGGAGAGGGAGAAGCAGGCTCCCCGCTGAGCAGGGAGCCCAACGCAGGGCTTGATCCAAGACGCTGGGATCATGACCTGAGTCGAAGGCAGACACTTAACAGGTGAGCCACCTGGGCGCCCCTCCACTCTCCTTTTATTGGTACAACTTCTGCCACTACATGCATGCTATACATACCAATGTATGCCTAAACGTTTTCTAGGCTATGTTCTGGGATACAGAAATGGAAACATGTTCATGTTTACTTGAAAATGCCAATTATTTATCAATGTGGTTCCTGTGTATTCCTATTTACTAAGGGTTTTATTTTAAACTTTGAAGAAACATTCAAATTTATCAAACATCTTCAAAGTATTGCTAAAATGGTAGGCATTTCCCCCCCTCCTTTACAAACTGTCAGGTGGCAAATTTCTATGAGTTGATTTTTAATGTTTAAACCAATCTTCTATCCCTAGAATAAATCTAATCTGGTCATGATACATTCTTTCAGTACTGAAGTTATGTTAGCCTCATAGAATGCTTGGAGCCAATGTTCTCTTTTACTCATGTAAAAAAGAACTCTTTTACTCTGAAAAAGCCAATGCAAGATCAGAATCATTTGTTTCTAGAATGTTTGGCAGAACTTGCCTAAATGGGCCTGGGGTTTCTGGAGGGAAGACTTTGACCAATGAATCAACTTATTATAAGACTATACAGGTTCTATTTTTTCCTGAGACAATTTAGGTAAACTTTTTCTACTCACGTATCCACTTCACCTATATGTTCAATTTACTAGCATACAGTTGCTTTTAATGTCCTGCCTTTTAAATTTGTTTTATTTATAACTAAATCTCCCTTTTGTTATCCAAGATGCTTATGTGTATTATCTCTTTTTTATCTATCTGCTTCATCTCTAGTAGTTTTTTTGTCAGGTCTTTTTCAAGATCCAACACTTTACTGATCCTGTTCACTACATACTGGCTTTCTACTCCATTTGTTTCTACTCGTATCTTTAAGACCTCCTTGCTTTTATTTTTCTTTGTATTGGGTTTCATTAATCTTTAAATTGGATACGTATCACTTCATTTATTTTTAGTCTTTCTTTTCTAAGCATTTAGGCATTAACTTGGGGTGCCTGAGTGGCTCAGTTGGTTAAGCGTCTGTCTTCGGCTCAGGTCACCATCCCAGGGTCCTCGGATCGAGCCCTGCATCAGGGTCCCGGAATCAAAACCCACGTCGGGCTCTCTGCTCAGTGGGGGGCCTCCTTCTCCCTCTCCCACTCCCCCTGCTTGTGCATCCGCCTGCTTGTGCACATGCTCTGTGCTCTCTCCTGAGCACACTCCCTCTGTCAAATAAATCAATAAAATCTTAAATTAAAATAAATAAATAAATGCATTAACTTTTCCTCCAACTCTTTTAAACTTCATACCGTATGTTCTGACTCATGGTATTTTTCAGTTATTCTTTAGTTATAAAGATTTTCTCATATTATACTTTCTTCTCTGGACTTTGGTTTCTTAATTTACAAATATAGAGGTTTTCTATTTCCATCCTGTTTTGCTAGGTACATTTAGGTAGGTTTTAGATTTTCTGCCCTCCCCTTCTCGACTCTGGAGGTTTTCACTCTTTTTTTATTCTTTTCGTGGTGACATAGTTAATCTAGTTAGTTATTCACTGATTCACTCTCAACAATGCTAGGATGTTAGGATACCTTAACTCCTATCACTTTTATTGCCTGGATTTATATATTACTGTTGTCTTGTAATTCTTTTTTTTTTTTTTTACTCCCACAACTATTGTAATTTCAAGCAGTAAGTGTTTGTTCAAATTTACCTAAATGTTTGCTACGTTCTTTATCTAGCCTCAGAATTTTAATCTAGGATCTCTTTTTCTGTCTGTAGAACTTTATTTAGAGTCAGGTTGGCAGCAAATTCTCAAGTATTTTTCCCAGTCAAAAAGTCCTATGCCCTTGTTCATAAAAGATAACTTTTTTAAAAGTTTATTTAAGTAATCTCTACACCCAACATGGGGCTCAAACTGACAACCTCAAGATCAAGAATAAAATGCTCTTCCAACTGAGCCAGCCAGGTACCCCACAAAGGGATACTTCTGCTACATATACATAATTCTATGCTGAGAGTTACCATCTCTTGGTCCGTTGAAAATACTATTGTTTTTTGGCTTCCTTTGTTCATGCTGAGAACTCAGCTTTGTATGTTTGTTGTTCCTTTGAAAATAATGTCTTTATTTTCTCATTGCTTAAAGATCTATTTTGTCTTTCATTTTCCAGTTTCACTCTAACAAGTCATCTGTGGGTGAATTTTCTCTATCATAAGATAAATGCTTATTATCTCACATTTAATTTGTTAGTCTCCCCAAATCTGTGAAAAAGAAAATCCTTAATCATTTTCTCTTTGAATATTCTCTTTCCTGGTCTATTCTCCCTTTTTTGACTTTGGGGGTCCTACATTCACTTAGCATTTTGGCCTCTGATTATTCCTTATTAATTTACTCACTTATCAATGCTATTTTTAAAGACTTAAAAATATAAATCTCTAGCTTTTACTTTTTCCAGTGAGAGAACTGATCAATACCTAGTCTACTCCATTATAGGAAATCTAGGTTCTCTAACATGACTTTTATTTTACATCAATTTTAATAGGAAAAGCACACAAAATCCCAACTCTCAGCTCAGTTCTTGCTTAATCCACCTCCAACCATGTGTGCTAACAGCTGTTTGCCAAATGCCATTTAATTGCTAAGGAAGTGGGAAACCATTGCCTGTAATTAAGAAGGTTTGCTGGTTAGAAAGATATTTTCTGTTGCTTTTACCTTTTCCAGTATGTGAGATCTAAAAAGGAAAAAACTGGCGTTCTGTTAGAGCCAGAGGCCATCTCTGTATCTGAGCCATCATCTGACTGGTTACTATAACAAGGAGATTGAGCTGGGGAGGCACTTGAGGTGGTACTGTGAGCATCAGAATCTGCAATAAAGAGGAAGAAAAATGTATAATTTCATTATATGCAGCTAAGGCTCAGCATAAAAAACTGTGAAAGAACTAGTAAAAAGAAAAAAAGAATTTATTTTCTATTTATTACTGGTATTTGAAGACATTTGTACTAAAGTGTTTCTAAAAGAAAATGAGGATATAAGCTTCCAGGAAGATAAGAACAGACATACCTTTCCCCATTCTTCCTACTAATAAATAAGTACAACTAAAAACCCTGGATATTACATATAAAACAAACCTGAAGACTCTGAAAGTCGGCAACAGTTAGAGAGCTCGACCCAAGAAAAGACACGGTGGTGAGTTCCCTAGTTTTTATGGGTTTTCTTCTTGCCTCATAAATCCCAATCTTAGAGCTAGAGAAGCCAACAACCCAGAAATACCAATGGGTATAGACACTCCCCCCCAAAAGGTGCCAACGAAACCCTGCTCTCTAAACAAAAGGCCAGGAGGAAAGTGGCAGCCTAACAAGACAGGAAACTTTTATAGACAATAATCACTCTACTCAAGCACCACAGAAAAAAGAGGCCCCAACCCCACCCACTCCAACACAGGCCAAGTGGGGAGCCTAAGATTTCCATCCTCCTAAGGTTGGTATGAAACCCCAACAACTCCACCAGGGTGTCAAGAGGAAGCCTGCTGAAGAGTCAGGACTTTCACCATGGCCTACCAGGAATGAGTACCCCCACCATGTGGGAACTTTAACTCCCACCCCCATCCCATAGCAATGAGGAGCTCCTCTCCCACCTCCCAGGTGTCAATGGAGGTGGAGGGGGGAACCTGACTTTTAACTGGGCAGTAACTTTTTTTTTTTTTAAGATTTTATTTATTTATTTGACAGAGAGACAGCCAGCGAGAGAGGGAACACAGACAGGGGGAGTGGGAGAGGAAGAAGTAGGCTCCCAGCGGAGGAGCCTGATGTGGGACTTGATCCCGGAACACCGGGATCACGCCCTGAGCCGAAGGCAGATGCTTAAAGACTGCGCTACCCAGGCGCCCCTGGGCAGTAACTTTTAATACCTCTGTTACAGGGGTGTCCAAAAAAGCCAGTAAAATCAAAGGTTTAAGTAAGATCCATAACATAATTTTTAAATGTCCAGGTTTCAATTCATTTTTTATTTAAATTCAATTAACACATACTGCATTATTAGTTTCAGAGGTAGAATTCAGTGATTTATCAGTTGCATACAACACCTAATACTCATTACTTCAAGTGTCCTCCTTAATGCCCAATCACCCAGTTACCCCATCCCCCCCACCTCCCCTCCTGCAACCCTCAGTTTGTTTCCTATAAAAGAGTCTCTTTATGGTTTGCCTCCCTCTCTACTTTCATCTGATTTTATTTTCCTTCCCTTGCCCTATGTTCTCTGTTTTGTTTCTTAAATTCCACAGGTTTCGATTTAAAAAAATGCCTCAGGGGCACCTGGGTGGCTCCACCAGTGAAGCACCCGAAGATTTTGGCTCAGGTCTTGATCTCAGGGCTGTGGGTTTGGGTCCCACTTTGGGCTCCACACTGGGCATGGAGACTACTTTAAAAAGGGGGGGGGCACCTGGGTGGCGCAGTCAAGCGTCTGCCTTCAGCTCAGGGCGTGATCCCAGCGTTCTGGGATCAACCCCCACATCAGGCTCCTCCGCTGGGAGCCTGCTTCTTCCTCTCCCACTCCCCCTGCTTGTGTTCCCTCTCTCACTCGCTGTCTCTGTCAAATAAATAAATAAAATCTTAAAAAAAAAAAAAAAAAAGGAGGAGCATCTGGGTGGCTCAGTTGGCTACATGTCTGACTCTTGATTTCAGCTCAGGTCATGGTTTCAGGGTCCTGGGATCAAGCCCCATGTCAGCCTCTGTGCTCAGCAGGCAGTCTGTTTGAGGATTTCTCTCTCCCTCTGCCCTTCCCCCTGCTTGTGCACTCTCTCTCTAATAAATAAATCTTAAAAAAAAAAAAAAAATCCCTCATAGGGGCACCTATGGTAGAGCTCAGTTGGTAGAGCATTCAACTCTTGATCTTGGGGTCATGAGTTCGAGTTCCACACCCAGGGAACAGTTTATTTAAAATAAATATTAAATAAAAGGGGATTAAAAAATCCCCCATATCCAGAACCAAGAAGATCTCAAACTGCAAGAAAAGTTAAGCAGATATTAGCAGCAAGATGACAGATGTTACAATTAACTGACCAAGATTTTAACATAACTGTGACAAAAATGCTTCAGTGAGCCATCATGAACATGACTGAAACAAATGAAAAGAGTCTCCATGAGTAGATCTCAGTTTAAAAAATAAAGAACCAAGTGGACTAAAATTTGAACTGGAAAAAAAAAACCCAATAAATGAAATAAAAAGCTCAGTGGATGTGCTTAACAGCAGAATGGAGGAGACAGAGGAAACAATCAATGAACTGGAAGAAAGAACAACAGAAATTATCCAACCTGAACAACACAGAGAAAACAACTGAATAGAGACTTAGAGACCTCTGGGACTATAACAAAAAATCTGCATTTGTGTCACTGCAGTCCTGGAAAGACAGAGACGGCGGAGGTGAAAATGTACTTAAAGAAATATAATGGCTGAGAACTTGCCAAATTTGGCAAGAGACATAAACTGATATATTCAAGAAGCTGAGCAAACCCCGAACAGGATGTACTCAAAGAAATCAATACCAAGACACACCATTAATTAAATTTCTTAAAACTAAAGACAAGAAAAAATCTTAAAAACAACCAAAGAAAAACAATACCTTACCTATAAAGGAAAAACAACAGATCTTGATTTCAAAAGGTATAAAAGCAATTCATCAGATACAAGCTAAACATGACTTAGTATTTTCACCCCTAAAAGACAAGTCAAATTTACAAGCCAGAAAGTTTACCTACAAAATCCTCAAGAACAGCACGCTTTAAGAAATAAGTCTACTGGAATGTTTAAAAGGCTTCCCAAACAATTAGCAGCAACAGCAGCAATCAGCTCTATGCTGGTGAAGAAAATGCACTATCCTAGGAAGCACTTAATATCTAAGAAACATTTGAAGCTGCAGTTTATTAGACCATTTTCTACCCATAAAAATGGCAATTTCACATGGCTAAATCTAACACCTGGGATACAAGAATACAACTAACTATATAAAAATGCAGTAAGGAAGAAAATTCTCTTCTAGAATGCAGGCCTGGAAATTCTTCAAAGAACTACAATTTTTAAAATCTTAAAAACTGTGGGATTTGAAAAGGCACATAAGAGTAATTAGCTAGCATGGGGTAGGTAGGGATGATGAGCAAAGTAGTGGAAGCAGAACACACTATGCACAGGAAGGGAACTGACTCAGTCCAAATATTCTTTGCCTGAAATAGGATCTCCAAAAGACTCACTAGGGATTTTCAACTTTATTCCATAGCAACCAGAATTCATTGTAGATTTTAAGAAGAATGACAAAAAGAATAACATTTATATAGGAATTTGTTTTGTTTTACAAAACACTTTTTAACTTGATTATCCCCATTTCTCAGATTAGAAAAATATGGTTCAATGTTAAGTGCCACGAGGGTCACATATTTGTTAAGTTTCAAGAACAGTAACTCAAATCCAGATCTTCAAGCTCTAGGTCTTATGCCTTTCCAGTACACCACACATAAGAAAGACTATCTCAGAAAGAGAAATAAAGGTCAGGTACAGGCAGGATGCATGGAAGCAAATATATAACCAGAGGTGGGAACACTATTTAGTGGATGACGTATAAAAACTCAAAACTGTTGTGTTACACACAGGTGCTATCAATTCACAATGCACATGGGAAAACCCTGTTTTGGTCTAAGCCTACAAGGCCCACACACCTTTTTCAAAGGGACTTATTTTCAGTCTCCAATCCCTCTCTCCACAACACAGCTTTGTAATAAAAATCTAAAATTACACTGGACATATTCCCTTAGGTAAGGCAAAACTGAGTCAGGTATCACTTTCCCCATAATTAAAGGGCGGAGCTAAGAATATACATACGAATGATCAATTCCTCTAACCTTCAAGTGGTAGAAGAAAATTACTATTTCCCAAATGTTCATTAAAACCTGGTAAGAATGGAGGACAGAGTTAGTCTTTTTCTTTTCCCTGGGTGATAGCTGATTAAGAAGGGAACATGTATAAACAAATAATTCAGTTACAAAAGGGTCCTTAAAAGACATTTTTCCAAAGAAAGAAAAAAAGGGCAAAAAATAAGTGTTGGCAAGGATGTGAAGAAAAAGGAACCCTTGTGCATTATTGGTGGGAATGCAAACTGGTACAACCACTGTAGAAAACAGTATGGAGGTTCCCTCAAAAAATTAAAAATAGAAATATGTGATCCAGTGATTCCACTACTGCATATTTACCCAAAGAAAATGAAAACACTAAGTTGAAAAGATGTATGCACCCCTATGTTTATTGAAGCATTATTTACAACAGCCAAGCTATGGAAGCAACCCAAGGGTCCATCTATATAGATAAACAAAGATGGGTGTGTGTGTGTGTGTGTGTGTGCGTGTGTGTGTGTGTGTGCGCGCGCGCGCGCGCGCGCAGGAACATTACACACCCATAAAGAATGAGATTTTTTTTTTTTTTTAAAGATCTTATTTATTTGACAGAGAGAGAGACAGCCAGCAAGAGAGGGAACACAAGCAGGGGGAACGGGAGAGGAAGAAGCAGGCTCATAGCGGAGGAGCCTGATGTGGGGCTCGATCCCATAACGCCGGGATCACACCCTGAGCCGATGGCAGACACTTAACCACTGTGCCACCCAGGCGCCCCTATATATATGTTTTTAAAGATTTTATTTATTTATTCGACAGAGATAGAGACAGCCAGCGAGAGAGGGAACACAAGCAGGGGGAGTGGGAGAGGAAGAAGCAGGCTCCCAGCGGAGGAGCCTGATATGGGGCTCGATCCCATAACGCCGGGATCACACCCTGAGCCGATGGCAGACGCTTAACCGCTGTGCCACCCAGGCGCCCCAAGAATGAGATTTTTAAAAGAAGGTTTGCAATGACATGGATAGAGCTAGAGAATATTATGCTAAGTGAAATAAGTCAGTCAGAGAAAGACGAATATCATATGATTTCACTCATACGTACAACTTAAGAAATAAAAGACATGAACGTGGGTGGGGGGAGGCAAACCAGAACAGACTCTTAACTAAAGGGAACAAACTAGGGGTTGGTTACTAGAAGGCGGGTGGGGCGAGAATGGGCTAAGTGGGGGATGGGTATTAGGGAGAGGGCACGTATTGTGATAAGCACTGGGTATATTTAAGTGATGAATCACTAAATTCTACTCCTGAAACTAATATTATACTGTATGTTAAATGGAATTTAAATAAAAACTTGGGGGAAAAAACATTTTTTTAAATAAAAGACAGAAGAACATGTATAATTAAAATACACACATATATGCTATTACCTAAATATTTTACTATAAAGTATTAAGATATTTTAGCCAAAGATTAAATATATCATCAGAATAACTATGAACTAGTAACACCTACTTAAAAGAGCAGAAAGTTAGCAGAAGTTCTGCAAAGACTTCAGAGTCATGGGTATTGATTATACTACCCCAGAGAGCAGGGTGGTATTATAGAAAGAGCACAGGCCTTTGAAGTCAAGACAAACCAGAGGCTGAATTCATCTCTAGCATCTTTACTAAATGACCTGGGTCACGGTAAAATCACCACTCTAGTTCCTATCCTAGTCTCTAAACAAATTATCAAGACAGCTATGTATGTAAAGTGCTTGGTACATATACCAAAATGCCCAAGAAATCATAGTTTTCCTTTTCTCACTCTACCTTATCAGTATACTTAACTATCTTTTACCATTATTCTAAAACAAGCATTGATTGATAATATTTTGTCCTTCCAACTGTTATTATAATTGTTCTACAGGGTCCAACAGATTATTCTTTTAATGCTGAAAATTCTATTACTGGTCCACCACCCCCATCTACAGTTTTGAGAAAAAGCTCTGAAAATAGGGGCGCCTGAGTGCCTCAGTCGTTAAGCATCTGCCTTTAACCCAGAGCCTGATCCCAGGGTTCTGGGATCAAGCCCCGCATTGGGCTACCTGCTCCACTGGGAGCCTGCTTCTTCCTCTCCCAATCCCCTTGCTTGTGTTCCCTCTCTCGCTGGCTGGCTCTCTATCAAATAAATAAATAAATCTTTAAAAAAAAAAAAAAGTTCTGAAAACAGAAAGTTTGGCCACAAAATCTGGCCTGACCTGAACTATAAAATTAGGGTAGCTAAGCCTGACTAGCCCATGCAAGTTTTATTTATTCCACCTATGTGAATACTCCTCTGAATTTCTGCTACAGAAATACTACTGTATTTAATTCAATAGTGCTGCCTTAGTAACCCTCCCGCTTGATGCAAATGCTAAATATAGCAACATTATGTGTACTGCATTTCCTTTTCAAACCCTGAAATCTAAACTCCGAAATACCACTACAGGTGCCCTCTCCTTCAACAACTTCCTTTAAGAGTGTATGAACCTGATATTAGTTTGTCATTCCTTTCCCATTTCACCACACAAAACACACACTGCCCCAGAAACCCGAAAGTCCTGAGGCTAGCTTTAGTGCAATATGTGAGTTATGATTTCTAAAGTCACTTTCCAGAAAACCTGGGCTTTGGTCTCATATTGTCCACAAAAAACAAGTGAACAAGCTTGAAAAACACATCTTCTAGAAAATGTAAGATGGTAATAAAGAGATCTTAGTGGTCAGAGGGGTCTCCACACAATCTGAAGAAGCTGCTGGTCAAAGTACTTTGATGACATCAAAATTAGAGTTTCGAGAGTCCATAGAAATATCTCTACAGAAGACAATGCCTTCAAACACTTTTTAAAAGAAACTTAAGAAATCTATATATACGATATGCCACCCCCCACCCCACACACAAAAACCAAACAACTATTCTTAAGTACCTGTATTTCAATATCAAACTTACTGTGACGCTTAAATTCCTTCTGTAGTTTACTGATCTGGTTGCTTTTTATCCTGTTTCCAGATAGAGTTTTCACTTTCTTTGGTTTCAATGTAGTCTTCAGACTGGGTCCTGCCCTTGCATCTACCACCTGGAAGAAAATACTGAATATTTAATACCATTTAAAAAATGACACCTCTTGTATTCCTTTGGTTCAGACGAATGCCTATTTGAAGCAGCCAAAATTGAGAACCAGCTTCCTACTCAGAGTGTTTGAGCATCCACATGTACTTTTAATCATCACATGGTACTGTAGAATGAACAGTTCATGTCGTATTTTTTTTCCTTTGAAGCAGGCAATAATAAGTGTAACTGAAATAGATTTATATAAGAATGACCCAATAGGTTAAAGAAAAGCAAGCCTAACAACAACTAACATTTCTACGAGACAGTGTTTTACGGTTTATAAAAAGCTTTCACACACTTTTGATTTTACCTTCACTACAAAGTAGTAAGGGGACTATTTCTGTTACTCCAATTTAGAGTGAAGGAAAACAAGACAAGTTATCTTTTGCCTTATATTCACTAAGCTAGTAAACGGGCAAGAATGGGTAGAGAAGGGTACAAGACTCAAATCAAGGTTTTCACTACCTATGCTTTATGCTCTTTTCACTACACGTTTTAGTCCGCTGGGGTCATTTACATGACAGCAACGGTATGTTCTAGCATGGTCACTGGTCCGGCCCTGCATGGTACCACTTCTCATGAATTCATTCATGTTTACTATTTGTGCATTTCTACCCTTAAAAACGTTGCCAACACCTTCAAAATCACAATTGGGACCGTTTCTAGATAAGCTATTAATTAAAGAACAGTCACTTTTTTAAATAAACTTTTTGTAAGTTATAAGGCCCACAAAAACCTATCATAATAATGTAACACGGTCACCAAACGACAATGTAAGGCTAGTGTTACCAAAAAAGATAAATGTCTGCTTGCTTAAAAACAAGTATTTTGTATAAATGCCATAAATGTTCTAAAAGCTACATACAGAAGAATTAAATAAGACTTAACGGTGTTGTTCTGGTCATTGAAAACCAGTGACAATGAGCAAATAGAACACACTTACATATCAGTATGAGCTCAACTAGATTTAAATATAGAGCATAAGAATAGCTTCCACATAATTGATCACTGTGTGTTAGACTTTATGTATATAATCTCATTCGGTTCTCACAAGAGCTATGAGATAGCTATTATCCTTGCACTTCATAAGTAAATGTAACTTGCCTGAAGTTCACAACTAGTAAGTGGTAACGCCAGGATTCAAATCCAGTTGATTCTAAACCCTACGTGTTCATAATGGTACCACCTTGAGTTAGGATAAATGTTATCCTAAGAGATGAAAAAAAGGATCCATGTCTAATTAACTGGAGGAATGTGTGTTAAACCTAAAAATATGTGAATGTACACTGTGAAATCTCCAAAATGAGGATACTGGATACAGCCTTAGGGAAATGCTACACCAAGCTATTTTGCTTCTAAACATGCCAAAATGTTAAGTAATTATATCTGAGCAGTAACTGGTGTTTTTATTTTTTCCACTTTTCCGTCTGAGGGATGTACTACTTCCTAAATGAGGGGGGGAGCTAATGTTACTTTAAACGTAATAGAGGTATAACTGAGAAAGACAAAAGATGAACTAACATGATTCCAGTTTTTTTTTGATCCTGCAGGCAGTTTCTTCCATCTTTTCACAAGCAGGACACAGGCATTACAGATGTCTCCTGAACGAGTCTCATGCAACCTGATAAGAAAACAATCAAACCTTTATTAGTCTCATTTACATTAAAGAATTCATGCAGGGGCTCCTGGCTGGCTCAGTTGGTAGAGCGTGTAACTCTTGATCTTGGGGTTATAAGTTCAAGCCCCATACTGAGTGTAGAGATTACTTAAAAATAAAATGTTAGAGGAGGAAAAAAAAAAAAAGAATTCATGCAATTACACTTCTTTTAGAAAGAAATACACCAGTTTATAGTTTATAGATGCTATTTCTAATTGCTCTGGGCGATCCAGTTCCATTGTTTCTGTGGTACATTTTGGAAATATAATTAACTCCTCGATCCAATGAACCAATTCTACGTACTGCAATTTGGTCATTCTAAAATAATGTTTTTAAAATTAAAGTAAAATTTAAGACCTAGAGGAGATCCTGATCACCATGGTTTCAAACAATGTTGTCCAATTAATCTTTCTGAAGTGTGTAGGTACTTCCACAGGCAACCAAATGCCACCTTTTAAGTCAAATAATGTACCATGATATTCTAGTTTTACAAGACACATAACTGAAGAGGCACTGAAATTTCTTCAAAATGATTGCATCTGCATGGGGGAAAAATCTATAGGACTAATCAGCAAGCTCTTTTTAAATTATATCTTTGAGGAACTTTCATTTAATACACTTTTCCTGTATTATAAATACATAGAGAAAAATACTGGTGACTTTTACCATGTATACCACTGGAAACATTAAGAGAAAAATGTTTAATTTAAAAAGGCAAGGTCAGGAGAAACTTTAACAACCTTCAAAATAACTACAAAATCCAGGATTAACAAACAATCAAGTATTTTCATTAAAAAAAAAAAGTCACAAAAATAACTTCTAACATGGGAAATGGTTCAACATTAAGTATTTTATCCAAGTATTTGTCAGAAAGCAAATTCCATTTTATTAACCAGAGGTTTACTGTCAAAAGATAAAGGAGGGGCGCATGGATGGCTGATCAGTTAAGCGTCCAACTCTGGATTTCAGCTCAGATCCTGATCTCAGGGTTGTGGGATGGAGCCCCACCTACTGCCTGCGCTCAGCGGGGAGTCCGCTTCAGAGATTTTCTCTCTCCCTCTGCCCCTTCCCCCCAAATGTATAAAAGAAATCTTAAAAAAAAAACATAAATGAACAAAATTATAAAATGACAGATTTCAGGGCAGGACATTAAGTCTTGTTATTATCCTCAGGAGGCTGAGTTAAAATACATTTCCATAATTTAGAAAAAACAATGCAAAGAATAGAAAACTACCGGAGAACAACTACTATTAGGAGAGAATAAGAGTAAAAGTCTCTATATATCTAGAAGTTAAAAACAAAAGAGTTTGTTTGGTATAACTAAGGGGCTTCCAACTGGGTAGTTCCTTATAATCTGGAATAGGGTAAGTGGTCAGTATTGTTTGATTCGTTTTCAAAGCAAGAGTCTTAAAATAGCCTAGATGAGAATGCAAGTGATTTTAATTTATTAGCATGCTACTCCCATTGCCTGCCTTGCTTGGAAATACTTCCGTAAGCTGTGATCTTTTTCACTCTAAGAATGGTAAAAACATCAGATGATCTTACCCGAAACAGCTCTGGAAGTCCTTTTCATAGCGTTTACTGTCAGTGAAGCGAGAACTGGAGGACTTCGCTCTGCAAATACAGCAGCCCTCTATACTTCGGTACATCTTTGGCTTGTGAAAACCAAACATCTTTTCTTCTGGGCAATAGTCTGTAAAGCCAAGGGAATTGACACAGCTTTGTTGAGGGCTGTAACAAGGAACCATTAAAAAGAGAGTTCTCTGCTCCACCCCACCCGCAGCAACTTGATATTACATGACCAAGCCAGACAGGAGGGCTCTGGGGAAGACCTCCTGGATCCACCTCCATTTTTGGCACTAGCATGGCAAGTGTATAAAACACAGAGTAGCTCAGTTACTTAACAAGGCCTCTACCATACCTCCTACTGCCCTCCTGGCAACACTCATTCCAAAAATGAAGGGAGGGAAGCATTTTTTAAAAATCAACTTTTTAAGTAGAAAATGTAACAAACTCTCCCCACTATAAAATGATGGAATCACAATGAAGGACGCATCCTAAAATTTAAGGTAAGGCACCCCCCTTCTATTTTGCACCTTTGCATGGATACGATTCCCTGCTGGGGAAGTTCTGAGCATTTACAATGACCACTGTTTGATACTAGGAACACAAGTAGCTCAATATGCATCAACCCACAACACTTTGCCCTATGGGAAGTTAGAGGGGATTTCTTCTGTGATAAATGGGAAGTTCTCAGCAGCAAGTTGACTCTGAATTAAAACTACTGAAAGGAGGATGTAAAATTCACAAAAATCCAGGGTCAGGATTTAAAAATAATAATTTCATAAATCTTTAAAATGAATTAAAAACAAGCTCGTATTTCCTGACCATTGGTCTGGTTCAGCTGTTACAGAAGTTTCTGGAGCTCTCTATGGAGCCCTGTGGCTGAGAGCAGTAATAAATAATAAAAGGCAGATATCCAAGAAATGTAGGGTGAGATAAATTGTGATTCTCATGATCAAAAAAAAATCTCAACATCAAGCAAGAAGAAGAAACGGCTCTAGAGCTACATGTAGCAAAAACGTAGCAGGCAGTAAATACCCACCTTAGAAGAAATTTAGAATATCCAAACCAAGGGCCAGTTTCACCAGAACATCTGGTGTTCTCTTATGGTGTCCCATAAGAGATGGACTAAAAAGCAATGAATATAGAAACTAAACCCCGCGGCGCCTGGGTGGCTCGGTTGGTTGAGCATCTGCCTTCGGCTCGGGTCATGATCCCGGGGTCCTGGGATCGAGCCCCACATCAGGCTCCCTGCTCAGCAGGGAGCCTGCTTCTCCCTCTCCCTCTGCTTCTGCTCTGCCCGCTTGAGCTTGCTCTCTCTTTCTGTCAAATAAATAAAATCTTTTTTAAAAAAAAAAAAGAAAAGAAAAAAAAGAAACTGAACCCCAATGGACAAGTGTTAAGAGTCCAACAACAAATCATCACAAAAGCATCACATACAACATCAATAAGAAAAAATTATTAATACCAATTAGATTGGTGCCCATAGTTTTAGGAGTCATAACCACAGAACACCATCTCCTTTTAAAGGTCTTTTAGAAATACACTGAAATACAGGAGTAAAACAAAAACTTCGGTATGTCTTTTGATCTGATCATCCATCTCAATTCTGGTTAGGATACCAGAGCAAGTATTTACAAAAACAATTCACAGAAATAACAAAATACCCATGCTGTGGTATGTGTCTGAGATTGAGGGATTCTGAAATATGGACAGAGGATTTATGATTTATTTTTAAGAAAATGTTTTATTAGCTAACAATTAGCTAAACACTGAAGCTTTCCTTTTTAAAACCGGGGCTATTTATCAAGCGTTCTTCTTTAATGTTTTTGTTGGTAAGGGTGGCAGGCAAAGAAGGGAGATGGGGCGGGGCAGAAGGCCACTGAGGCACTTCAAGTCTAAACAGTTATTTCAATTTAAGAATTGTTAACACAAGAAAACAAAATATTCTTAGTTGATTATTTCTGTTAAGTGGAGCACTTAGGAATTTGATTTTTTTGAGAGAAAAAAATGAGGAAGATAATCTATTTGGTAGGAAGAGGTATATATAGTAAGGCCTGTGAAATGAGATACAGATTTTTTTTTCCCCAAACAACCAATCCAAATGATGAACGAAAAGAAAATGTCCTGGGGGCATCTGGGTGGCTCAGTTGGTTAAGCATCTGCCTTTGGCTCGGGTCATGTGCATCCAGCCCGCATTGGGCTCCCTGCTCAGTGGGGGGCCTGCTTCTCCTTCTCCTGCTCCCCCTGCTTGTGCTCTCTTGCTCTGTCAAATAGATAAACAAAATCTTAAAAAAGAAAGAAAAAAGAAAAGAAAATGTCATGAAGAAAATGATTATGTATTCCTGTTTCGAGGCAAAAATGTTACATAACTCTTTCTAGTCCTCACAACTAACCTGTGGGCTCTCCAAACTCCCCTAACATTCTCCATTACCATCAAGAAGGTCAAAAGTCCACACTTCCTCTTACAGTCGCCAGCTTCATCAATAGCTCTAGGAAACTTCAGCCTCCCTTCTCAGCAAGGACAAAGGAAGTACAGCAAGAAAGGCCAGTTCATTCCATTAATACACAGACCAAATCCTATTACAACAGATAGATTCCTATCTCTCCACTCACAATCCCCTTCGCTTTCCACAAATAAACATGCTATCAAAACCATACATTAGGGTCATCTCCAAGATAGGAACTATCTTCACTAAGACTGGATTTGACCAAGAAACAGAGTTTGTGCCAGTTATTACACTGGCAAGCTTTTAAGGAATGCTAGGGTTACAGCTAAATACCAAGGCCTTCTGTTTTATAAGCAGCTATTGTGAATCAAGTGTTCATCTTCAGTATGATTTTTTTTTGTTGGTGGGGATCTCCACAAAACTTACCCAACAATCCCTACAAGACATCCCATTCTTCAGATTGAGTTTTTTGTTGTTTTTTGTTGTTGTTGTTGTTTTTTGCTATCAGGGAAAATAAAATAGCCTAATATCTTCTGACTGACAATCTTTTATGTAGCTCTGAGACCTTATGTTCGTCCTGATAAAATTCTGCTTCAATGTCTGAGAGGGGTGCCCACGCTCTTCTAGGCAGTGCTAAATGCAGTAAGGTGCAAGGCACTCACCTGGCACAACACACAAGTAGTGTATGAACCTTTTAACGGATTACTTAAACCTATTAAACCTTTTCTGAGCTTATTCCTGCACTTGAGAGGCACCTGGGAATCTGCAGCAAATACACAGGGGTTTCATTCTGGGCTTTGTTTACAGCAACCCAGTTAAGCAGTGGTTGGTGTTTAACCATTTTGCACTTTGGGGAGCCCAGAAACTAATGAAAGTATTTCCAAGGAATCTACAGACCTGCTAATGTTTAAAAAAACAAAATAAAACAAAAACAACCCTAAAAAAACCTATCCACTGTCTGGAGGAAAAGGACACAAATGGTTCAAAAACCAACTTACTTTTTATATTTGAGAACGTGGTAGGTAGGTGTGACACAACTAGATTTTAAACCTGGAATTTCTGTTATTTCAACAAATCTGGTGGTTCTTCAGAATACTTCTTTCCTAGTCCCACATTTGTGCAATATTAAGTGATTCCTCCAGAACAATTTATTTGTTCAAATGACACTGTAAGCTATTAAACTATTTGTGACTTTTGCATCTACTCACAGGAATCCCATCATTCGGCACTGTTTTCACAGACGGAAGCTAATACCATCTGCTTCCTAACTGATGAATAATTACAGAAGAGAGTGGACACCACACAATCCTGCTCGAAAGTGTGTGGGTAAAGCAGGAGAAAATTAAGCTTTGAGAAAAAGCCAAAAATCAGGAAAGACTAAAAATGCTTATTAAAAACTGCCATTTGTCTTCTAAAATTAGAATAGTGGCGATGGTTGCAAAACTCTGTAAATATACTAATTGTACACTTTAAAACAGTGAATTTTATGGTGTGTGAATTAATCTCAAAAAGCTTGTTTTTAAAAATGAAAACAGACTGGGTTAGGACTGCTCCTGTCTTTATATATCTTTATAACCTCAGCATCTAGAATAATCCCTGTCACTTAGTAGGTACTCAATAAATGTGATTAAATTTTTTCACAAGTTGTTGGTTTTTTTAAAAAAGTTGTTTATATAGCATTTCATGTTTTATAAGGCACTTTCATTAACATTATTTCTTTGGCTTCTGTCAGCCAAATACCCACAGATTATTACTGTTCTGTCCAACTTAACTCAATCTCCCAAAGTTAAAAAGATTAAAGTTAATAGTTAAGTCAGCAAAAACCATAAGAGAAATAACTGTAATTATATGGGCAAAATATCATACATAGACAACAAAAAGTGAATTTTTAAAAATGCAACAATTCTAAACATTTAATTTCTTGAGTTTTTTTCCACTTTAAAGCTGCACACTTCATATAAATCTAATGATCAAATTAATTAAAGGATGGGGAATGCAACCTTAGCTTTAACACAGGGAAAGGGTGGCATCAACGCTGCATATCAAAGATACAAAAGGACCAATTCTACTCTTTATTTATTTATCAAGTAATCTCTAGGCCCTACGTGGGGCTCAAACTCAACCCTGGGATCAAGAGTCCAATGCTCTGCTAACTGACTGAGCCACCAGAAGCCCCATCAAAAGGACCAATTCTAATCTAATCTAATGAGATTACGAAGCCAAAGGGCGGGGATGGTATCTATTCTACACTTAATTCAACATGAGGAAGGTAAGTATACTGAGTGCAATATAATATAAATGGGAAAGAAAAGGAATCTTCACAGCAATAGCTAATAGTGAAGGGATGCTATTTAAGAAAAAGTTTTCTGATAAATAATTGTAGCCTTAAAGAGGGTCTTTTAACAATACTAAATTCATTTTAAACTTGACTCTAATCAGGAAGTCGTATGAAGACTAGTGAAATGCAAATTTTAAAGCTTTTAGTACCCTTTTTAATATGGAATTGGAGACAGTGAGGTGAAGAACTTAATTCTACACAGTATTCTTGTCTTTTATATCTTATAAGGGTATTAATTTAACATTTAGGAAAACAGAGATTTATCTTCTTATGATAAATGCAACATCTAATAGGCTCACCTTTTTTGGTATACTTTGAAGGACACCAATAGTTCCTCCTAAAGATAACTTCCCCAATTCCACTTTCTAGATTCCTCTCAGGAAGTAAAGGGTTTTTTTATTTTCAAAAATACCTTTCAAAACTCAAAATGCCACTGGATGGACTAGAGAGAAGAAAACTGAAAGAGAAGTATGTATGCCAAGGGTGACAAATCAACTTTATAGTTAATGTCACGATCTGTCCACACCACTTTGGGAAATGAAATTCTATTAACACAATTACAAGTGCATCCTCCCCCAAAACAGTATTCCTAAAGTGTTTTTCATTTTCAATAGACTAAAATCCTACAGCTTCTAATCACGACTTTTTCTAAAAAAAACCAACTGACGCAGACCTTAAAAAAAAAATACACAAGATACTGGAAGCATCCTAAATGTCCATTGATTCTTAGACTGGTTAAATTATGTCTTCATACTACAGAATACAGTTTCAGCCCCTAAAAAGAATGCAGAGATCTGTGACATGTACAGCGTGGGAACTATCCAAGATATCTTGTTCTGTAAAATAAGCAAGCTGAGTAATAGTTACACAGTACAATCCCATAGTGTTTTTAAAATGGAACCTTAAATAAACTGGCTTTTTAAAATAGGTTTTTAAAAACTCATAACTAGTGGTTGCCTCTGAGGGGAGCAAGAATGAAGGAAGCTTACTTTCACTTTCCTCTTTCTAGCACCACGCCCCAAAACCTGAGTTATCGCACACCTTGACTTAACTAAAGAGGGATCTGAAAGAGCCCAGAGAGTTTAAACAAACTTCCTCAAAGACACAAGATGGAGAGATACACATTAGGAAATATGCTCCGCAGCAGAGACAGAGTACAGAACAGACATGGAGCAGAATGGGAAGGAAGCTGCAGAGAAGAGACAAGCAAAAGATTTGTAAAGTGGGAAGGAAGCAGCGGTGAACAAAGACAAAAGGAACCAAGCAACCAAAGACAACTTTGAAGTGAAGGAGATGGCATTTCTTTAGAGTTGAACTTTAAATGACAGGATGATTGGAAAGGAAGAGATATAAACACTGAAAAACACCCATGATCAAAAGTTATAAGCAACCTTTAGTTGCTGTAACTGTTAATGTCACCCTTGACACCATTTTTACTCAGTGGTATGCTATCTTTAATCACCTGTAAGTACAGGATCCAGTAAACACCGACAATGTAACTGGAGCAACACTTCTCAGAGTCAAATAGTACTAAGTGTGTTTTGTGTTCTCATGCTGCTAGGCCACTTGGTTGCAATGTTCCCCCACAATGAGACCTGTTTCATCAGCGATTAAGGAAAAGCCATGGAGTAATTGAACATGATTATTCCCTCATACCTCCTTGATACCAATCCACATCCTAACATCGGAAGTTCTGAATTTACTTTACTTATTCACTTTTAAGGGACAAATTTTAACTTGCCTGGAGGAAAACTGAGAAAGGGTTGTGGACCCCACTTGTTTGCCATTGACTTCTTCACACATGCACCCAATCTCTGAGAAATTATATGGTAAAGTATTTATTATGGCTACCTATGGAATCCACACTTAGCATAAGAACCTAGAACTCATCCTAGAGGAAAGAGGTCAAACTCAGAAATAAAGTCTTCAACTGAAATAGCATAAGTTAAAAATAAAAATCAAAAATCAAGGTCTCTGAGTTTTTAGATAGTGTAAAAAAAAAAAATATTAGGTCCTCCCATTTTTAATAGTGTGAAAAAACAGTGGGTATCCCAATTCTAGATTAGGAGTGATTCCAGTGGATCTCCAGTGTGAAGATAGTATTTATTTGCTTCTAAAGGGTGATTATCATCATTTAAGAAATGTAACTATTATTGAGTCCGGTGAAAAAGGCACTGTAATGAGTCAAGTTGGTTGGAGTCTATTTCTGCTTTTGTCTTTACAACTGAATAGGAAGTCACTTCTAATTTTATTTGCCCTTCTGCAATATTAGGGTGAAATCTCACTTCTACTTTCCAGGGATGCTGTGAAGCAAGAGTATGAAAATACCAGTGTCTGTATACCACTTATTTCCTTGCTTTTATAAGACTTGCACATTATAGAAATATAAACTCTATCTATCCCAGGACACGTCCAACAAATTAAACTGAGGATAGAATCCTGATTTCTGAAGGTTTTCTTTTAAGCTCAGGTTTTCGGGAAAAGAGGAACTTGGTCTTTTCAGGGAGATTTTAAGGTCATGAAATTGGACCATATTCTTTTCTGTGAAGCTATTTCCAAACTTACGAAAAATGTTAAGAAACGGGATATGTTAGCATACACCTGGTCTAAGCCAACCCTCAGAAAATTTTCTTAAGCTCTCTGACCCTCTCATTTCTGATGGTACCTATAAAGCATCAACACAAGGACTGGCAAGTCCTAACCTTTACTCTAAATTAATTCTATAATCTTCCCTTCCAGACAACATCTTCTGGTGTTTACCTATCTTAGTTATCACCTATACAGTCACACAAAAAATCTGGAGGTCAACTGGGCTTTCCCTTCTCATCCTCTGCGTGGCCTCCAACATGTTTCTACTATAAAGTCCTTGAAGACTCTACTTCTTCCTTCACTTCTCTGGTTCATGTCCCTTCTGTCCCCACTGCCTATTTGTTCCTCATCATGGTGCTGGAGCCTCGTAATTGACTTCCTCAGAACCTTCAAACAGGTGGTCCCTTCCCAAAGCTCAAACATTAATCATCTCTTCCAAGGTATCAATCAATATGGGCTTCAGGATAATATCTAAATTCCCTGGCAAGAAATGCAAAGCTTTTCAGGATCTGGTCCTGCCTACCAGCTGCTCCCAACTTGGAGTCCTGATATTCCAGGAGTGTCAAACCAACTTTAATAACTAGCCACATCACTACTCAGGTTGTTATCTCTGTCTGGAATGGTTTACCTCCATCCCCTTAACTCAGTAAATGATGATTTTTTTTTAAACAAAAGCTGTCTATATCTGTATTATAACACCCAACACAGGATTTTTACATACTTGTTTGCTGTATTATCTCTTCCTCTCAATGGTAAACTGTTGCAGGGCTGGAACTAAGTTTTATATTACAGCCAGGTGGTGCCTGTACATGGTACACAGATACATGCAGAATTTGCTAACACCTGAAGTTGGGATAGGCAAACAGATCTGAACTGTATACTTAAGGGCACAGAATGGGAAATGGTGTCCACAATAAAGAGGTGTATTAAAAAACTGATATTTTGAATGGAGTCATTTTTAACAGTTAGTCTATACTTTTGCAGAAAAAAAAATCTTGAGGTTCAAAGATCCAGGAAATGTAAACTAAGTGAATTACTTTAATTAGAGAAGATTAATAGTAAATAATTCAATGCTTTCGTAACAATCAGTAGAAAAATATTTCTTGCTTTTTGAAGGAGGCATGTGGGGAGGAAGGAAAGATTAGGAGAATAGCGTGGAACGAAATGAATCTCAAAATGAGAGCTATTTAAACTCAGCATACATTAACATGAACCAAATTAAAATTACATTAAGACAAATCAAACTCATAATAGGTGTAAACAACTCAATACAAAGCTAGAAATGAATTATTTTAGCTCAACTGCAACTCTTATACTTCTGGTGCAAAAAAGAAAATCTTCCTTGAAAATGAACTGCCTTCTCTTAGACTAGATGCATTTCCGGATCATTTCCATAATACAGAAAACCTTAGTTACAGACTCAATTAAAAGAGAAACTGAAGAGCCAAAAGACGATGCTTTCAATTTAGAACCTACCAGAATCAAAACTAAGTGTGGGAAATGAAAGGACTCTTGTGGACAAGAGAAATCAGAAAGAAAGAAAATGGCATTTTCTCGATTTCCACAAGTTTTTGATGTAAAATGGTTCAATCAGAATTGGACAGGCAACCTGGTGTAGAAGACAATGTCTTCCCAAAACCAGTTTCTGAAGGTGGGGGAGAGGGCCAAAGACACTCATTCTTTCCACTCAACATTATTGAGTATTTCCTCCAGCAATGTAACTGGCCTTCAGGCCTCAGTTTTGTCTCCTGTAAAATGTCTACTTCCCAAAGTTGTGAGAACAGCCAGTATTTACCAAGCACATTACTAGCTTAATTATTTACAGCCTTGTGAAGTAGGTTAAATTATTATTACTGTTTTGCAGAGGAGAAAAACTGGACCACAAAGTGACTTATTTAACATGATCAGAGCTTTGAAACTTAGGCATTTAAAGCCGAGACTTCTGAACAACTAACCTAAGTGCCTCAACAAATGGGTTCCCCCTTCTTTCTCAGCCAATTATATTCCCTTTACGTGGGGGGAAAAATGTCCTATTTTTAAAGCAACCTACTATGTGTTAGCATGGTAAATTAATTTGTTCTCATGACAGCTTATAAAGTTGGTTTAGATTTCAAATAAACTTAAGCTTGTCCCAGTGAAAAACTTATTTTACATGAAAAATCATTCTCAAATTGCTTTTCTGACATAAATCTGCTGGAGTCTGAGCCCCATGAGCCAGGTTTTTCCAAGGCCTGATTACAACTGGGAAAATAAATTGACCATCCAGGTTCCAGACCTACAGAGTTAAGAATACTGCACGACAGCAGTCTTGAGGCCTGCTGCCCACCAAGGTTCCAGAATACACTACATATTGAACTTTTCATCTCCAAACTCCCTCAAAAAGTAACGCAAAAAGGCAGCAGACCTTGTCTGTCGGTCTTTCCCACTCTTCATTCATTCACTTTGATAAATAAAATCTCCGTTCCACATTATCATGTGATATTTAAAACAAACTATTAAGCTCTATTGTATTTGAAATCTTCCAGAACACTGAAATTCTAGCTGTATCCCAGGTATAAAATACTAATTAAGAAAAACAAATCAAAGACTCTTAGTGTACTTACAAAGCATCTTATGCATTTAAAAAAAATAACCCAGAGAAATAACTGCACAAAATAAAGTTATTAAATACAAACTTTCTCATTTTCTTAACATGTTCTTCTACCCACTTCAGAAATGTGCTGTTACTAGTATTGGCTGCCTTTAAGTATTCGGACTTTGGTCAACCAAAAGTTGGGAGAAACATGTCTATTTAATAACAGAACAATGAAAAGTATAATTTGTACAGCTTTTTTGGGGGGGGGTTGGGCTTGGCATCTAAGGATATTAATTTTTGGTAATGACCACTTTTAGATTCTAACCCTTAAACATGATCCAAATGCACGAGAAATCAGGAAAGAAGCAGCGGATACGGTGCTGCTTATCGGTTGTCTAGACTGCAGGCAAACCCCAAATACCAAAGAAGCATCCATGTGTCAAACCAGCATAATTTTTGAGCTATGCCTGGGGCCACATAACAAAAAAAAAAAAAAAAAGGTTGGCTTGAAAAGAAAATCTAAGAGGGGTAACCAGAAGGTCAACCCCAGTTCACAGGAACTAGGAAGCAGCTAGCAGGGATAGCTAGCTATAGCCTTTTACCCTGTCATCCCCCTGAGCAGCTTCCTCCCCAACCCCCATATAAAATCTCCAAGAAAGGCCCAACTCCCCACCAGCTAGCTTCTTCAAGGTCATCCTAAGATAACGCAGTGAACAATCACCAAACACTGAGCCAGGCAAATCTTTAGGGCTAAGAGAGATTTTCCCCCCTTCCCCAAATCGTTATATAAATACTTTAAATGCCATCAGGCTTTTCTCCAACTCCACCAGAAACAAACTCCCAGACTTTAATTTAATTTAGATTGAGCAACTAAGTAAACGTGTTCGGTTTTGCGACATACATTATTAAAATAAAAGGCTTTTCAAGTCTAGCAAACTCCAGTTCAAAAACAGGTGCTTTCAGTGTACTTTTAATGACAAGATCACGTTCATATTTTTAATTATTAAAAGAAAAAGAAGAAAAAAGTTTTTTTTAACCTTCCTTAGGACAACGTGATGCGTGGGGGCTGGGGGAGTACTGCTGGGATAAAACTGCCTCACGCAGGGTCCGTACTGGTCTAATCGGCAATTCCCAGTCTTCCCAGTGCCTGTAGTTATCCAAGGTTAGACGGAGAAAATAAAAACAAAGAAACCTACTAGGTCTAGTTACCAGAACAAACTGCACCGCCCTGCCACCCCAAGAAACCAACCCCACCCGCAACCAAAACAAACCTCGCCCCTCCCGGATCCCCCTCCCACACGTAAACACACAAAGAAAACAGCGGCACGCACAATTCAGGCACAGTCCTCACTTCCCTTTGTAGGACGACGGGGAGCCCCGAAACTTCCCCACGGTGGTTTTTTCGGGTGTCGTCGGGGCTGGGTCCCCTGAACATGCGGACCACGGCTCGACTGCGGGGGGATTGGGGGTGCTCGCCGCACGCACCGGCTTCCCAGAAAGCAGCTAGATGCCTCCCCAGTCCTCCCGCGGCCCTCAGGCCCCCCCCCCCAAACGCGCTTCCCCCTCGGGCACACGGTGACGGCCAAGAGAGAGGCACCAAGGCAGCAAATAGAAACGCTCCCCGGTGGGTTTGTTGGTAAATAGAACAACTTGGGTCGGGAAGAAAGTTCCTGCGGAAAGCTGCTCTCCGGGGCGAGGGCGGCAGGAGGTGACCCGCGTCCCTCTCCGCCTCCTCCCTCACCTGCGCCGGAACAACGGGCCCCCGCGCACACCCGCCCGCCCGGCGCCTCCCGCAGGCCGCGCCTCCCGCACGCCGCGCTGCCGGGGCTTGTTCCTCCTCATGGCTTTGCCCTGACGTAATTCAAACATGGCAACAGTTCGACTTCAAAGGCGAATCCACAGACCTCCCAGACACAGGCTCCGGGCCACGGGTAACGGGCCAAGAACTCGGGGCCACGCTCTCCCGGCCCCTCGGCCGTCGCGGCACTCGGCGCCCGTGCTGAAGCACCGGGGCCCCGAGACCACCGCCGCCTCCCTGCCCGCCCGGAGCGCGGAGCACGCCGCCTCCCCGCGCACCAGCATGGCACCTCACACCAGCAGCGCCGCCAAAGTTTCCCCGCGAGGGGCTGAGGGACAAAAGCCCCTCTCGAAACTCGCCCGAAGTTCGGGGGGCCGGGCCCGCACGGCCCTCCGCCCGGCGGCCGCCCCGAGCGCCGGCGGGGCCCGCACGGGCACATGCAGCTCTTTGTTTTCTGTCCAGCCGGGCGCTGCCTACGTGCAGCATCAGGGATGTCGGATTGTTTCTCAGAGGCGAGACACTTGACGAACACCCTGGGGAAGGGTCCGGACCCCGCGCCGCGAGAGCCCGGGGCCTGTCCCCCCGTCCTCCCCTCAGCAGCAAGCCCATTTAATCAAAGTTTTTCAGTGTCCTTGATGAGAAACGCCCGATTACCCGCCCCGCACCAGCGGAGAGTTGGCGACTTTCACTCTGCTTTTTAAACTGGCAAGACGCCATCATCAGCAAATCACATTGTCCTGCCGGCCGCCCGGCCCCGACAGCACCCGCACCTCACTGCCGGCTCGGAGCTGGACAGTCACACAGACCTCTGGCGAAAACCAGGGTCGCAGCCCCAAGCACGTGGTCTGTCATGTTCAGCACAAAAAGCAGTGCCCTCCGGAGTTCTCGCACTCCTTCGGCGCAGACAACGCCGCTGCCTCCATCCCCAAGTCAACTTGGCTCTGACTGGCCATCTTAAGCCGCACACGGTTGCCCCAGAAAGCCCTCGCCGTGGCGCCCACATCTACGCTACAGGTGAATAAATTGCGAACAAAACTTGAGGCTCCACAGACACATCGGCCCCCCGCGCTGCCTGGGCGCGGTCCGGGGGGAAGAGGCGTTGGGGAGCCGGGCTGCTTCAGAGCGGCCGCGTGTTGCTCATTGTCGCATCCGCATCCCTCCGGAGTTCGGCAAACAACGCCACGCCGCGTGCACTCCGGCCACCCCGGCGCTGACCCAAAAGGCCGATTTAAAACCCCCTCACGCCCGCCAGCTCGCAAGTAGACGGCAACTTAAGTTTCCGAGCGAATGGCGTTTATTGTCCACCCTTCTCAAACACGCGCGGGGGGCTGCAATGAAACTAAACCACGAGGTTCAACCACGGCGCCCGACCACTCCCGGGGCGCGCGCCCACGCGGATGCACCAGCCCGGGGCCCCTCCGCAATTGCCAGCAAGTCATTTTTCTCTCGGGCCTTCCAGCCACCCAGTTCCTTTCCGCCAGAGAACACTACGGCTGAGAAAAGTCATTGTCACCTTCAACGTGGATCCCTCAACTCCGGCGACTCCTCACTCGTTTGCTGCCACCACTCACTTCCCCCACCCCAAGACTTTCGGTTTGCCCCCTGTACCCTCCCCAATTAAAAGACACACTAAACATATGTATACAAAAGAACCCGGGGTTTGAAGATCACGAGAACATTGCTCCCAGCAATGCCATCTCCAAGACAAAACTTCCTGTGCGTGCGTGTGTGTGCGTTATGTGTGTGGAAGGACTGGGGGAAGTGGGGGAGGTGAAAAAAAGGAAAAAAAAAAAAACACTCTGAAATCAAAGCCTCGTGAGACAGTTTTGCACCAGAGTAATGGTTAGAGTCACTCACCTTCCAAAGGCAGCCGTTCCACGCGCAATAACGTTCCCGGGGTGCGGACTGCACGCCAAGCCAACCCCCCCTTCAATCGCTCCCTCCTCCTCAACTGCCTTGTCTAGAAAGATTGTCTCCTGCAGTTCTGCAGTTGCTACCGCTGGCCGGGAAGGTGTAGATTCCGCTTTCCCTTTGCGCACGCGCGTCTCCCGGTACAAAATTCTCCTGAATCGAACTTATTTGCATACGGGCGCGCGCGCGTCGAGGGCTGGGAGGGGAGAAGGCCCGGCGGCCGCGCGCGCTCCCGAGGCCTCTATTGTCCTTTTAAGGGGAGAAGCGCCGCGGCGCGGGAAACGAGGCGGCCAGAGGGAAACGGGGGCGGGGACTGCTTACTACGGCTGACGTCACGTAAACAAACGCCCCCTGGCTGGAGGCTGCGGCGTAGGGGGAGTGGCGGGGTGGGAAAGGCGGAAAGGTTAGCAGCGGAGGGAGAACGTTCGGCTGCGTGACGTGCTTTCCACCCTGAAGTTCTTGGGACGCACCATTTCTCGTTGAAAAATAGTTTTGGAAGCGGTTTTTGCAAAATTGTCACACCTGTGCCTACTTTCAGGCTGGAGGAGTCAGAGGAGGTGGTCTTCCAAGCCACCAGACTGAATTTATGCCTCCTATATTTCCTAAATTTTATTTAAAGTTGGGTTTTTGAACCTTTTTTTTTTTTAGTCCTCTGGAACCACGAGAGGTTCGTTTTTCGTGCAGTTTTAATGAGTCGTTTAATAAACTCCCATTTTGATACTCTATCCATTCATTAACTCCCGCCTGCCGTCCTCAAGCAGTAACCCAACCCATAACGATCCAATTTTCCCCCCACTTTGGCCTTAAGATTTCAAGCCTGTCCGAGCTGAATGGTTGTTAATTTCCGTGGGAACAGTGTAGATTTCCTAAAAGACTAGTCGGTGGAAAGTCAGTAATCTAGGAACATGCATACCTCCTCCAGCTGCTTGTAAAGGGTGTGCCACTCACCCAGAACTAATACCACTAACTGGTGGTCTTGGGAATGGAAAAAGTAGCCAGTCAAGTGCAAACATTCCCTAATGAAATATATAATAAACCAACAATTTAAAAGCTTCCTGTCTCAGGAGGAAAGAAAAAAAACCTGAAAAATTCAAGTAACTCTTCTCATGTTAAGTGAAAAATGAAAAAAGAATAATTGCGATACACCTTTATTTGGATAACACACCTAACACCAACGGACTGAGCCCCTGATGAAAAGATGGAGGATGGGGAGAGAGGAAGGATGGTTTTCCCAGAAACTTGATATTGTTCCCAAGCTACAAAAGTGTGGACATCAACCATAAAACTTAATCATCTGCTGACAAGTTTCACTGCTTTCACTGTAATGTCAACAATATGGATTTAAATAGATACTTCTGAAACGCTAATTTACTTCAACAACCAATTCATAGAACAGTCAAGACATACCGACTTCCAATGTCTTTCAACTATGCTTCTTTTTTACTGTGGGTCCTGTAACATACTGTTTCCCTAACTGTGTATGTCAAAACCGCATATTAAATACCTGTGGAAAAAGAGGAGAAAAGACACCTGTCACTAAAATGTGAACTCACTTCAGGGCAAAAATTTTATATTGTATTCGTTTTTGTATTTCAGTGCCTAAAACAGGGCATAGCACAAAAAATGAAAAATGGCTTGTAAAATAATAAATTGATGGGCATTTTCAAAGTTATTTATCAGATTAATCTGAAGTCAAAACAGCTTTACTTTAGTGTAGAATTTTTGCATTTAATCTAAAATGAGTTGGGAAGTTACAGTGATCACCTCGATTAATACGATGCCTATGATGCTCGAATGGTTCTTATCATAGTAGGTAAAGTGGTGTAGGCTTTCCAGCTGTTTCTGGGCTTTCCTTGGTAACAAACTGGACCCTGAGCATAAACACCTACCTTCTTTTTGAAGAAAAAATTTTAAGTTGTCCTGGATTGACTCACATACTTCTTTGGTTTATGATAGATCTCCCCCAAATAATTTCAAATTAGTATATGCTTTTGCAAGTATGAAAGCTGCAAGTGTGATAATATTTCTCAAACTTCAATTATTGCTTACAAGATGTATCTATACATGTTATATGTGTATATAAAATTTAAAATGTACCTTGAATGGCTTTTCTCTTGAAAGTTTATGTAAAGAATATATACTGTAACCCAGGGATGGAATAGGTTCAAATGTGCAAGCAATGCAGGAATTACATACAATATTTAGGATATATTGTTCAGATAAAAAAGTACCGGTAAGCTTCAGAGCTATCGAGTTACCTAATATTGTACAGCAAGATTTCCTGTGCTCTCAAAGTAGAGGTCAAGAAATAATTTGGGTAATTTTTGTAGGAAAGGTAGCAAAAAAAAATCCTTAAAGAGGAATTTGAGTTTCTAAGAGTCTTAAAAAAAAAAAAAAAAAAAAAGAACCCCCTATTTTTGAACAGCCAGATGCATTCCAAAGGTTCTTGTGTTCATTTTGTTGCTTGAACATGTTGTTATGGCTGTCTCTATCCAGGTCCAATAGTTCATTTATGGGCTACTTTAAAATACTATTACATAAACATCCCAAGTGAAATTTTCATAGAAAGAAAGGGAGAGAGGGAGGGAGGGAGGGAAAAAAAGAAGTTATTTATAATATATAAATTTGGATAATAGGAGATTAAATTACACAGTGTTAAAAATATTTGAGTACTTTTAGTGACTATAGTGTTATGTTGAACTCATATTGAGTTCTCAAAAATATTGAAATTAAAAATATAGTAAAAATTTAAATTGAAAATAAGGTACAAGATATTCTGGTTAAGCCAACTACCTTCCTCATAATTTGTTGTCCCCACTGTAGAATTATCCCTAGTGCTTGAACATTTTTATTCATTTAGCAAAGGTTTAATGATCGTAACTCTGTGCCAGATAGTAAAACCATTTCAGAAGTAGAGGAGCTCAAGCCCTCCTTACATCTTCTAACTTCCATATAATTCTATTTTATTTGCTACTTTTTCTTCTGTAGCATTCTTTGCCTTCTTTTGAGACTGAACTATTAAGCTACTTCACAATTTCTTATAATATTCTTGGCATGGATGATAAATTATCTGTAGAGGACTGAAAAGGACAATTCTTGTCTGGTAATGAAGGATATTATCAGCAATTTAGTAATGTTTGTAACGCCAACTCAAACTAATGATCGTTTTTTAAATGAAGGCTAATACCCTCATCAGAGGCTGGTACCAACCACATCAAAACATTTTGTTGAGCCCAGGAAAGAGCTGATTATTATTATTAAACATTGGGTTTCGTTACTCCCAGGTAATAGCCATAGGACTAAACTTTTTCCTCACACCAAAACAAGCATGGTATTTTGTTACTTATTTAAATTCTTTTGAAGTTCAACTAGCAAGTGGTCAGAGCAAGCCAGATAATGTTAAGCTATAAGGAATAGAATTGGTTATATGATCCAAGCAATCCTCTGACAACGGTTTGACAGCTGCCAGAAAAAGATATCTGTTACTTAATTAAAGTTAACTTTTCAAATTTTTGAACTTAAAGATTTAAAGAATCATCACAAATTTATTCTTAGAGGAACCTCTAAATTTATAGAAATTTTAATTTATACTACTATCTTATGATATTTGAATAGCATACCTTAAAAAAAATGAAAGTACTGGTAACAAAAGTAATTTTATTTTAAGAAGGACATTGACTGGGGCGCCTGGGTGGCTCAGTTGGTTAAGCATCTGCCTTCGGCTCAGGTCATGATCCCAGGGTCCAGGGATAAGCCCTCATCGGGCTCCCTGCTTAATGGGGAGCCTGCTTCTCCCTCTCCCGCTCCCCCTGCTTGTGCTCTCTCTCTCTCTGTCAAATAAATAAATAAAATATATGTTTTTTTTTAAAAAGGGACATTGACAAACTAGAGTCAGTTCACAGGAGAGTAAATCAGGATGATGAAAGAGCTGAAAACCACAGCATAAAAGCAGTAACTGAAGGAGGGGCTGTGTTTTGATTGTGCAAGAAAGCAATCTTTGACAGTCTGAAAGACCATCATTAGTAGAACGAATGGGCTCGTTCTTTTATGCCTAGGAACCAAATTTGTTTTGAAAATCACAAGAATGTAGATTTCTGCTAAACATCAGAAAAAAATCTCAACACATACGAATAGTCCAAAGATTGTTCAAAATACTTCATAGGTTGGGGCGCCTGGGTGGCACAGCGGTTAAGCGTCTGCCTTCGGCTCAGGGCGTGATCCCGTTGTTCTGGGATCGAGCCCCACATCAGGCTCCTCTGCTATGAGCCTGCTTCTTCCTCTCCCACTCCCCCTGCTTGTGTTCCCTGGCTGTCTCTATCTCTGTCAAATAAATAAATAAAACATTGAAAAAAAAATACTTCATAGGTTAACTCCCCATCACTAATGATGGTCTTCACAAAAATAAAAGGAAAAATTTTATTTCAATGAATTACATACATTATGTAAAATATAAAGCTTGCTACCTCTAAACTCCTATAGAATTCTGTGGATCTATTATCCCATGGGATAAATGAGTGGTACCATCAATAAGTGCCTCAAGCTCAAGAGAGGGATTTATCACTGTGGCTGAAGAGGTTAGGAATGTCTTTTTGGAGAGGATGGGATTTGAGCTTGAACTCATTCATTCATTCATTCATTCATTCAACAAATACTTACTGAGTTTCTACTAATTGCCAGTTTCTGACAATAAAATGATATGAAATGCAGAAATGGTCTCTCATGGAATGTGGGACACAAGCATTCCAAATAACCACGCAAATATAATTATGAACTGTAAGAAATAAAAGGGAAAAAAAGTACTGTGAGCCTAATCATGTATGGCAAGGGAATCTGACCTAAACTGGAAGTAAGAAAAATCATCTTTGAGGAAGTAAAGTTGAACTATTAGCAGGATTAAGATGGAGAATTTGAAGTGGCAACATCAGAAATAAGTTCTTAGCCATGGTACTTGGGGTGGTAGGAAAGACAGGACTAGGAGAAGACTCATGTCTTTGATTGAATAAAAGTCATACATGAATCCAATTTGAGGGAAAAGTAGGTGTCAGGTGTTGGAGACCAAGAGAAATCAGGATTTAAGACCTATGCATTTGGAAGTACCTACACTGAGTCAGAAGTAGTTACTTGCCAAAAGTATTCCAGAATCAAACCCTATATGATTGGATTACAATTGGTTTAATCAATATATTTTACTTCTATGAAAGTTTATTTTTCTAAATGTCAATAAGAAATCGATCCCCCGTCCATAAAGTCCACTTCCTAGAAGAATCCCTGTTCTAATTATTCAAATCATTCCTGAAGGTAAGTATGCCTTCATCAACAGATAAACAAGTGAACAAACAGACACATGGTGCAGAAAGTCAAAGAAACATGCTGGGTTGCCATTTCTAAAAGCTTTGGGAATAAAATATCCAGGAATGTAGAAAAATTTAATATTTTGTTTATAGTTATAAACAAAAGTTATAAAAACTTTTTAATATATATTTTAAAGAATTTGAACTCTTGTACATTAATTTTTAAAAATAGAACGCAGTATCATAGCTTAGATGATACAAACATCAATAGTTTATCTAGAGGCTCCTGGCTGGCTCAGTGGGGAGAGCATGTGACTCTTGATATCAGGGTTGTAAGTTCAAGCCCCATGTTGAGTGTAGAGATTACTAAAAAAAATAAATAAACTTGAAAAAATAGTTTATCTAGATATATTGTTAATTTAGCAGTGCTGTAGTGTTCCAGAAATGGAAATACAAAGCAGATGAAACAGAGGTAATTAATGTACCATAGTGCACTTATGGCCGTTATTAAAGAAGATGGTATCATCAGAGAGTAAAACATATTGCATACTATCTTCTTAGCAGGCAACATTTAGTATATGAACATAATTTAAATTTCTTTACAGGAATAGAATTAGGAAACATCCTCAGATGTGTTGAAAATAGGGAAGGATATTGGTACTCTGTTGACAACTAAAGCATTAATGTAATGTCAATAACATAATTTACACTTAAACTAATAATTAACAAAATAAGATTTTGTGGAAGAGAATAGAGTATTCCAAGATCTTTAAAGCCACTGGGACACCTGAGCGGCTCAGTCGATTAAGTGTGTGACTCTTGATCTTAGCCCAGGTCTTGATATCAAGGACACATTGGGGTCCACATGGAGACCACTTAAAAAAAAAAAATCATTTCTGGGGCGCCTGGGTGGCACAGCGGTTAAGCGTCTGCCTTCGGCTCAGGGCGTGATCCCGGAGTTCTGGGATCGAGCCCCACGTCAGGCTCTTCCGCTATGAGCCTGCTTCTTCCTCTCCCACTCCCCCTGCTTGTGTTCCCTCTCTCGCTGGCTGTCTCTCTCTCTGTCGAATAAATAAATAAAATCTTTAAAAAATAAAAATAAAAAATAAATAAAAAAAAATCATTTCTGAAAAAATGCATTCTTTAAAATTTTACCTTTCCCTCATTTCTTCAAATCAGAACAGTTGTCAGTCATGTTGGAATCCATTTCAGATATTAATTATTTTTTATTCAAATTCTTGATTTGGAAAACTGAGTATAAACAAAACAGATTTCTATGAACTTTCCTCTTTTTTAAGTTTTTATTTAAATTCCAGTTAGTTAACATGTAGTATTATATTACTTTCAGTAGTACAATTTTGTGATTCATCAGTTACATACCACACCCAGGGCTCATCACAAGTATTCCTGTTAACTTTTACCGTAACTGATATGATATAATCAAAAGAGAAAATTTATAAACGTTTTCCTCTTTTTGGTATGTCATAAATATTACTTAAAAAGAATATTGCAATTAAAAGATGGAATTATGGTGGAATTCAAAATTTATATCGAATATATTTTTTAAAGATTTTATTTATTGGGGCACCTGGGTGGTTCAGTAGGCTAAGCATCTGCCTTTGGCTCAGGCCATGATCTCAGAGCCCTGGGATTGAGCCCAAGCCCGGCAGCATCGGCATTGGGCTGCCTGCTCAGTGGGGAGCCTGCTTCTCCCTCTCCCTCTCCCCTGCCCCTGCTCATGCTCTCTATTGCTATCTCCCTCTCTCTCTCAAATAAATAAATAAAATTTTATTTATTTATTTGAGAGAGAGCAAGAGCAGGGCAGGGAGGAACAGAGGGAGAGGGAGAAGCCCCATATGGGGCTCCCTGCTCAGTGGGGAGTCCGTTTCTCCCTCTCCTTGCCTCTCCCCCCCCACCCTGCTTACTCTCTCTGCTCGCGCTCTCTCTCTCGCTCTCTCTCTCTCTCATGCTCGCTCTCCCTCTATCTCTCAGATAAATAAAATCTTTAAAAAAATAAATTTTACAATAAAAACTTTAGTAATAATTTTTAATGTAAATGGAATCAACCACTTTTTATCTAGAGTTGACTGTAAATAAATTTGTTCGATAATATCCAGGGTTGATGACTATGTAGAAAAAAAACTCATACTCTGTTATTTTTTTTAATAATTGATATATTTTGGGGTTTTAAAAAATATTTTATTTATTTATTTGACAGAGAGTGAGAGCACAAGCTGGGAGACAGAGGGAGAGGGAGCCCGATGTGGGGCTTGATCCCAGGACCTTAGGATCATGACCTGAGCTGAAGACAGCTGCTCAACCAACTGAGACACCCAGGCACCCCAGAAAAAAATTTCATACTCTGTTACTGGTGGTATATTCATTCCAACAAGACACCAGTTTAACATTATCTATTGAAATCTAAAACCTTCTGTTTGGTTTTATTTCTGGGAATTTTCCCTAAGATATATTTACACAGGATACACAGGTATGTGGATAAAAAGAAACTTCCAAAATAATAGGTAAAGTATGATTTCATTTGTGGGGCGCCTGGGTGGCCCAGCGGTTAAGCGTCTGCCTTCGGCTCAGGGCGTGATCCCGGTGTTCTGGGATCGAGCCCCACATCAGGCTCTTCCGCTATGAGCCTGCTTCTTCCTCTCCCACTCCCCCTGCTTGTGTTCCCTCTCTCGCTGGCTGTCTCTATCTCTGTCGAATAAATAAATAAAATCTTTAAAAAAAAAAGTATGATTTCATTTGAGGAGCAAAATAATATATGGAGAAAATATGTATGTGTATATATATAAATAAATCTCACGTTTGTATGTGCATAAAAGTGATTGCGAGGAGACATACCATAATGTTAGTCACAGTTACCTCTGAGGATGGAAGTCAGAAAGCAAGTGGGAGCAGTGATTTTTATTTTAAATAATTTTTATATAATTTTTTCCTCCTTGAACTTTTACGAGCATCAATTACTTTTATGGTATAAAAATTAAAGGTGGAAAAACACCTATTAAAACACATGTAGCACATTAGGAATACAAAAAAGAAAAGTGTGTGTATTAGTTTGAAGAATTACTGAGGTAACTGTTAGCTTCGTGAACCGAAGATCCATATCCAATTTGGCTTTAAAGCTTCCAAAATATTTTGTGTGGTGTGTGCACATAAATAGCTATAAAACCATACAGCCCATAAACATCTTCTTTTTTTCTACCTGAATTCTCTTTTCCCTCATCTCTGAATGTTTAAGTCCTACCCATACTTCAAGGCCTGGCTCAAATGCCAGCTCAGGTTTAGACATAATTATCATTTATTGATTGCCAGCTCTGGATATAGCATTACTCTATGTGCATGTTTTATTTCTTCTCTTCATTGTTTCAAAGCTTCGTGATAATCCTGTGACATAGATATGAGTCCTTCTCATTAAGTATGAAACAATGGGCCTTAATCAGTGTCATGTGTCATAGTAAGTGGTGGAGGTGCGAGGAAACCAGGTCTCTCGACTTTGAGTTCCAGATTCATTCTCCTGTCCTCCTCTACGGACTTTGCACTGACTTCTCAAACAGAAAGCAATATTTTCGTCCTCTCAAACCCTTCTAACATGTTGTCAGTGCATCTTAAGACACATCAATTTCTGCTTTGTTTCAGTTTATTTCAGTTATTCATGTGCAGCCTTGTATCTCTATATGACAATGAGAACTAAATCTAATAGTTTCAGCCCTTGAAGGGCATGAAAATCATCTGTGAACTCTTTTTTCCAATTTTTTTCTTGTGGTAAAAAACATATGACATAAAAAATGTACCATTTTTTATGATTTTAAGTGTACAACTTAGTGATATTAAATACATTTATAACATTATGCAAATCATCACCACCTATCTCTGTAACTCTTTTCATCTTGTAAAACTGAAACTCAACCCATTAAAAAATAACTCGCCATTCTCCCCTCCTCCCAGCCCTTGGCAACTACCATTCTATTTTCTGTCTCTATGATTTTGACTACTCTAACTACCTCATATAAGTGGAATCATGCAGTATTTGTCTTTTTGTGACTGGCTTATTTCACACGAATAACGTCCTCAAGGTTCATTCATGTTGTAGAATATGTGAAATTTTTCTTCGTTTTTAAGGCTAAACAATTTTCCATTGTATGTATATACCACATTTAGCTTATCAATAGACATTCGGATTGCTTCCATGTTTTAGTGATTGTGAATAACGCTGCTGTGACCATGCTATCCACATAGCTTTTCAAGAACCTGTTTTCAGTTTGGCGTGTTATATACTCAAAAGTAGAATTGCTAGATCATGTGGTAATTCTATTTTTAATTTTTTTGAGGAACCACCATACTGTTATCCACAAGAACTATATTATTTTACATTTTCACCAACAGGGCACAAGGGTTACAATTTCTTTACATCCTCACCAACATTTGTCATTTTCTGTCTTTTTTTTTTAATTATCCGGCTTAAAAAAAATTTTTTTTTTACTTTTAAAGATTTTATTTATTTATTTGAGAGAAACAGAAATAGCGACAGAGAGAATGAGCCGGGAGAAGCAGGCTTCTCATTGAGCAGGGAGCCTAATGTGGAGCTGGACCCCAGGACCCTGGGATCATGACCTGAGCTGAAGACAGACACTTAACCAACTGAGCCACCCAGGCGCCCAATTTTCTGTCTTTTTGAGAGTAGCCATTGTACTGGGTTCGAGTTGGTACCTCATTGTAGTTTTGACTTGCATTTCCCTGAAGATTAGTAAGACTGAGCATCTTTTCATGTGCTTATTGGCTATTTGTATATCTTCTTTGGAAAAATATCTATTTACACATTTTTTAATCAGGTTGTTTGTTTTTTGTTACTGAGTTTTAGAAATTCTTTGTATATTAAGGATATTACTGCTTTATCAGATATATGATTTGCAAATATTTTCTCCCATTCTTTAGGTTGCCTTTTACTGTTGAAATTGTCTTTCAATACAGAAAATGTTTAAATTTTTATGAAGTCCAATTTGCCTGTCTTCTTTTGTTACCTATGCCTTTTTTGTCATATCCAAGAAATCATTTCTAAACCCGATGTCATGAAGATTTGTCCTTGGTTTTATTCTAGGAGTTCCATAAGTTTAGGTCTTACATTTAAGTCCTTGCTTCATTTTGAGTTAATTTTTGCATATGGTGTTAGGAAAGGTCCAACTTCATTCTTTTGCATGTGGATATCCAGTTTTCCCAGCACAATTTGTTGCAAAGATTGTCCTTTTCGCATTGAATGGTCTTGGCACTCCTGTCAAAAATCATTTGACCAAATATGTGAGGGTTTATTTCTGGGCTGTCAGTTCTATTTCACTGGTCTATATGTCTGTCTTTATGCCAGTGCCACACTGTTTTGATTTCTGGAGGTTTGTAGTAAATTTTGGAATCAGGAAATGTGAGTCCTCCAGCTTTGTTCAAGATTATTTTAGCTATTCCATGTCCTTTATGATTTCATATGAACTTTAGGATGAGTTTTTCTATATCTGAAAAATTGGGATTTTAGTAGGGATTGCATTGAATTTGTAGATAACTTTGGGTAGTATTGACATCTTTTTTTAAGATTTATTTATTTATTTTAGAGAGAGAGAGAACGTGCAGTCTCTCTCACACACACACACACACACACATACACATGCACACACGAGTTGGGGGGCAGGGCAGAAGGATAGAATCTTCAAGCAGCCTCCCTGCTGAGTGCCAGACGTGGGGCTTGATCTCAAGGCCCATGAGATCATGACCTGAGCCCAAATCCAAGAGTCTGACACTCAACCGAGCCACTCAGGTGCCCTGGGTAGTCTTAACATCTTAACAATATTAAGTCTTCCAATCCATGAACATGGAATGTATTTCCATTTATTTATATCTTCTTTAATTTCTTTAAGTAATGTTTTACAGTTTTTATTGTACAGGTTTTTCACTTCACTGATTAACTTAGTTCATAAGTATTTTATTCTTTTTGATGCTATTGTAAACAGAATTATTTTCATAATTTCCTTTTCAGATTGTTTATTGTTAGTGTATAGAAATGCAGCTGATTTTTGCAGGTTAATTTTATATGCTGCTACTTTGCCGAGTTCGTTTCTTAATTCTAACTAATAAATAGTTCTTTTTTGGAATCTTTAGAGTTTTCTACATGTAAGATCGTATCATCTATGATGAGATTTAAGGCGCATTACTCCAGAAGATGGCACTTTGGCATATTGAATATTTCAAGCAAAAGGGGTTTGACAGAATGGCAGAAGCAGGAAGGTCATTCTGGCCTTCTTCTCATCCTTCTCCCCTGAAACAGGTCATAAAACTCTCATGTGAAAGATGCCCTTCCTATACCTAGAGGAAAGGAACACCCTTGTTTTCAAAGATAAAGAGACATTAAGAATCTGAACAAGCAGACCTTAACAAGTTTCCCTCAGTTTACTACACTTACCTCATACTCTTTGACTTACTGTATATCTTCATGACTGTCCACGCTTTTTAGCATAAAAATACCCAGGTTTAACTGTTTATTTGAGTCTTCTTATGAAAGCTCTCATATTACATAACGCTTAAATAAATTCGTATGCTTTTCTCCCCTTGATCTTTGTCCTTTTAATTTTCAGATGCCACCGGAGACCCTAAGAGGGCCAAAGGAAATCTTTTTCTCCCTTGTATCTGCAAATAGAGATAACTGTACTTCTTCCTTTCCAATCTGGATGCTTTTCATTTCTTTTTCTTGCCTATTTGCTCTGGCTAGACCTTCCAGTGCTATGTTGAATGGAAATTGCAAAGTAGGCATCCTTGCCTTGTTCCTGATCTTAGAGGAAAACCTTCCAGTCTTTCACCATTGAGTATGATGTTCACTGTGGATTTTTCATATATGGCTTTTATTATGTTGAGGTAGTTTCCTAGTTTGTTAAGTGTTTTTATCATAAAAAAAAAGTGTTGAATTTTATCAGATGCTTTTAGTGTATCAATTGAGATAATCATGTGTTTTGTTTTGTTTTAAAAAATGTTGAGCTGTCTTTGAATTCCAAGAATAACTCCCCCAGATCATGATGTGTAGTACTTTTTAATATGCTGCTAAATTTGGTTTTCTAGAATTTTGTCGAGGACTTTTGCATTGATGTTCATAAGGGATGTCGGTCTGTAGTTTTCTTTAGTTATACTGTTTTTGTCTGACTTTGGTATCAACATATCTGTGAACTTTTAAAAAATGTTCATACCACAAACCGATGGAATCCGACTTTCTGCAGTCGATGCCTGATTAACCGCGTATTTAAAACCGGCGTAGGTCATTCGGTTCACACCAAGGGTTGAGGACTGCTCAGCTCATCCACACCTGATCCACCTTTGAATGTTCATAGACCCTTGTGTGAAAAACAGATGTCCAATAACTATTTGTCCAAGTACAAATAATCATTCATGATCTTTGTAAATCCAAATATAGACTCAGAGCTGCCTTTACAGGAAGAAAAGTCCAAGAGGTCGGGCGATGGGGGACACTGTAAGGACCAGCCAGACACAAGCTCAAGGGAGGTAGCATGCTGTGCGGATAACGGGTAAAACAATTGGGGCACAAAGGTGTGTTCAAACACACTGCAGATGTTAACGTAAAAACAGCCAGAAGGAGTGAGGAGAACGGGCTTTTTAGGTCATTCTCTCAGGTTATATACTGCCCTTTATGATGACTCTGCTCTGTCTTTTCCTTTGAAAGTCATCCTTATTTTATCCATATCACACTTGAATAAAAATGATCGTGCTATCCTGGAAAAATAAAAGAGTTTGCGTTGGCTTCCCCAAATTCCCTTGAATTTATAAGATAGCAAAAGGAGACTAGCTAGTGCCTGGAAGTGCTTTGAACAAGGATGCATTTATGTGGGGTGGGGAAGAGGACTTAAGGGGACTACAGCAGGAATGTGGTTGAACGGGACTGACGACATATGCCTCATAAAATACGGTGTTCCTTACCTGAGGAACTGCCTATTAAGGGAATCTGTTTTTGTTAATATATCTGCCTGTTAGCCAGATACTTTTACAATAAAAACAACAACAAATCTGTGTGAATTATATTAACTATCAGTATAAGAATTTAGAGATCTTGTTGTAATTAGTTGTGATTAGATTTGACCAGAAGTGAGCTGCCCTTATTACACAGAAATGATAGAGCTCCCCACGATTAGTAAAGTATATGCCTGAGTTGTTTTTCATAATATTCACAATAATAGTCATTAATAGATATCTTTATGTACATAATCTGCTGTATAATAAGGATGTGTCATAAAATATACTTCCTACTCTTAATGGGCTTCCAGGCCCATGAGGGAGACATAACAGTGACATAAAAAGTAAATACCCAAACACTCAAAATAAAATGTAAATAAAACAAGCTCTGTGTTAATGAAATATACTCACCATTATTACTATATGAGTTCAGATGATCTGTCCCCCTCAGTTAAGCAGTTTGTAAGGAAACCAGATAGGTAAATAGATAATTTCAGCACAACATGGTACTAAGGTACTAAGGGCAAAGTACTAAGTGCACACAAAGCTGGAATATTTAGTCCCATCTGGTGTTCAGAGAAGGCTTGGAGAAAATGTTGCTTGAGTGGATCTGGAAGGATGGATATGAGGTTGACAGGTGAGCAAACATGGGCAGGGCTTTGCATGCTGCAGAAACAGCACAAGCAAGAGCCCATAAGTGGAAAAAAGCATGCCATGTTGAAGGAACATGCAGAATTATTACAGTGTCAAGTGCATGAATGGGATTTATGGGGAATAAGTCTGGTCAGGTTATGGAGGGCCTGTGAGCCATGTTAATAAAGAGTTTGGACTTAGGCTGTAGGCAATGGGAGCCATTAAAAGCATTTAAACAGGGGAGTGACATGATGAGATTTAATGTTTGCAAGTATCCAATTCTAGGTGTAGTATGGAGGACAGATTAAAAGAAATAAGACGGGAGGCAGGCTGATCACTTAAGATTATGATGCTATAGATTAGACAAAATAAAATCTTTAAAAAAAAAAAAAAAAAAGAAGTCAATTCTCCCCAAATTGATCTATAGAGTCAAAGCAATCCCATCCAAAATCCTAACAGTCTTTTTTGTGGAAATTGACAAACTAATTCTAAAATTTATAACGAAAATGCACAGAACCTAGAAGAGCCTAAATCACTTTGAAGAAAAGAGACAAATTTGGAAGACTGTATTAACTGATTTCAATACTTACAATAAAACTACAGTAATTAATTCAGTGTGGGGAAAAATTATTTAAAAATAAAATCTTTAAAAAAAAGGAAGAAAGAAAGAAAGAAAACTGGAAAGTGAACAGGTTTAGAGAAGAAGATAATCCCATCTGATTTGAGAAGGGGAAGGAGAAAGAGTAGAAGCTAGAGGAGGATGCAAGTTCGAGGGAAGTTTTTTGTTTATATGTTTTGTTTTGTTTTGGTGTGTGAATAACTTGATCATGCTCCTAGGCTAAGACCCAAGGGTGAGTGAGTTGAGAGGAAGAAATTGGAGATAAAGAGAGAACGTGTCTGATAAAGCAGGGTCCTGGGGAAAACAACACAGAGCAGAATCAGGAGCAAAGGTGAATGAGTGAGTCTGGAGCAGGAGAATGATATCTCGTCCTCTAAGACTTGTGGGAACGTTGCAGCCATGGTGGAAAATAAAGCCACATTTTTAGGAATGGGAGAGATCAGATATCTATTGCTTAATGAGCTTGATTTTTCTCTATGAAATGGAAGCCAGTTAGTGTGTTTAAGAGTCAAAGTCCTGTGCTTGGGGGCGCCTGGGTAGCGCAGTCGTTGAGCGTCTGCCTTCGGCTCAGGGCGTGATCCCGGCCTTCCGGGATCGAGTCCCACATCGGGCTCCTCCGCTGGGAGCCTGCTTCTTCCTCTCCCACTCCCCCTGCTTGTGTTCCCTCTCTCGCTGGCTGTTTCTCTGTCACATAAATAAATGAAATCCTTAAAAACAAACAAACAAAGTCCTGTGCTTGAGTAGATTGAGAAGAACTGTGAGGGAACCATTGCTGAGTGGAGTGGGAGAGAGTGCTTTCAAAGAATTGTTGAGGGGGTTGAGGATACAGCTAAGATTAGACATCGTAAGTTTGTAGTGGTGATGATCTGTAGTTGCCTAGTTTTTCCTCTCTAGCAGGACTCAGGAGTTCTAGAGACAATAAGTTACTGGGCTAGGTGGGAGAAAAAAGACGTGGGTACAAAGAAGTGGGGAGGATATTGGAGAGAGTGGTTTAAACAGTCAACCCTGCTGGTTGAAGTTAAGGAAGTAGAAAAGATAGGCAGTGTGGTAGGCTGAATAATGGCCCTCAAAGATATCCTAATCCACAGAACCTGTGAATGTTACCTTACAGGGGAAAAGCGACTTTGTAGAAGAGATTACATTAAGGACTTTAAGACAGGAGTTTAGGTGCCTGACTGGCTCAGTCAGTAGAGCATGTGGTCCTTGATCTTGGGGTCATGAGGTCAAGCCTTATGCTGGGCCTAGAGATTACTTAAAAAAAAAAAAAAGACAGAGATTTTATTCTGGTTATCTTGGTTGGCCCTCCATATCATCACAAGTGTCCTTATATGAGAGAGGCAGAGAGAGATTTTACAGTAAGAGAGAAAAAGAAGGCCATTTGACAACAACAGAAGCAGAGCATAGAGTGATGCACTTTGGAGTTGGAAGAAGGGGCCACAAACCAAGGAATATAGGTGGTCACTATAATCTGAAAAAGACAAGTTAATAGATCTCTCCTCAGCCTGCAGAAAGAATAAGCCTTGTGGAAACTTCATCTTAGCCCAGTGAAACTGACTTTTTACTTTTAGCCTCCAGAATTGTAAGAGAATACCTGTGTGTTTTTAAAGCCACTATGTTTGTGGTAATTTGTTACAGCCGCAATTGGAAACTAATATAAGAGGTGAAAGAAGACTTGTCAGAAAATCTGGACCTTGGAAGAATGGTAGGATATGTATAAGCAAAGACGAGGGGATGGGAAATGGGCGATAAAAACTGCAGGTAGGGAGAAGATGACAATGTCCACAGCGTATTCGGGAACCAGAAAACTAGCTTTCGAGAACACAAGATAGGGCTGGGAAATGAGGCTGGATTGGTAGGGAGTGCCAAAATGCTGAGGGCCTAGATTGCCTCCTTAGTGAGTTGGGCTGTGTCCCGCAGGCTTTGGGGAGTAGCCAAAGGAAGATGAACTTAAAATTGATTTATAAGATTTGGAACAGAGAAACACTTCAAATACAAAGACTAGTTAAGTTTCCAATGATCTTTGACTAAGGATAGTGGCACTTTGCATCCTTCAGGGTTCTCCATAGAAACAGAAGCAAAAGGAGATAGAGATAGATAGATGATTGATAGATAGATGATAGATAGATAGATAGATAGATAGATAATAGATGAGATAGCGACCTATCTATCAATCAACCTATCACCTAGTCCCTACAGAGAAAGAGACAGAGAGAGATTTATTTTAGGGAATTGGCTTAGGTGCTTGTGGAGGCTGACAGGTCTGAAGCTGGTAGGGCAGGCTGGAGACTCAGAACTTAGGCAGAAATTGACCCTGCAGTCTTGAGGAAGAACTACTTCCTCTCTGGGAAACTTCAGTTTTAGCTCTAATAGTCTTTTGGGGGGACCCATTTGGACCCCCAGAGTTGGTACAAAGATGGTCATGAGCTGAAGGTATTTGAGATTCAACAGATAGAGAAAAAGGCTTTCTCAGAGTTCTCCTTATCTGACTAACAGCAGCAACTTCTGGGAAATGAAGCTGCCATAAATTCCTCTCAGGGCAGATCTATTCCCAGAAGGGAGAAAGTGAATAAAAACCTACTCCAAATCCCTTGAACAAGGGAGGTTTTTTATGGCCCTGAAGGAGACAGAGAGACTACTCATACCTGTGGAGACAAACATTACTACAAACTTTCTTATCTCCTATTTATTCTCCCGAAAACTCAATTATCTTTCTAAAAGTCTTTGGTTTCCCATAAATGCCTTTCTCCCCATCCCCTTCACTCATTAAGATGGTATATAAGCTTCAAATTCTAACCACTCATCACTGACATCTCCTGCTATAGACACAGTGTGTGGGTAAATAAACTTCATTTTTTCCCCTCCTGTTAATCTGTCTTTTGTTAGTTTAATTTGCAGCTCCCATGCACTCGGACTAAGAGGGTAGGGAAAAATTTTTCTTCTCCTATATTTTAAACTGATTGGATGAAGTCCACCCACATTATCAAAGATAATATTCTTTACTTAAAGTCAACTGATTGTAGATGTTAACCACATCTATGAAATATCTTCACAGCAACACACACTTAGATTAGTGTTTGATTAAATAACTGGGTACTATAGCCTAGCCCAGGTGACACATAAAACTAAACATCACACCAGAGAAAGGAAGGATGGACAATGTGTAAAAAAAAAAAAAAAAAAAAAATTTAAGAAAATATTAGCAGGATTTGGTGGTTGGCTGGGGTATGGGGAAAAGAGAAAAGGAGGTCCAAAGTTTTAGGCTTGGAGTCAATGGGTTGCAACTACCCATCTCACATCTGTCCTACAGTTAACAATGATACACAAATTTCCAACTAACTGGTTGGGGTTCGGGATGCAGCATGTGGCAATGTAACAGAGGTCTGCATAGTGATGGTCAATGGCTTTGGCCCTTCAGGTGAGATGCTTTAGGAAAAAGTAATCCCAATGGAAATATTAACCTGGCTGTCATAGAAAAAGCAGTCTGTTTCCTAAGAATTGAATAATCAGTCAGAAGGAAGAAGAAAAAAAGAGCAAGAAATGACATGAAAACATTTTCTGAAACATGAAAAAAATTGTCACTTTCCCCTGGGCATTGACACACTGACTGGTATGTGCACTTGGTTCAATCCATTGAAATTTAAACAATTGGTGTAACCTTGAGCACAGGTTTACGAGCTTTCTGCATTTGACATAAGATTTATTTATCTGGGTTGGTGTTTTCCTGAGTTTCATTTCTATTTTTAGGTTTGGGTTTCTTTCCCAGTGACACATGGGTACTACTTGTAAATTATAAGCTTGGCGTTTTGACAACCGTAATAACGAAAACCTAAGTATGAAGATTAAAAATTCTGCCTGGCCAGGTTTTCTAGGGAGCCTGGATGCACTTCACTTACTCTGTTAGACTGGTAACTTGTTGCCAACAGAAACTTAAAGAAGCACTTTCTGCAATTAATATGTTAACTATCCTTAATGGCTTTGTTTTCTCCAGACAAGCTAACAGCCCAGGCATTAGTTTTTAGTCTTGATAAACTGGTTCTGAGAAATGAAAAGCATAGGAGTTCAGGAAAAAGAATACAACCAAGCAGTGAATCTGGCTGCAAAATGCTTTGCCTTCCAAGGTGAATTAAACCCTTGAACTTAGAAGCCAATATGACAGCCTTGATTTAATGTGTCAGAAATGATTGGTGACACAAGCTTCATAGCCTCCAGTCCAAATCCTTACTACACCAACCGAGGGCTTTCTACAGCCCCAAGGACACCAAGCCCCCCCCCCCCCCCCAGCCACTTACTCCTCAGTTCTCAGATCGGTGCTTCATTCCCTCTGGAGAAACTGTTTTCAATACTTCACTTGATTCCTCATGCTTTCCTCACGACGTCTAAATTGCACCTGCAGACCAATGGCCAAGCTAGGGGTCGAAGAGGGAGGGAATTAATGTTTGATATGGGCCCCTGCGATGGAAGGCACCATGCACCTTTTATCCAAGTCATCCCTTTTATCTGCTTTATCTTTCTACTTAGCCCTGTGAGCTAAGCATTATTATTATCATACCCATCTTATCAGCAAGCAAAATAAACTTGAGAGAGATGAAGTCTCACAGCTAATAAGTAATGGAAATGGGATTGTACTGCGGTCCTTTTGAATCCAAATATTGGTCCTTTGATCAAGCTGCATTACGAACTGTCATTTTGCCTACTTAGTTTATCAGGATAACTTCCTGAGAAAGGGATGCCTCTTCTGGGTTTATCTATCCCTAAGTGTACGTGAAGTACTCCTGTACTCCTACGGCTGACGTTTCCCAAAACATTTGTTTACTTAATACAAACAAAGAATCAACTTGGACCTCTGAACTGTTTTTACCACTTCCAAATGACACTGTCCATCTTCTGTTTGCGTGATGGAAGAGGAATGGGCTATTCAGCAAGCGCAGGACTCGGGGGGTGGGAGGGGAACACACAGGAGCCCCCTTCCATCACTTCTGTAGGAGGCGGAGTCACTGGCTCACAAGGGCCCGAGCTCTGAGATAATAGAAGGAGCTGCCAGTTCCGTTCCAACACCACCAAGAATACATCACACAGCAAAGTGGCAGTACCATGTCCATTTTTTTTTTTAAGATTTTATTTACTTGAGAAAGACAGAGAGAGCTCACAAGCGGGGGCGGGGAGGGGGGAAGGGGGAGGGGCGGAGGAAGAGGGATGAGCAGACTGCCTGCTGAGTGGGGAACCCCAGGCAGAGCTCCATCTCAGGACCCTGAGATCACGACCTGAGCTGAAGCCAGATGGTTAACCGACTGAGCCACCCGGGCGCCCTGGCAGCACCATTTTCAAGGGGATTTCATATGCATGATCTCATCCCAACTCCAAACACCATTCTCAGAAAAATAAGTTGCAGGAAACTCTTATTCTACCCTCCACTCTGTGTGCTGGAACAAGAAGAGGAATAATATAAGCCTGTTCCTGGTTAATTGCAGTTAATAAATGCATGATTTCAGTCTGATTGTCCACAGGAACCAGGTGGTTTCTCAGTCTCATTCTGACTTGTGAGGACATGAGCTGAATTATGTGAAATGACAGTTGATCTATGAAAGATGGCCAAGTGATGAATTCAGGGCACTTGAAAGTGTCTTTCAGAGCTAAACTTTTTTTTTTTTTTTTTTTTTTTTACTTAAGTAATCTCTACACCTAACACAGGGCTTGAACTCACGACCCCAAGATCAAGAGTTGCATGTGCTTCCTCTGATCGAGCCAGCCAGGCGCCCCCAGAGCTGAGCTTTGTATCTGCGCTTCTTTGCTTCCACTCTCCCTCCCTATTCCTGTTCCTAGGGCTTCGGGCTGAGGAGTGTGGTCAGAACATTTGTGATTATCTCATCTTCTACATCAGTCTCAAGGTCCATGAAACTACATATGTAAAGATCCAACCAGAGCTTTTCTCGAAACTTTGGATGTAGACTACCCAAGATCCGCCATTTATTAACCATGAAACCTTGTGAATCACTTAACATCTCTTGGTGTCTGTTTCTTCATTTCTAAATGACGATAACAAGGGGCGCCTGGGTGGTGCAGTTGGTTGAGCGCCGACTCTGGTTTCAGTTCAGGTCATGATCTCAGAGTCCTGATCTCATGTGCTCATGAGAGCCTCGCATCAGGCTCTGTGCTCAGTGGGGAGTCGGCCTGGGATTCTCTCTCCCTCTCCATCTGCCCTCCCGCTCACGCTCTCTCTCTCTCTCAAATAAGTAAATAAATCCTTAAAAAATATAAATGTAGATAACAAAACCTACCTTACAGAACTCTTAGGAAGATTAAATGAGGTAATAGCTGTGAAATTAAGATGCGTATTTAAGGTCACTCTTATACTTTAATTATTATTATTTCTTACTAAATGATACTTCGGGGCAAGGATAAATTTTACTAGGTTACTTCAATCATGCCACTTAGGCAATCGCCTATGGAACAGAGTTGGTACATTGGGACAGAACATTTCTCATCAGTATAGTGCTAAGAAAGATAGACATATGTTCCAAAGAGCTAAACTGTAAAATCAAAATACAGTGAAATGAATGCAAAGATATGCTGCCCCCTTTAAAGATCCTGGCTCACAGTTTAAACAAAGAAAATGACAATTTTTAATGTAAATGAAGCATTGTTATGTCAATCTGAAGGAGTCAGTGAGGAGGGAAGGTTGTGGATCAGCAACAAAAGCAGTGAAGCTGGAGGCAGATGTTGCCCACCTCAGCCCCGTCCAGAGGAGCGTGTGTCCTCTTCAGTCTCTTGTATCGTTATCCCCTTGCTCAGTTGGAATTATTCCCATCTGCAGTCATACATGCACTACTAACTCCTACCTTTAAATCATGCCCTTCTCGACCTCACATTTCCTTTTGAGTTACTGTCCCATTGCTCTGCTCCCCATAGAAAATACAGATTTTTTTTTTAAAGATTTTATTTACCTGAGAGAGAGAAAGTGATGAGTGAGAGGGAGAGGGGGCAGAGGGAGAGGGAGAAGGACACTTCTCGCTGAGCAGGGAGCCAGACACGGGACTCCATCCCAGAACCCTGAGATTATGACCTGAGCCAAAGGCAGACGCCCAACTGACTGAGCCACCCAGGTGCCCCATAAATATAGATTTTGAAAGCCTTGTCTACCCATCCTGACTCCATTGCCTACCTCCCATTCACTCTTCAACCCATCCAGTCTATTTGATGCCCTCATGGCCCCATTGGGGAAACTCTCGATGAGGTCATCCAAAGCCCTTCCGTTTGCCAAGTCCAGTAAACATTTCCATCCTCATCCTACTGGACTTCTCAGTCACTGATACATGTGACCGGTGCCCCTTCTAACACTCTCTTTTTGTAATCTGTGACACTGTACTCTTGTTTTTTCTGCTACTGCTTGGTGGTACCTTTTCAGTTTCCACTGTTAACACATTGGTTTGTAACCAACAACTGAGTGTGAGGAGTTCCTCCAATCTCAGTCTCCAGGTCCCTTTCTTAAGCAGTCTCATCCATTCCTACTGTTTTTTTCAAGTGGTTCACAGATTCACACCACCAGCTCAGATCTTTCACATAGCATAGGAGACTCACATCCATCTGGTATTTAATATCTCCACTTGGAAGTGCTATAGGCGTCTTCTACCTAACATGTTAAAACCAAAATCACTCTTTGATCTTCCTTGCCCTTCTCCTTGCAACATCCTTCTTCATTATTTCTCAATTCAGTTAATGGCAGTACCAACTGCCAGCAGCTCAAGCCAGTAACTGAAAGTTGTTCTTGATGGCTCCCTCTCCATCACCTACTGTACCCACACCAGGCCTGGCGCCATCAGCTCTGCCTCCCACGTGTAGCTCCAATCCAGACTTCTCTACCACCATCTAGTCCAAGCTACCATCTTCTCTCCTCTGAATGATTGCAAACCACCTCCTAACTGGTCTCTCTTTTCTCTCTTGTCCTTCCTCAATGAATTCTTTTTCTTCTTAAGGTAATTTGGAATTACCTTAAAGTTCTTCAGTGGCTTTCTATTGTGGAAAGTTCTATAGTGGCAGTTAGGACAGAATCTGGAATCCTTACATAGGGCTGTCATCTATGTCTCTGGGCTCTTTGCAAGCCTCTCTCTTCCCTCCCTTACTATACTTCGGCCATGCTTCGCCTTCATTTCTAGTCAAGCTCTTTCTAGCCATAGGACCCTGGCATACACTATTTCCCTTGCATGTAATTCTCTTTCCTTCTCTTGCCTTGCCTTTCATTTCTCCCCCATATATTCGTTGCCTGGCTAATTTCTACTCCCCTGGAAGTCTCAATACTCCCTCCTCAGAGAGGCCTTTCTAAATCTTCTGATCTAAAGCAGATCTCTGGGGGCAGCTTGCTGGCTCAGTCAGTAGAGCACGCAACTCTCGAACACTGGGTTTACAGGTTACTTAAAAATAAAATCTTAAGAAAATAAATAAAGTAGGGCTCTCATCATTTCTTCTCATAACTTTCCTTCATAATACTTACTATAATTTGTAATTATACATTTACTAGTATATTATTGACTATCTTTTCCCCCATGGACTGAAAGCTCCATGGGAGCAGAAATCACAGGTCTTTTGTGCACTGCTGTATACTCATCCTTACCAGTGTGCCTGAGACATAATAGGCCCTTAATAAATACTTGTTGAATGATGAATAAATTAATATCCTCCTGATAGGCATGTTACACTGTGAAAGCAGACATCAGAGCCTGATACCAGTAAATATATACATCATACAGCTGTGTAGATCCCCCTTGCTGGGATTCTAGATACGCCAACAAGTCTTCTGATAGTCCTTCTCATCTCTAATTCAAACATCTTCAGGTCCCATGGGGGCATAATGAAGTCCAGCTGAGCTTTAACACCAAAATTCCTGATTCGGTGGCTCCCCTATAGAGACACACGCCTCAGCCCCCCAAAGTGCCAGCAAGTATTTCTCAGAGTCCACCTCTCTTCTCCACTCAGCTCCTCTGCTTCTCAGGGAGGATGTCATCCTTCTCAGAGGCTCTCCTCAGGAGGTCCCCACATGATAAACCCCTCAAGGGTCACCTTAATGCTCTTTCTCTTTTGTCTTTGCTATGCTGCATGTATCTCCTAGGACTCTTTTCCTTCCAAGTCATTGAACCAAACTCAAACTAGTCCGAGCACAAAGGGGGCCTGATTCATTCTGTGAGCCTGGAAGAGCCGGGGCTGAGCAATGGGGAGAGTTGGAAGCAGGAACCCCTAAGCTATCTGGCCCTGGCTCTCTGCCTCTCATCTCAGCTCCTCTTCTGTTGGCTTCCTGCAGACAAGCTCTCTCCATGGATTTGGGGATGTAGCTGTAGCAGGTGCAGGGTTCCATGCCCGGGCCCCCCATCCCAGAGAGGGAGGGTTTTCCCCTATTAGCTCTCCCTAGAAAAACCTGAGGGAAGGGTATTAGTGGACCAGCCACATGCCCTGCTTGAGTGACATCTCAGTCCTCTGTGGCCAGGGGTATGGAGTCCTGGGTTTGGAGTGCTGGGGAATACTCTCCCATAGAAGGAAAAGAACAAGGGGCACTACCAGAAAAGGGGTTAAAAGGGTATGCGGTGACATTAGAATGTCTACTACACTATGTTTTATGTGCAGCAGTGAGCTGCCTATCATGGGTTGAAACGAAAAAGATACGTTGAAGTCCTCACCCCCAGTACCTCAGAATGCGATCTTATTTGGGAATAAGGGCATTGCAGATGTAATTAGTTAAGATGGGGGTCACAGTGGAGTAGTAGGAGCCATTAATCTAACATAACTGTTGTCTATATAAGAAAATACTATTCGTGATACTTGTTAAACAACAGGAAGGCGGATTTCATTCAGGGGTACTATCGCAATAGCCGTAGAGACCACTGCAATGGGATTTGGGGAGGGAGAGAGATTAAGCCGGACCTCAAACACACAATCAGGGAAATTGGGAATGTATAGCCAGGCAGCAGGGTGGGCGTCAGTAGATGGAAAATTACTCAGAGGGAGCATCAGAGGTAAGGAGGGATTTTTTGCCAAGCTAACCTAACGAGATTCTTGCCTCAGAGAGGCCAGAGCGAGCAGACGTCACGTGGGGGGTGGGGGGTGGAGGACCACCGTCTGATTGACGGAGCCGATCAGATATGGAGGGTGGGGAAATGTGGCTAAAACTGGGCGACGCACAGAAGGACATGGGACTCGGAAAGTTGAGGCCACGTTGAGAAGAGAGCTCAGAGCCTGACTGGAGCGTGGTCAAGGGGAGGATCTTTACCAGGCAGAACACCGTGTGAAGAAGGAGGCAGAGGCTGATGAGGGTGACACATCTATAAGCCAAGGGACGCCAAGGATTGCCAGCTGGCCCCAGCAGCGAGGAGAGAGGCACGGAACACATTGTTCCTCCGTGCCCTGGGCAGGAACCCTCCCTGCGATGCCTTGAGTTGTGAGCCTCCAGAACCACGAGAGAGTACGTTTCTGCTACGAAGCCGGCCGGTCCGAGCTTCTTGGTCACACAGCCCCGGGAAACTCACACAGGCCCCTTTCCCAGCTCCGGACGGCCTTCGGAGTCACATAGAGTTTCTCATGAAACCTCCCTTTTGACCGGCTTCGGACCATACCTGACTCCCTGTGGGGACTCAAAACCTAGTCCAGGAGTTCGGAAGGAGAACCGGCTGCGGGCCGTTGCCCCTGCTCCGCTGTGCCCCCTTCCCTCCTCTGCACCCAGCAGCCCCGGTCCCCTCAGGCTCGGGCGGCGCGGGAACGCGCTGCCGTGCGCCGCTCCTCCTGGCCGGGGGAGCTCTTTGATTGGGTGGCTCAGTACACTTGAAGTCGGGCCGTTCTATAGTTCATGGGAAATGAATAATTTGGCATTCTGTCTTTTACATTCCTGTCTTGGAGCTTCGTTAGTGAGTTAGTGTTTGGGTCCTGTTTGGGCTCCTGAATAATTTAAGATTCTGAATCTGCAAAGGTGAGACCCAAACTTCCCGGCCCCGTCTGACGGAAGGCCAGGTGACGCTCGACTCCATGACATCACATTGTTCCTTTCCACTGAAGTGTCCTCATGGACAAAATGGACTCTGGTTATAGACCTCTTTCCTGCCCCTGCACCACGCCCCTCAGTCCTAACTGAGGGTTAGAGCTGGTTGTTTTTCTACTTTATCCCTGAAAGCTGCCCTGATTTTATTTTATCTCAAATTTATTTTTATCCTATGGAAAATAAAATACTCCCAATAGATCAACTCTACTGTTGTCAGTGGTTGCCTCAAATCCCCAAGAATACTTGTCCTTGGGCATAGTGTTTTTAGACTAAGTAGCTCTGAGCGTCTGTGTGCGTGCATGGATGTTTGGCTCCAAATGAGCTGCTTTTACAACGTGATAACCTTGTGCCATATGTTGGGCAAATATCTTGGCCATAATTCACAGGCAACTGACACATTAATAGATCCTCTGCCGTTCTCATTGTGGAGACTTTGTGTTCGTGGCCTTTGTCTACCACGGATCTGACAGAGGGGCAGGATTAGCTCGCTGACGCTGGGAACACAGTTGACAAGGGATTTCGTGAAAACAAAGCCAAACAAACAAGGCTGCTTCCATAGGCACCTGGCTGAATAAATTAAACTTGATTGAATCCTCTGTTATAACGATGACAGAGAAGGAGGTAAAATATGCCTTGCCTAACAAGGTTCTTTAAAATCATTTACTATTCAAAACTTGCTATTCCAGGAGCGTGGAAACTTGGCCAGGCACCTTCCACTGGGTCTTTCGGGCTCTTGGACTGGATCTGGGCCCCAGAGGGGTTGTGCATCCTTCCTGAAAGTATAGTCACTGCAAGTCTTCGCTTCAAAACCAGTCCTGCAAATGAACCCAAGGCTCTTCTCCCCTCGGTCTGCCTTGGCTTCTGAGTGGCCACATGGGGATGCACTCAACGGAGGAGAATTTACATGTGCCCAGAAGGGCAAAGACGGAATTGAAGTAATGGTCTAAAAAGGACTTCAAAAATAGAGACAGAATAAGATGAGATGCAAGAAGAAAGAAGAAAAAAATAGCACAAAGGTTTACTAATAAGCTTGGCGTAAATAAACACCGTGCCATTGAATTTCACATTATCTATGGGTCTTTCATTTGCTACAAGTTGGCATTACCCGCCAGCATGAGGCACCCACGTGCAGAAGTACAAAGGAAGAAACATTTTTCATTTTGTAAAAATGAACACATACATGATTACACAAGGGCCCTGTGACAAGGTGAAAGTCTGCATTGTGTGATTTTAATACAGTCACAGACGTCCAAATAAAAATTCCCATCAACCTGCCATTGTGCTCTCTTCCCACAGAGAATGTTCACCAACAGAGACCCCGGACAAAAGACAGCAATGTAGGTTCCAGAAGAACAGCGCTGAAATACACTGGGATTAAAATGTTACTGAGCAGTGGAAGGAGTCGTTGAGGCGAGCTTTTCCCCTGTAGTGAATTGCAGCTGACCAGAGAATTAGCCATTCGTCTTGGTAGATGTGGGGCTGATGTTTGATTTCTGTGTGGGATTGGGGTGCACACCCCAAACAGGAAGTGACCAAGGGTCATATAGAGTAGAATAAACAAAGCAAGAGAGGCACAGAGAGGCAGCGTGTACGGCAAGATTACTTACAGAACCTGCTTCTGAAAACTGTTATTACTGTCATTTCCTAAGCTATATACTTTTTTAGCAAATTACCTAAATTTTATGGGCCTTGGTTTCCTCATCTGTAAAACTAGGGCCATAATACCACAGTCATTGGACTGTGGAGGAAATTAAAGAGGATTTATGTAAAATGGAACATATGAGACACAGTCTGCATTTGAAAGTATAAACTTCATACCTGCTTTGCTACAGGCTAAGCTGCAGGTGCAAAGGAGAACCAGTTAGGAAGGACAATGGGGCACCTAAGGAAGGTTCTGAAGTGTGGCCAAAGTTGGAGACTGCTATGTGAACTGACTAATTAAAAGCCTTTCTCCATATAGCTGTTATAATCACTGCTGGACCTCGGCTGGGGCTTTTGGCAAAATTTTTCTGTGAAGGGTCAGATAGTAAATGTTTTAAGCTTTGCAGCTCATATCCTGTCGCAACTACTCATCCCAGAGAAGCACAAAAGTATCCACGGACAGTGAAAAAATGAGCCTGATGGTGTTCCAATAAGACTTTTTCTTTTTTGGATGCTTACATTTGAAATTTCCTATAATTTTCAGGGGTCACGAAATATGATTCTCCTGTCAAAAAATTTTAAAAAATATTTTTATTTATTATTTTAGAGAGAGAGACAGCTTGCGTGGGAGTGGGAAGAGCAGGGCGGTGGGAAAGAATCTCAAGCAGACTCCGCGGAGCTGAGTGCGGAGCCTGACTTGGGCTCAATCTCTCAACCCTGAGATCATGACCTGAGCCGAAACCAAGAGTTCGACGCTTAACCGACTGAGCCACCCAGGCACTCCTCCTTTCAAATTTTTTTGAACTATTAAAAAATGTGAAAATATGTCTTAAGCTCATGGATCACACAAAAACAGGTGGCAGTGGGAGGCCAGTGGGGGCAGCAGTGAAATAAAGAGGATTAAGAGTACACAGACTGTGATGAGCATGGAGTAATGTATAGAATTGTTGAATCATTATATTGTACACCTGAAACTAATATAACACAGTATGTTAATTATACTTCAACTGAAAAATAATTAAACAAAACAAAACAAAACAGGTGGTAGGGCTGGATTTGGCCTGCAGGCCAAATGAAGTTTGCTGACCCCTGTTTTGGACACTGGATTATTTTGTTTATATTCATTATCTCCTTTAATTCACATATCAACCTGATGAGATAATGTCAGGAAGGGAACTCATTTTACAGAAAATGAAACTGACCTTGGAATCAGTTGTGTGACCTTGGGCAAATTTCTTAACATTTCTCCACCTCAGGTTTCTCATCTACCTTGCAGGCTTGGTACAAGATTAAATGAATTCAGACACAGAAAACACTTAGAACGGTGCCTCACACACAGTAGGCATCTCATAAATATTAACTATTCCTTCCCCAAGCATTGAAAACTTGTCTATAACATGGTTTTAATGAGTGCATACCATTCCATATGGATTATCATGATTTATTTAACAAAGTCTCTAATGGTGGATATTTAATTTATCCTTTGTTTTCTTTCCTCAAAAGGAACTCGTAACTATTTTGTGGAAAATTTTAAAGTGGAAATAAAAATAAAAATCGCTCATAATATCATTACCCAGAGATTATAACCGCGGGCATTGTTATGATATATGTTTTTCCAGGTTTAATTTTATCCTTAAACAAAGTCAGGGTTATACTGTACATACTGTTTTATAACCTGACTTTTCACTTTATCACAATAATGAAGGGCTTCTCAACCTCTAAGATCCTGACCTCAGAACTGTGGTCTCTGTCTTCTATTATCCTAGTTTAACTTCTGCTTCCCACCACCTCACAACAATTCCCCTAAGGGAGACTCTGCTGACCACCTGGCCTTGGCATCATATTTCTTACTGAAAAACTACAAATTGGCAGCTGGCTGGCACATCAGTCTTTTAGGAGTTTGGTTACCAGAAGCTCCCACTGTGAGCCTGAGTGATCACCTCCAAAATAGCAAAATAGGGGGCTTGGGGATCTTCAAAGCTGAGAATCTGGGACATTATGACCTCAATAAAGTATCACAGTCCTGTCTGAACATCCAAACCCTATCAGCCTCTTTTCCTATATCTTCCTTCCTTCCTTCCTTCCTTCCTTCCTTCCTTCCTTCCTTCCTTCCTTCCTCCCTTCCTTCCTTCCTTCCTTCCTACCTTCCTTCCTTCCTTTCCTCCCTTTCTTTCTTTCTTTTTAATTTTTTATTTAAGAAATCTCTACACCCAATGTGGGGCTCAAACTTACGACCCTGAGATCAAGAGTCACATGCTCTTCTGACTGAGCCACCCAGGCACCCCTGGGTGCCCCTATTTTTGCTTTCTTTAAGTCCCTTACCAATGATTGTACTTGATGAGGAGTATTTTTCATTTAAAATAGCAAACGACTCTGAGTAGCTCTGGTGGAGGGCAAGTTCAGATATTGTTGTTGGAAGAAACTAGTTGAACATAGATGTCCCTTTGGAGTAGTATTTGAAGTGCTGACTTTAGTTATATAAAATGCCAGATTACCCCTCCCACTGTCAAACTACCTTTTTATACTTCTTTCTATTTATCTTATCAAGGAGGTTATATGTAGACTTCAGAATTTTGATCTGCTCTTGACTACCTTGGTCTACCAAACTATCGTAATTTTTCATCATTGAGAAAAAGTCGAAATGTTACAAGAATGCAGGTTCTGTGGGTATAGAAACTTCTGCTATTGGGGCTCCTTCTATTATTACTGGCTCAGTCAGTGGAACATGTGACTCCTGATCTCAGGGCTGTGAGTTCGAGCTCCATATTTGGTGTAGAGGTTACTTAAAAATAAAATCTTTAAAAGAAAAAAAAAAACCTCTTGTTGACTTAAATATCGAAATATCTCAAAACAGTATGTTTGGCTCCTCTTCTGATGACACATAAAGTCAGGCTCTAGTGAGCGCTACATCATAAAATGGGTTGATTTGAAAAGTGCACTGAGAGGCGCCTGGGTGGCGCAGTCGGTTAGGCGTCTGCCTTCGGCTCAGGATCTGGAGTTCCAGGACGGAGCCCTGCATCGGGCTCCCTGCTCAGCGGGGAGCCTGCTTCTCCCTCTGCCCCTCACCCCACTCTTGCTCCTGCTCTCTCTCGTTCTCAAATAAATACATATTTTAAAAAAGAAAAAGAAAAGAAAAGAGCACTGAAATGCATGACTTGATATCCTACCCACAGTGTCTACTCTGGGCAATGGAAAGAAAGTTGGATACAACTGATTTTTGAAGACAGGTGTTTGTTGATCTGGAAACTGAATGGTATTTGTGGGTGCTCAGAGTCTGCAGATGTGCTGAGATGGCGGCCCGTCTGCAGCACGTCGGCCATGGCATTCGGCGAGCTCTCTGCGACGGGGGCGCTTCCCTGTCAACCCTGACAGGGCCAAAGCAGAGGCACAGAGACTGGAACACGAGCACGAAAAACACCTTACCACCTGGGAGTCAGTGGCAGGTTGAGGCACATCCCTTCCTCGGGCATTTGAGCAGCTGGTTTCCATAGCATGACTCCAGAACAGCAGAAGGAAAAGAGTCAGATTAAAAACCAGTAAATCAGCAGCCCCCTAACATCACCCTCAACCTTATCCTACTCCGTCTCCTGCCAAAAACCAAACAAGACTAATGCAGCGCTTTCTCAACTAGATGTCAACAATCTTTTGCTTTCTGTATTTCCCAGGAAAACTTACAAAGATTGTTAAGGTCTTTTTAAAACACACAAGAACAATATGGAACACTGACTACTACTGTAACATGCTGTGCATGTTCATGTGTGTGATTTATTTAATTTAATCTCAAAATAGGGGGAAATAGCGCATTCGCAGACCCCACTAGAGGATGAGGCCCAGGATGGCCAGGTGACACAACCAGGATCAAATCCGGTAAATGGCAGATCTGCCACCCCCAAATCCACGTCCTTCCCATTATCACACTGCTACGTGTCTGGAGCACAGCTGATGGATATAACCTTCCTAGCAACAGTGAGCCACTGAGCAGAAGGCAATTACAAAAGGAAGGCCCAGAGGAAACTTGCCCCTGAATGCCAGAGTAGGGCCGACAGGACAGAAGCACATGCCATAGGTGTAATGTTATTAGAAGCTTCTCTTTTTAACTAGACAGAGGTGTGTTCATAGACAGGCATGCCTCTTAAACATTCATTCATCCTGCTTGGATGTAACAGACTTGTTGGCAGACTGTCGGAGGGGAGGGTGGAGGGCCGTAGGAAGTGTGTGTGTGGGGGGGTGGGGAGACGGGGGAAGTTGCCGCCCTTGTAGTGTAGAGCCGGCGCAGGGTAACAGAAGGCCATCGGGAGGCCAAGGGCACTGCTCCCTGTCTAACAAAGGGCAGGAGAGTGAACCAGAGCCCGGAGGACACTGCTGTTATCAGCCCCAAGGGAGGTGCCACCAAGCACTCCGGGAACCCAGAGGTGGCCCCTCGTTCAGATCTCAGGTTTAGGTCAGAGATAGTGAGTGGCCTGTGGGTTGAGACACCAGAAAATGAAAGCAACAAGAAGTACTTGGGCTCTTTTTCTTTTTTATCCCCAGGGGACTCACAACCGTGTCCTCCTGGCACAGTTCAGTTGGCTGCAAATAAAGGTGGAGGAACCGGACAGTTCAAAGGCAGAAGGCAGCTCTCCCTCCCACCTTTCATTCAGAAAACCCACAAAGTGCAGCCTCAGGGTGTGTGTGGAAGGAGCAAGCAGAGACTCCACCCACTCTCCTCTGAGTAAAGGGCAGCGTGCCCGAAGTGTGAGTGGGCATGCTTCTTTTTGTGCGCGCATGTGTGTGGTGTGTGTGTGTGTGTGTGTGTGCGTGTGTGTGTATGTGTGTGTGTGGGTGTCTCAGGGAGGTGAGGACAGCTGGCCGCAGGCTCTTCCTTGGGTTGCAGCTGCACTTTGAGGCAATCACTGTGGACACTGCGGCTGTACAAAGGAGGGGCCGAAGCAGAGCAGGTATTCAGAGTCTTGAGAAGGAAAATGGTGACTTTCCTCCCTCTTTTCCTCTTTTTCCTTATAAAGCCCATAATCTAGGGGTAGAGATATGGATAAATCCCTAATTAATTAAAACTGAGAGCTAAGTACTGGGGAGGGCAGGTGGAAATACCACTGGCTCTAAAACTCAGAAGGGCACTGCATTTGGTGTGGAGGAGGGCAGGGGTCCAGCAGTGGTATTTGTTATCTATTTCTGAGTAACAAATTAACAAAAACATAGCTGCTTAAAACAACAAAGGTTTATTATCTCATAGTTTCTTTGGGTCAGGAATCCAGGAGTGGCTTAACTGGCTGCCCCAGGGCTGAAGGTCTTCGAGGAGGTCGCGGATAAGGCTGACTGCTGGGGCTGCCAACTCATCTGAAGGCTCAGCTGGGGGAGTACCCGATGCCAACCTCACTCACATGGTTGTTGACAGGATTAGGTTCCCCACAGACTGTAGGCGGGAGGCCGCCCTCTGTTCCTTGTCACGTGGCCCTCATCATAGGGCAGTTTGCAACACGGCAGCTTCTGCCACATTCTGTTCTTCAGAATCCCAAGGGCACGAACAGTAGGAGGCAGGGATCAGTGGGGGCCAGCTTGGAGGCTGCCTGTCATAGTATCTGAGCTGAGATCTGCCAAGTGAGCAGGAGTCAGCCTAGGCAGGAGGGGAGGGAGGGAGTCGGGAATGGCAGGTGTGGTAGCCTGCAGCTGAAATTCAGTATGGCCAGGCAGAGGGTGGCTCACATGGGTGGAAGGATGTGATGCACAGACCAGGAGGGAGGGCCCAGAAGTTGTAACACCCTTTGACCCAGACCTGGGAAGGTAGACTCTATCCTGAAGGGATGGAAAGCTTCATGATGGAAGCTAAAATTTAAGATTCAGCATTAGAAAGATTATATTGCTAAGAGGAGAATGGACTGGAGGGAGTAAGAGAAAGAGGGAGGCCATCAGGGGTTTGAACTAAGGTGGTGACTGGAGAGACGGGGTGGAGTCAAGAGATATTAGAAGTTGAAATCTGTTAGTTTTGGGGACGGATTATTTACGGTCTGTATTCCCCTTCTAGAATACAAGTTTTTGGAGGACAGGGATTTTTGTAGTTTCTGGTATTCCCAGTGCCTAGAATAGTGGCTTTAAATGAATGAATGGGGTTACCCCTACGTTTGTGGCTTGACTAACATAGTAGAGCCTTTCTCTGAGATATAAAACACAAAGAACAAGGGCGTCCGCTGGCTCAGTAGGAAGAACATGTGACTCTTGATCTCAGGATCGTGGGTTCGAGCCCCACGTTGAGTGTAGAGGTTACTAAAAATAAACAAGACAAACCCACAAAGAACGAAAATGGCTAGGAATGTAATATTTGAGAAACACGGAGTCTGAGGTACTTTGTGGGATACCTAAGAGTAAAACGCTCGGTAGGCAGTTGACATGTGGGCATCTGGAGACTTTCCAGAGAAACAGTGAGCACTGAAGGTCTGAGAGTCACAGCACCCGAGGCCAGTTGTGGGAGTGGACATATGGCCCCGGGCTGCTACCTCAAGTTTCCAGGGCCCTAAACAGCAGCAGGGCTTTGAAAAACAGCATAGGAAGAAAGACCAAAACATGCTGCCAAAGGGAGAAAGCAGGAATCTCGGAAAACCAGAGAGGACAAAGGGCGGCGACAGCAATGGCATCACCCAGCATCGAGAGTTACGCAAGGAAGGAATGAAGAGCTCAGGAAACTCAAGCCCCGGGTGGGTGGGGAGGGAGGCAAAAAGAATGTTTTCCAGAAATTTAAAGCCTTATTTAACATTTTAGAAGTTAAAACTGCCATTTCCAAATTTCATAATTTCATTAAAAGACAAACAAAATAGATAAGCATTTGGGCATCAGTCCCTTTTATAGCAGCAACTCAAGAATCACCAAGGAGGCTTTTCAAAAACACCAGCTTCAGGTACCAGCCCTGCAAAATTAGTCTCCCAAGAGGGAGGGAGGGAAAACTGTAATTTTTTTAAAGCTGCCAAGTGATTTTAAAGTGTGACAAGGTTTTGAAATCATTCATTGAAACCTCTAAGAACTGGCTCATATTTGGCTTGAGCCCCTTTAGAAGAATTAAAGTGGCAGAAAAATTCATAGATTGCTAAGCTGTTAGAAGCTGATTGTTGAATTTCAGACTTTAATAGAAAAATAAAAGGTGGGGTGTGCCTGGGTGGCTCAGTCGGTTAAGCAACTGACTCTTGATTTCAGCTCAGGACATGATCTCAGGGTCATGAGTTCAAGCCCCGCATGGGGCTCTGCGCTGCGTGTGGAGCCTAAGATTCTCTCTCTCTCTCTCCCTCTGCACCTCCCACCGCTCTCCCTCTATTAAAAAAAAAAACAAAAAACCAACAAACAAAAAAACCCAAAACTTTAATAGGAAATTTAAAGTAATCAAGAAAAACTCCCCCACAAAGCTAAAAAATAAACCCATAAAACACATCCCCTACGTTTATTATCAGGAAAATGCTGATGATTGTCATTAGGACTATAAATTTAGTGGAGCGTAAATGAGAGCTAGATTAGTAAATAAAACAGCCTGTAAACATTGGTAAATCAGTTATCCTCTTGGGTGTGGTTTGCAAGAGAACCCAGTGGATATGTGAAGGGCTAGGGAACAGCGTGTGGCTCTGACTGGGCGAGAAGTCCCCACAGTTCCACAGCCCCCAAAGCTCCCCAAAGCACCATCACCCCACCTTCGGAAAATGCCAGTTACCTCCTGCCCACTCCCAGAGCACAGCCTGAGCTCACCTCAGCGTCCGCTTCCTTACAACTTTCCTTTGTCCCTGGCAGTTTAAGTGTGATCCTCACAAGCCCATTAAAAGCCCCTTCCGGGTCCCAGGCCTTGTAAGTGCCGCAAACACACAGCGGCCTTTCTAGTAGGAAGTCTCCAGAGCCCTTGAGGCCTCTTGCTCTCTCCCTCCCCGCCAGGCTGGCAGCCGAGCTTCAGGGACTTACCCTCCACCTCCACCACACAGCCTTCAAGCTTCACCACTTACCCCCTACCCCCCCTTCCCATGACGGTGAGTTGAAATCGTTTTCCTATTTCTACTTTTCCCTGCTGTCCTTGAAGATAAGTATACAGATTTTTCATTTGTTGTATAACATTCTTTCCTCATCAGGAAATGAAAATAACCATAGGGAAGCAAGTAAGTCACAGCTCTCCCTCGCTTGCTCAGGGGAAGCCTCTGCAGCAAGGCTCAGATGTTTACATCTTCAGATCAAATCATACCAGACATTTGGTGCCCTTTGATTTCACCTTGCTGGGCAGAATGCGCCTGGTGTCAATGGTCTCCTTTCCCACATTGGATTTCTCTGGGCTCCTTAGAGTATTTCTTTAAAATCAGTCCAATCTCTACCTAATTAGCCCACAAAGAGAGGCAAACAAAATGAGATATAATTTTCGTTCTATCAAGATGGAAAAAAAAAATAAAGCAGAAAGAAAGAAAAAGAAAGAAAGAAGGAAGGAAGGAAGGAAGGAAGGAAGGAAGGAAAGAAAAAGAACAAACGAAGCCTGATGATACCGAGTTTTGGCCAGCTTGCTGGTAAACTGACTCACTCTGGCGGGGCTGGAGGGACTCTGAATCAAGAGACTTAACCATGCGCTTACCCTTCAACCCAGTAATCCCACTTCGAGGAAAATATCCTAAGGAAATAATCAAGAGATGCAGTCAAGGATATAGGCACAGAGGATATTCGTTGCAGAGCCATAATTGAGAAAAACTGGCAAGGGCTTACGTGCCTCCCAGGTGGGCCTGGGCTCCGCAAACCCTCCTACATCCCTGTGATGGAACGGGGCTCAGGCAGCGGTGCAGTCCTCCGCTCGGCGAATATGAGGTACCTACTCTGCATTAGGCACTCGGTCGGGTACCCAAAACAGGTATGCTCCCCCCCCCCGGAAGATGCACCCACGAAAATTCAGGATCTCGGAAAACAATTTGAAACTGTGGACGTTATGTTCTGGGGGGAAGCAGGTTACACACTGTGTCACCCCTACTCTCACACCGCCTGCCACAAGCAGTTACCGAGTCTGCAGAACATTGCCTTCAGGGGCGCTCCCCGCTCGACCTCTCCTTTCCTTTTCAAAAGCAGGTCCCAAGGCGCTGAGTAACCTGATCACAGCGGAAACAGCCGCGACGCGGAAGTCTTCCGATTGGTTTCCAGTTCCAGGAAGTTGCCGACTTCGCGCAAGTCGCGTCGCCTCTGGGACTGTTTCTAATCAGAATGAAAGGGCTGCACCAAGCTTTCAGACTGTTTGAGTCCGCTCGTGTTTGGCCCTGGGACGGAGCCCTCCGTCGGTGAGGGAGTCCGAACCCGCGTTATGGGGGGGGCGGCGGGGCGGGAGGCTGTGGACTCCCAGAGGGTGTGTGCGTGTCTGTTTGGGGGAGTTCCAGAACACAAAGACGGCAAGGGACCATCTAGCCCGGAGGGTAAACGCGTGAGCAGACAGCCGGGCCTGCGGGGGCTGCGGGGCTCGGGGGGCCGCGGGCTAGGGGCCAGGCCGGCTCCCCGCACCCGGCTCTCCTCCCCCGCCGCCTCCAGGCCCGCGCGCTGGCTCCCGCGCCACCTCCGCGCTCTGAGTTGCTCCTTAATGTGAATGCATAACAGCTCGCAGCTGTGGGCGCTTGTCGGTGCCACACATGGTGTAAGCGACTGAGTCACCTCACTTTCTCGCCGGCCGAGTAGGAGGTCTGTGCGGCTACTCGCGGCGGCTTAGGACGGTTACAACAGTTAGACCGAGTCACGTGGCTCGGCCCCGGGCCTGGGCTTCACCTTTTCACAGCCAGCCTTCCTCGCTTCCTGAAAGGGCGGTGGGACAGTCCCCCCCCGCCATCCCTCGTTCCTATCGCCGAAGACAGGAACAGGGGTCATTCTGGTGCTTACGGTTTGTTGCTCACCGCCTGGGGGACGGTTGCTGCAGTTTATATAAGTGACCTTAGAATCCACCGGAGCCCCCTGCTTCCCTTCAGAAACTCCCTTTCTCCCGGCCCTGGTCCCCCACAGCGCCCTTCCGCCGCCAGGGTGAGGGGTCGGCTCGGAGAGGCAGGCGGCAGGAACAATAGGCGCCCTCGCCCCGCACGGCGGAGAGCGATTTGCATCTCAGAGGAGCTCCGATCGGGACTCCGCGTTTGGATGCTGACCCTTGCGCTGATGACCAGCTTCAGGAATTTCCTGCGACCTGTTAAGGTTTGCAGCTCGGAAGCAATAGGAGGCTTTGACATTCGTGTCCACCTCATTCAGGGATCTAAAATGGCAGGTTCGTGGCAGGGCTCTGCGCTCCATGATGCTGCACGAAAAGTCTGTGTCTGCGCACGGGTGCGTTTTTCTGAGGAGAATGCTCGTAACTTTCCTTGGTTTCTCAAAGCGGCTCACAGCTGCCCGAAGGTTAAGAACTTGAAGTGACAAGTGAGCCACACTGAAGGGGAACAATGGGGCAAACGCTGTGGGAGGAGGAGGGGGAGGAGGAAAGGGAGAGACTTAACTGGGGGGAGATGGGGGCGGGAGGGAAGACGATCAGGTGAAACTTCTCTGAGAGGCAGGATTTGGGGGATGGGAGAGGGAGGGAACATTCCTTCTACTCTTACTTGGGGCCGGGCACTGTTCTAGACTAAAATTCATGAGGATTAATTAATTCTTGTAACAATCCCATGAAGTGCATAAGATTGTTCTGACTTTGTAGATTCATTCATTTAGTAAATATTTATTGAGCGATTATTATGCTGGCACTGTCCCCAGAGTTGGGGATACAGCAGTTAACAAAACAGCCGAAAATACCTCCTTTCATGGAGCTCACATTCCGGGGGGAGGCAGGCGAGGAACCTGGGCTCACAGAGTTATACAAGGGTCCTCAGCTAATAAGCAGTAGACATTTGAGCCCAGGCAGTATAGCACTGGAAGCTGTTTTATTTATTTATTTTTATAATGACTCTGAACATTTGAAAACTAAAAATTTCTGTGCAACAAAAAGCCACCAAAAAAGATAGAAGTGAGAAAATATTTACATCAGATCGTGCAAAGAATAGCTTTAAGAAGTTTTCAAACTACACATCGAAACCAAAAATAGACATTTAAAATGAAGAAATGGGCAGAGATTCCTAAAATAATTTACAAGAGAAAATATGAATGATCAATAATGTTGAATCCTGGCTTCCTGACTTATCAAAACAATCCGTTTATTGCTTGCATAGTGAGGGAGAGCATTACCTTGACTAGCCTGAGCAGCCTTCAGAGGGCAGAGGGCAAAGGGCAAAGTCTAGGTATTTACTGAGCTTTTGAAGCCTGGTCTAACATGGATCTTTCAGTGGGGGTGGGGGATCATGATAAAATACATTAGGATTGAGGGACACAACCAGGCAAGAATATTAAGAAGAGGCATTTAAAGAGTCATAACAGCATGTCATGTGGAAACCTAGAAGCTTAAAATGCCAGTTGGCCTTCTTCGAAGGATTGTGTGGCTGTGACTGCAGTCACGTGTCTCTCTTTACACTAGGCACTTGTTGGGTTCGTCCAGATTTGCCTGACCTGCATCTAGCTTTTGGCCTAGAGTATACAACATCTTAAGATGCCTGAAGTGCTTGTGGATAACCAAGTGATGAACTAAGCCCACTGAATGAGGTAGAAGGGAATGATGGGTAAATCAAGTTATGGGTTCCCCTCACTTTTTTTTTTTCCATTTTAGTTTCAGTGCCTGTATTCTCAGCTTTTCAATTAGATTTTAAAAGGCTTAAATGAGCTTTATTGAGCTATCAAGACATTCAACAAAGTTCACATACTGAAAGTGTACAGTTTTGGTAATTTTGACACATGTATATACCTATGAAACTATCACCTATAATCCAGATTATGAATATATCTGTCACCCCCAAAGTTTCCTTGTGCCTCTTTATCATCCCATCTGCTCAGCAGCCCCTGTCTCCAAGCAACAACCCATTTGTCTTCTGTCACTGCAGATTCTTTGCATTTTTGTTTGATTTTATACAAATGTAATCCTGTAGCATGTATTCATTTTTTTACCTTTTTTTACTCAGAATAATTACTGTGAGATTCATCTGAGTTGTTGCATGTTTCTGTAGTTTATTCCTTTTTATTGCTAGTAGTACTCCATTGTGTAGACATATCATAAATTGTTTATCCACTCATCTATTGATACCAGTTGGGTTAATACCAGTTTTTGGCTATTACAAATAAGACTGTGATGAACATTCATATACAAGTATTTGTAGAGATAAATGCTTTTACTTCTCTTTGGTAATTACCTAGAATAGAATGGCTTAGTCATATGATAGGTGTGTGTCAGATCTTTTAAGAAACTGCTGAACTTGTTTTCTAAAGTGATTGTCCCATTTTACATTCCCATCTGCAATATATGAGAATTCCAGTTCCTCTACATCCTCACCAACTTTTGGTATAATCGGTCCTTTCAATTTTAGCCATTCTCGAGGTGTATAGTAGTATCTCATTTTAGTTTTAATTTGCATTTCTGAGATAACAAATGGTGATAAGCATCTTTTTGTGTGCTTTTTGATATCCACATATCTTCTTTGTTAAAGTGTCCATTCAAATTATTTGCCCCTTTTTGTTGTTGTTGGGCTGTTTATTTTATTGCTTTTTTTTTTCTTAAGATTTTATTTATTTGCTAGAGAGAGAGAGAGAGCACAAGCAAGGGGAGCAGCAGGCGGAAAGAGAAGCAGGCTCCCCACTGAGCAAGGAGCCCAACGCGGGACTTGATCCCAGAACCCTGGGATCATGACCTGAGCTGAAGACAGACGCTTAACCAACTGAGCCATCCAGGCATCCCTATCTTACTGCTTTTTGAGGGTTTTTAAAATATATACTGCATATAAGTTCTTTATCAGATATGTGATTTGCTAATATTTTCTCCCAGTCTGTGGCTTATCTTTGCATTCTCCTAATAGTATCTTTCAAAGAATGTTCTTTTTGGCAGAGACTACTTAGTCCCAGGCCTGGCCTTAGTCTCCTCTCCTTTCACACCAGAGGCCTTTGCCACAAATATGCTCCCCTAGGTCCTTGGTTAGGCCAAGAAAGCACTCAAGCTTGATTTCTCTCTTCATATTTATTGGAGCTGGAGTTACTGGAGCAGCAGTGTATGTCTTGTATCTGGCATTGTCCGATCCAGATATCTGTTGGGATGAAGAGTAACCCAGAACCCAGAATAAAGTGTGTCCTAATGATCAATGCAAGTTCTACTCAGTGAATGTAGATTACAGCAAACTGAAGAAAGAGGGCTCAGACTTCTAAATGAAATGTTTGACTGTAAAACTGCTTAGAATGAAGGTCTTCCAGAAGTCATTTGTACAATTTTCTGCTTAACCAAGAACTATTTCCCCTCTAAATGCTCAAAATCATGTTGATGTGCTATGTTGGAGTTTTACCCTGATTAATAAATATCTCAAACTTGAAAAAAAGAAGAGCATACATTCTTAATTTTTATGAAGTCCAGTTTATCGGTTTTTTTTTTATGGACTCTATCTTTTGTTGTCATATCTAAGAAATCTTTGCCTCAGCCAAGGCCATTTACCTTTGTTTTCTTTAAATTTAAAGTTTTACAATTTTAGGATTTACATTTATATCTATGATGCAAATCAGGAAAAGGTTTTCTTTGATCATCTAAATTACTTTAAAAATTTTTCAAGTCACATTCAACATGGGTCTGACAGAAACATGGACAAGTACATTATGAAGCCTCCACCACCCTGCAAAAAGCATATGAAAAACAAGAACAAGGTTAGAGAAATTCAAAACTAAGTTGCCCAACTTACGACTACACAAGGTTGTCTAAATGTGCCTATCATTAAGACTCAAGGAGGTTTCGTGTATGGTAATCAATCAAGTCTACCTGCACCACAGTTTGATCTCTATTCAGTCAAATTGCTTCAGCCAGCAGTGTTCTCGGGTTCTCCACACTATCCACCAAGCCCTTCACCTTCGGATAAGCAATGAGCCTTTCCAGGGGTATAAAGAACTTCGTTCCCACACTGCAAGTTTTGGGGGACTGCTCTATTTGGCCTCTTCGAGCTTCTGTGAGGGTTAATCTATGCCATTGGATGCAGCTGCCTTCTGGCACCGCTCAACCGCGCTCCCTTTTCTTCGGATCCAGGAGAAACCTGACTTTCATGAAGTCAACTGCTTTTTAACACCTCAGCACTCAGAACAAGCTGGAGGTATACTTTTTACTGTCTCGGGTATGAGGTTGTCAAAACAGCTTTATAAACATGTTCCTGTGGCTCTGAAATGCACAATTCAGTTGCCTTTGCTATGTTTTTCTGTAAGCCCCTATCTATGTACAGTACCAACATGCTCAGCTCCCGTTGGTGGAGCCCCCACACCAGTAAACTCAACAGAGTAATTGTAGAGATTTGCTACATCCAAAGCCCACATCTGAAACTGTATTCTGTTCCACTCAAATTTGTGATCTGGCTTCCTAAAGGTTGATGTTGGAAACAGAGATTGAATGCAGAGTTTGGTGTGCTGATGACAACCATACCTGGAGAAAAGTACCCAAATACAGCTTCAAGAAACTTGACCAGATCTTCAGAATCTAAGTGTTCTATCAATTCAATACATGCTATCAAGTCAAATCCAAGCAAATGAGAGTCTTTCTGTACAGCAGAACCATGATACAAAGTTATAGTCAAACCTAGGTCCCAAGGAGCTAGATAATCCCCAGCTGTTGGAGTCAACTTGTAAGGAATCGGCAGCAATAATATCTACTCCAACGAGATGTTCAGTGCAACTGTGGAATTTTAGCATCCATATAAGTGTGGCATCACGGAAGCCCAAGTCTGCAACCTTCTTGGGTTGATGCTGATCCACTAAATTTTTAACAAAGTAGTATCTCTGTACAGTGGCTGGTTGAACTCAAGTCACCTCCTTGCTGGGAACTTCTTCAAAATTACCATTAACCATACCTTTGCACTGTTTGTTTTCTTCCATTTTGTTTCCGAGTTTCAAGTTTTGTTGAGACGAAAAAGCCAATGTATCCTTTAAGCTCTATGAATCAGCAATGACTCAGCTCTGAAGGAGCATACCAGATGGAAAGCAAGTACTGCGAACACTCTATGATGCATTTTGAGTTAATTTTTGTATACGTATGTATAAGGTGTGGATTGAACTTCATTTCTTTTGCATATGAACATTGACTGAAAAGGCTATTCTTTTTACCATTTAATTGCCCTTGCAACTTCATTGAAGCAATTGACCATATATGTGTGGGTCTGTTACCAAACTTTCTATTCTGTTCAATTGATCTATTTGTCTACCTCAATTTTTCTTTTTCTGTTTTCTAATTCATTGATTTCCGCTCTAATCTTTATTATTTTGTCTTTTTTGCTAGTTTTTTTAGTTTCTAAACAGTTTCTAACATGTTAGTTAACATGTTACATGGAACATAGTAACATCTGTTACATATGTATCATAGAAAAACTTTTTCTTTCTTTCTTTCTTTCTTGAGAGAGAGTGAGAGAGAGATGGAGAAGGAAGGGGCAGAAGGAGAGGGAGAAAATCTTAAGCAGGCTCCACGCCCAGTGCAGAGCCCGATGCGGGGCTCGATCTCATGACACTGAGCTAATGACCTGAGCTGAAATCAAGAATTGGATGCTTAACCTACTGAGCCACTGCTATTAATCTCTCTTTAAGAGCTGCTTCAGATGCTTTTTGCTTTCACTTTTGATTCATTTTTTGACACTTGTGGCCAGAGAACATGCTTTACACGACTTGAATCTTGTTAAATTTATTGATACATGTTTTATGGCCCCAAATATTGTCAGTTTGGTAAGTGTTCTTTGTGTACTTGGAATGAATTTGTTTCTTGCTGTCGGTGAAAATATTCTATAAATATCAATCTGGTCAAGTTGGTTGACAGTATTGTCCAAGTCCTCTATGTCTCTACTGATTTCTTATCTATTTACTCTTCCAATTATTGACAAAGGAGTGCTTTTCCTACTATACTTGAGACTTTGTCTCTTTCTCATTGATTTCATGTATTTTGAAGCTCTGCTATTTTTGAATAGGATGTTAATGTGAGAAATCCAGAAAAAGTTTTGGGGTCATTTAAGAACACAAGTTATGGGTAAGTAAATGATAAATCTCAGAGTTAAGTTTTACTGGAGTTTAGGAAACATCTGGCCCCACATGGTAGCTCTAACTAGAGTGACTTATTTTTAGGTTTTGCAGCCCAGAGATTAATTGCTCCATCTAGGTTACAGTATCTATTTTAATCAAATTATAACACATCAGGATAAAGAACCAAAAGAAGTATCACAAATACTAGGTTGAATCGTGTAAAGTTGTTGACATTTGCCTTTGACCTATAAAAATGGTTAATTTCTCATAAAGCAAGGATCTTTGTTCATCATGGTGTTATTCAGAATAGTGAAACATTGGGATCTATGTATGTTTTTCACCATAGCATTTTTCAGAATAGTGAAAAATTGGGAGGTAAATCTGAATGTCACACAATAAATCATGCCATATCCATATCATGGAATTAGAATGAATGTTTGGGAGATCATTTAATAACTCACTCCCTTTATGTTCTCATCCAGTTTTAGGACATTAAATTCCATCTATATATGCTGGCAACTCTCAAATTTATATCTGAAGTCCAATTGCTCACAAAATCCAGACTCAGACATTCAATTTCCTGTTCACCATCTCCACTTGGATATCTAATCAATATTTGAAATTTAATATGTCCAAACTTGAACTTCTGATCTGTCTCCAAAGCCTGTTCTCCCTCATCCTTACTCATTTCGGTTAACAGAAATTCTAGCTTCATCCTCCCAGTTGTTGAGGCCAAGTTCCTTAGAGTCATTCCTGACTTTTCTTTTGCTCACCCCCCACATTCAATCCATCAGGAAGTCCTCTCTGCTTTTCAAAATACACCCAGTACCCAACACTTCTCACCCCCTTCATTGCTACCCTGTGGTCTTTTTCCCCTTAGACTGCAGAAGCCTCCTGACCTTTTTAACTGCAGTTAATCAGTGTTTTTTAAAATTAATATTTTAAAGGGTAGTGATGAAAATTGTATAGCTATATCTGGACCAAGTTCGAATAGACATGGCAGACAATGTGTGCTCTAAAGCATTGCACCATAAAGTTTGGAGATACTTGCTTTGTTGTCTCATCTTTTCCTTCTGCATTTTCCTGCTCCCCTCTGTTGTTTCCTCTGTAACTGAATATCAGGGACTGGGCAGTTATCAGTTTATTGCCTCTCAGCTCCAAACCTACCCTTTATTGCCTGTTCTGCAACAATGAAGCTAGACCCTCTTTTAAACATTTCTCCTTTGCCAGCTGGCACAATGTTCACCTTTGTCAGCAGAATGCCCTGGCGAGGCACTGGAGGCAGCTTCTCTTCCTGGTTCCGCTGTGCTCCCCTCTGCTAGCTCCTGTGGCAGGAAGCTCCTGTCTTTTGTGGTGCTCAGCAGCTAACCTTCTGTGGCATTCCCTTGAGTGGCTCTCCAATGAGTCTTACTGATAATAGCACTTCTCCACGGACGGCCTTCCAGCAAGTTCTGGGATATGGTACCTCCCCATGATACTTCCCTGGCACCTAAAGGTAGATTCACAAGTGCCACTGGTGTGGCATTTTAGTAAACTTTTTTGACATCTGATGGGCTATGGTTGTGCCCTAACAAAATCTGGTTCTCAGCCTGAGGGAAAGGGGGCATTTTAGGTTTGCCTGGCCTCAGGCCTAGGGTTAGTGGCTGCTCATATAGATGCTATTCTTGTGTGTGTGTGCGTTTTACTTCTTGTATTCTTGGGTTCTTTTTATTGCTTAGCAGCAAATCCTCCATTGTTCTAATTTCTTGTTATAGTTTGTGATGGTTAATTTGGCTGGGCCATGGTGGTCAGATATTTAATTATAAACATTATTCTGAATGTTTCTGTGAAAATGTTTTTTGGATGAAATTAATATTTACATTGGTGGCTTTCAAGTGAAGCAGATTACTCTTCATAATGTGGGTGGGCCTCATCAAATCCGTTGAAGGCCTAAATAGAACACAGATTGACCTCCTCTGAGCAAGAAAGAATTCTTGCAGACTGCCTTTGGACTTGAACTACAACTCTTCCCTGGGTGTCCAGCCTGCTAGCCTACCCTGTAGATTTTGGATTTACCAAGTCTCTACAATTGCATGAGCCAATTCCTTAAAATCTCTCTCTACAGACACACACACACGACCTCTCGGTTCTGTTTCTTGAGAGAACTCTCATAATTTTTCACATTAAACAACCCTTTTCGGGGCACCTGGTTGGCTCAGCCAGTAGAGAATGCAACTCTTGATCTCAGGGTCATGAGTTCAAGCCCTACAGTGAGCATAGAGCTTAGTTAAAAATAATAAATAAATAAATCACCCCTCTTCAAATAGCTGTGTGGTTTCTGACTCCTTTGGACCCTGACAAATACACCATTGTTCTGCCCTGAATTCCTAATCTGTATGTGCAAGTGTCTACTAAGCTTTTCTACTTGTATGTCTAACAGGTATTCCAAACTTGGGTCCAAAAGTAAGCTTTTTATTTATTTTTTTGTAAGATTCATTTATTTATAGGGGTGCCTGGGTGGCTCAGTCAATTAAGCATCTGCCTTCAGCTCAGGTCATGATCCCAGCATCCTGGGTTCGAGGCCCGAGTTGGGCTCCCTGCTCAGCAGAGTCTGTTTCTCCCTCTGCACCGCCCATCCCCAACATGTGCTCTCTCTCTCAAATAAAATCTTAAAAAAAAAATTTGAGAGAGAGACGTAGGGAGACAGCACATGGGGAGAGGGAGTGAAGCGGATTCCGCTAATCTCACCACCTGAGATCATGATCTGAGCTGAAATCAATAGTTGGATGCTTAACCAACTGAGCCACCCAAATGCCCCCAAAAGTAAGCTCTTGAGGGGCGCCTGGGTGGCTCAGTCATTGGGCGTCTGCTTTCAGCTCAGGGTGTGATCCTGGCGTTATGGGATCGAGGACCGCATCAGGCTCCTCCACTGGGAGCCTGTTTCTTCCTCTCCCACTCCCCCTGCTTGTGTTCCCTTTCTCGCTGGCTCTCTGTCAAATAAATAAATAAAATCTTAAAAAAAAAAAAAAAAGTAAGCTCTTGATGTTGACCTTCCAAACTTGTTTCTTCTACACTTTTTCCAATCTCAGTTAAGGGCAACTCCATTTTCAGGAAGGCCTTCTCTGGCTAACCCATTTACACCTGCAGTCCCCCTCCAAGTAGCCCCAATCACACTTTCAATCTCTTCTTTGCTTGTTATCTTATTATCTAACTACAATGTGTATTACTTCTCCTGTTTACTGCTGTTTACCGTGTAACTCCTCCATTAGAATATGAATCCCCCCCCAAAAGAATATAAATTCTATAACAGCAGGAATTTGATATGTGTGTTTAAAATGCTAGCCACAAAAATAAATAAAAATAAAAAATAAAATGCTATGTGCCCAATACTTAATGCAACAATTTAGGTAATGCTTATAGTGGGTAGTTAATGAATCTTCACTTTCTATTTTTACTGCAGACTATAATGCTAGTTATTTTTGAGTGTTTTAACAAATACTTCCCTTCCCCAAGTTCATAAATACATTCTATATTTTCTTCTAAAACTTCTGTTTTTCCTTTTTCATATAGGCTATTAGAGCAAGAATTGATTTTTCTGTATGGTGTGAGGTAGGTTCAAAAAAATAAACCTCTTCTCGATAACCAGTTGCCGAGAAGGCTGCGTTTTTACTACATAATGGTTTTGATTTATCTCTCTACTTTCTGAAGTCACTAGCTGCTCAGTATTAAGATTCTATAATAACAAAGCAAAACAAAGTATCAACCCCACAGTTTTATTTGTAAAGAACAAAGCATGAAAAGTCATTATTTAAATGTACTCCAAAACCTGAAAAACCCACGTCAGTTTCTCTGATATGTATGTTAAAGTGCTTGATATCACAATACTCTTTAAATTTTATATTATGTTCAGATGAGGAAAAAAAAATCCAGTTCTGATGCATTGTTAACAATACAAAGAAACACAATATAATTTAAATGCAGAAATGTTCACTGTTTAAAAAGATACACAGGGTACATTTATACACGGTTCAAGTGTAACATAGAGGGCTTTTCTATGTTTAACACCCTCATTTGATTGACAACAGGAACTCCTTACCATACCTCTCTACTGTCAACAAGATTTGGTTTGGAATAGACTAGAGCCACACACAAATCCATTCAGGAAACTGGATGAAGTGTGATTCTCTCCCACGTAACCCAAAGATGCCCTGGGTTCCTTCAAATGAAGAGGAACTTTTCGATATGTATTTTTTTCACTCTGGTGTCAAATGCTCAGTGTGATACATTTCTGGAGCCAATCTTTATTCTGACCTTAAGAGGATGACCAGCTCAAGGACGATCTGGGAGGATGAGTTTCTTCCTGGATTCCTCTGATCACATCATCAACACTCTCTTCAAAAAAGCTTAGAAATCCAAGAGATTTATAAATGTATTTTAATAGGAATAAGGGACCTAGATGTTTATTTTTTGTTTCCATCTCCTTTTAACCTAAACAAATGACAAACACTTATGTAAGGAACAGGGGCTTCAAAAGAAACTGATGACATGGAAACAGGATTCACTTCATAAAAGTAGAGAGGAGCTCAAGACTCCATTCTCAATCAATGAAGGTGTGTTAATACTGAAATATAAATACCTAAGGTTCAGATTGTCCTTTCAACACGGTGAAAAGGAAAGTAGTTTCTGTAAACCTCACAGAGAAAATACAATTCTCAAAATGAAAACCCACTGAAAAATCGTAATTCTTAACAGAAAGAAGGTATTTCAGTTAAGAGCTACACTCTCAATGCTGTCAAATAAATATTTCCCTGGGCATCTGAGGTCCTCATCTGTTGCCTCATGTTTCAAAATATCTTAGAGGCGTCAACGTACGCTACACACAAACTGTTAAGTACCGTCTCCACCTCTCTTTCACTTACATTTACACACAACAGCGCTTTACTCCAAAAAAAGAAAATACAAGCAATTCAGTTATTTCCCCTATATCATTCATGTAGTGTGACAGAAGTTCATTAAAATGATTTTTTAAAAAGGCATGTTAAATACCACAGGGTTACAAAGGTTCAAAAATATGCGAAACGTTGAAAATAAACTTTAGAGGGAAATTGCAAACTTTTGCATGTTTCAGGTTTCTTATATCAAATTCTTGCTCCCAGTGGGAAAGAGGAAGAGGAAGAACTTTTGTTCTCTGTAGGCCGATTTCACCCCAACTAGAATCCCAGTTTATGCTACTCCACACCGAGCCTCAGTCAGTTTTAAGGCGCCAACGAGCCCCACCCAGGGCTCACACGCAATACCAACAACAGTGTCCTGCCACTGTGTCAGAAAGGTTGAGATTAGGAGTTTCAGGGCATTTGAAAAACACTCGGAAATTAGATGTTTCAAGAGGTAATATTTTTGGCAATTTCATTTTAAAACAATTTCCTCTCAAGCTATTATTATGTGAAAATACTAATTGTGATTCCGGGCATTACTTTTAATTTATTCTGAGGAAAAAAAGTCAATTACAAAATTGATTTTTACTTACTTTAACTCTGAGGATGTGATTATGAAGCAATATACTAATTTAAAAAATTAATATAGCGAAAAGTATACCTCTAACTGGGTATGGTCCTTCTAAAAGTCAGCTACAGACATTTATGCTAAGGGTTCTGCTACTGTCCTGCTCAAAATATTCTGGTATAGAGACAGTTATAAACCACATAAGAACTAAGTCTTCTTTCTTTAGAATTGCTTCTTTTGTGACCTCAAACTCTGCTTAAGCATCTTTTTTATTCATCAATTTGGATTCTAAGGACTTTTTGTTTCCAAATATTAAATCTCTTCTGAAAGGCCAAGATTTACCATAACGGCAATATTCAGAAGAATGGGCTGTAGGCCATTCAAGCAGCTTGCAAGGAGGTCCTCACATGCTCGGAGCCCTGGCTCTTATCACTGGAATAACTATAAGGGCTCCTAACGGGACCAATTAAAGGGTCCAGCATTCCAGAGGATTTGTCAGTTCGGGTATGATTATTTCTTTTGAAGTCGGTCATTTCTAGTCTTATGGTCATGCTACAAAGTGGGGTAAAACTTGAGGTGTAACTCTTTTTTGGAGTACTACTTTTTTATGTAAAGGTTTTATTCACAGGCCCCAAATCCAATTTTGCTCCCAGTTTTTGTAATGGATGTAATTCTCGACCACTTGGGAACAATTTGTTAAAATGAATGTTAATCCTTACGATTATTATAAATGAATATTAACACTTATTTCCTACCTGTTTAGGTGGATGGATAAAGATCCAGGGATAGAAAGGCGATTAATATGAATGCCTTGGAGCTCAGTCTCATGCAGCCTTGGTGTAATAAAAGACACGAGTTCTAGACTCTGCTGTCACTGACCAGCTGTGGGGTATTTAACCTCTCTGATCCTCAAGTGCTCCCATCTATACGATGACGACTCATGCTAACCTAAGTCATCTCTCAGCTGCCCAGACTGTGCCAGAAGCATGGCCTTCTGGGAAAGGTACAGAGAATAAAACCCTGCACTGATCACTCTGTGGTTTCTGATCACTGCAACACAGGAACCCTGTGTGAAATATTCTGGATGCCTAGACTTTCCAGGTCCTTGGAAGAGCTACACCAACGCAGACACCCCTCAGCCTCAGGTGAACAAATGTCCAGTCTACCCAGGTCACCCAGAACCATCTTCTTAAAGCCCTTCCATGGGTTTCTTAATGCTGCCTTCAACTCCCCCGGTGCCCCTCAAGTACTAAGCCACAGATTAAAAGGGGATGTGCCTTGGTTATCCCCGCCGAATACAGCGTTTGATAAAGGGAGTGAGGCACTTGTTTCACTAGTTTCTTCCTCCAGGAAATAAGGGAAACAATACTGTTGGCCAAAGCCCAGGACCCTCAAGACTGTGCAAGGGCCCTGAGAGGCCATGGCTTTGCTTCTCAGCCACAATTGGGAATAAAACCCGGAGCTCTGCTGAGGCAATTTCACTGCTAACAATGTGCAAATGCCTAATTAGTTACAGGACCTACCATAAACGGAGACTTAAAGGTAACTAGCTAACACCACCATTTACTTAACTTCCTTATAAAATACCAAGCTGGAAAGCTACTCACAATGTTCGGTCTTCAAAACTGTTGCCTCTCGCTCTGCTTCTGTTTCTGTCACTCTATGCTGCCCTGGCTTTCACTGTCTCCGGGCCAGTTGTTTTATATTATTACCGTTTCTTAAAAAGGAATATAAAACTTGCCCTGAAACACCCAGAAAGGGTTCATTCTAGCTCTTTCCCTCTGTTATTTGCATTATCATGGTCAACAAACACTTTCACAAAAACATTCCAAGCTACACAGAGCCCTCCTCCTTCTTAGACATTCCTTCCATTTCCTGAGAGGGGGATGGGCACAGGAAGAGGGGAGGGGAGGGGGGACTGGAACCTAACAAAGACAGGGTTTGAGATTATCCTTGAGGTAAGGAACTGCTGCAGCGTTTAGACGGCCAAATTAGAAGTACACAAACTGCCGTTTGCAGGTCTTATAACTAAGAGACCAACACTCTGAAACTCACATCTCTTCAAACTGCCTCACATAACATGAGTAAAAATGCCAAGAATGGAGTTAGTCTAGGCTAATCTTTCCAAAGTGTAAAGAAGTTATAATCCTACAATTTAACATACTTCTCGGGGCTTTGTGTGTTCTTTCCAGTTTAGCCAAGCTCCTGGGGTCCAGTATTTAAAATATTTGAATCATATCTTTATCTTGTGCCGATGGAAAAATTCTTCCAAAAGACTGGAAAAGTGACTCAATTCAAATGTATGAAACCATTTATAACTTAAAAAAATGTAAGTGAGGGCTCTCACGTACAGCAGGTAAAGTTGTTTACATTCACAACACAAAGGCTCGGACACACCAGGACGGATGGCTACGACGGAACAATGCATTCTGGGTTCCTTTGTGATACCTGGAGGGAAAAAAAGCCCGACTGGGTTGCACTGTAATTACATGTTTACTGGCTTCTTCCTGGCTAGCACCACTCTTCCCCTCCCCAACTCCCAATGCGGTTAAGCTACTTATTTTAAGTCACAGGAATATTCAATCTAAGAAAAGTATCTTATTAGAGTAATATAATTTCTTAAAGAAGATAGCATATTTACACACATCTAACACATGAAAATACTCTATTTTATACTAAATTCCAGGTTCAAATGAACTACAATACAGCATTTTGCCTTGTCTGTGGTGTGAGGATTGTTCAGATTGGGGAATTCGGTGTGTTGCCCCTGCAGTGACTCACTACCTTGTCAGACAAGTCCAAATCAGTCCCCACGGTTGGGGAAGGTTCAGGAACAAGGGGTCTGGACTGAGAGTTTCTAGCCACTTGGGTTACACATCCACTCCTTTGATGAGTGATCCTTCCAAGACTATGGTGAAGTCCTGAATGGTCTGCAGAATGCGGATGAGAGAGTTGACAGTCATGCGGTCTCGCAGGAGGGCGCTCTCCTCGTACATTCGGGTAATGGCAGGACACTCGGCTAAGAGGGGGATCCACTGTGGGAGCAGGCGATCCCTACAGAGTCAAGGAGAAAGAAGTCCTGAGCCCTGCTGACCTTGCTGCAGAACAACACACATGTTAGAGCTTCCAATGGGAAGGTGTGGGGCTGCACAGAGCAAAACCTAGCCAAGTTCTGAGGTCAGCAGACAGGAAACCAAAGTCAAGAATCTGAAAATTTGCTGGTTAAAAAAGATATAGTAATGAGACAGAAATCTCTTGGGAAAACCCAAGAGATTGTAAAAGTAAGTCTGGACAAACTGCCCCTAAGGAATTACCCACATTAAAGAGATTCTGTATTCTGACTTAACACTTTAAAAAAGAGGCAGAATGCAATTTTGTGCCCTTTTTTTTTTTTTTTACAGGGGTGTTACTCAGACATCTGTGGCAAGGCATGCCAAAGTATAGTGACCCTTTGGGAAGAAAGACTACATTAAAAAGTTGGGACTAACATTTTTAAAAAACTGACACAACATAGCAAGGTAAGGAACAAAATCAAAGCAGAAAAACATTAAGTAGATTTTATAAACCAAAAGAAGGGTTGCACTGGTCTGATAAATCACTAACAGTAAAGAGATAAAAGAAGATAAGGATCACATTCAAAAGGAACTTTAAAAGCATAGTTGAAATTGGTCCCTTTTATTAAGAAGAAATACAGAACTTAGTTCTGTAAACCAGTTGTTTCAGGAGGACAACATCTCAACCTTTGGTGTGTCCTGATTAAACTCTGACATTAGTTATCTGTCACTAAGGATCGAAGACATCCTTACTGGGCATCTCTCAATATGCCTTTCTTCCTTTTTCTTTTTCTTTTCTTTTTTTTAAAGTTCATTTTTTGTAGTAATCTCTACACCCAATGTGGGGCTCGAACTCATGACCCCAAGATTAACAGTGGCACGCTGTTCTGAGCCAGCCGGGCGCCCCGCAAGATGCCTTTCATGACAAGAGCAGCCATAACTAGGCCATCCTGAATCTCTTGTTGGAGCACCAGGGCTGTAGAAAAAACCAAACACTGCACAGGTAACTTAAAAAAAACCTTATTCTTGGGGTGCCCGGGTGGTTCCGGCCATTGAGCATCTGACTCTTGACTCCAGCTCAGGTCGCGATCTCAGGGTTGTGAGACTGAGCCCTGCATTGGGCTCCACACTCAGCGGGTAGTCTGCCTGAGATTCTCTCTCTCCTTTGCCCTCTGCCCCTCCCCTGTACTCTTTCTCAAATAAATAAATCTTTAAAACAAAGCTTATTCTAAAGGCCTATGTGTTTCATGAGAATTGTAATTCTCACAGCTGTTTTAAACTTAATGGATTGTATAGCTCCTACGTGTCATTTTCAAAAAATAAAGGGGTAGGAAACTGTCTTAAAGAGAAGACTTTCTATAGTTAAGAATTATGTCTATAGTACGACTTCTACAATGTTATTAAATTAAAAGCAATGTGTTGGTATATTGTAAATATATATGCGTGTATGTGCAGGTGTGCCAAACTCCTTATCGAACTATCTATTACCTATCTGCCCACCTTTGGAGCCAGTGTAGTGTAATGGTTGAGAACTTGGGCTCTCGAGTGAGACTGGGTATAAATCTTGGCAATGCCTCTTTCTAGCTGCGTGACCTTGGGGAAGGTGGTTAACTTAGCTATATGCCTCATCTATGTTCTGTTTTCTCATCTCCACAGTGAGGGTACCAGCTGCTACTTCACGTGGAAAGGTAGTGAAGTGACAGGAGGATTAAATGAGGTAATGAATGTAACGTACTTAGCATAGTGCCAACATATAGCAAATACCCAATAAATAGTACTCTCATAATAAAACTAGGAATGAAAGAAACCCATGGGAGAGCTTTGGAAAGGGCATGATTTGGTATGACCCCTTCTGGACTCCTGTTCAACACGTAACAAAGACAGGGAAAGTCAAGAACTGGCTTTATACCGTGTTCCAAGGCAAACTAAAATCTGGAATTTGCCGTCCTTCCCAATGTTCCTGGGTGCAGTATTAATAGCATTTACATAGTGGCAGAAGGTTTTGCAGGATGATTTCTGAATAAGGACGTCATCTTCATTGTCTAGAATCTGGTCAGTGGTTTCAAAATAAGCAACCGCTTTCTCTGGAAGGAAATCAGAATCATATCACAATACACATTAATATTTCATGTACAGAAAGATTAATCACTTAGTTTATTCTGGAAACACTAATGATGATTTGCATTATAGCCAGTCCAGAAACCAAAATCATTACTTTATCACTGGTTTCAAGATGAATTCTAGAGCTCCATGTTTCACAGTGGAACAATACGCTCCCAGGAGTTTACTTTCTAATCTAGACTGCATTCCAGAAGGGTAGAAAGTTTACTCTCTTTAGAATACCCTCAAGCAATGGAAATTGGCAAAAAAGAAAAAAAAAGTGGACTCTTCTGTCCAGACCAGAACCTTCTAGGAATAACTAGCAAATATATAGTAGTCATTGAGATGGTGCCCTCTGTTCTGGTTACAGAATGGCTGGCTAACACTTTGCAACAAAATCCTTGAAATAGAACTGATTTAGGAAATCTGAGGAAGAGATACGTATACACATATCAGAAACAGGAGCAATAAGATTCTAGGCATTCCAAAAGAAAAAAAAAAATCACACCTGGAGGCCTAGCTCTGTCAACCTTTCCTTTGTCTAAAAATTCTAAGTTGGATAAAATCAACTACTTCATCTAGACTATATTTACAAGACACAAAATGATTAATCACCCCTTTAAAAAAACTGGGAATTCTAGAAGAACTGCATACCAAAATAAAGATTACAAAGCTTACTTAGCAAGCTAGAGCAGCACACTCCAACAGAACTTTCTGTGATGAATAAAATGTTCTATAACTGCAAGGCTCAATTTAGTAGCTCCTAGGTAAGACAGGTGTGACTAAGGAAGTGAATTTTAAATTTAATTTAAATTAAATCGTTTAAATTTAAATAGCCACATGTAGCTAGTGGTTTCCATACTGGACAGCATAAAGCTAGAGTAATCCTTCTGAAACAGAAGTTACATCATGTCACTCACTCCTTGGCTCAAAGCCTTCCAATGACTTCCTGTTTCAATCATGATAAAGACAAAGTTCTTCCAAAGGCCTAGACGGCTTTAAAACACCTGGCTCTGGCAGTAAACAGCCCTCTAACCCAATATCCTCTTACTCTGTCTCCCTCAGTCAGCCCCAGTCACACCAGGCTTGCTAGTCCATGAAAAGGCCAAGCACACTCCCAGCTTGGCGCCTCTCCCTGGCAGTTCTCTCAGCCCGCAGTGCTCTTCTCCCAGATAGTCACGTGGCTCGATTCCTCACTTCCTTACAGTCTTTGCTCAAATGTCACCTTGTCCACAAAGCCTATAACTGCCCCACTTAAAAGAGCACTCTCCACATCTTGTCATTCTGCTCTATTTTTTTCCACACAAAACATAGCTTTATAACATACTAGATGAAACGCATACTTGTTATGTTTTTGTGTATTGTCTGGGTTCCTGCCCCCACCAGAATGGTTGGTCAACCATAGGAATTTTTGTGTTTTACTTATCTCTTGATGTATATCTTTTTTTTTTTTTTTTAAGTAAGCTCTACGCCCAACGTGGGGCTTGAACTCATGATCCTGAGATCAAGAGTCCCATGTGCTACTGAGACAGCCAGGTGCCCCTTGATGTATCTCCTGAGCATCTAGAAGAGTCTGGAATACTATGGACACTATAAATATTTGTTGAATGAATGAAAAGCAAAGATAGAGCTAATTTGATATTTATTTTAAAAATTGTACTCCCTTGTAACTAACCCTTTTCTGCTTAAACTCCTGCGTCTTTGAGTTTTCTAAGGAACATTTCAGTGACATTATAACAACATACACCTGCTTTAATTTACCTATGAAGTCCCAGATGAAGACATTCTTGTGAAAGATGCGGGCAGATTTGAACCCATGATGGAAGACTTGTTCAAGTGCCACAACCAGTCCATTTTCTCCACACAGCAATACTGTGAGGCTTCCTCTCTGTGGAGCAAACACAGTGCCAAAGAATAATCTGCTGTAACTATGTTTAAGAAGACGCTAGAGAAACAGGTGCTGAGGGCAGCTATGAAGCATGTTTTTTGTAGCTATTAGAAAGCTTACAAATAAAAGTTAACATACCCTCTACTGCCTTATGTACCATGTATAAAAATGACTTTAAAATCCTATATATTAAGTTTTATAGATCATCATACCTCCTTTTCAGGTTTGTGAAAATGTTTCACAATATTATTCACAGCTTCTCCAATTCCTTCTTGGATCTGTCCAGCATTGGGTTCTGAAAAAACAATGAACAGTGGCTGAATTCTCATGTGAGGGAACTGAACTAAACTAAGTACTCCGGGGTATCACCTGTGTCCACCAGGCAGGAAACACTTCACCACAGCAGGCTGGCTTGTCGGGGGCCCTGTGAAACTTGCCTCAAGCCAGTTTGGCCAAGTGGGAGGCATCTTGGCACAAGGGAAAAGAATCCAAGAAACCCTTAGATTCAAATCCCAACCTTACCACCTGCAATCTATAACCTTGGTTAGATGTCAAACTTCTGAGTTTGAATTTCCTCAACCTAAAAGTAGGGAAAATACACACCTCATGGGTCACTGGGAAAGGTGCATGAGATATTACAGGTGTAAATCACCTGGCATGGTACCTGTCGCAAAGTGCTAGCAAGCCCCTGGATCTGGGGAGTGAGATGGGAAAGACCCACAGCATCATTCCACAGGTACCCCCTTATCCTACCACCTCTGAGTCCCTTAGTGGGTACAGATCCAGGTTTGTGAAGCTCTGAACGGCTACCCCGAAATCTGTGTTTTTGCTATTGTGTTGAAAGTAAAGGGAAGATGTCTGGTACGCTGTGGCACCCAAAGCCCAGAACTGCTTCCTTTCCTGGTAATCAGTCTATCTAGGCACTGCTTCATTTACCACCCCCCCCACCAGCCCACATGCTTAGTCCTGTTCTTGGGGGAGAGCGTGGTGTGCTGCTTGAATGGGATCTAAACTGCCTTTGCCTCCCAAACCCCAAGAATGGTTTAAAAAAAAAAAAGATGGTAAACAGATTTCAGGGATAGAAGTCAGTAGGTAACAAGAGAAAAATTAAATATTTGATAATTTCTTGTGGTGATTAACTATTATATTTAATTTACATGTCACACCATAAAGGACAAGCTATACATTCTAGTGTTTAAGAATCTTTGAATTCACACTGCTGGAGGATTTCTTGCATAAAACATTCTTCAGGTAAAGGTCAAGTAAGTTTTTTCTACACCAGTGCATAAAAATTGTTGAAGAGCCAGGTGCCCTTCCTTCTTTAAGTTTCAGTCAAAATATTATTCATTCACATTTCCATAGCTTCATTAAAACAGAGCATGCGGTTTTTATTTGATTTTAATATCTAAATTCTCTAGGCTTTTAATTATTTGTTAATTCTTGCCTTACTTTTTCCCTTTCCTCTCTCCTCCCTCCCTCTTTTAAACTCCATTCACCCAAATTAATTTTCCTCAGCTTTCTTCTTTTTAATCTTACCACAATTCATTAATGCAACAGCTTCCTGTGAAATGGCCACGTGGTGCTGGCAACATCTGAGGCACACTGAGAACTCAGCCATCAGTGATGGTACTTACTGGTGGTCTTTCCTGTCAGGGAAGTGATGCTCAGTCTCCGGGCCGAGGTGGGCGATTTCTGCTGCGGCGGAGTCCGACACTGCTTTACCAGATCCTCATCTGCCACCGAGGTCATCAGCTCCCCGATAAGGATTCTCTCCAGGCTTCCATCATCAATGCCTTTCCCCAACCACCGCCCGCATGGGAACCTTGTAGGTCAGAAAAACAACTTCTCCATCACCAGTACTTTACTCGTTTGAATCAGAATTTTTAAAATGGCATCTTAGCTGAAGCCCATCATTTTAGTGCCTGTGGGTGTTTTTAAATTTTAATTTTAAAATTTCAAACATACAGAAAAGCAGAGAGGATCATATAACAGACACCCCTATTCTTATCACCTGACTTAATATTTTGCGATATGCTTTGTTTTTATTTTGTGTTGAAGTATTTTATTTTTATTTATTTGTTTATTTATTTATTTAATTATTTATTTTTTAAAGATCTTTTTAATTTATTTATTCGACAGAGATAGAGACAGCCAGCAAGAGAGGGAACACAAGCAGGGGGAGTGGGAGAGGAAGAAGCAGGCTCATAGCAGAAGAGCCTGATGCAGGGCTCGATCCCAGATCGCCAGGATCACGCCCTGAGCCGAAGGCAGATGCTTAACCGCTGTGCCACCCAGGCGCCCCTATTTTTTTTTTTAAAGATTTTATTTATTTATTCAACAGAGACAGAGACAGCCAGCGAGAGAGGGAACACAAGCAGGGGGAGTGGGAGAGGAAGAAGCAGGCTCACAGCGGAGGAGCCTGATGTGGGGCTCGATCCCATAACGCCAGGATCACACCCTGAGCCAAAGGCAGACGCTTAACCGTTGTGCCACCCAGGCGCCCCTGAAGTATTTTAAAGTACACTGCACACATCAGGACATTTTACCCCTAAAAACACTTCTGTATGAATCTCTGAAAAATAAAGACATTCGTTCTTATATAGCCAGAAATTATCACATTCAACAAAATTAAAATGATTTAATATTTTCTCATACCTAGTCTTTATTAAAATACTGTGGTTAGTTCTTCTTTTTTTAAAGATTTTATTTATTTGAGAGAAAGAGAGAGAGCTAGGGAGAAAGAGCACAAGGAGCGGTGTGGGGAGGGGGAGAAGGCTCCCCGCTGAGCACAGAGCCGGATAAGGAGCCAGATGCGAGACTCCATCCCGGGACCCTGGGATCGTGACCTGAGCCAAAAGCAGATGCTTAACCGACTGAGCCACCCAGCGCCCCTGTGGTTAGTTCTTCTGACAAGAATATTTTCAAACTAGAAGTTAACGTGGGAGTTGAGTTATAGGAGAAAAGAGGAGAATGTTTCCAAAGAGGAGTGCCAGCTGTAACCAGTAGAGTCCAAAAGATCCTTTCCTCCTACTAAATTAATTACTTCAAGCTTCTTTTTTTTAAAAATCAGAGTTATCGGGGCGCCTGGGTGGCTCAGTCGTTAAGTGTCTGCTTTCGGCTCAGGACGTGATCCCAGGGTCCCGGGATCGAGCCCCATGTCAGGCTCCATGCTCTACTGGGAGTCTGCTTCTTCCTCTCCCACTCCCCCTGCTTGTGTTCCCTCTCTCACTGGCTGTCTCTCTCTGTCAAATAAATAAATAAAATCTTAAAAAAAAAATCAGAGTTATATCAATCTTTTCCAACACTTGTGGACTAAGCATTAACAGCAAACACAATCAATTTTTTAAAAGTTTTTTTGGGGGCAATTTTGTATTACATAAAAAGTAAAACCAAGGGGAGCCTGGGTGGCTCAGCTGGTTAAGCGTCTGCCTTCAGCTCAGGTCATGATCCTGGGGTTCTGGGATCGAGCCCCACGTCAGGTTCCCTGTTTGGTGGGGAACCTGCCTCCCCTTCTTCCTCTGTAGTTCCCCACTCTACTCATGTTGTCTCTTGCTTGCTCTGCTCTCACTCTCTCAAATAAAAAAATCTAAAAAAAAAAAAAAAAAAGTAAAACTAAACAACTCCAAAACCTAAACTAAAATTCAGAGGGCAGTGAGAAAAGCTTTAGAAAGAAAACAATTCTTTTTTTAAAGTTTATTTTTTTTTAGTAATCTCTATACCCAACGTGGGGCTCAAACTTACGACTCTGAGATCAAGAGTCTCACACTCTGCTAGCTGAGCCAGCCAGGCGCCCCAGAAGAAAACAATTCTTAAACCTTTTCTTGTCTAAAGAGTCTCAAAGAAAGAATTCTGAGCTCCCAAGGATATTTACTTACCTGTATGTATGTCCTGTAATCTCATTTCTGACCATGACACAATCCACTAGCCATTTGGCTAATAGTCCTGAGTTATCGTGACCAATCTGAACAGTGGTCAGCTTCCCCAAGTTCTGGCACTGTAGGGATAGGACCACAGGTTATTCAGAGCCTGATGCCACTCCCACTACCTCTTAGCTTTAGTGGTGGCACTTTGGTTCCATCCAATTTAACAACTGCAGAGGACCCATCCTGCATAAATGCCCTGCTTTGTACTGGAGAAATATATTCACATCTAATATAGCCCATCTAATGAGACCGGACACATACATACGGAGGAGACTGTACTAGGTGTTAGAGATATAAACAAGTACTAGAAAAACACTGGAAAAGGAAAAATTACTTCTAACTAGGGAACCCAGTTAGATGAGGAGAATTTCAAGAAGTGATAAAAGGATGCTATTTAGATTCAGTTACAGTGAGGTCAGGAAAATAACCACAGATATAAAAAAATCACTGACACAGCTGTTTTTCTGTTTCTAATAAAACGCTAAGGCAGAACGGACCTCAAACCTCATCTTCTAGAAATCTTTGAAGCTACCATAAAAAAAGTATAATTATCAATGTCCTTCCTGGTCGTTGGTGGACAAGTACAAAAGAAAGCAATGATAAAACGAATAGTTAAAAAAAAAGTCAATTAAATTCTGACTTTTAAATTCTGATGAAATATCACAGAATCCCCAACTGACTATGTATGGCTGGGAACATCAGAGCTATGAGTTCTTAAAGCCCTTGACTTCTTCCTATCAAGGTGAGAAGGCATCATAGCCATCCAGGTGAGGGAGGATGGCCTCCTGAATTAGCTGTGGCAGGAAAGATGGAAAGAAGTAGGCAGAAATGACAGAGAGTCTGGAAACAGCAATGATGGGACTTATAATAGAGTTTATGTTCCACACTTTCGAGTCAAAGAAAAGCCATGGGTTTTAATCTTTTATATATAATGAGCCCATTAGATAAATAGGGCTAAAACAGGCTCTTGTGTGTGTTATGACTGAGTGGAAACTGCTATTCCTAGACCCCAAGGTACAAGAGAACAGGACATTCAGTTGGTACTACTTCCCTCTTGAAACACGAGCAGGTGGTTCCCTTCCTCCTGCATGCCAGCCTGCAGGGGGGCTCAAAGACAGGGGACTATTTCACCAGGTGAAACCTGAAAACTGACTACGAGATTGAAAGGTATTTTTATAGAATCACTCTATAAATGTCGCCATGTGGTTTAAAAGCCGTAAGCATGGATGTCAGCTCTCCTGTCCTTCTGTCCAGGTTCAGGCAGGGAGCACTGCACAGTAAGAAAGAGAACCACTGTGGGAAAAGCATTTCCCTGAAAGTCCCTTTTGCCTGGGTCTGTGCTAGGCACTGGCAATCATGGAATAGGACCTAGCAAAGCCCAAAAGTATTCCATTGCAAGTAGAAAAACAGAGCTTAATAATTAAAATTATAGCAATAAAAATACAAAACAAATAACTGTGTTTACGACTTGAGGTGTATACTCACAAAAATGATCCTGGACCTTGAGTACTCTTTTATATTATTTGATTTGAGGAAAAATGAAAAAGTAAAACTGGAATCCTTGTGTAGAACTATGTATGATATTTTCTGCTAAGAAAGGTATTAGCTGAACCTACCTCAAAAGTCATTTCGAGAAGGTTTTTGGGAATCTGCATGACTCCCGTGTCTCCTAGCTCTCCCGATACACAGATCCAGGGGTTCGATGTGATGATTGCATTGCTCAGCTTTTTGATGGGGATGATCACTGACCTATATGGAATCACTGAAAGAACAATGCTGAAATTAATTAAAAATCACAATAACATTCTCCTGATAATAAGGGCAATATATATTAATGGCTCTGTTGGCTTTCACAGATAGTTTGCTCGTTATAGATCAAGATGTACTTAAACAAAAAGATAGGATCACCTCTTCCAGTCTAGAAAGATGAGGTCCAGTTTATAAATCACAAGTCCCAACACTTGTGATGGCTTCCATGGCGTGTATATCACCAGGTATGCCTGGCGTGCAGAGTATCACCATGGTGACATACATAACCTCTACATTTACAAAAAACAATCCCAGCCTTAACACCAGAACTGACTGCTATATAGAATTTTCATTGTTTTAACGTTTTAAATTTTGTTCTAAAATCAAGTATACAAATGAGCATGGTTCCTGATACGGTTTCATATGTAAAAGGGGGTGAATGACTTCTTGGACACTATCCCCTTGTCGCTAATCTTCTCGGGCAATGTTTCAGAACGTTCCTATCACAATTTTACAGCACGTTACGCAAAGCCAAGAGTAATAAACAATGCCATTCTGGACCTAACATAAAGTCTATAAACCACAATTTGGAAAGCTATTGAGGCCACTCAGGTACAAGAGGAGCCTTGGGGAAAGAATCAAGACGTAGAAAGAAATCTGTGTGTAACGTTTTCCTTCTGAAGGCTCTTCAAAAGGCACACCGCTAGATGTCACTGTCCTATCACTGTCTTTTGCCCAAAAGGCTAATTAGACGTTGCACACTCACTCCATTCTCTTTTAAAAACAGGGATAGCTCAAACACACTGGTGCATTTTTATCTCTCAGAGTCATGCTTCTTTTCGTTTTTTTGTTAAAGCAGGGTAGAATCAATTTTTGTTGGTATCCTTGGGATTTCTGCTCCTTTAGTCATAAGAACGGGTATTCGAAGCCCTCTTTGAAAGATCTACACATATATTGCACAAGGCGCCCAGATACAACCTCAGAAAATGAGATCATGGTTCAATGCACTCTTAGATGAAGAAAGTGAAAGGGATAAATGGTTCATTTCCCTAATTTTACGTAAACGACTTTCTTTATGTTGGGTGAATAACCTCCCTTTCTGTCTTTTCATTTTGGCTGAAGGAAAGGAAAATGTCAGAGGAAAGGCCATACTTTCATGGTTTAGTAAACAGCAGAATCAAATGGGTTTTGAAACTGAAAGCAGAAGAGGTTAGTGCAAGACATTATTTTAGGTGCCAGAGGCTCCTCTCCTTCCTTTCACTGAGAGGGTTAGAAAAGCTACAAAAAAAAAAAAAAAAAAAAAAAAGAGGGTTTAGGGTCAGCAGTTCCGTGGCTGCAAAGGGACCACAGATACACAACAGTGATTACATAAAGTATAAAAGGAGTAATATTATTAAACTTAAAATATTTTTTTCATGAAGCTCTCAATTCCTCGAACAGTTACTTACATGAAATCTACAGATAAAAGTAGGATCTTAGGAGTCCTAGCTACCTCTATTTCTTCTCTTTTAAAACTGTACATAACATCTTAGCTTCTTTTTTTTAAAAAAAGATTTATTTATTATTTGAGAGAAAGAGAGAGAGAGAGAGAGAGAGAGGGGATGGTGGGGGAGGGGCAGAGGGAGAGGGAGAGAATCTCGAGCAGACTCCCCACTGAGTGGGGAGCCCAACACAGGGCTTGATGTCACAACCCTGAGATCATGACCTGAGCTGCAATCAAGAGCTGGGCACTTACCCGACTGAGCCACCCAGGTGCCCCCAACACCTTAGCTTCTTCCACAGGAATGTACTAAACTGACAGTTTACATACTAACGGATAGCTGACAGATACTACCGCTTGGCCCAATACCCAGTTCAGCTCCATTTTTCCTTGTCTGCTTCTACCAGAGCCTAGAAAGCCAAAACCTACAAATTTTGGCCAGTGAAATGTTATATTTACTGGGATTTCTTAGAAAATCCTGTTTTTCTAGCACAGGTTCTGCCCTTTCCTCCTTGGCACTCCTTCCTTCTTCCTGCTAGAAGGTGGACTGAGAATACCATCTTGTGACCATGAGGTAATCACATACTGATGACTATCTAGGAAGAGAGGGACAAAGACCCCGGGTCCATGAACGTACTATGGAATATCTTGAAACTTCTCATTATATAAGAAATATGAAACACCTATTTGTTTAAAGCACTGTTTTCCAAGTTTCTGATTCTTGCAGCAAAACACAATTCCTAACTGATACAAGTAAAAATTCTCCAAAGTGGGGAAGGGGAGCCGCTGTACATAAGAATCGGTACCGATGAATGGAATAAATACTATAATTTGACTTTCTATCAGAAACACATCTCCGGTCAGCATTTCCTCCTACTCTACAGACATACATTTTTCAGTAAGGTTTTGAAGTCTTTCTGAATCATTAAAGTGTAATGATGTTCACAGTTCTATATGTTTATTATGGTATGCTGAATTTAAAAATTTTATGTATTTTACATAAGATACTGGACCATTTATTTAATTTTTTTTTTTTTTTAAGTAAGCTTTAGGCCCAACATGGGGCTTGAACTCATGACCCTGCGATCAAAAGTCACATGCTCCACTGACTGAGCCAGTCAGGCATCCCTAATGAAACATTCTTTTTAACATCCATCTCATTTCCTACTGCAGACTGGGCTTCATGGGAAGCAGATGAAGTCAGAAGTCAACATGCAAGATGTTGCTCCTGGGATCACCACGTGGCTGAGAGAGAAGCTGAGCTGTGATGCAGTCACAGTGATCCCACAGTGAAGTTCTGAACAGCCCTATGATAATCCTAGGATGCTGGCTGGCCCTGCTAAGAGGGATCACCTTGGGGGGTGGTGGGGAAGGGTAGTTTGTTCTGGTGAGGCACTTCCCACAGGGGCTGACAGCTGACGGCTGCTTTCCCGCAGCACTCCCAGCTGCTGGGGTACAACCTTCATTCCTAAATAGAGGTCTGGGGCCCGCCTCACTCCCAAATAGTGTCTATCTCGCTGTATTATAGTATACTTCAATTTTAAAAATATAAACTCTTATTCCATTAGTCGCCTGAGCAACTCTTCACTTAATAGCCAGTTCTCCAGACTTACTGATAGTGGTGAACACACTGGTGAAGCAGAAGTAGTCAACCGCATTGAGGGAAAGAAGATGGTAAAGAAACTGCTCTCTTTCTTCTTCACAGCGTAGAAAAGCATAACGCTTATAAAGCTTCCTAGGATTGGGTAAGACAAGCACAAAATAATAGTATATTTTTCATGCTTTTCGTAATGTCTTGCACTAAAAATAAACACCTTCACTTAGTCAAAGCCAAATACTTTAATTTTACTTTTAGGACTCAGTCCTAAGAATGTAATACGAAATACAGGCAAGGTTTAATCACAGATGTCCACTAAAATGTTATTTGTAAAAGGAAAAGTATATCATGGTATACGCATACATCGAAATACTATGTGAGCATTGAAAATAAAGTTTAAAAAGTTTTTAACAACAACGAAACTACTAAAAATAATAAGTAATTTTTATTAAGCACTTACATTTAAGCACTTTTCCAAGTGTTTTATAGTTATTAATACTTTTAATCCTCATGATTACCCTATGAAGTAAGTCTACTAGCATTCAAAAAGTAAATAGTAAAGGCAGTATGTGAACAAAGGCATTCAGTCTTCAGAGCTTAAACTCTTATGATATACTGAAATGTTTATAATACACTAAGCTAAAAAAACGATGATACTACCGGGGAGTCTGGACGGCTCAGTTGGAAGAGCACGCAACTCTTGATCTTGGGGTTGTGCGTTTGAGCCCCAAGTTGGGTGTAGAGATTACTTAAAAATAAAATATTAAAAAAAAAAAAGGATGATACTGAATTGTAAATACAGTATAACCTTAACTAAGAGAGTATGCATAGAAAAAGTAAGTAAAAAGTAAAAGAAAGTATAGAAAACATGTGAAATAATTGGTATTTATCTTTATGTAGTGGGATTTTTTTTTTAAAAGCTGTACACCCAACATGGGGCTCGAACTCGTGACCCAAGATCAAGGGTTGCATGCTCTACCAACTGAGCCAACCCGGTGTGCAACTACATCTGTGTATGTATGTACATATGTATTTATAAAACTCTGTGCGACATATGGGGCTTGAACTCATGACCCTGAGATCAAGAGTCACACGGCTCTACTTACAAAGCCAGCCAGGCACCCCCAGGCACCCAACCTTTATGTAGCACTTTATGTACTTCGGCCACAGTGGCCATGAATGATTTATAATGGGCAGCGATGGGTAAGGACAGCTAGTTTCAGAGAACAAGATTAGGTTCACAGGCTATACCTCACTTTGCATTCTTTATCAAACCTACTCTTTGGACATTAAGACTCATCTTAAAATGCTCCAGGGGGTAAGTAGCCCAATGATGATGTGTACACATGCAAAACTACAAAAAGCATTGCTATCAAGATGAGATTCCAACACAGGGCCGAGTTTGAGATCTTTGTTGAATTTTTTGCCTAGCTTTGCTCTAGAGACCTAAGTCCTCAGACTTTAAATTAGCTCTAACAATATATATTACATAGATGATGCATTTTAGCTAAGAGGGTTTCTTGATGGAGTAAAGGGAAACCTTTTAAAAGAGTTAACAATTAAGTAACATGCACTTGATTGCTTTCCTGGCTCTGAACTATTGGATGTAAGCACTGGCAAGACTCTCAGAAAAAACCTGTTAATGCAGACTTTTTTTTTTTTTTTTGCTACTTCAGGTTTTTTTTTTTTTAAAGATTTTATTTATTCATTTGACAGAGACAGAGGCAGCCAGCGAGAGAGAGAACACAAGCAGGGGGAGTGGGAGAGGAAGAAGCAGGCTCCCAGCGGAGGAGCCTGACGTGGGGCTCGATCCCAGAACGCTGGGATCACGCCCTGAGCCGAAGGCAGACGCTTAACGACTGAGCCACCCAGGAGCCCCTACTTCAGGTTTTGTAGTGATCTTTACAATATGATATAAGGTTTACATAAATTCAACCTATCTTTTGGATGTTACTGTCAGCCTGTGTGGACTAGTTAGCTTTTTTTTCTGGTTGAGAACAGAGCAACTTGGCCTTTGGCTGCCAAGTCTGGTGTATCCTCCCAGGTAAAATCAAATACTACGTCAAACCACGGAGCTTCCAAAGCACATGCCTGTTAGAAAGGAAGAACACAGTGCATAGGAATCAGCAGTTCACGCTGAAGAAGCCAGTCTGCCAGCTTATGCAGTCTGCTTTGCAGACACACAGGTCACAGCAGCAGAAATGTCTAAGAGGCTGTCTCTTACTTGGTGAGCAGCTGGTTGGAGAGCAACTGCTTGAGATGCTGGGACAAGAGCTTCTTTTCTAGAGATAGTCTTATCCACGCTCGAGCTCGTCCGACGTCCGTCTTGATCTCACTCATGTTCTGAATATGCCTACAGAACAGGAGCAACAGCAAAGATGTAGATCCTAAGAATAACCTTGAGCTGGAAAAGAACTAAAGCATTACAGCACTTTGCACAGAACACTTCCTTCATACTTAGAAGTGTGAATGGGTAATACGCACTTTATGTTGACTGAACCGTTCAAAGGTTCCATCTGAATCATGAATTCAGTCCCACATCAGAATCACCATTACAACACATGCACACAGGCAACACCCTCAGATAAAGCAGTTAACACTTGCTTATTCTTTCAGTCTTGTTCTTCAGCCTCATGGTTACCTACAACCTGGCGGCTGGTTATGCCTGACCCTCAGGAAAATAAAAGTAATAAAACACGCTGAATATTTAAGTTTTGTTTTTTTTTTAAAGATTTTATTTATTTATTCGACAGAGATAGAGACAGCCAGCGAGAGAGGGAACACAAGCAGGGGGGAGTGGGAGAGGAAGAAGCAGGCTCACAGCAGAGGAGCCTGATGTGGGGCTCGATCCCATAACGCCAGGATCATGCCCTGAGCTGAAGGCAGACGCTTAACCGCTGTGCCACCCAGGCGCCCTAAGCTTTTATTCAAAATAATTGGTCTAGTTTGACTATCTGTCACAACTTTAATCCACTGAATTATTTTTCAAATAGTTTCTGGACAACATATGAAAAATATGAAATCTTACTTTCCATGGCACTTGAAGATTGTCTTTTTTTTTTTTCTACTTGTAAATTGAAAATTCTTAAGCATTTAAAAGACTCTGAAAATTGTGTGGCCACAAAAGAAATCATATGGCCAAACCCCAACAGAATGTTACATGTATGTATAGATTAATATTCAGTGTAAAAGTCAGTGCTATACCCAGAAGGACTGAGTTTATCTTACCTTTTTTTTTTTTTTTTAAGATTTTATTTATTTATCTTAGAGAGAAAGCGTGAGCACGCACATGAGCACAAGCAGGGGGAGCCGCAGGCAGAGGGAAAGGGAGAAAGAAGCAGACTCCCCGCCTAGCAGAGAGCCCAACATGGGGCTGGATCCCAGGACCCTGGGATCATGACCAAGCCAAAGGCAGACACTTAACCTGTTGAGCCACCCAGGCACCCCCGAGTTTATCTTCCTAAATGATCTTTCCCCTATTGGGCAGGAAGGGCAAGCCTAAGGAGCAGGGTAATTATAAAGCCACCACAGTGAGTCACTAAAAAGTCTTTGTGATTGTGACCCACCACCCCTTCCTCTGATTTTTTTTTTTTAATGTCCAGAATGACTCATCCTAGCTGTAATAAATATTACAACGAACTCTTTTCTCTAATGATTCTAAGAATTCAGAATAAGGAATATCCTCCCTGTAAAATACAGACATATTCTCTTCCTTTTAAAACATATTTTATTTTTAAGTAATCTCTACATCCAACCTGGGACTCAAACTCATAACCCTGAGATCAAGAGTCGCATGCCTCACCAACAGAGCCAGCTATACGCCCCTCTCTCTTTTATCCTTCCCCTTTCCCTTTCTCCTTCCCTTCCTCTCTTAATCCCTGGGTCTGAAGATTTAGGCCCTCAAGCGTCAGTGCTGATATGTGATCAAAGACTCTTGATAAACGAGATGTAAAGCACTGTATCACACTACAGACACACTGATGAGGTGGCTTAAAAACAAGGCAGAATGAGGAGCTAAAAGAAAATTCTGTTGCCATTTTTGTAGAGCTTATCCAATCTCACCTCATTTCTAAGAATTTTTTCAATTTATGACACACTGATTTTATCTTTAAAGGGCTCATACTAGCATACATGGTCATGATCGGAGAAAGCTGTTGTCAGGCAAGCTGCCTCTTAGACCCTGGTTCTTACTGATGGTGCTGGAAGTGGGGGGACACTTGATAACCCAACCTGGCACCTCCAGCATTAGCCTATGAAGCAGCACTGGCTCTTCCTCTCCCTGCTGACATTTCCCAAATGATGACATAGCTGACTAAAAGCAACGAAGGGAAAATGCTCAGGCATTTACCACGTAAGAGTTCAACGGTATTTATAAGGTACCTGTGAGTGCAGTGCCAAGTCAGAGCTCACATAATTGAGGAATACCAAGTTGATTCCAAGTGTATTCACTGAAAATGAAGGTATACTAGCTCTGATAAGCATTAATGTTGTATAATCTTTTCCTCAGTATTCTTTCTACTCTAAAACAGTAAAATCGGGGCATGGGCGGCTCGGTTGGGTGAACATCTGACCCTTGATTTCGGCTTGGGTCATGATCTTAGGTCCTGAGATCGAGCCCTGTGTTGGCTCTGCGCTGGCTGGGTATGAAGCCTGTTTAGGATTCTCTCTCTCCCTCTGTCCCTCCCCCTTACCTCTCTCTCCCTCAAAATAAATAAGTAAATAAATAAAAAAATTAAAAAACAAAAACAAAAACAAAAACCCACCAGTAAAACCTACTGAAATAAGCTTTATGTTGGCCTTAAGCAAGTTATCTGAAGACATGGTAGGTAAGAATGACAAAGTGAAAAATAATTATAATTTGAAAAAATAATCTATATTTAAGAAAAATGAGGACTGGAATACATAACGTGCAGTCTATGTTAGGTAGCAATCAGCATTCCCATTATAAAATTACTTACACTAGGTTTTTTTTTTTTTTTTTTTTTTTTTTGGAAAGAGGAATGGGAGTTGGGAGATGAGGCCTCCAGACTCTTTTCCTCAAGCTCATCTGATTCCCTGGCTCCAGGAAAGTAACTATCTAAAATACTGGCTCCTGAATATAATTCCTTTGTTCCAGAACCTTCAAAAACTCACAGGATACAGTCTGAACTGTGCAGGCTCACATTTAAGACTCACTACCCCTCAGCCTCAACATATCTTCCTATTTAAAAAAAATTCCATTCCAGACAGCTGACTCATAAGACTTTGCATTCCATTACCTGAAGTACTTTCTTCTCATTTCCCTATTTGATTCTATTCGTGTCTGAGATCTCAGCTTCTTCTAAACACTTTTCCATGACCACGACAGCCTTCCATGACCTCTTCGATTTACGAAATCCTATAGTCTAATCTGAATCTGCCATGTACTGCTTATCACTTTTATCATTCTCTCTTGGCATACATTTTTCTCAGCTTGTAAAAGCTCCCTGGGAAAAGCAGTCTACTATTCCTTAGCAGCCCTGCAGCCTTCTTTGTACCCTATAGGGCTTAGCACATAACAGGAGCTCAAAAACTCTGTTGCTTTGTAAATCTCTATCTAACTTTATGCTTTAAAACAATTTTTATTTGTTGTATTATTTATTTTTTTTTAAAGATTTTATTTATTTATTCGACAGAGATAGAGACAGCCAGCGAGAGAGGGAACACAAGCAGGGGGAATGGGAGAGGAAGAAGCAGGCTCACAGGGAGGAGCCTGATGTGGGGCTCGATCCCAGAACGCCGGGACCACGCCCTGAGCCAAAGGCAGACGCTTAACTGCTGTGCCACCCAGGTGACCCTGTTGTGTTATTAAACTGTAATCCAAATCTATTAAAAATCTGCTGTGCAGTTATACCATCTGAATCTGCTTTTAACTGGAATAATTTATTATAGGTAACTATAATAGAATTCAGCATAATATTATACAAGTATTACTTCCAAAATAGAGCCTGTTAATTCACACAAAAGCATATATGGCATGGCTTAAATAATTTATTTACTTGATTTATTTCTAACACAATAAATATTATTCTAGAGATGTCATCCATTTTCTACCACTTTTTCCCACACTCACGTTCTTGGAGAAGGTCCCCTTCCACAGACCCAGAACACACAACTCTACTTACCACCATGACCTGTGGCCCCATGATCCTAATCCTTTAGCTAGAATGGACTGAATAAGAGGAACATGCCTGATCTAAACTGAGCTCGCTAGAATTAGTATACTGGAAGAAAACCAAGTTAGTTTTTGTTGAATGCTAAAAATAAGAAACAATGTTAAAGCCAGGGCTTGGGCAAGCATGTGCATAGTAAAACAGAAAGAAAAGGGGAAGGGAGGTGTGGGAAGGGGAGGGGAAGAGCAGATGTGAAGGGAGAAACAGCGATGATTTGCTTCCAGTGAGACAGTGAGAGTCATCTGTGACAAGACTGTTAGCAGCCACAGTTTCTGTTCTTGGATTCTGGAAGACACCCTCATATATCTCCAATAAATCCATCCCTTCTTAGTGAAGCTGGTTTGAATGGGCTTCTGTTCCCTAAAACCAAATGATATCTAAGAGTGGCAGTACCTCTAAATTTGAATCCACATTTCCTAAATCCAAACCAGTACCTACTTCACACTATGTATCATTAGCAAAACCCAGGATCATTCATTCATTCATTCATTCACTCACTTAAACCTGCTATTATTTGTTTGAGAAATTAAGGATTAGCTGACTTTAAGTTCATGTTCTATACAGACATAAAAATTCCTCGAAATATTCCTTCCAGGGTAACGAAATCAATCATAATAACTATTTAATTTTAGGGTAAAGTCAGATGCTCATAAGCACATATGTATACATTATTATTAAAAAGATAAATGAACTAGCTAGTTTAGCGTCAAGTAATTTATTCGCATCTCTAGAAGATGGAATTTTCTAGGATTTACTCAGACACCCTGCTCCTTTGTTTAGCTAGACGCGGATCACAGCGCTCACGGTCTCCTTGGTCATGCACTGCCCACTGCCCTCCTCAACAGCAGTTACATCATCACGGAGAGTCCAAGTCTGTTGGAATAGTTAGAGGACACGTACAGGGCTACTCTGGAAAGAAACTGGTAATACTGGTAATACCATGGCAATCTCTTTTAAATGTCGATAATCTGTCCCCAGCCTTTCTCTATGCAACAAAAAATCATTCTAAAACTGACAGTTTGGTGATACTTGGCATCTACGAAGGTCTTGGGGAGTTGTCTAAGATACTAAGACAAAGGGGAAAGCCTTTAGATGTACCTGTCCTGGACTCAAAGAGAAGCAATCTGGTGCCAAGACTCTTGACAACTTTAAGGACTCAAAGTGCCAATGTCTTTTTGCCTCAAGAGATAAACCTGGAAAGATGGGAGGTACCAACAGAGACATGTGCGCAACAGCGAACAGAGACTCAAGATAGGTATACTATTCTTGGAAGATAAGTTTTTTCTTTAACTGTCTAGACTGAAAGGAATCAAGGTTTATTTTTGTTTATTTTTATTTTTTTTTAAAGATTTTATTTATTTGAGAGGGACAGAGACAGCGACTGCGACAGTGACAGGGATAGCAAGAGAGAGAAAAGGGAGAAACAGGCTTGCTGCTGAGCAGGAAGCCCGACGTGGGGCTCGATCCCAGAATCCCAGGATCATAACCTGAGCCGCAGGAAGGGCCTTAACTGACTGAACCACCCAGGAGCCCCTAGAAATCAAGGTTTAGAATATTACTTGGGTGTTTTTCTTTAAGGAAAAACAACTGTATCAGCCATCCAGGTAATGATTAGGGACTAAAATGAAGCACTCGTCAAGAACCTGAAAACAGGGTAACAATCCTGTCCGCTGAGAGTAAAGCTCTAAAATAAATATATCTTGAATAAGAACAACATGTATAAAATGTCATCTTAAAGGGGCAGAATGGAAGCAAAGAAAAGGGAGAGACAACCATGGGCAGTGTTTTCTTCAGGGCTTCCTGAGATGATAGCAGTCCCAGGAGCATGAGGACGACTAGCATAGAGCTGGGTGGTTAGGCTTCCACATCTCTGCTTCTGAAGACAGCAAGGAGTCTTCTGATTTTTATCTAGCTTCCAGGCAAAGAATATACGTATTGGTGAAAGAGTATCAAGTCATCTGGTTAGGGAAATAATGTTTTGGTTTCACTGGCTTCCTGTGACCCTCTCCTTAGCTGGTCATAGATGTGACCAGAGCTGACAGATGACCGAACTCCAGCCCATTATTTTTACATCTCTCTTAGGTATTTGAAGTATTACATCTTGGTCAGTAGGATTCAGTGTCTTAGAATCTGACTACATTTTGGTTTACTCATTATTTGGTTTCTGAGCTCATAAAGCTGAAGAGACTCCAGCATATGGACTACGAAGACCTCAAAGGAGTGCTGCTATGTTTGCCAAAAGAAACTGGGAAGTCATACCCATCAGAATGGCTACTGTCAAAAAACCCCAGAAAATAACAAGTACGGGTGAGGAGGTGGGGAAATTGGAATCCTTATGCATCGCTGGTAGGAATATAAAATCGTACAGCCACTGTGGAAAAAGTATGGTGGTTCTTCAAAAAATTAAACATGGAATTACCATATGATCAAGTAATTCCACTTCTGGGTATGTGCCCAAAAGAAGAGATATGTACCCACATTCACAGTATTCACAATAGCCAATAGGTGGAAACAACCCAAATGTCTACCAATAGATAAATGAATAAACAAAATGTATATATATAAAGTGTATATATGTAAGATGGAATCCTTACTTAAAAAAGGAAGGAAATTCTGACACATGCTACGACATGGATAAACATTACAAACATCTGATAATGAACATTTCAAAAAGTCACTTAGTCTTAACCAAGTAAAACAAACCAGAAGCAAAAAGCATGGTTCCACTTAAATGAGGTACCTAGAATAGTGAAATTCACAGAGACAGAAAATTAAATAGTGGGTACCAGGGGCTGGGGGAGAAGGAAGAATGGGGAATTATTTATTGTTCAATGTGCAGAAAGCTTCATTTTGGGATGACAAGAGTTCTGGAGATGGACAGTGGTGATGGTTCCACAACAATGTGAATACACTTAATGGTGGGTTTATGCTATATATATATATATATATATACATAAAACATATATAAAATTATTATATATGTATTTTTTCTTAAACAATTTTAATTCCAGTATTAACATACAGTGTTGTATTAATTTCAGGTGTACGATATAGTGATTCAGCAATTCTATACATTACTCAGTGCTCATAAAGATCAGTGTCCTCTTAAACCCCTTCACCTGTTTCACCCATCCTCTCACCCACCTCTCCTCTGGTAACCATCTATTCTCTACAGTTGAGTCTAGCTTCTTTGGCTTGTGTCTTTTTTTCCCCCCCTTTGTTCATTTGTTTTGTTTCTTAAATTCAGCATGTAAGTGAAATCCTATGGTATTTGTCTTCCTCTATTTCGCTTAGCATTATAATCTCTAGCTCCATCCTTATTGTTGCAAATGGCAAGGTTTAATTTTTTTATCATTACCACAATTTTTAAAAAAGGGCCATGTGGGTGGCTTAGTCAGTTAAGCATCTAACTCTTGATTTCGTTTGGGGTCATGATCTCAGGGTTCTGGTATCAAGCCCTACACAGAGTTCCCTGCTCAGCGGGGAGTCTGCTTGCCTTCGTCTCCCTCTGCTGCTCCCCCGCTCACACGTGTGCTTGCTCTCTCTCTCTCAAATAAATAATCTTAAAAAAAAAAAAAAAGCCACAAAAAGATAGAATCTGTGTGGTGGGTATAAGAATGTGTTCATTGTAAAATCTTTTGACTTTGTTATATGGTTAAAATTTTTTATGATAAAATGTTAGGGAAAAACCCTGAGAAGTCTTTTCTTGGCAATGCCTCACTACCTTATGAAACACTTTTTGAAAGCAATCAACCAAATTTTTCCCTTTTAAAGTAAACTCTATGCCCAATGTGGGGCTTGAACTCAGGACCCGAGATCAAGAGTTGAATGCTCTACTGACTGAGCCAGCCACGCACCCTTGCCGACCAACCAAGTTTTATTAAAAGCATCTATTATTTGGTCAAAATGTCACTTTAGGATACCCGTGGGTCGTCTTCAGATTTTTTAAGAGAAAGACTGAAAATTGAAAGCCAAAGTAACCCTTATGTGTTAAGTCACAGGACATCAATTTTTCAGTTGAGTATCCTGAACAAAGATTTAGTCAAGGTTATACTAAATTATATTTAAACTGATGTGCACCCTTACCCCACTGTTGACTTGTCTGTGTCTAGTCATAGTTGGTACATTCCTGGCAATGTGGCAAAGGCTGACAGCTCGTACCTAGTTAGAAAGGGACCTGACCTATGGTCAGGAAACCTTAGTTCTAGTTCCATTTCTGCTATTAACTGGTGATATGGTCAGGACGCCTGGGTGGTTCAGTCAGTTAAGTGTCTGCCTTTGGCTCAGGTCATGATCCCGGGGTGCTGGGACTGAGTCCCACATCTGGCTGCCCTGCTCACTGGGGAGCCTGCTGCTCCCTCTCCCTCTGCCTGCTACGCCCCCTGATTGTGCTCTCTCTGTCAAATAAATAAATAAAATCTTAAAAAAAAAAAATTGGTGATATGGTCTTAGACTTAACCTGCCTGGGCCTGAACTTCCACATCTATAAAAAGAAGAAGCGAAGCAATAGGACTTCTTAAGGTTCTTCTATATTCTAAAATTTAAACTGATTAGTAAAAAGTATCTTAGCAATCACCACCTTTTTAAAGCTTCCAAACTGTAACCGAGGTAACTGAATAGCAGTTTGGCCAGTTGAATCAGGTGAAGATATGAAGATATATGCAAAAATGTTAGATAAGCGCACACACCCTCATGCACACTCACAGAGTTTAAAATAGGCAAATCCTTCATTTAACAATTGAGCACCAATTATGTGTTGGACTCCATTAACACTTATTAGTAATTCAACAGTTTTAATGTCAGATAAATTGCCTCTCTCACGAAGTATACAAGTAGTGTTAGAAGAACAAATAACTGCTATGGAGAGGATTAAAATACAGGGGTGAACGAGAGTGACTGGGTGGCTGCTTCATAACAGGTGATCTGGGCTGGCTTCTTGGAGGAAGCAACATCTGAACTAAGATGCAAAATGACAAGATGGAGGTTGGCCTGTGGAAATTCTTCTGGGGCAGGTATCGGAACTATCAGGTGAAGGGAGTAAGTAAAAAAGGCTCCAGGGCAGGAAGCAAGGAAGGCATGTTGGAGGCACCAAAGAAGTAGTATGAGGGAGAATGGTGGAAGATAACGCCGTCAAATCAAGTAGGCTCTGCCAACCAGGGCAAGGGATTTGCTTTTTTTTTTTTTTTTTTAAGATTTTATTTGAGAGAGAGAGAGAAAGAGAGAGGAAGAGAGTGCGTACAAGCAGGGGGAGGGGCAAAAGGAGAGAGAGAAGCAGGCTCCCCACTGAGCAGGGAGCCTGATGCGGGACTTCATCCCAGGACCCTGGGATCATGACCTGAGCCAAAGGCAGACACTTAACCATCTGAGCCACCCAGGCATCCCAAGGGATTTGGATTTTATTCTAAGATTACCGTATTACCTATGGGGAAGATGAATTACAGTAGGGCAAGCAATGAAATATGGGGACCGTGATGTAATCCAGGTGAGAAGTTATAGGGCTTAGACTAGAGAGGTGACAGTTCATTGATCAAACATTCAGTGGAATAGGTGAGCAGCAGTTGTGCCAGGAACTGAACCCGTATGTTAGGTATGATAAGTTACCTATGCCTGCCTGTCTATAATAACAGCCCCTATACATTTCCTTTGAACCAGACCTGGTTTAAACACACACACTACAAACAATATATGCTTTATTTTTAAATAATTAGCCTCACGAAAATATTGTAAAAATACTGTAGAGAGTTCCTGTATTCCCAGCTTCCCATAAGGTTAACATTGATATAACCAAAATAAGACATGAATGTTGGTACAATACTATCAACTGAACTACAGACTGATTTCACCAGTTTTCCCCCTTATGTCCTTTTTCTGTTCCAGAATCTAATTCAGGATCCCATACTGCATTTTGTTGTCGTTTTAGTCTTCTCTAATCCATAACAGTTTCCTAGCCTTTCCCCGTTTTTCAGGACATTGATATTTTTGAAGAGTATTAGTCAATTATTTTGTAGAATGTCCCTCAGTTTGGATATTTCTGATGTATTCCCATGGTTAGATTGCAGTTATGCATTTATGACAAGAATACTGCACAAGTTGTAGTCTTTTCGGTCTATCACATCAGGGAGTACATGATGTCATGTCTTAACTACTAGTGATGTTAATCTTGAGTACTTGGTTAAGGCGGTGCCTGCTGAGTTTCTCTACTCTAAGATTATTTTTGCCTTTTAATTAATAAATTCTTGGGGGAGATACTTTTTGAAAATGAAGATTCACTACGTTCATCCTGTATTCTCCATTCCCCAGTCCTGGAATCAATCACTTCTCTAGGGATCCCTGAATTCTTTCATTGGAGGATGGTATTTAGAAACCAGTATGTGGGTGCTGGGCGTACTCATTGCCATTTTGGGGCTTACTACTTTTAGGCCCTCTCAGTGGAAAGAGCTTGGAAATATATCCGTGATTAACAGGGGCAGGAAACAGAGGCGGGGGGAGGGAATGACTCAATAGAAATAGCACAGGGGAATTTTGGGGTGATATAACTATTCTGTATCATGACTTTGTATTTGTAAAAGTGCATAGAACTACACACCAAGAAAGTATGAATTTTACTGCATATACATTAAAAACAAAAATGACCAGAATGTAAGGAGAACCAAAAATGGAATACAGATTAACAAATGAACTTAACTGTATTACAAATGAATAATAAAACCACACTGAAGGGAGGGGAGAAAAAAAGAACAAATCTTAATTTTGGAAACCAGTATTTTGACTGGATGCTGAAAGGCTAAAGACAAAAAACACTAGAGAGGTATACAAGCACTATGCTTACTTAGGAAACTTGCTTCAGCTTCTTCCAGGGGTATAGGTTAGTAATTCTGAAACTACTGTGGGTATACTAGGATTGCACAAATAAGTAAATATATTGTAGATAATGAAAGCCAAGTTTCTCATGGATTAGAGAAATTACAAATAAGAGAGAAGGCTAGAATGATCCCTGTGGTGTTGAATTGGAATCCTAGATACCATTATGAATTCATGGTTTAAAAAGAATTGTCTGGGGCACCTGGGTGGCTCAGTCAGTTAAGCGTCTGCCTTTGGCTCAGGTCATGATCCCAGGGTCCTGGGATTGAGCCTTGTGTCAGGCTCCCTGCTTTGTGGGGAGCCTGCTTCTCCCTCTCCCCTCTGCTCACGATCTTTCTTGCTATCTCTCTCTCTCAAATAAATAAAATCTTAAAAAAATAATAAAATAATTGTCTGTGTGGTATGTAAAAAAATATACATATATATAAGTAAAGGTGGAAACAGAAATAAGTATATACGTATATACATGTGTGAGTAGGTATACACACATTTGTTTCCAGGCCTATTTTGGGTCCTTCACATTTATTACCTCACTGAATCTTTGTATTTTATTTTATTTTTTTGAAGATTTATTTGTTTACTTTAGAGAGAGAGAGACTGAGAGAGAGTGTGCATGTGCTCAGGCCAGGGGAGGAGCAAAGGGGGAGGGAGAGGGACAAGCAGACTCCACACTGAGCCCCGACACGGGGCTCAATCTCACAACCCTGAAATCATGACCTGAGCGGAAACCAAGAGTCAGACACTTAACCAACTGAGCCACCCAGGCACCCCTCATTGACTCTTTACACCAACACTTTGAGAGAAAGACGGTTACTATCCCATTTTACAGGTAAGGAAACTGGCATGTAAGTAATTGTCTGGGGCTCCAGAGCTAGCACATGGCAGAACTGAAACAGCAGCCTCTGTGGCTGGTTCCAGAGCCCGAGGTCTTGAGCAGGAAACTATACTGTCTCTTACGACATAAAGGGAGTCTACGTAAGCAGGACATCCCTCTCCCCAAAGAACAACAACATGAAGGAGATACGAGTAAATAAACAGGAAACTGGAAGCAGTAGGATAGCGTTACGTGATGTGACCATCTCCTAATTAGGTTTCAGAAGTCTGGTTCTACTCTGAAATCACTGTAGAACACATGTGGTTTTATTTTTTCATTAAGAGAGCTGGAGATCATTTTTCCCTCATAGTTACAACTATTCTTCTCACGCTGGCCATCAAAAGGAGTCCTACGGCTCCTTGAGAACAACTGTATTTTGTCTAGCAAGGAATAAAGACACTGAAGATATAAATATATAAATTGACTCAGATAACAAAAACTAACATTTATTGAACCTTACTATGAGCCAAGTACTTCTTAAAACTTTTTATAGTAGTGGACTAACTCATTTCATTCTCGTAACAATCCTATAAGATAGAGAACGGTTTTGAGATATCTCCATTTCAGAGACGGAAAAATTGAGGCACAGACAAGTTACAAAAATTGCCTCAAATCACACAGTTCAAGCAGTAAAGCCAGGATGCGCTACCACTGCACTAAGCTGCCACTCTTAAGAGCTATGCTTTTCAGTTGCAAATATCTGACAAATCAAATAAACATCTATAATTAATATTAAGAAAGCAATAAGCCATAAGACGAAAGTTAAGTGTTCTAATGTTATAACATTGATTTTAAACCTACATATTTTAAGAGCTTAGTGTTGTACCTAAAATGTTTAAAACAAAAGAGCCTCTGTCTTCCTCATTCAATAAATCTATTTTAGATATCTCAATGCTTTCTAATGATTTCTAAGACCAGTAATTGCAACTGAGAATTCTTAGATTTGCGTTTGCTTCCAATTAAACCTACCTAACAGCAGTTTCTCTGCCAAGTAACTTGTCATTATTTGCAGATTTTTTTGGTCTGTGTCTGTAGGCAGCAGGTATTTAAGGAGGTTTTAAAAACTGAACAAAGAAATTACAAAATAATTTAGCTACTTTAAAACTCTTCTCAGTTGCATTTTCCCTTTGAATTTAATGTCAGGAAAAAAATAATAGTATAAAAGAAAAATAAGCAAGATTATAAAAAATGTTTTCCTCGGAATACATAAGCGAATAATACACAAAGCCATAATTATTTGAGCAATATAAGTGAAAGCCATAAATATTTGATAGTTATCATCAAATGCTAGCATATATACCTCATGTCTTGGATAAGAGAGACCCTGAGTGTTGGCAACATAACTCCTGAGTCAGATTTTCTTCTTTCTGGTCCAAGGGCAACTATGTAAAAAAAAATATCAGCAAAGTATTAGAAAAATAAAAAAATCTACATGGTTCACATTCTATAAATAAATACTTTCAAATTACTTTGATAAGAACAAATTTTGAAGACAATGGAAAATATCAAATTTTTTTCCCCGGAATGTTGCTACTTTATTAATACAGTAAAACAGCTATTTCCTTTCTAATTAATCTGGGGCTGCACTTGGAAATTTAAAATGAATCATAAAAGCCCATTTAGCAAATAATGCAATGTGTGCAAATTTTGGCCATGAGGACCAGTCATTTTCTAAACTTATTTATTCCAATAGCTCTGGATAACTACAAGAAAGCAGTGTCTATAAATTAAGCTACTAAGTATGTGAATTATCTCTGGGCTCATGAATTGCAATCACATAATTTCTTTATACTGTGAAAGAGTGTTTAAAATGGAAAATCTAAGCATCTGGGCTCTCTAGTCTGGTAAGTTTCTACTTCAAAGTTCAGGATCCAAAGTACAGTATATCATGCAAAGTGAGTAATCTAAATGGACATTTAGAAGTAAAATGTCTGTGAGTCATTATCTTTGGAGCCTGAGTGGTTAACGTTTATAAAAGGAGGAAAGATTGTTCCCTTAAATAGCCATAGCTAAGCAATCAATTGTTGGCTAACGAATTGCAGTTGGGAGTGCTCAATCTCACTTTAAATGGGATGCAGTGGAGTTCTGTGCCCTTTCTTTATCTCCATTTTCCTATCTGTAAATGAAAACTAAATTGTAACATCACACTTAGCAAATACATTGATAACATTAGAATTTAAGATGTGGGTTTTATTGTATATTAAACCTACATGTTCTCAGTTTTTAGATCCATTCTACTTTGGAGAGGCTAGGGTACAGTGCAGAAACACACAGATAGATGTGAAGCTCCGACTGAACATTCTGTTGTCTTAGGATCCGCATTTTTCAGCACCTGGTCAAAGTGGCTGAGCTGATACTTGGCAGGTATGAATGAGCACTGACAGGGCTGCCAGGACAAAGAGACTGTGGCGAGGCCAACCTAAAGGCAGTTCTTTTGAGGGCCTTTCACACCAGGTGGGTGATAAATAGGCCATTTGTCATGGCAGTTTTGGATGGAGTTGTCAATGGGTCACTAAAAATACTGCTTTATCTCGATACCCAGGAGGTAACAGACATCAAGGAAACTGTTCCAGTGACTTGCAGGGAATGTGCTATGTTAGTCTTCCTGTCTGAGACTCTCACCATTTCAGTGTGTTGTTAATGAAAGCACACTTCTCTTTTTGGGGAGAAAGTGAAATTGTTCAGAGAACGCTTCTAGAACTCCAGATGATTTGATAGCATGAAAGAGGGCCACACCAGTGTTAAGAAATGGACTGAAAAGAGGGGGAAAAAAAAAAGATCATGAGGCAGGAGAAAGGAACTGAAACCATAATCAGCAACTTGGCTAGAGGGAGACATGACAACAAGAGAGAATCATGCCTCCAGAAGCAGAGAGCAGGCAAGAGGCTTAATAAAAGAGGAGCCTGATACTTAAAGAGTAGCAGAATCCACAGTAAGAGCATTCACAGGCCTCAGCACTTTTTGGGCATTCTATTCTGGAACTCTGTTTTCTTCATTCTTCGCTGATCAATGCTTCTTAAATATATGATGTATTTTAAAAAACATTTGTTTTTAAACATTTTTAAAAAAGATTTTATTTATTTATTTGACAGAGAGAGAAAACATAAGCATGGGGAGCAGGAGAGGGAGAAGCAGGCTCCCTGCTGAGCAGGGAGCCCAACGTGGGACTCGATCCCAGGACCCTGGGATCATGACCTGAGTCCGAAGGCAGATGCTTAACCGACTGAGCCACTCAGGCGCCCCCATATGATGTACTTTTTTATGTCTCCATGCAATTTGTTAAAGTCTTTAGCTCACCCTTTAACACTTCTGTATCTTTCTCCTTGTTTACAGCCTATTTAGCATTTTAGACTGAGAGCACTCTAGCTTAATAGTTAAGAACATGGCTTTCTCCAACCCTACAGAGAACTTAACAGCTCACTGACTTTGGGTAATTTAACCTCTCCATGGTCTGTTTCCTCATCTGCAGATTGGGGTCAGCAGCAACACTACCTTATTCAAGTAGATGTAAAACACTTAGAATACTGCCTGGCACAAAGTAAGTTCTCAATAAATAAAACAAAATGAAACTTGGCTTTAACTTTGTCTCTTTGTGGAATCTTTCCTGAATATTCTCTCTTCCCAAGGTACACTGTTAGATGTTGCTCCCTCCCTCCAACAGGACCTGTGAAACTGAACACCTAATATAAACTTAACTTAACATTTCTATTACTGTTAAACTATATGCCTCATGAGGCTCAGTCCTATCCTTTCCTTAGAATACCTACAGGGCCTGGTGGAGGCCCCACACCACATACATGCTCAACAAATATTCACGGAGGAAGATGAGACTATTTAGGGCCACATGGCGGAGACTTAAATGACAAATTAGAAATCTGCAAAACTCCTAGGATGGCAGGAAGGATTCTGAAAAGAATGCTATGCTCCTGAATGCTTTTTTAGTTAGTTAACTATAGTGACAATACAATGGTTTAAGAGAAATAAGGGAGATGAGCTAGAAGCTTTTTCAAAGGCCAGCTTATGGATGAACTAAGACCGTGACAGCCAGGGAGAATGAAGAGAAATATGCAGTGGAAAAAACCACAGAACCTAATGACTTGATGTAGAAAGTGAGCAAGACTCAAGAGTCAAAAACAATATTAAGTATGAGTATAAAATGATTTAATAAAGATTATCTCATTGAATTATGACTTTCCTTTGGATCTGTTAATCTTGTTGCAAATGAAGAAACTGAGGCTCAAAGAGGTCAAGAAACCCACCCAACTGTACACATTCATCAAAAGGGGCAGAGTGTTCTGATGTCATGTCCACTGGGCTTTCTGTTATATTACAGATGACCTCTGGCTTCTAAGCTTGATGGAGAGAAGAGGACTGATGCCATTAAATAATATGGAGAGAAGGGAGAAAAGCCTAATAGGGACAGAGGGAGAGGTGCTGAGATAACTGGTTTGTTTTCAGATATGCTGAGTCTGAGGTCCCAGTGGGCTGTCAGGATGGATGTGTAAGAACTAGGGTTGGAAAAAGATTTATGAATAATCTGCTAATCAGACAGCTGAAGGATGACACGGGAGGTAGGCAATAGTAGTTACATTATGGTTTGAATTATGTCCCCCAAGAAGATGTAGAAGTTCCATCTCCCAGGACCTATGAATTTGACCTTATTTGGAAACAGGGTCTTTGTAGATGATCAAGTTAAGATGAGGTCATTAGGGTGTGCCATAATCCAATGTGACTGGTGGATGACCTTATAAAAGGGAAATTTGGATACAAAGACAGACATGAGCAGAGAAAAGGTGATGTAAAGACACATGGAATATGCCATTTAAAGGCCAAGAAATTTCTGTGATGACCAGAAGCTAGGAGGGGAGCCTGGGACAGATTCTCCTTCACAACCCTCAGAAGGGACCACCCCCGCTGATACCTTGATTTTGGACTTCTAGCCTCCAGAACTGTGAGACAATAAATTTCTGTTGTGTAAGCCACCCAGTTTGTGGTACTTCATTACGGCAGCCCCGGGAAACCAGTAACAGTAATTTATTAGTGACTTTGGAGGGAACAGTTCTGAAGCCTGTGAGCAGAAAGCAGTTAATGAGTAAAGCCACACATTTCACCTAGAGATCTAAACTCTAAGAAGGTTTCCATCAAGTCGACTCCAGAAGAGAAATTTATACATGATTTAAATGTATACATATATTCCTATTTCTTATTTCAACATACTCAAATGTAACGGGCACTTTCTCCTTCAACATAAAGACTTGTGGATTTAATATTTGGCCACAGAAATTCCTTTTGTGTATGTGCCTGAATCAAAGCTGCTACACAGGCAGCAAGTTTGTAGAGCACAGAGATTGTACACATTGTTTTTATAGAACCATCTACAGTTTATAGGCAAGTAAGTGAAGAAAAACTTTTTTTAAGTGAGTTCTACACCCGACGTGGGGCTTGAACTCATGACCCTGAGATCAAGAGCTGCATGCTCTGACTGCTACGTGCCCCAATGGAAAAAAAAAATTAAGATTTTATTTATTTAAGAGACAGAGAGAGCATGCGTGCAAGTGAGCGCATGAGCGGGGGTGGGGAGGAGGGGTAATGGGAGAGGGAGAAGCAGACTCCTTGCTTAGCAGGGACTCGGGGCTCGATCCCAGGCCCGGAGATCATGACCCGAGCTGAAGGTAGATGCTGAACTGACTGATCCACATAGGCACCCCTCTATAGAAAAATTTTGATGAAGATAATTGAAGAGTGTCTCAAAATTCTTGGGCTAGACCCAGAATAACCATTTAAAAGCAGTATTTCCACCCCCCCCCCCGACATCCTACTCCACTCGTCAACTGATTTAAAAATCCATTTAAAGTTTAGTGGAAGCTTGTCCAAAGATGCAAGGTATAAGAACACCACCTATGTCTAAGCTGGCCAACATTTTTAAAGGTGGAAACTTTTGGGTAATATGTCAAGAACAGTCTTCTTTCTAGGATCAATTGCATTCTGAGATCCTGTCTCTGTAATAGGACTTCGAACTACTAGGTGCAGTGACTTGGTCAAAATTTGACTGGGTCAAAATTAAGACAGCCTGAAAGACATGGAGGAAACTTAAATGCATATTACTAAGTGAGAGAAGCCAATCCGAAAAGGCGACATCCTACATGACTCTTAACTATATGATATTCTGGAAACGGCAAAACTATAGATAGAGCCAGTAAAAAGGCCAGCGGTTGTCAGCGGTTAGGGGAAAGAGAAGGATAAATTAGTGGAGCACAGAGAATATTATTACGGTGGCAAAACTACACTATCTGATACTATAATGGTGAATCCATGTCACTACACATTTGTTTACACCCACAGAAGGTACAACACCAAGAATGAACCCTAATGTAAATTGTGGACTCCGGGTGGTGATGTGTCAACGTAGGTTTATCAACTATAAGAAATGTACCACTCCGGTAGGGGATGCTGATAATGAGGGAGGCTATGCATTATGTGGAGGTAGAGAGTATACGGGAAATCTTTGTACTGTCTGCTCAATGTTGCCGTGAACCTAAAACTGCTCTAAAAAAGTCTGTTTAAAAAAAATTAAGATAATCATCCCTGCTATAGTCTTCTCGATAAGACAGACTTTTTCCATTCTTCTACAACCCTTAAAATATCTCTGACTCCTGTTTCGTGTTGCTTCGGAAGGAATAGTAATGATCTATCATGGAGTCTTATCCTGGCTCAATGCTAGTAACAGCAGTGTTCAAACCTACTGTGAATTTCTAAGTACACAGAGATCTCTCCTTAATATGAAAATGCAGACTGTTTACTGCCATTAATTAGGATGCTTAACAGTTGGTAAACAGAAGTAGTTTTTCTGGGGAAAAAAAACCCACCCAGATTTAAAAGCAGAAAGTCAATAAACTGCTAATTTCTATATAATTAGAACACACTGCTTCTCAATAATGAGCTATTTTATTTTTAAGCTAATGTTTTTACATATATTTCACACTGTCATATTTTAAAATCCTAACTTCGTGGGCTGAATCATCAGAAGTGTTAGAGCAATATTTATAATAAAATCCACCCTTCCTAAGAGACAGTAAATTTGATTTCGAAAGCTCCATGGCTTATATTAATCCTATTTAGGATCGGTAAAATATTTAGCCTATGTTCATACTTTGTGTGTTCACTGTATTCTCACTAGCCCTTCATCAACACTTGACAGTGTAGCACAAATAGTGACTGCATGAGGCTTTGACACATTTGATACTTCTTAGCCTTGACTTCAGAGTTTTGCTGGCACCACTGACTAATAAAAGGCCATTGCAAACAGCTGAGTCTCTGGTCGCCACCTCAACCACCCAACATCTGACCAGCCAGAGCCATGAAGCTGCTGGTGTTGCCCGGCAGCTACTTGCTCTAACAGCTGGACATTCTTGCATGCCTCATTTGGCAAAAGAGCCAAATGCTTCCATCTTCCTGCCTTAGCTTGGTTTTCCGACGTTTCATCCTACAAATGGCTACTTCTTCCTAGGAATTTATTTTTTCTAATTAGGGTAAGCTATCTTGGTTATTGTCTTATGATCTGAACAGCTAAATTTTCTATGAACACAGGTAAGTGTTAGAGATAGTTTCAGGGCATACGCCAATGCATTTTTACTTTTCTCAACAGAAAAAGGGGCAAAGGAGATGGATACAAGAGAAGGCTTTTAAACTAGATGTCAATCTTTACAAATATAGTTACATCTTGGGACATCAGAACCTTGACATTCTATTTAGCGGAGCTCCAGGTTAATGCAGTATCATATTCATATTCCTCCCTGTCTCAGTAAATACTAGTAAAAACTAGTAAAAACCTAGTAAAAACTAGGTTTCCAACAGTAATCACCACCTTTGGGGTAGTACTGCAATGAGGGAATGGAACTACGGTATGCTTCAATCATATTTGCAATGCGTTCTTAAGCTGGTGGTTGGCTTATGAGTTTTTTAAAATATTTTTTTTTATATTTCTTATGTCTAAAATAATCCATAATTTTAGAAAAGGTTCCCAAATAGCTGATTAAGTATAAAACATTTTATATCTACTAGCTTTCCACCATTACTACTACTTTTAGTGAAATAGATGGTTATTTTACTTCAAGAAAAATACATAGAAGGCAGAACATCTAGGAACCCTACATAACTCTAATTAGCTAAAGTACAATCACACTTCTAACATGTGATGTCTTGCTATAAATTGAAGAAATTTCATTCCTGAAGACTTCTGAGACATATATACACATTTTTTCTGTGAAAGATTATTAATGATGGTTTTAAAACTTAAGAAAAAAAACCCAACAGTGTACACTATACCCTAACACTGGCAAGAGTAAGGTATACGTGTATGATCCTTCACAATTCATTAGGGGTTTCCACATGTTATCTTACTTAATCAACATTATAGTCTTACATAGCTTAACATTATTTTCCCTGTCTTATGGATGAGGAAGCTGAAGATCAGAAAGGTCAAGTGACTTTTCTCAGATCTCACAGCTAGTAAGTAATTTGCTTCTTCTACTTTATCCCATTACTGGCAAGAAGTTTCAGCCTGAGAGAGAGGTGAAGACAAAGCCATATGGTACTGATTCTTCCATACAGTCTAATGTTGCCAGTTCTGTAGAAACAATCAAACCAACGAACTCTCACCTGGCGATTCTGCAAGGTGCTCTTGCTTCTCTTCTCTGTCCTGAAACTGAATTAAATGTGACCACAAAGCTGACTTCCCCTGAAATTACAAGGTATAAAAACGGTTTTCATTTTGTAAGAAATAATTAATCAAAAAATAATTTCTCATCAAAACCATTCCCATTGAAATGGTCACTCTGAAGTTTGGAGATCCAAGCTCATCCATTCTTAGCAACTCACTCCATGTGAAATGAGGGTCATCCTTTGCCTCACCGAAGAAAAGATTAGCAACAGCCCAGGAAGGGCAGCTAAACAAAAGGTCAGAAGTACAAGCATGGAGATTTCCGACTTCAGCTCGGCTGTTACTTTTTTTTTTTTTTAAAGATTTATTTATTTATTTGACAGAGAGAGAGACAGCGAGAGGGAACACAAGCTGGGGGAGTGGGAGAGGAAGAAGCAGGCTCCCAGCGGAGTAGCCTGATGCGGGGCTTGATCCCAGAACACCAGGATCACGCCCTGAGCCGAAGGCAGACGCTTAACGACTGAGCCACCCAGGCGCCCTCTCGGCTGTTACTTAGTTGTATGTAATTAGGACTGTCTACACTGGCCACACTAGTAACGACAGAATTAAAAGGCTCCAGCAGTGCAGAATGTATTTGTGTACATCCATAGGCAAAATATGTTTGGATGTATGGAATGGCAGCTAGGGAAGAAAACTGGAGCCAGAGGAGAAAGAGAAAAGGGGAGGAAGAAAGAACATGTCCACAAGAGAAAAAAAATCAGAACAGAAGATAAGAGGGACAAAAGCAAAGAAACCATTTGATTTTTTCCACCCTGAATAACTATATAACTTAAAATGGTAAAGAACTGTTAAAGCTGGCTAAGAGTTTTTTTTCCTGGACAGTGACAAAAGCGGACACTTAATGGACTCAACGGGATATAACCTCTGCAGTAAATGTGCTGTTTTATCCTTTCCTGTTTACCAGGAAAGAGCCCCAAACCACTCTTAATCATGGGTTTTATTTTCTTTTTCTGGAATTAAAAAGCCTGTGGTGCATTTCTAATCATCCTGTGACAAAGGAACATATCCTTTAATTTTTATATCTTTTTCTCCTTGTTCATTTTTTTTTAAAATTTATTTATTTATTTTAGAGGGGGTCAGAGAGAGCGTGAGTGGGAGGGGCAGAGGGAGACGGAGAGAGAACTCAAGCTGACTCTGTACTGAGCACAGAGACTGATGTGGGGCTCGATCTCATGACCCTGAGATTGTGACCTGAAATCAAGAGTCTGAAGCTCAACTGACTGAGCCACCGAGGTGTCCCTCCTTGTTACATTTCTCTTAGGGTTCCTAGCCAACCATGTCCCCAGGGCCTCCTGAGACTATTACCTGCTTGATCTGCAAGCCGTGACTCCATATCCTTTCCAGTAGGTCACAGAGGCTGGCGATCAAGGTGTTCTCCTCCAAGCCGGTTATGTTTGCTTCTCCATGGCCCAGTTCCACTGCTTCGTGTCCCATCTTCTCCACCAACATGCGTTTTGTCTGAAAGCATCATGTGCGGTCACAAGTGTTACCCCAGCAACGAAGCCAAAGACCAACAAGTCAACTACTAGATCAGAGACCTGGGTTCCCTTCATTATATATATATATATATATATATATATATATATATATATATATTTTAAGATTTTATTTTTAAATAATCTCTACACCTAACGTGGGGCTCGAAACCACAACCCCAAGATCAAATGTCACATGCTCCACAAACTGAGCCAGGCATGCGTCCCCCCCCCTTCATTATACTTCTAATTGTAGACTGTTAATCACTTTGGGAAAAGTGTCTTAATCTCTGTGGTCAACTAACTGCAGTAATATCACATATACTTTTAGTATTTTGTCAGATAAATAGGGGGTCACTAGAGGGAGATTATGATACTATTTTATCTATCTACCTACTACCTACCTACCTATTTTTGCCTCCCCACAATACTAAAAGTATCCCCATGTAAACGCTTATAATTGACAATTTTCAGATTACTAACTTGAGTAACACTGGGGAATTACACCAGATCCAGAAAATGTACTGTAAGAATCTGAACCCATCCTGCCACCACAACTAACCCTCCACTGCCCCTGCATCTTGGCATACTGAAGATATCTGCAGTTAGTTCTGATTGTACTTAGGCAAAACCACAATATAAACAGGCAGCTCTAAATTTTTTCAGAACTCCCTAATCTGTGAGTGAACTGGGCCTCTTTTTACTTCCTCTTTTCCTTTTATCTTGTCTCTCTGCTCACCAGTATGCACCAGAAAAGGAAGGGAAATGGAAATCAGTTTCAAGTAAGTAATTTACAGCAGTCTTAGCTACACTCATAAAATGTAAAGTGAGAGAGAATCTAGTTCCTTTACGTGGGGACTGTGTCTCTCTGATTCAACACTGTATGCTGATGCTGAAAATAAGTGCATTTACTGAATATACACAGAAGGTACTCAAGAAATGACTGTCAAATAAAAGAATGAAATTACTGGCCAAAATAATGTCCTGAATTTTGTCAATCTGTATTACTACCTTTGATAAACACGATATCTGAAAGAGACTAGTATGTAATATATACAAACCTACAATAATAGCTAAGGTCTTCTTCCTTATAGGTATACTTCCATGAATAGACAAGGACAAAGTTCTATACAAAAAATGTGCTGCCTTTCATATAAAATGACCACATTCCTGCACAACTTTTTTTTTTTTTTTTAAAGTAGGCTCCACATCTAATGTGGGGCTCAAACTCATGACCCTGAGATTAAGAGTCGCATGCTCCGGGTACCTAGGTGGCTCAGTCAGTTAAGTGTCCAACTCTTGATTTCAACTCAGGTAAGGATCTCAGGGTCATGAGATCAAGCCCCCCTTGGGCTCTGCGTTCAGTGAGAAGTCTGCTTGAGGATTCTTTCCCTCTGCCCTTCCCCTCAACGCTCAATCTCTCTCTAAAAAAACAAAACAAAACAAATGGAAAAAAAAAACCCCAAATCCCAAAGAGTCACATGCTCTACCAACTAAGTCTGCCAGGTGCCCCCCAACTTTTGACTGTCTTAGTATCTGTTCATGTTTCAGAGAAGACGGCAATGGCTGAAAAGGCGAGAAACACTGTGCAGGGCTCCCATGTCACTGATTCTGTGGGCAATGGAGAACCCACGAAAGCTCATGAGCTCAGTAAAGAGTACATGAGGTTTACGCCCCAGTAAAAGTTTTCTTCTAGGACAGCTACAGGCTCAAATGGCAGTGAGTAATACGTACCTTCATTCTACATTCTTTTAATAAGCCTTCTACAAATTTGCAGTTGGTCTGTGCAATCACTGCAGGAGAGAGGTCTGACAATTTGGGTTGCCTCAGGTTTTTTCCTAAACTCCGTGCCTCTTGCATATATTTCTAAAAATTAAAGAGTATTTTTAATACATAAACATCAGATACTCTTCTGACTTTCTTAACATTACACAAACAAGTGAGGAAAAATAAGATGCGGAAAAGGCTGTAAACGTACCCATGCAGTAGCAATTCAAGTTTTAGTGCCACCAATAGGCAGAGGACATTCGTATTCCCCCACCCCCCAATTGTTAACTCCTGTGAAAATGAGGGCAACAGAAATCGTGTCAGGTTAAAACACAATCACAATAAGACGGAGCTCACCTAGTTTAATCTTTTTATTGGGCATACCCAAGGTTGTAATTAGTCAGGATCATGATAGGGATGAAAAAAATTTGGATTACCAGTCCAAGGTTCTGCAAGAACCCAGTGATTCTCAGATCAGTGGTTTCCTCTTCGCCCCACATATCATGAGACTTAACATACTTCTAGCCTCTTAGACAACACTCTCCAAACCAATCTTTTGCTCTAATCAAGTCACAACAGTAAAATCAGGAGCTCTAGAATCTGAATCTATAAATTCAGGCATATTTGCTTATTTGTAAAAAGGGCATAAAGCATGCCCCCCTACCTCACAAGAAAGACTACGAACTCACTCTGAACATGTTTGCTACATTCCCTCTCTTGCCTTGTTCCACCATCAACAGAAAGTGGGGACACTGTATTACTTTCAGAGATAGTGATGGCTCAGAGAGAAGCCCAGAAACTCAGAAACCCAGTCCACTGCTCTTGAGCTTTAGTTAGTGAATGTCCAAGAAAAAAAAATCAATACAGGTGATTACCACAGGATACCTATTGTCTCTCTTCTTGCTGTGCCACCTGCAAAAGCTCATCCGGATACCTTATGTCTGCATCAGGACCACATGGCAGAATCTCCAAAAAGTCCAAGTGTCTTAGGGCCATATTTAGAGAATAACTACTCCAACTTATATAGTAAAACTAGCAATTTGTTGAAGGGAGAGAGAGATGGTGAGCCAGCACATCCTCCCACAGGCACATATGTGAAATCTATCTTTACTATCCTAAGGGAAAAATTTGATATTACAAGGGAAAATGTGTAAAATCCTTTACATTCTTTAAATAAAAGGGAGTTTGTACATTTACAATATTTTCCGTTTGGAAGAAAAATAATCTGCTAAATCTTGTACAAATTTCTAAAAAATCCCACTGATTAGGGATTCAACTGATCAGTTTACCTGCTACTACATAAACAATGTTTCCTTTCCAGTACAATCATTTTAAGGACAGATTTTTAAGAAATGAATGCTACAAGAATTTAGTTCCCATACTATCTGTGTATGCAGCTTTCTGCTTCAAATCTCTTTTAGAGGATCAAAGAACCAGGAAAAATTTAGAATGAAAGACAACTATCACCCCTGGGGAAATTAAGTATAATAAAGTCTACCAAAACATCCTGAAGGTTAACTTTAAAATAAATAAAAAGCAGGGAATGAAGAGTTTCAGAAAAACCTGAAGATATAAGGCAGAGATCCTATTTGAGAATTATAACACCTGCATTTCCTAACATTTCAGGCGAGACAAATATTATTTGGAATATTACAAATCAGAGATAAAAGGCTGGTAAAAACAAATGTTAACTGTCAAATGTTAAAGGGGTTGTTTCTCCCCAGCCTCAGTTCCTCCACCTTTAGGACTTGTGCAAAGGCAGAGAGAACTACTAGGACTCAGTTCTCAAGAAGAGGTAAGGATCCAATTAAGCTTAGGAAGAAACACAATGGCTAGAAGAGTGAGAAACAAAGGCAAGAGGCTAGGAACAGGTCCTGACATTTCTTTTTTCTGAAATATATGAATAATTAGATTTTTAAGTCCATAACTAGACTAGAAATGTAAGCATTGTTAAAGTTTATGGTTCTATTTTATAAATGAAAACAAGCTAGAACGGGGCTCTCCTTTGGCCATATTTACCAAGCACACAGCAAATCACTTATGGGGGCAGTATAATTATTAGCCAAGAGAGAACTCCATAGGGCCAAGTCTCCTCCTGAGCAGCTCTGCTGAAGCCATGGAATGAGCAACATTCGGGGGAGGGGGCAGCACGAGGCCATCCTCACATTAAGAAGTGATGTTGCCTCTGTATATTGCAAAAAATAGAGCACTTGCCTTTACAGTAAACAAGTGATGATAAAAATGCAATTTTCTTTGTGGCAGCAGGAGGAAAAGGTGTATTTTAAGGTGAAAAATGGAGAAGAAAGAGAAACCTTTCACAAGGTACGTTTCACTACTAGAAGGAAGTGACCCCAGATTTCTTCTGAGATTTCTACCATGCTCTTCTTCATTTCTGTCAAAGCCAAAACAACAAACCAGGAGTCCTAAGTTACTCTTGCCCTCAGGTGAGGAACTGTTGAGTGCAACCTGATATACACGGTTACTGGGAAGAGTACCAGTTTGGCTATCAGCAGTCCTGGGCTATAGGCCCGGCTCTGCCTTTGTGTGTCCATTTAACTTTGGGCAAGTCTCTTGGACTTCATGTAATGTTGGACAAGGTGAACTCAAAGGTTCCTCTTAGAAGTAAGATTCTACACTGATGACCTGATATTCTGACTACATAAAAAACAGATCACGAATAAAGGAAATAAATTTTATTTTATTTATTTATTTTTTAAAGATTTTATTTATTTATTCAACAGAGATAAAGACAACCAGCGAGAGAGGGAACACAAGCAGGGGGAGTGGGAGAGGAAGAAGCAGGCTCATAGTGGAGGAGCCCGATGTGGGGCTCGATCCCATCATGCTGGGATCACGCCCTGAGCCGAAGGCAGACGCTTAACCACTGTGCCACCCAGGCGCCCCAGGAAATAAATTTTAAACTAAAAACAATAAAAAACCCAAACCAAAACAACAAAAAACCCCAAAAAACAGATCAGGAAGGGTTCATTAAAACACCATGGAGATAACACCCAGCAAGAAAAGAAAAGAAAAGCTGTTCAAAGATGAATTATTTATTTCTGCAAAATGCTTAAATAAAAGGGAGTTTGACCATTTGATGTATTTCTCCTTTGGAAGAACAACAACGTGCTACGTCTCTGGCCCCTCTGCAACTCCTCCCCTTACCTGCCAAAATACCACTAATTAGGAATTCAAGTGATCGGTTTTACCTGCCTACAGTACAGAATTACTCGTGTTAGCACACAGCACCAGGAAAAGGTACCAAACACAAGAGGAAGTGGAGAGCAGAATGGAGAGGCTGACAGTTCACGGCACAAGGTGATGTGAGGCATTCTAGAGCTATGTGCACACACGCATGTGGGTAATTCAAGGAACACCGAAAACAAGATTCAGGAACATCTGTAAAGCACGTTCAGGCAAAGAACATACCAGGCAGCACTCAGAGAAGGATTTTTTAGGAAGTCGTGCAGGAGGAGGTGGACCCTGATCCCACTCCCAGAATGCCATGGAGTTCTGACAGACCAAAAGTTCCCCGGAAGGCTAAGAGGATGGAGAAGTGCCAATGACAGAAAAGCAAAAAAGAAAAGGATGGGGAGAAAGAGACAAGCAAAACATGCATGCATATGATAAAGTCACAGCAAAAGGGGAGAGAAGAAAATATGGTAGCACAAAGAAAAGCACTACACAGATTATGCTTCGGTTTTTAAGGAAATGTTTAAAATCATAAACGTAGGAACATTTCAACAAAAAAGCAATATATATTTGGAATGTTTTCTACTTCATTTCTACACATCTGAGTTTAGAAAATAGTTAACACATCTTCTGAATGCATTTTTCTTTGATCACAATAATCAAAACTTACTTAAAATTATTCAAATGTATAATTATGGTTTTATTTTCAAGTAGTACAAATAAAGCATAAGGATCTTAATCCAAAAATAATTTCTAAACACTTAAAAATGGTGTCAGCAAGCCAAGGATAAAGCACGAGCAAATACATCTTTAAGTTTAAATTATGCTTGAAACTTAAAAAAAATCTGTTTCTTGTATATTTTTTTCTCTACAGGAGACATATTGACCAAAAATTTATCCTAAACTTAGCCTTTACTTGATGTGGTACCCAGGGAGATTTGTTTTAGAGCCTTATTTTCGGTATATCAAAATTACAAAAATGGGGGGAGGAGGCGTTTTCTGCTGTAAGTCAGTACAAAAGGGTTACTATTTAAAAATAAAACTGAGCCATTTTGTAAAAGAATGCGGAAGAACCTGTACAGCGACAAGTGCTGGGCTGAGCAAGGCTTCCTGGGAAGGCAGCCCACATACCTCCCGCAGGTCGTTGTCCAATCCGATGTGCTCCGAGTGCTGGCGAAGGCGGTCTTTCCTGCGCTGTGCGGTGGCACTCCGGCTTACCCAGCGACTGGAAAAAGAGCCATGCCCAAGAAGGTGCGGGGTAAAACAAACAATGAAACAAACAAACAAAAAAAGTGATCACTATTTTTAAAATAGAAAAAATGTACTCTTTAAAACAAAAGACCACTTATTTGTCAATCAATTCTTTAAATACAGAACAGCTTTATTACGATATAATTAAATACCATACAATTCACTCATTTAAAGCATACAATTTAGTGGTTTTTATTATATTCAGAAACATGCAACCATCACTACAATCAATACTTTTAAAAAACTGAGGTTAAAAAATACACAGTATCTCCTCATAATGATCCTCTCCTTTCCACTTTATTGTCCATCAGAGCCCCAAACCCTGGATGAATACCATCCTCTGACTTTTCTATTCTCCTATTTATGTGGATTAGTTCTTGATTTCCGTCATGACTCCCCATGAATCACTTTACCTGACCTTCATCAACTCTCTCCCATTCCCCTCAAAAACTGTTTCAAACCTTTCGCTTTATCCTCAAGTGCCTCCCCTCAATTGACGACCACCCTTGACTCCTTCCTCCTGCCCTCTACTGAAATGACGTATACACACAGACACCTCATCTTTCTTTTAATCCCAAAGCATAAAATATATTGGCCATGCCTCAAAACTAATTCTGCTACCTGGAAGAAACTCCCTGACCAATTTTCTCTTGACTTCAACCCACTGCACTAGTCATCTCTTTTTCTGTATCTCCAATTGTTCCCTCTCAACTGAGTATTTCCCTTCGGCTTACAAGCATGCTGGTCTCTCTCCTGACCCTCTACAGTTATAGTTAAGTTTCATTCTCTCACGAAAAAATTCTTAAAAAGAAAACATGACATGTAAGGCCTCCACTTGTTTACTTTGGATCTTCAGTTTATCTCAATCAGCTTCCCTGGCAGTGCTCTTGAAGCCATTTATATCCCTAACTGCCATATCCAGGGCTATCATTCAGTTCTTAGCTTACCCAAACTCTCTGCTACACTTAGTACTACCTTACAACTCCAGCTAGTTTCAACTATGTCAGTATTTCCAATGCGGTCAGTTCTGTCACCTTCGAGCCTTTGTCCATGACGTTTCCTCCTGATTTCTGTTCTTCTTTCAGATAGCTTCAATGCCACACAGAAAGTGTCCTTCGATTACTCCAAATCTAAACTGTCTACCCCTCTTACACTCCCCAATTTTATTACCTATCACAGTGTGTTGTAAGTACTTATCTCTATTTCCTACAAAATTCTCTCTACTATAAACTCTTGGAGGGCTGGTATCATGTCTGTCAGCTGTTTGTTTGGTTTTCTTTCTTTTTTTTTTTTAAGATTTATTTATTTATTTATTTTAGCACGTGCACGAGAGAGAGAGAGAGAGAGAGAGAGGGAGGGGGAGAGAGAGAGAGAGAGATGCAGAGAGCACGAGTGGCAGGGGCAGAGGGAGCTCGAGAGAGAATCTCAAACAGACTCTGCGCTGAGCACAGAGCCCAGTGCGGGGCTAGATCTCACAACCCTGACATCAAGACCTGAGCTGAAACCAAGAGTCGGATGCTTAACTGACTGCGCCAACCAGGCGCCCCTATCAGCTGTTTTATTGGCAGTCTGTACATCACCTGATCCTTCTACAAATGCACTCCAAATAAATAATCAGAGATGCAGTCCAACATTTAGTTTACAGATGTTCTTCACAGCAGGTATGTAGTAACAAATTCTGTTCCTTTATTCCAAGACTCACATTTTGGTTTCTAACTGTTCCTGAAATTAGGATGTGTCTCTATTCCATATGCATGCTTAATGTATAATATTTCCAAAACGCTTTTGAGTTAATAGCAGATCTTACAACCAACAGTTACTCAGAATCAAGTAAATGTGCTCAAAACAACCTAAATCTTCAACAGTAGGGGGTGCTACATAATGAAATCTCATACAGTCATTAAAAAAAAATCAAGTTGCTAGGAATATTAATATGGGAGAATGTTCATGGTACAATAATGAATGAAAAAACAAGCTAAAACACTGTATAAATAATACACTAATCTTGCTTTAAAAAAGTGTGGATATGCACACCAGGATCCATGCAATGGAAGAGCCTAACAGCAAATGTTAACCTCTCATGGTGATGCCATTATGGGTGTTTTAAAATTTACCCTATCACTTTCAAATATTCTAAATTTTCTGATCAGCATATATTATTTTATATCAAACTATTTAAAAAAATTTTTCAGATCTTGACTTCTTATCCCCATGACTATGTATATTCATAACACTTTTCTAAGAATATCTACTCTTGACTATATCCTGGCCAGCACAGAGCTATATACAATTTAAAAAATGAATTTATGCTTTTGCCATTCAGGAAGAGTCATATTGTATTACTGCCAGTTCATTATTTTTAATTTTTTATTTAATAAAATATGCAATTTACAAAAAGCTTAAAATGAGAATGTGGCTTCTTTTGTTGCTTTTAAAATAATTTATGCATGCCTTTGGTTTCAAGTTTCTGAATCATCTCATTTCAGTCTGCTATTTAGAGGAACACTGAATAATTATGATAAAAACGATAGCAAGAAAGGTAGTCCCTCTTAAAACAGTTAAGAAAAATAGAATCAATATATTGGGACAAAAAGTGCAAAGCCCTCGTGATGGATCTTTGAAGTAGAATCCTTGGAACTGTCCCAATAGCAAAGGATCAAAGGAAGATTGTGAAAAGGATACAAAGAGAACTAGGGTGACTGAGAAAGAAGATCCAGAAAAAAGCATATTAAGACACTGACAAAGATTCGTTGCTTGGTCGAATTTCAGGTAGGCTCCTGAACCTTCTCCTAGTTGCCTCTGTGCACTTCCTTATAAAATCCAGTTTTTAACAAGAATCTTGCTAAGTCAGTTCAGCAGGAACCCCCCCCCCCCCGGTATATGATCATTCATAGCTCACCAGCTTCTACGTCAGCCATAACCCTCCAGATGATGTCTGACCACCCAGGCCTACCTTCAGCAAGAATCCTATTAGGTTGGTTTAGTCAAAATCCTCTCCCTTACCTCTGATGTTCCCTCTTAGTAATTTTCTCTCCACTTTGCTACTTGATTATAAATTCCTACTTATCCATATTGTATTTGGAACGGAGTTCAATCTCTCTCCCACTGCAATGGTCCCTACGTGGCCCCCCTTGAATAAAGTTTGTCTTACCATCTTCAACAGTGTCATTAATATTTGTTTTTCTTCAACAACTTTGAAGCAGAATATAAACACCAGCTGATAAACTTATATAATAAACAAAGGGGAAATATAAGTAAGAAAATGTACAAAGACCCGGAGGCCTCAGAAATAGCCCTGTAGCAAAAAAGGTCAGTGAGAGACAGTAAAATTTGTTCAGGGATTTAAAAAACTAGGGTTACTGGACAGGGTAGTTCAAATAAATAGTAAAAATAGGAAACAGACTTTAAACACCAGCTAATGAACTTATATAATGAATAAAGAGAAGGAGTAGAATACAAACGCAGAACAATTCTCTTGGCAGGCGAAAGTGGAAAAGACTTTAGGCAAAGTCTTTACCTTTAGGTAAAGAAAAGGATAAATATTAACTTACATGGTAGAACTAGCATCTCACTATACATGCTATGGGACAAAATGCCCTATTTTATTTTCAAAACAGGGATATGATCATCTGCTTAAGAAAATTACTATTAAGTCTACACATTCCTGGTCTTCTTAAGGAATTACTTTTTTCTTTTCATTATTAAATCTCATTTATTAAGCATATGTTTACCAAAGATGATCACATTTGCGAAAATACTAATGACACCTTATTTGCTTTTGCTTTGTAAGCAGCATATGAAATTCTAATAGTTGATCAACCATTTGCAGAGGCATGGTTATACATCTCCTTGTCCTGAAATGAGTTCTTAGATCTTTTCTCTTTCAGACTAAAATCTATCTGAAAATGTAATACCTGGGGCTCAATCTGGAAAGGAGAGACCTTGGGATTATATACAAGATTAAAAGCAAGAAAACATGGCAGTAAGATTTAAGGCAGTAAGATTTAAAGTTGAAATCTTCCCTCCTTATGCTCCTTACTTCCCTTTTCTGCTTTACTTTTCTTCACAAATCTTATCACTAATAGGTTACTTATTTTAATACTAAGTTTGTTTCCTCCTCCTTAAAAGCAGGGATTTTTGTTGTTTGTTCATTGCTAAACTCTCAGTGAATAGGACAATGCCTCAAATACAGTCGGGGTTCCATAAATATTTGCCGAATGAATGAATAATCTAATGCTATTAAATGAAATAAAGCTACTTAAATTAATAGTCTACTAATATGAAATAATTCAAGCAATTAGGATATTTTAAAGACATAGGAAAAAATAAGTAAACTGATGACTAGTCTATTCTGATGGAAAATTCTCATTCATTTCTGAAAAACAGAACACTCATCTGGAAAGTCTGAAACCTCATAATGTTCAACATCTCTTCAAGAGTCACATACACCACGGATATAATTCTTTTACTTTACTGCATAGTTCTCCTTTCCAAATATGTAAAAGGATACTGCACTGAAAATTCTCCAGACCTCTAGGCTTTATGAATGAGACACCATGAACATGGTACCTGGAAAAATGAGACCTGAGTTCCATTCCTAACTGCCAGTAACCCAAGCTCAGACTCCTACTAACACATAATAATGCCACTGACTTCAGGGTTAGGCTATTTGACCTCAACCACTGCTTCACTAGGGAAGATGATGCCTACAAATCTATCTTGCTCCTCAGAGTATTATCCTATCTCCTTTGAGGCCACACCCTTAACAGAGTCCAGTTTAAAGCAGAAGTGAGGTATCTGAGGGCTCTTTCATTGTGGAAGATCTTGTTACACTGGGTACACAAAACAAAAGTGGCTTTGAACCGCCTGAATTTTCAGAAGGCAACTAGAGAATCAATGAACGGAATAAAAAAGAATTAGAATTATGCCTTTTGACCTAAATGGCCCAAACTAAATAAGTAAGTCATATTAAGGTTCTTGGAAGGTGGCTTAAAAGTATGTTGTTTCTTTCAGATGACTTGTGAAAATATGTATTACAAAATTTTTGGTACTTATCTCTCTTTTCCATAGTACACACTTATGTTCATTATTTTAGGTTACAGTTTTAGGTACAGTTTCCAACTGCAAACGTAACAAAAGGCATTTGTCACCTTTGTTTTGAAGTAACTGATCCAGACAGTATGTATCCGTGGTTTAACAGTTAAGGGCTTGAGCCCCTGGATCAGCAGACCTAGGTTTGACTCTTAGTTTCATCACTTCCTAGCTATGTGATCTTGGAGCAAGTTGTTGAATCTCTCTGAATCTCATTTGTAAAATGGGTAAAACAATATAGGTTTTATATATAGGGATACGCTTGTAAAAAGAAGCTAATGTGCTCAGTGCAGTCAGCAAGGAAGCCAGTGCAGAATCCGCTTAATATTAGCGATTATAATCAGCAGATCAACTCCATAACCTCCCCTCTCTTGGCGTGGAGAAGGCTCCACTGGCAGGAAAAGTATATTTGGAAGCAGAAAAAAGGAAAGAAAAATAATTACTTTCATGCAGTGATGAAAATTTCTAAGTTTTCTGACTGAGATTTGTTAAGGGGTATATATTTATGACCGTAAACACCAGACTCTGAAAGGAAAAGCAGCAGCAATGTAAATGGTACTGTAACTGTTTTTCCTTAATCCACACACACCACTTTTTCCCTTTTGATGTGTTTGCTATCACTATAGCTTTCTCACATCTGGAACTAAATGAATCAATTATTCCGACACATTTAAGAAACATTTAAAGAACACCTTCAGCTAGGAAAATGGTAAGGGGTTCATTCCTTTCAGGTTATTAAAAATAGGGTATTAGCAGTACAAACACAAGGATACAAAAATATTACCACATATACATGCACCCTAAGAAATTCCAAGTATCACAGTACCTAGCTTAGAACACTGTTTATCAAATTAAACCAACTGTTACCATCACATATTATAGAGATAATTTTCTATGTTTTCCTTTTTCCTGACCAATAAAATCGTGACAAACACCTTAGGAAATAAAGAGGCAAGTACGAAAACTTTGCAACATTTAAATTAAGCAGTTCATCTAAAGAACAGAAACATCATACTTTTAAACCACTTTTTGGTTTAAACCATTAATTTGGGCCATTCAGAAGACATCATTCTACCTCTTTTTTATTCCCCTCAGTGATTCTCTACTTACTTTCTGAAAATTCAAGTACCTCAACGCCACTTCCATTTTGTGCACCCAGTCTTTACCTCAGTCTTCTATCCCATTTCTTTAGCCACAGCCTGGCTTTTTCCTTTCCTCCTCTGAGCCACTTTTATAAGGTGATAGATGTTGTAGAATGTTAAAAGAATATTTTCAGGTGAGAAAGGGGCAAATGATTCCAACCTGTCCAAGGTTCCTAGTTAGCAGTTAAGAATGAACTAAATTCCAGAATTACTGATTTCCGATTCCAAGCTCTTTCTTTGCAACTTATTGTATTTCCCTTTAATACCTTCGTGTCCTTTCTTATAAAACCTTCCTTTACTCCTCGCTTGTTAATAAACACCTGTATGCACGCAAAATCAAGAATTCCCTTAAGCCCAAAGAACTCTTTTCACTGAAAAGATTCTAATCATATTCAGGTATTTTCTGAATGGAATCATCTGCCATAAAGAATGATAGGGTTTATCTTTATTTTTGATTGTTTTGTAATTTTTGAACTTGATACTTAAAAAATACAAAGGTGGTGTTATGGGTTGAACTGTGTCCCCTCTCAACCCTCCAATGGTATGTTGAAGTCTTGAATGCAATACCTATGAACGTAACCTTAATTGGTAATAGGGTCTTTGCAGATGTAATCAAGTTAAGATGAGGTCATCAGGGTGGGACATAATCCAATAGGACTGGTGTCCTCACAAGAAAAGGGAAATTTGGACTCAGACATAGAGGGACATGAAGACGAAGACAGAGACAGAGACTGGAGTTAGTACTGTTAGAAGTCAAGGAATGCCTGAGACCAGCAGAAGTTGAAGAAGCAAAGAACGCTCCTCCCTTAGAGGTCTTGGAGGGAGAATGGCCCTGTCAATACCTTGATTTTAGACTTCCAGCTTACAGAACTGTGAAAGAATAAATTTCTGTTGTTTTAAAAGCCACCAAATTTGTAGTACTTTGTATAGCAGTCCTAGGAAACTAATACAGGCAGTGAAAGTATAATTTTTCTAATTCCATTAGATAGTATTAGCATTTTATTTAGTTGTTTAAAGTGAAACTATTCCCAACTGTACATTACTTTAAAAAGGAAAGAAACCTCTAGTCTTTGGATTTTTCACATGATGGAATTAAAAGCCAAATACTAGTAGAATGCCAATCCATATTCCAAATGGATTGATTTGGTCTTTGAAGAAAGTAATCAGATCGATAAGATATTATAATGATTACAATATCCCATTAGAGCTGTACAGCACTGCACCCTTCACTTACCCCTTCAACCCACCGCTAAAGTGAAGAACGTGCTTGCTTACTTGTTATTAGTTGGTCCTGTTGCCAAGACATCGGACTGTAATTTTGGAAAGAACCCTTGCTCATATTTGCCTTGACCAATTTTCATATCAAGCAGATGTGGGTGGATTGCAGTGTGATCCATTTTCATTAGTCGCTGCTCAATTGATTGGGCTATAAATTAAATTTATAACAAATTAGAGGCATTTCATTGGCTTAACCTTAAAACAATGCTTCCTCTACTCATGCACCAAGGAACTCAATCTTTCTGACACCCTAAAATAGATTTTTATAAAAGCTCTTGAGAAATCAGTGTAATGTTAAGTATAAAAAGGTTAATTTTAAGTGAATACTAGATGACTAATTTTCATGGTATGTTCTGCCTCTGTCAAAAGCAGGGCAGCAGGGTTGAAAAATCTATAGCCCTGAAACAAGTTTCCCTTAAGTGGGATATTCAGTATTTTAATACTTCAATATTAAATATTTAAGAAAAATATTTTCTTAATGAAAATATGGTTCTAAGTACATCTAAGAAAGCGATGGCAAATAAAATACTGGCCTTGAACTGAAAGACAGGGAAGGAAAAGCAAGCACAATAGCCTTATATTACTTTATTTCTTTGTACAAAGACCCATTAAATATCCATAGTTCTCCATTGGTAAAAACAAGAAACAGTGTAAAGTTTATTACTTCGCTTTTAGCAACAGTCACATTCTCATTAGTAGGAGTCATTTAGGAGTGTTTATTAGATCAAGAGGGGTAATAGTACAATAAAATAAGCAGGCATTTAGAAAATGTCCAGAGGATAAGAAACTGACCTTTTGAAGAATAAAATAGCCCAAAAGTAAAAGATAGGAATTACTAACATTTCTATTTAAAACCACTTAAAGTTAGGAGGATATCCCAAAGACCCAAGAAATAGCGAACTATTTCTCTGGTAGAAAAATCTGATCTTAAATGTTTTTATGAATTTCCAAGAGAAAATATATTTGTGAAGCAAGACTAGGTCTTTAATCCTTTGCTTACAGATTACTGAAAGGGGAGAACAAGCAGTAATCGTGGTGGTGTCATGAAGAACACACTCTGGGAACTGCTAATCTTGGGATTTAAGAGAAGGAAAAAGGTACTTTTATAAGTATTTCATGGAACCAGTTTATTTTGCCCACTTCAATATAAGCAGATTGAGTACTGGTTATTCCCCCATACATACTTTTAAAAACTTTCTTTTTGAGTGGAGATGTGTCTGTCCATGACATATTCCACACCTGTCAAAAGAACATGCTTAATACCATCTTGCGTGAGATTAATGCTTCACCTAAGCCAGTTGCTTGGGCTTGATGACAGCATTAAGGGATGTTTTTGCAGATATCACTATTAACTTCTATGACTTAAACTTTACAATATTAGATACCTACTTCAAACTTCCCTAATTTTTCCTTTATAATTCATATGAACTTATCCAAAACCTCTTGAGTTTCATTTTATTTTTAATGTGTAACTTGTGTAACTTCTCTTAAAACATAGTCCATATGGTCTATGTTGGGTGAAAGAATGCCATGTTTTAATGTGAAATGGTATTTAATTTTCAACAATGCCCTCTGGCTCTCCACAACCCTATCTATACTCTCAGTGCTTCCTAATATTTATAAAACACTTAATTAACAGATGGTTCAGGCAAAATAAAGCTTAGATTCATGGCATGGAATTCTTTGAAGTCCCTGCCAATTTTATGTTCCATGAAATACTATAAAATTCCATCTCTGCCAATGAATGCTTCTGTTCTCATGAAAGGAAAAAAAAAGTAGCTTCCGTTTTCCCGCTGGATTTAAAATGACAGAGAAATCCATCTGATACTGAATTATTCTCCTTCAGTCAGGAAGCTTTTTAAAAACAAAAAGCATGATTCACAACGAGTTACTCTAAACTCTTCAGTTTATACTGAAGATTGCCATGGGGAGCATAATGCAATGTTACTTTTCAGTAATTATACCACAAGTGAATACTGAATATTCAGAAATTATTAAATGCCTGCTTTGAGAGGTCATGGGCCTGTTAGATTTTCAAGGGTTTGTGCCAGTACTCATTTTCTGTGGTTGGTTAAGAAAAAAGAAAAACTCTGCATTACTATCAACTTGTCTTTCTGCACAGAAATCATGAGGTTCTGGTGCCACAATATCAACAGCAGATAGCCTCTGCCTAAAGAGTTCACCTGAAAATCAAAATTCTTTTTAGTTAAAAGCAAAACAAAAATAAAAGCAAAACAACAAAGGACAAAAAAACCCACACACAATAAAAATCAATACAAAACAACAAAATGCCAGTCTCTACAGTTTTTGTTGGGGGGGTGGGAGGAGGATAATTTTACCTTATGAAAGAAACAACAGCACCATTTATGGGGGATAGACACAGTCACATTCAGCTGCCTCCTTTTACTTAAAAAAAAAAAAAAAAGTCTTTGATAAATTAGGTTCCTGGGAGACTACTGCTTTAGCCTAATCTCATTTTCATATGTTATACCTATAATGGTATATTTTCAAGAGTATTACATAATTTCTGTGATGACAGTGGGAATGTCAAATTTTTTGAGAGACTGACAGAAAATCTATTTTAATTGAAAAGATTTTCTGGAAGCACACAAATAAAGGAATCAGTGCTTAGCTCCATTAAAAAAATTCTGTCAGGAAGGGAGGAATGACATTTTCGCAACAAGGCATTATATTATTCACATGGCTATTAAAGCACTGAAAGTCATACTATTCTCTGAATTGGCACAGACGATTTCATTCATTCCACTCCCTCAATTTCCAGAAACAGAGAGGTAACTGCCACTTCCTGAAGGAGCTCCAAGGATCTACCTTCGTAAGTGGGAATACAACAGAATGATGTTTCAGTGAGTTATCAGAAACCTCTTAAGCCTATATAAAGACATCATTTACATATTTCTTTCCTTAAATATGCTACAAATACAGCATCACCACTCCTGTGACTTTGATCTATTTAAATATAAGTGAGAAAGGCAAGCATGGCAACAGAGCAAAGAAACTCTTTCCTGCCTCTTTTTGCTCCAGAGGAAAACTTGCTCAAATAGCTTCTATATTAGAAAGGGGAAAAAATGAAAAAAAGGGGCACTCAGGTGATAGGTGTCAGTTTATTTGGGAAACAAAGTGTTAGGAACAAGGTATAAACGTATAAAATTGTGTGGATTGGTATACTTCACACTTTTTTTTAATGATTTTATTTATTTATTTGTCAGAGAGAAAGAGAAAGCACAAGCAGGGGCAGTGGCAGGCAGGGGGAGAAGCAGACTCCCCCCAGAGCAAGGAGCGTGACGTGGGACTCAATCCTAGGACCCTAGGATCACGACCTGAGCTGAAGGCAGATGCTTAACTGACTGAGCCCCTCAGGCATCCTACTTCACAGGTTTCTTTACTAAAGAAACATCTAATATGGTAGTAAGGCTTCAGAATTAGTCAAATCTGAGTTCAAATCATGCTCCATCAATCACTGGCTGTGCAATCATAAGCAAATTATTTAACCTCTCAGCTTTCTCACCTGCAAAATGAGGACACTAATAAAACAAAAGAAAAAATGTCTACACGCCCTCATTGTTAAGATCAAATGCAAAATATAAAACATGTGGTACGATGTGTGGCACATGGTAAGTTCTCAGTAAATACTGGCTATTGATATGATTATTTATGTAATGGATTACATTACTACCAGACAAGACTGGTCAAGACTCATGATTCTCCAAGGAAAAAACTGGTGTCAGGGTTGGAAAAACTACTTTTTTTTTTTTTTTTTAAAGATTTTATTTATTTATTTGACAGAGAAAGACAGCCAGCGAGAGAGGGAACACAAGCAGGGGGAGTGGGAGAGGAAGAAGCAGGCTCCCAGCAGAGGAGCCTGATGTGGGACTCGATCCCACGGTCTGGAATCACGCCCTGAACCGAAGGCAGACGTTTAATGACTGAGCCACCCAGGCACTCCTGGAAAAACTACTTTGAATACAAGAATCCAGAGATTTAATTTCAATAAGTGAAACTATTAAAAATTAATAGCACCACTAACAAGTAAATATACTGTTATGTAAATTAGGCAGCATCTCAGATTTATTATTTTAAATTAATACTTATCTTTCCTTTAATGAAAAGAAGTGAGAAGCAAAAAAGGCAACATAAGCAGCAAGAAAAATTTAAATTTTTTTCAATTAAGGCAATAAAAGAGAGTAAGACAAAATTCACAGCAATCTTATGGCTATATTCCATTCAATTTGTTACTGTTTTCCTCTTTCTTTCTTTCTTTCTTTCTTTCTTTCTTTCTTTCTCTCTCTCTCTCTCTCTCTCTCTCCTTCTTTTTTTTAGGGGTAACAGCAGAGGGAGACGGAGAGAGAAAGAATCTTAAGCAGGCTCCACGCCCAGTGTGGAGCCGGATGTGGGGCTCGATCTCAAGAACCTGAGATCAGGCCCTAAGCCAAAATCAAGAGCCTGATGCTTAACTAACTGAGCCATCCAGGCGCCCCTGTTTTTTCTCTTCTTAAGGGCAGAGGAATGTCAAATAGGAATGGAATGGACATTAACTCAGAGAAACAGAAAGAAACAAAAGTAAAGAAAGCACTTGATACAGTATAAAGGATTAACCATGAAGTCTAAACTGAAAATTAATTTTTGGTTTAAAGACCAAAAATGTGTAAAAAGAAACAATTGTGGATTTTAAGATAATTTTAAAAGGCATGACAAATATACCTGCTTCTTTTAAAGTGCTGCATTTCTGATAGATAGATGTCCTCAAGGTGGGTGCCCTTACATTATACAGTCTCATCTTCTCGATGCGAGAGTCAAAGACCCGAAGCAAAGAATCCTTCTCTTCCCACTGAGACATAATTTTATTATCAATAAAGGTGGCAAACATCTGTGTTTCAATGAAGCGTGAAAGAAATGGCAGGTAAGGCTCAGGCTGGTCAGACAGAAAGGAAGCCTGTAATGAGATAATTAGAAATTATTAGTGCAAAGAGACTATCTTTATCACTACGTGATAAATCTGAAAATTTGTTGGTGGGGTCATCTTTTAAAAATCGTATAACATGCAAAACTGATGCTTGATACTTAAAAATCTCAAAAAAAAAAAAAAAGACTTCTCCTTCTAAAATCATGGAATTTAGGTCGCTTAGGCCTTTAGCACTGATCCTACCTTTCAAAACTGATTTACATTCTGGTCCTCATGATCATTAGGTAGAAACGAGGGCATCACTAATGAAACAGGGTGAGTCAGTTACTGCAGTATCATCAGCCATCCTCTTCACTTACCAATAATTTTGACCCCTCTCCCTGTGAGCTGTGATTTTTTTTTTCTGCTCTTTATTCCTAGCCTATGCAGTATACCTCTGAGTCATAAGGCAATGATGTGATCAATGGATTCGACTGAGATATATACATAGGTAATAACCTTAAAAAAACATGGAATTTGTGCTTATGGGTGAAATCTTTTTGTCAAGTGGATGTTTTTCTAGGCCCCAACACTGTTCGAGACTGATGGATGCGTGTTAATTCAAGATCAAACGCCTTCCAGACCTGTGCTGATTAAAGAGTCTGGGCCTTAACAACTAAAAAAAGTATTGCCTGAAAAACCATCCAAAGCAAGCTGAGCCTTTGGAAAACATGTTCAACCAGCTGCACGTTCCTGCTACCAGCTTGTCTGGAGAATGGAATGGTTCAGTTAATTGTGATCAGCTCCTAATTCAAAGTGTTTTTTTTTTTTTCCCCTGTGGTTCTTTAAGTCCATTTACAGGAATTCTAGTCACAGTTTGATGGTAGCTGAAATTTGGAAGTGAATTACTATTTTAGCTGCTGGGCTGCTTTTGCTTTTCACTCTTTTAAGTAGGCAAGCAGAAGCCAGAAGGTAAAAGATGGAAGGGTAATTTCTGATGTAAGATAAGTCTCCTTAATACTCATTGGCTTCTATTTTTCATTCTAAAATTAGGAAGCCTTTAAAAAAGTTCCTTATAGAAACCCGCTTATTCAATTAAAGTGCCTTCATAGTTCAGACATATTTACATAAATCCAAAGAGCCAGTGAAAGGTTCACAGTAGTCTCTAAAAATCAATTCACTTCTTCAAAAGATATTTTGCAGGTATATATCAATTTTACTTTTTCTAGAGCAAACACCTTCCTCCCACCCCCTAAATGGGCCAGATATCTGGCTTTTGATATTCAGATCCTTATGGACTACAACACTTAAGTCAGCAGAGACTTGGCTTGGAGGACTAGCAAGCATGTGATAGTCCTGTACATTTTCCTAGTGAAAAATGAAATGATGATAAGCCTTCTGAAATCCACATGAAACTTTCATTTCTCTAGTGGTTATATAAAAAGAATTCCATTTATAGTTTGAAGCTACATAAAGATTAAGAAGGAAGAAAGTACCAGTGCTCAATTTAGATAAGAATTTGAATTGCCCCAAGGATAAATCATGAGTGTACACAGATTAGTTCCGAGTTGGATAGGAAAAAAATGCTTAAGCCTAATAAGAAAGGAACCTAAAAGCAGGAATACATTTGAAGAAGTGAAGGCTTCTTAATTTATTGAAGAAGTTTTCTCAAACATAAAATGCATCAGAACTTACTGTTGAATGTAGTTTATTATAAACTTCAACTTGAAAAAATGTCTGATGAAATCAGAAAATGATCTTTGATACTACCCACCTTTATAGAAAATGTTTATTAATATTTACTTGCCAAAGACTCCATAACTGTAGATTAGCCTCTTAGAATACATTAGCCCCTCTGAGAGGTCTTTCATGACACAAAGCTACCATCTAGCAAAAAGCCATAATGCATTCTAATAGCAATATGATGCCCTGGGAATCACAGAGGCAGGGGACTGAACTACACCCTAGTGACCTAAAAGAGTTAATGCACACCTCTAAGTGCTTTTGTCTGGAAAACAAAAACAAGCAAAAAAACTGGTGGATAGTCCAGAAAATCTGCCAGAAGAATACTCTATAGTAAACCTTAGAAAGAAGCTTCAACTTCAGCGGGACAATCGAAAGCCAGTGTCATTTTCTGTCTTCCTGTCCCACAAACTTTGGAACAGAACCTTAGACTTACAGTCATAAAACCTAATTCATTCACTTTTTCTCTCTTTCGATCCTAAGATGAGATAAAACTTTGCCTTCTGAAACTAAAGTGTTATCTTTACATGGACAAGTTGAGATGTCATGATAGGATGAAGACAAAATATAAAAATAAGTTCTTAATGGGAAGAGAGAGGAAAAATCTGTGGCAAAAAAAAGTTAACAAAATCAGTAAGACAGCCCACTAAGAGCCATAAAAAGGGATAGGAGGTTTTTGTTTTGTTTTGTTTTGTTTTTTTACTTTGTCAAAGTTCTGCATCTGTTCCCGGTTGGTCAGCCAGGATTCCATGTCCTGGGCAGTCTGAATCACAAACGCTTCATAATCTGCGAACATCTGCGTAAAGCGGTTAGCAAAGACCTCGCGGAGCTGCACATTGAGCTGGTAGTCCCTCAGTTCTGCCTCTTCACACTGCAGTTTTAAATCCTTTTCTTTTTCACTCAGTGTGGCAGAGAGGTCCATTTTTTCCACAGTCACACCAGTCCGCTTGGCCAGAGCTTGGAGGCGGGCTATGGTTTCATTGCCCTTCAGTAACTCATACATACTGATGTTGTTAGTGGAGACATTGCCATTCTTCTTGTCATTAACCAAGTCCTTCAGAACCAGATTCTTCAGCTTTGTGGCACTCTCACTGCAATGGAGGTTGCCCTCAGGAGGGATCCCAAACTGAAGCAGCACTTCAGAGAGTTCCTGGATAAAATCCACCTTATTGGGGAATTGTGGAAATTCTTCAGGCAGTTCAATAAAATGGTTGTCAATATCCACAAAACACAAATTAGCCTGAAAGAAAAAGACGTAATACAAAGGTTTTAAAGTAACATTTTTATATTCTAAAATATTCTCGTCAACTATTATAAACACAATCATAGAATACACATTGACTTTTTTAAAATGGAGATATAACTGATACATAACATTTTGCTTCAGGTGTGTGATTCAATATATATTATGAAATGATCACCATAGTAAGTCTAGTTAACATCTATCACCACACATAATTACAATTATTTTCTTGTGACTAGACCTTTTAAGACCTTACAATGCCTATATTTATGTTAACTTTCTGAAGGTTAAGAATTTTTATTCTTTAAAAATAAATTCCTTTTTCCAGCATTTTTTCCCTAGGTGAGTATTCTATATCATATTTAATAAAAATGGATAATTTTCTCTGGGTCTTAAAGCAATTTATTATAATCTAGACATGATTCGGTAATATATGACATCTCTTCGGCATTCCTAAATGAGTAAAGGTGCACATAGCTGTAGTACCTTACCACAGAAGGCACTGGGTAAAATGGGCATTGGATGAATCTAGTCGTAACTTTCTATGCCATTCCACTGCTCTGACACCATTTGTAATTTAGAATTAACAATAACTGCTAAATTTTAGCAGCTGTAGTTCCCCCAAATGGGATGAAATTGGCAAAGAACAATCCAATTCACAGAATATCCATAAATTTTCACTTTACCCAAAATTAGCTTCAACCTCTTAGCAAAACCATTTCAGAAGTTATTAGACAAACAGCAGGAGGCAGAAAGTGGTAGAGGCAAGTGCTTAGACAATTACAAATGATTACTCCTTGAATAATTAAGAGTTGATTCAGGAGATATTTTTGAGTTGAAAAAAAGAAGAAATAGAAATCAGTGGAAAAAAATTTTTTGAGTTTGCTTACATTATAGATTTTGAGTTTATATTGAATAAAAAGACTTTTAAATGTTTTCCAAGTGTTTATGGACAATTCAAGGGGCCAAGTACATGCACTAAATTCTTATTGTCCCTCACGTACGTGATTATAGTAGACTCCAAAATCGTATTTTACTTTTAGTGTTCATACCCTCTTAATCAGAACAAGGCTGTCAGTGTAATGGAAGACTGTGCTCATGGACTGTGGAAGGGTGGGAGGCCAAAGGTATAGCCCATCACATAAAACTGTCCTGCCTACATGAGTGGCTGGACACAGGGCACAGGGTGGAAGTTAACCAACAGAATAGGAAGTTTCGCTTTGAGTTTGCCCCTCTCTCCCACAACCCTGCCACCCAGGTCAGCAAGAAGACAATTCACATTGCCCTTTGATCCTGTGTGGCAACGTAAGGTGAAAGAAGGAGAGCAAATAGTTGGGCTTTTATTTTTCTCTTTTGATCCCTGCTCTTTATGTCAAGTGCTAATGCACAAAAGTACAAATTTCTATATTTAGCTCAATCAAAACTCAAGACTTCCCCCTATCTAAAAACAGAGAATCAACAATTCCTCTCAAGCCTGAAGTAATCTCTGAATCCAACTCTTTAATTTTACAGATGAAGAAACTGAGGCCCAAAAAGTTAGGCAACTTCCTGACACCTGTTCCAGATAAACATCCTCAAACAGCCTAGTGGCTTAAAAGATTTTTTTCCTCCCATTTTCCTCATCTCCAACATCAGTAATTTCCTCTAAATAAAATAAGAGATGAAGTCAAACCTTGCTGAAGACAGTATTGCTGCCTACAGCTTTCTTTAAATCCACATCTTTATATACCTATCTCTAGTCTCTAGAAAGCAGGATGTGTTGAAAGGCTTAGGGGGAGAAAGTAGGTCACTATAATTCAAATGGATGATTCAGTAACTTTAAAAATGGAAGAAAAAAATTTACTCACTTGCTAATCTAAATGTTAGCCAACCAACTCCCACCACACATTTTGCACTGTCTCCTCCATTAATGCCTTCCTGCTATCCTTTTCTATCCTTCTTCTATGAAAAGAGAAAATGCTTCATCTGGGAAATTTTAGAGCTCGCTATGCTCATACAGTCACTGCTGAGCTGAAAGGGTAGGGCAAGGTGGACATTCCCGCACTACTGGCCTGTCTTCCTGTTCCCGTGATTCTCTCATACCCTCCCTATGACTGCTTAGATGCGCCCAAGTTGGGGATCTGATTACCACAAAGTGAAAACAGAATTAACTTGTGTTATGAAGACTTAATGAAGAAAAACCAAAAAGCCTTTTTTCTAAAACGAAGAAGAACTCCATACGACAGGGTATTCGGATAAGTCACTTTTTAAATTTTAATACCATTAAACTAAAAATTATTATCAGAAGAGCTCAAGAAATTTTATACACACAATAAAAAATACACCTAACTCTCAGTTTTACATTGTTTTAGGACTAAGTATTTCTATATCTTAGCTGATCAATGCTGCTCACACATTTACGGTAAGTTATCACTTCTAGCTAAAAATGAAAAACATGGGGCGCCTGGGTGGCTCAGTGGGTTAAGCGTCTGCCTTCGGCTCAGGTCATGATCCTCGGATCCTCGGATTGAGCCCCACGTTGGGCTCCCTGCTCAGCAGGAAGCCTGCTTCTCCCTTTGCCTCTGCTTCCTCCACTGCTTATGGTCTCCCCCTCTCTTTCTCTGTCAAATATATAAATAAAATCTTGAAAAAAAAAAAAAAGAAAAACATTCCCTCAAAAGAAAGGCAACAAAGACTTGACGTTTAATCATTTCTTCTGCCATGAAGCTTTCCTATGTCTCTACCCTAAAGGCATTCGGATTTCCTCTGCATATATGCTTAGCTCATTCATTCCTCTTATCTTTTTAACCTGTTTTTAATATTTGTAAATGACTTATTTTGGAAAGCAGACATTATATCATTTATCTTAATGTCCTAAAGAATCCTACACTGGCAGTGTATGAGACAACTGTCTGGTGAATGAATGAATAAGGCTCAAGGAGGTAGCCATTTTGTGGTACCCCAAAAATGTACACAGGAGGAAGAGGTATCCAGGAATGTGAGGCCAGGGCAGCTCTCTCCATGCTCAGTAAGGGATATATTCTCAATGGCTGAAGTTAAACTGGCAAAGGGTAAGCCAGAGGAGAATACTTAAAATATTCCCATAGAAAAAATAAACAATAAAATATTCTTATAGTTTATATATTCTATGTAATATAGAATATAAGAATAAAATATTCTTATAGAATCTCAGGGTAAGATACAACAAAAAGAAAGTGGAAAAGCAATTCTAATTTAGTTTTTTGATTTTTTGCCCACCATTTACTGTAAAGATGAGCAAGAATGGGAGAAAGTGAGGTACCATTCTCTGCAATTCACCTTCAATACTATATTCTTCTACCATCACTCTCCCCACCCCAGCCCCCAAAAAACAATATAACAAAGTGGCCACCTGTGCCTATCATTTTAGAACTACGGGGAAAGTCAGTGGGTGGTTAATTATAAGTCTATGTACTTACATTAGTTAGCTAACAACTAAAATCATACCTTCTTAAAATAATCATTTTGTAAACTTATCATTTTCATAACTATTCTAAGAAACCCTGTCACTGTTTTTTTTCCCCTGTCACTATTTTTAGCTATTATTTTATTTTACAGTTTTCAGGGAAAGGAGGGAGGAGGTGAATATTATGAGTGAATATATTTAAATCACTTTTTTAAATGGCTATTTTTATACTTACTTCTCCAAAATTATGAGAAGTAGATTATTTCATCTCATTGTAAAAGGCTACCAGCACAAAGTGACCTGTGTGAATTCTCAAGATAAATAAACTTCAAAATTCTGAACGCTCTTGCAGCTATGTCTGTGATTTTCTAATTTTTTACTCATTAAATCAACACTCTTTCATAACTGGACATGCCCGTCTATTCAGAGAGTAGAATAACAGGAAATAACCTGGGTCAGCTGTGAAAATAGCAGTGCTTCTGTATAGAAAATATATGTTAGTACATCGTTATTTTAGAGGAAAATGCTAAGAGCTGACCCAGGTTATTTCCTGTTATTCTACTCTCTGAATAGACGGGCATGGACATTTATGAAAGAGTGTTGATTTAATGAGTAAAAAATTAGAAAATCACAGACATTGCTGCAAGAGCATTCAGAATTTTGAAGTTTGTTTATCTTTAGAGCCAGAGAATACATGCAGATATGGAGAGAAAAAGACTTCCCCACTACAAAAATATCCAGGTGGCATTTAAAAACTCTCAACAATTATAACTCATACAAAAACAGAAAGATAATATTTATACACCTAAACATATTGTCTTATAAAATATCATTTGATTAATATACAAATAGACCAGATACTCAACAGGAAACTAAAACATGTCACTATTTAAGTTCTTTTTTTTTTTCTTTTAAAGATTTTATTTAAGTTCTTAAACTTCAATTGCATTTAAAATAGATTTGGCTATTCTTTTTCCTTGAAAATTTAAAGGATTTTTTCTTTGAACCAACAAGATACTTAGATTAATCTAGTTAGATTAATCTAATAAAAGAGAAAACAAGAGAGTTCAGGTAATAGAGAAAAGAGATATAATGGGGAGGCAAAAGCAGAGAACATGCATAAGCTCAAAAAGAGCAAGACAGCTTACATACATATCTTATATGATCTGAATCAAGCTATTTTCCCCTGAACAAAAATGTTAATTTTGGTAGGGAAACATTCATTGGAATGAAGTAAGCAATGGATGATTACAGGAATCATTACCGGGTACAATGGCTGTGGCTTAGTGTGTTATTTTAAATTCACTTATTAAAACAAGAACATCTATGGGAAATAAGAACTAATAAAAGGAAAGCACAGCATGAAAGATTTTATTAAGAAAGGTGCTAATTAAATAGCTAATAATATAAAGTAGTTAACTACTTAATGTTTTGTAATAGGCCATGGCACCCTCATCAATATTTCATTTCAAAGTTTTACATTCCAATTCTGAGTACCATTAACGACAGCCAAAAAAACAGATTCAAAATGCTTCAAGAATTCCTATTTTTTTCTTAAACAACATCTGAAAACACAACACAGAAAGAGTAGTAACCTTAAGGTGGTCTAAAAGCTAAGGGTTAGAATTTTTATCTCAAACACCAGTCAAGTTGGCATTTAGAAAAAGTTGGTAACTAGCTTTAGGTCTGAAAACAGAATATCAAAGTATTTGATATTTCTATTATCCATAGACTGCTGAGAGATGTAACTTTTCATTTGATGGAAGTCAAGAAACAAACTCATCTCAATTAATACAATGACTTTAAAGATTTTAATGATGGGAAAACCTGGGCTATATTGTTTAAAAGCAGAATTTATAACATGAATGGGGGAAGAAGAAATTAAATGTTATTAGAATAATAAAGCAACTAGACCATCTACTGTTGTTCATCTTCACAAATTTATAGCTGTGAAAATTTGCCACTGTCCTGTTTGAACCATGCTAGTCATGGTAACCCTCAGAAGTCAGATCTGTGCTCCACAGCTCAGGCTCCACCCTAGTCCTACTTGGGAGATTCAGGACGGTCAGAGACACAGTTTGGACAAAGATAATGCTGTCTAATAATAAAGTGGCCTTGACCTAAATCAACAAACAGCAAATGCTTTATCACTCATTATAAGTTTTACCTCTTGAGGAAGTTCTAGTTTAGAACGGTCAGTTCCTTCTTTTGACTGAAGGCCCATCAGATAAGGGACAGGAGCATCAAGAAAATGTAGCAGAGAAGCAGGGAGGATGGGCACATAAACATGCTGCCACTGAAATGGGAACAAAAGTGTGGTGATGCCTTCCGCCACAGTCATCAAGCGCTGATAATCTGTACAGAACAAGGAAAAAAGGAGGAGAAGAATCCAAATAAAAACATAATCACTGCATTAAGCTTGAAAATACTAATTTCCAGAAAAAAAATGTTGTAATAAATGTTTCTTTATGATCATGCAGAAAATAGGTCAGTTCTATCCCAGTATCATAATTAAAGAGTTCAATGGTTTCACCTGAATGGTACTAAGGGAGGTATGAGTAGGTGGGAAACATTATCTTATTCTTGCTTCTGAAATCACCCGTATTTAAGTTTACATTCCCTTAAAATGTGGAGGAAACAAGAACTAATAAAATTGCTCTTGGCATGTCTCCCATTGAAAATGTACCAGGATATTGCTACTGATCACTTTTTGTATACATGGATATCAATCTAATCCCCAATTCAGAGGCTCTTTTTTTTCTTGTATATTATGATCATGGTTATGGCCTATGGTTATCCTGATTATATTTATTTTAGCCTTCATTTTGTAGGTATATGAAATCAAACAGATATATGCATTCATAATCATACTTCTATATTTAACCCCCAACTGCATAACTATCAAATCTAGAAACAAAGGGAAAGTTACCTGAAAACTAAAGGTTGATTTTTGCTTTTGTTTTCTTCACATGAATTAATCAAAACTACAAACTGCTTACAATATTAAAGTGTCTTCCCCATTTTATTGCGATATAATTGACATACAACATTATATTAGTTTTAGGAGTATGATATAATGATTTGATATATGTATATATTGCAAAATGATTACCTCAGTAAGTTTTGTTAACATCCATTACTTCACACAGTCACAAATAAAGTGCCCTCTTAAACCACTCTGCCATGGGGGTGCTTTATACATCCATTGTCTATAATCCTCATTTAAACCTTTGGAGGCAGATGTGTTTAGAATTCACTTTTTTTTTTTAAAAGGTAATATTGTGGGGCACCTGGGTGGCTCATTCGGTAAAGCAAGCATCTGCCTTCAACTCAGGTCGTGATCCTGGAGTCACGGGATCAAGTCCTGAGCTCTGAGTAGCGCTCCCTGCTCAGCAGGGAGTCTGCTTCTCTCTCTCCTTCTGCTCCTCCCCCCTCTCATGCTCTCTTTCTCACTCAGTCTCTCAAATAAATAAAAAAAAAAAGGTAATATTCTGCATATACCATATACATGAAATATCTAGAAATATCTGTAATATTTCTGCAGCAAACTTTATGAGTGCCCCAATAGAACAGATAAAGAATTTAAATAGGGTCATCTGGTTCAGGTCTGCTTTTTCAATAAATCAGTTACAAAAAGAATCTTTGATTTTCTGAAATTTTTTGGATTTGAGAATTGAAGAGAAAGGATATTATGGACTTGTAATTTTGCTCTCACAGAATTCACTCTGCACAAAAACAGTAAAATCTGGAGGAGTAACATTTTGTGGCAGTCTTTTAGAAAAGGTTTAAAGAAAATGATCAGATGCTATTTGGTTCACATCAACCCAAAGAACACCTGACCAAGCATAAACAGGATGTTTTCTGCTTAAAAATCTTTCTTGTGTTGTTTTATAATTTGTTTACAACTACTTTAATAGTCTACAGTGGGATTTTGGTAATGAGTCATCAGCTATCCATAACCAAGTACACTTCGAAGTTTCCTTATGTGATTCACTATTAAGACTTAAATTTTATGGGGTGCCTGGCCCGCTCAGTTGGTAGAGCAGGTGACTCTTGATCTTGGGGTTGTAGATTTGAGCCCACGTTAGGTATAGAGATTACTTAAAAAAAAATTCTTAAAAAAAAAAAAAGATTTAAGTTTTAGGTGAAAACCTGTTTATAGGAATACTTTTAAAACACAAACACCAGGTGGCCCCTAGGGGCAGGGGTCAGACATATGAACAAACAGCTGACCCAATCACCTCAGGTGGGGACATGGACACACATCAACACACAAACACACATACACACCAGCTGGGGCCCAGAGAAGCTGGGTGGAGACTGCTGGTACTCTGTGGAGACAGGGTGGTCAAAGGAGATCAGATGATCAGCTACCTAGCACTTTGCTAGTCAAGACGCAGATGTTTGAGCTATGGGAGATGGGGGTCTTTCATCACAGGGGTAGGGGTGGGCAGCTGACTTGAAACCCCTGAAATCTATTGAATGTCCCTACTAACTGTAGCTCTCAACTGTAACAGGACTCCATAATGGCACATGCCCTGTGGGCTTTTTTTCTCTACTGTGGGCTCAGTAAGGACAGAGTGGTACCCATTTTATCTTGTTTTGCCTATAAAGCACAGGGCCTAGTTTATAGCAGTGCTGATCAAAATTTACTGACCCACCCCCCAATTTATTTTTGAGAGAGAGAGAGGGAGCACGCACAAGCATACGTGCAGGGGAAGGGGCAGAAGGAGATGGAGAGAGAATCTCAAGCAGACTCCCTGCTGAGCATGAAGCTTGACGTGGGGCTCGAACTCATGACCCTGAGATCATGACCTAAGCCAAAATCAAGAGTTGGACGCTTAACCGACTGAGTCACCTAAGTACTGTTACTGACCAAATTTAATGATGCTATTGGTTGTAATTTTCCCCTCTTATTGTAATAAGTCCTAACAAAACACAAAAAAAGAAGGGGTAGGAAGGCCTGCAGATAAACTATGAAAAGGCCAAATTCAGGGAAATGTCTTTAAGATTCTCTTTTGTTGGCCACCCATTTCAACCAAGGGTTGGAGTCTTATTTATTTTTCTAACTTTGGCACCTTATCTCAGATCTGACATACAATAGATGTTCAAAAAATATTTTTTAAAAGATTTTATTTATTTGAGAGAGAGAGGACAAGCAGGGGTGAGGGGCAAAGGGGGAGGGGAAGCAGGCTCCTCGCTGGGTGCAGAGCCGGAGCGTAACAGTGGGGCCCGATCCCAGGACCCTGAGATCGTGACCTGAGCTGAAGGCAGATGCTTAACTGAATGAGCCACTCAGGCAACCCTCTAAAAATATTTTGTAACAAATAAATGAATTAGTTCAGTAAGACTACATAATTTTGCTGGATAACCACAATTTAAATAGATAATTGATTAGATTTTGTCCACAAGAGACTAAAGAACTAATTTTTCAGTAGGAGAAAATGGTAACTACTCAGACAAGAAACTGCACTCAAAAATCACATTTCTTGGATATTCATATATTCAGTTAATTATCTGCATGCCCACTTATAAAGAAAATTCAAATATTCATTTACTAAGCCATGGATACTGTCCGTTACACAGAGAATTTTTAGAAGTGACTCATTCTAACTATGTTTAAGTAGACTGTGTAGGGATCAGAACTACTGTTTAGAAATAATCAGATTTAAACATTTTTTTCCTGCTTTATATTAAAAATGTAAAGATTTTAATAGTGAAATATAATGCAGGGTTTCCAAGGCCCTTCAGAGCAGAAAAAGGACTCTCAGGAAGCCTCCACAATTTTTTGGAAGTGACTAGAGAATAAAGCACATTGTTGCTCTACCAGGAAGATGTATTCCACATGTCACTCCTGAGGTTTGAGGAAAACAGAGCTCATTTAAAAATTAAGAGAAAGGGGGAAAAAAAAGAAGAAAAAGAAAAATTAAAAGAAAGAAAAAATTAACTTCACAGTCATCTTATTTACAAATTTTACAATCTGACTGTATTCAAAATGTACAGTATGTACTATGTAGATGGGCTATTAGAAAAATAACTTGATTGTTCTGGTGTTTATCTGCTAACTTTCAAAAACTGCTACTAGTTGGGGTGCCTGCCTGGCTTAGTCAGAAGGGCATGCGACTCTTCATCTTGGGATAGTGAGCTTGAGACCCACATTGGGTGTAGAGATTACTTAATAACAACTTTTAAAAAATAAAATAAATAAAAATTGCTTTAGTTTTACTGCGGGTTTCTACAGAGTTTTATTGTCGTGAAAAGTTATAAAAATAAACTATTATCAGGGGTTTTTTTGGTATTGTTGAAGATTAGTTTTCTAAGACAATCACTTACTTTAAAAAAGTCAATGTTTCTAATTTAACTAGTTTCTTTAGGGAAAAAAAAGCAATAACACTAAAATCTAGGTTTTAAAAAAGAATTACAGTTTTTGCACAACATTAAATGGGAGAAAATACTACTTAAATGTCCGTAAGTAATTTAATGTAGGGGCATATCCTTCTTCCAATCCCTTACCCATTTCCGACTTATGAATACCTTACATAAGAATAACGTTTCTTTCTTTCTTTCTTTTTTTTTTTAAGATTCTTTCTCTTTCTTTCTTCCTTTGACAGAGATGGCCAGCCAGCAAGAGAGGGAACACAAGCAGGGGGAGTGGGAGAGGAAGAAGCAGGCTCCCAGTGGACGAGCCCGATGTGGAACTCGAACCCGGAACGCCGGGATCACGCCCTGAGCCGAAGGCAGACGCCTAACGACTGTGCTACCCAGGCACCCCAAGAATAATGTTTCTTTTTTTAAATATTTTACCTATTTGAGAGAAAGAGAGAGAGAGAGCACTGGCACACAAGCAGGGGGAGGGGCAGAGGGAGAGGGAGAAGCAGGCTCCCCACTGAGCAGGGAGCCTGATAGGGGGTGGGGGGTGAGGGGGGTGGTGCTGAGATCATGACCTGAGCCAAAGGCAGCCGCTTAATCCACGGAGCCACCAGGCACCCCTAAGAATAATTTTTTTTTTTTAAAGGATTTTATTTATTTTGTTGAGAGAGAACGAGTCAGGGGCAGAGAGGGAGGGAGAAGCTGACTCCTCGCCGAGCAGGGAGCCTGATTGTGGGACTTGATCCCAGGACCCTGAGATCATGACCTGAGCCAAAGGCAGATGCTTATGACTGAGCCACCCAGGCACCCCAAGAATAATGTTTTTAAGGGGTGCCTGGGTGGCTCCATCGGTTAAGTGTCCCATTCTTGGTTAGATCTCATGGGTCCTGGACTTCTCGCTCAGCAGGTAGTTTGCTTGAAAGATTCTCTCCCTTTGCCCGTCGTCGCAACTCCCCTTCCCCGCTTGCATGTGTGTACAAGCATGCACTCTCTCTAAAAATAAACAAATCTTAAAAAAAAAAAAAAGAATAATTCTTTTAAGGAAAGGGAGGAATGAGAAGATCCACTTGGTTAAGAACTAGTAATCATTTATTCTATCAGTGCTCTTCAGTCAAACACCCCAGGAACACATCTGTATGTGAACAAGTTGGGTTTACTACTCCTTATGGAGAGGGAGCGCACACATCTTGGGGATCTGTGCAATGTCTTCATAAGAGGGTTTAGAGACAGAGATTTGGCCTGGGACTGGATAATTTTAGGGAGGGTATAAGAAAGTAGAGACTTGCTTTGGATTAGATACTGTCACAAATCAAGGCAATTCTATGACAGGGTGTGAGATCTATAGGGAAGGCAGATTAAGGTGGGGCTAGGACTGTATCTGGTGAGGAAGTGAAGCAGCAGTTACAATTCAGCGAGAGAAGAGGATGTCTGGTATTTTGTGAGGTGCACAGTGATCTTGCTTGAAGTGGAGGTTCCTGTTAGACTATTTATATTCTATAGAACAACATGGCTCAGTTGTGAGCATCAGATCAGAAGGATGCAATAACAGTGAGCCCTAGCTTGAGAACTAGATTGGTTCCTAGATGTCGGGGCCACTTTAGTATTTTTTTTTCTCAATTGTAAGCCAGACACAGTTGAAAGGCTCAAGACTATAAGCAGTCTGATCCTGTGCCAGTTACATATTTATTGCCTCTCAGGTCCAAATTCACTCAGCACATGGTCTATGATAATGGACTAAACTAAGCATTCTGTTTTGCGGTGAGCACTAAGCTTTACCAGTAGAAGGCGATGCAGAGACACCGCAGGAGGAAGGAGCCTCTCTTCTTGTTTCCAGTGTACACCTGCAGCATTTTGTTTGTTCTCGCTCCTGGTGCATGGTTGATCAGTGGTGTGGTTATATGAAGACATCTGGTGGGTACACTTCCCCAGCCATGTGCCTCAGTGATTGGACCGGTGGTCACCTTCCCACGGTCCCCCTAACATGGATATTGTACACTCAGATCTCACACCCACAGTGGTGTCCTGACAATTTCTGTGTGCCCACTCACCAGCCACAGCTCACTTGAACCTCAGAGGTTTGTCTCCCCTTGCCCAGCGACTAAGGATCAGCTCTGGACCGGGCAACTCACTGACTTTCTCCACCATCCAATGGGCTGCAACCGCATTTTCTTCAGTGATATGAACCTCAGCCTTGGGAAACCGGCCACCCTTCCAAGTTTGTCCTTCCTTGGGTACCTGTTAGAGTTTTCTTCATGTCTTTATAGTTACTTTCTGTTATAGCTTAATAATTCTTATTACATTCCTCTGTCTGAATTACAGATGTGGTTTAATCTGTTTCCTGACTGGACCTAGGCTGAAAGATCCAGGGTTTTAAGCAGCCAAATCAAATCTCTAGAACCGTGGCTACATTTTCTTTTTTAAGATTTTATTTATTTATTTGACAGAGAGAGAGAGAGAGAGAGCACAAGCAGGCAAAGGGGCAGGCAGAGGGAGAGGGAGAAGCAGGCTCCTCACTTAGCAGAAAGACAGATATGGGGCTTGATCCCAGGACCCGAGCTGAAGGCAGAGATGTTTAACCAACTGAGTCACCCAGGCGCCCCAGCTTGGCTACTTTTTTTAACTGCTGGTGGGGAAAAATGTTGAATCTCAGAGAAAACAAATTCTTCAAGTAATGGCAAGTAGCACCTTGGGCTATTTTCTTGCTTTGATTATGGGAAACTTGCACATGGAGAGTGAAAATAAATTATACACTTTCCCCTCTTATACTCTATATTGAAAGACTGATATACATGGTTTGTATTTCCTTCAGCACAATTCTCCCACTTGCTTGGGTATTCTATGTCTATTCTTTCCAGTTCTGTGTTCTCTTCAAGGCTGGTTGAAATGCTACATCCTTTTTTATAATGCAATTATTTAGCAGAAACAAGAACATCCTTTTTAACTGAATCAAGAAATAAAAGAGCTTTCTTAAGTATGTTTTAAAAAATTTAATTTTAGGAAAATCATTTGTTTGATACTCAAAGTGATGAATGTGTAAAAGACAATATTTTCATATTTAAGATATGCCTCAGCATGGCATATGAGGCTCTTCTTGACTTGGTCCTTTCCTGCCTCATTTCTTACTACCACCCCGTATACAGTCAAATCATCTGCCTGTAATTCATTCACTAAATCTAACATGTATTCACAGGTTTCTGTACTTTTGTATACACTTTTTCTCTGTCTAGAAGGTCCCTTCCCCTTTCAGAGCTTGGCTAAGTTCCACTTTTTCCTTACTATACCATCATCTGCCAGAGAGCAATGACGGTATGTTTAATCTCAGAATTTCCAGTACATGGGGGGCGCCTGGGTGGCTCAGTCGTTGAGCATCTGCCTTCAGCTCAGATCATGATCCCAGAGTCTGGGATTGAGCCCCGCATTGGGCTCCCTGCTCAGCAGGAAGCCTGCTTCTCCCACTCCCACTCCCCCGGCTTGTGTTCCCGCTCTCGTGGTCTCTCTCTGTCAAATAAATAAATAAAATCTTAAAAAAAAAAAATTTCCAGTACTTGGTATAGTGAGTGGTCAATAAATGTGTATTAAGAAATTAATACGTTAATATCTAAGGCATGTAAAGTAAAACTATTTAGACACTAAAAAAATTATGATTTACCACATTATACAGAATATACTGTCAAAAATTTGCCTAGCAGTCGCTTATATGCAGACCCTGTGACGGCCCTGCCTCCACCATTTCAGACCCTGTCTAACCAGCATCATTGTGAGAACAAGGTCAGCCCCGCCAGGACAGCTTATGGGTCTGCAGCTACACCTGCGGTAGGGGGCACAGGACTGGTAGTGGTACAAGGCAGCTCCAGTGTTGGCTGGTGGCTCAGTGTTTGAGGAGGAGGACATGTCTAATGGCATTTGCATACTGCAAAGTGTTGCCAATGGAGGCATGAGGCTGGTGGTGGCCAGCACACCTTTGATGAACATCGTAATATGGCTAGAAGATTACACACCCACAATCCTGGGTGCTGTAACTGGTCACCCCCTGATGCTGGCTTTGAAGCCTCCAGTGCAAGCATAATTCAGCTCATCTCTCTGGCTCCAGAAATTCATCTCAGATATTGCCAACAATGCCCTATAGTACTTCAAAATGAAGGGCACAGCCTCTGGAAGCTCCCGAAGCAAGAGCTAGGATAACAAGTTTTCTAACGATAGAGAACTTGACCCTTGACATCAGCAAGTATGGCACTGATGTAAAGAAGCTGCACTACACCTCACTTGAGCCAACCTAAATGTACTTGTTTGTCCCCTTGCCCCCACAGTGACTGTTTTCATAATAAACTACTATAATAGCAACAAAAATTGCCTAAAGCTCACAAAGACATTACAAAACACAGAATACAAATCCAAATCAACGTAAAAAAAAATTCAACCTCAAAAATTCAATGGGTGAAAAATGAGCCACATTTTGCTTATCATGTTCACAAAGATTTAAAAAGAAAATCACAGCAAAGGTGTGGAGGAAAAAGTAGTTTTGTAAGTTGCTAGAGCTTTCTACTTGGCAGTATCTATCAAAAACTTAAAAATATACAGACCATTTGACCCAGCAATTCCGATTCTAGGAATTCATCGTCTTAAGTATACAAAAACATAAGTACATAATGTTTTATGTATAAAGTGTCATTTATAACAGTAAACTATTTGTAATATCCCAAATATCTAGCAAAAGGGATCTGATTATAACAGTTACAGCTAGTTATATAATGGGATATACTGGAGCGATTAAAAGCGCATCTATATGATTAACATAGAAAACCAAAGTGTCTTTGGCAGCAACTAGGTATTAAGAACTTGTAAAATTCCACTTCTGGGTATATGTCCGAAAGAACAGAAAGAAGAAACTTAAAAAGACATTTGCACATCAATGTTTTTAATAGCATTATTCACAGTGGCTAAGAGGTGAAAACAACTCAAGTGTCCATCAGTAGATAAACAAAATGTGGTATATATACACACACTGAATATTATTCAACCTTAAAAAGGAAGGAAATTCTGACACATGCTGCAACATGGATGAACCATGTTGGTTCACTGAGTTCACTTATGTCGAGTGAAATAAGCTAGTCACAAAAAGTCAGATATTGTGTAATTCTACTTATTTGAGATATCTAAAGTAGTCAATCATAGAAACAGAAAGTAGAATGGTAGTTGCCAGGGCCTGGAAGGGGGGAACATGGGGAAGTGTCCAACAGGTATAGAGTTTCAGTGTTACAAGATAAAAAATTCTAGAGACTGACTGCATAATAACAATGTGAATATACTTAATCCTACTGAACTGTTCACTATGAAATAATTAGGATGGTGAATGGTACGTATTTCTTTTTATAAAAGATTTATTTTAGAGAGAGAAAGAGTGAGTGAGCGTGGGGGGGTCAGGGCAGAGGGAGGGAGAGAGAGAATCTCAAGCAGATGCCCCCACTGAGCACAGAGCCCAACTTGGGGCTCGATCTCAGGACCCTATCATGACCTGAGCTGAAATTAAAAGTCAGATGCTAAACCAACTAAACCACCCATGTGCCCCGGTATGTACTTCTTTAAACACACTTTTTTAAACACTTCCAAAATCAGGGGTGCCTGGGTAGCTCAGTCAGTTAAACATTCTGACTCTTGACTTTGGCTCAGGTCATGATCTCAGGGTCCTGTGATCAAGCCACGTGGGGTTCCATACTCAGTGGGGAGTTTGCTTGAGATCCTCTCACTCCCTCTGCCCCTCCCTCCCATGCAAACTTTCTCTCCCTCTCAAATAAATAAATCTTTAACAACTTGTTAAACCTAAGCTATATGAAAATAATTTGTGGTCAAAAGAATCCACAAAATGGATAATTTATGAGAATAATTTTAATATAACTTTAAAAGGATGTTTTATTTGATGTTAGATGACTTTTAAAAAATATACATGTGTTTCAAAGTGAAACAGGGTTTGCAAAATAGGTAATGAACCAAGTACTTGTTGAGAATTGCTTTTTATTAAATTCTTTTTTTTAAGATTTTATTTATTAGAGAGAGAGAATGCACGAGCAGTGGGGAGGGTGGGGGAGAGAGAGAAGCAGACTTCCCACTGAGCAGGTAACCAGATGTGGAGCTTGATTCCAGGACCCTGAGATCATGACCTGAGCCAAAGGCAGACACTTAACTGACAGAGCCACTCAGGCACCCCTAAAAATTCTTATTTGATTCACAATTTTAGGGGTAAAAAGTACATTAATGACAAGTTAGCCATGACAATCTGTAGAGCCTCCAAAAATCATTGGCAATGGACTGACATCAGGCATTTTTAAAGCAAATTATTTAAAATGAAAATATGCCTCTTTATATCTATTCATTCATAAGAATATAATTTTCTAATACCCATGACTACCTGTGAAAAGGAGTATCTCTTATTGTTCCAACAGACGTTAAGATAAAAATAAAGTATCTATGTATATAACTATGTACTTAAATTGTTTAAAGTAGATTAAATATAATGGGTAACTGTTGGCAAAAGAGAAAACAGACATGGATTATTTTCCTATTTTATATTATTAATAGTTAAATTATGCCTAACAGTTGTTATATTCTGTAAGAGTTGACACCATCAATCTGTTCATTTTAATTTTAGTTCATTGATCTTTTTCAAATACGTCTATTAATGGCAGTATGCTGGACTAGAGCTCCTAATATAAACTAAAAATGCTAAATAAAATAATTTTAAAACACCAAATTCATGAATATATGGATTTGCAAAAAGTAAAGGAAGAAGTCATTAGTAGCCAGGAAAAAAATGGGAACAAGAGTCCAGTGTGGTAAAGCTGAAGTGTCTTTGAGACAACTGATCCAAGACGGCCTAGAGCTTGTTTTATTTCTGTGCATGTTGGGGAACAAAGGCCAAGAAGGGCTGGGATTCAGACAGTAGATCCTCTTGCATAAAGCTAGGGCCTAAAACGGTAGAAACCTCAGGGAAAAGGGATCGAGAAAGGAAAAACAAAACAAGAATAAAAAAGAAACACTGTACTGACAGGAAAGTGTCTGTCCTGGCCCTAGCTCTGGGAGGGAGGGGGGAAAAAGCACCTTAGAATTCCTATCTACTGGCTAGCTTTTGGGTAAGTTTAGGGCCCAAACTCATGCAATCTGTATGGTCCAAAGAAACACAAAGGTGAGAATTTTGCTGGAGGGGTTGGGGGTGGAGGGATGGGGTAACTGGGTGATGTAATGTAAGACTGACGAATCAATGAACTCTACCTCTGAAACTAATAATACACTATATGTTAATTAATTGAATTTAAATTTTAAAAAAAGAAAAAAATGAAGTAGATCTATGTTAGGCAAAAAATAAAGTAGACCTGTGTTGCCAGTGAACTCAATTGCTTTTGTTAAAGAAAATATAAATCATTCCTGGTGGAAGAAACCCTCAATCTTTAACCCATCAGATACTGAATTTATCTGATAAATAATATAAAATACGTATGTTTAATATGTTTGAGGAAATTAAGGAAGAATTAAGGAGTAAAACTGTTTTAGGGTCACTGAAAGTAAAATGTCAAAAGAAGGATTAACTACAGATTAAACACAGGTAAAAAAGGAATTAATAAACTGGGAAAGAGATACAGAGAAATCACCCAGAATGCAACAAAAAGACAAAGAGACACAAAGAGAGGTTGAGAGATATGGAAGATGGAGTGAAACAGATTAACAGGTTTAATTAAAGTGTCAGGAAGAAAAATAGAAAAAAGATGGATGGAAATAATATTTATAGAAAGATGGTTGAAAATTTTCCAAAAACTACTGAAACACATTAACCCTAGATTTCACAATGAATCACAAGCAAAATAAAGAAACCCTCATCTAGATAAATTACAATCAAAATATAGGTCACGAAAGGCAAAAAGAAAATCTCATATACAGCCAAAGTGAAAAGACAGATTTCCGGCCAAGGAATGACAAGTCGAGTGACTGTGATAGATTACTTCTTAACAGCTACACTGGAAACCAGAAGATGGTAGAATCTTGATCTCAAAGTGCTAAGTGAAGGAAAAAACCACTTTTAATCTAGCGTTTAATATCCAATAAAATCATCTTTCAAAAACACAGGTAAAATGAAAACAGCTTCAGATGAACAAAATCTCATCAAAAATGCCACCTCATTTGGAGAATGTCTAAGGATATATTTTAGGAAGAAGACTGATCCCAGAAGAACTATCTAAGATACAAAATGGAATGTAATTTTTAATGGCAATTGTGGTATTAAAAAGAAAACCACAGGGGCGCCGGGGTGGCTCAGTTGGTTAAGCATCTGCCTTTGGCTCAGGTCATTATCCCAAAGTCCTGGGATCGAGTCCTGCATCAGGCTCCCTACTCAGCAGGGAGTCTGCTTCTCCCTCTCTCTCTGTCCCTACCACCCCCCCACTCGTGCTCTCTCTCCCTCTAGTACAAATAAATAATAACATCTTTTAAAAAATTAAAAAAAGAGAAAGAAAACCACAGATCTAAAATTGAGTTACTTATACTAGGCCATGTCACCAACTCCAGGGCTTAGTACCTAATCCAACTACAGTTTCAACCTCCCCCAGAAACGCAGTTTTAACTGGTCAGTCTGGAATTTCCTGGTCAGCAGTGGTGAGGCAATCTACCTAATAAGACCCTTTTGTCCCCATAGGAAGGTGACCTCACCCAATATAATCCTTTTTTCTGTTTATGACTTCCTTGTCCTGCCTTTAAAAACCTTTCCCTTTCTACAGACCTTTGGAGAACCCCTGTACTTACTAGATGGGATACTGCCCAATTCATGATTAATAAAGCCAATTACATCTTTATAATTTACTTGGTTGAATTTCTGTTATTTAACAGTGGGTAAAGTTAAACAAAACCAAGTACATAAAGTAAAAATGTCTTATATGAAGGATTATCAAAATCCTGAACAACTATATCAAGCAAGCTATGATGCAGGTGACTGGAATTAAAGTATTTTATAGTATAAGTATTTTAAAGATTCTGACTGACATAAGACTAAGTGTTTATGTTAAAATTCCAAAATTTACCATTAAGAAAGGGAAACAGAGCTTATAACTTCTACATTAATTAAATGGAAAAACTGCAATGAGAAAAAAAGCCATTTCGGTTATTAAAAAAAAAAAAAAAAGCCAAAAAAGGAGGAGAAAAGCAAGACAAATGGTCAAAGTAAATAAAAAGTTAAAAATTTTTAGAATTAAATGATGAAAACACCAGATACTAAGACTTGTGGGATGTAGCCAACACAAGACTCAAATGCTTAATGACTTCAAAGACTCAAATGTTAATATTTGGGGAGAGGGGTTAAAGAAAGATTTAAAATAGTAAATCCAAAGGAAATAGGAGAAAGAAGTGAACAATAACAACAGTAGAAATTAAATAGAAAAAAGATAAAATAAAGAACACTAACAAAGGTAAAAGTTCTTTAAAAAGAGTAATATAATGAACACACTTCAGGTAAACATAAGCAGGGAGAAAAGAGAGAAGGTACAAATAAACAGTATTTGGAATAAAAAAGGGAGACAAAACTACAGATGGGCAGAGAGTAAGAAAAAAAGGGAATACTAAGACCTTATGCAAATAAGCTGAAAGCTTTAGAAATTTGTTCCTAGAGAAAATATAAATGAACAAAAATTGATTCAAGAAAAAAAATTAAATAAATTGATTCAAGAAAAAATAGAGGAGCTTCTGGGTTGGCAGACACACTGAGGTGTTGTGCCTGAAGAGCAATATGGAAGCTCCGTGCCCCACCCACCCCCAAAACATGTCCTACAAATCTCTTCCATTTGTCTGTTCCTGAGCTGTAGGCTTTACAATAAACCAGTGACCGTAAGGAAAAAGCTTTCCAGAGCTCTGTGAGCTGTTCTAGGCGAATTACTGAGTCTGAGTGGTGGGTTATGTAAACTCCTGAATTTGGAGTTGGCTAGGCAGAAATGAAGGTTGCCTGGACACCCCATTTGTAGCTAGTATCTGAAATAAGGACAGTCTTGTGGGACCAAACCTCTGAACTCATGGAGTCTGGCGTTAACTCCAGGTAGCTAGTATCAGAATTGAATTGAATTGTAGCGTAATCAGTTGGTGTCGGAACAAAATGATGTTAGAAAAGAAAGAAACTCTTGTTTAGTGTCATGAAACACCTATCATTCGGTATCAGAAAATGTGGGATTTGCTAGAATGGCCCAGATTTACAGTTATATGTGGTTTGGGAAGACAAAGGATAGAAGTGTGGGGGATGAGGAAACTTTGATTCCTGGGTGTCCACATGGTCACCAAGGGTATGGAACGGCAGCTGAGGTAAGTTACTGATCGTAAAAATTACCAATGGAACTTATAGATGAATCTGACTCCTGGGGAACTGGTTCATGGGATGCCTGAGGAAATGCAAACCAGTAAGAAAAAAATGAAATACACAATTCCTTCGTGATTGTTATCTGTAATAACAAAAATAAGAGAGTGCTGGGTCACACCTGACATTACACCAAGCTGAGCTTCTGCCAAGTAGCCTCAAGACTGTGCCAAAAGGGAAAAATTATGTGAGGACAACAAAGAGCACTTCTAAGACCTCTGGTCACTCAAGTCTATATTGTGGGGCAGAGCAAAACCAAGAAGCTACTGAAACCAGGGGGCATAGTGTGAAAGAGCTATCTCATTTTGTAGATCAGTATCAACTTCTTGAAGAACCCTTTCTAAAATGGACCGAGAGAGTAATTCAGGAATGGTATCTTTGTTTTGAAATGCTGCAGGGTAGAAGAGCATGTTTGGCTTGACTCGCAGCTAACTATGAGACGATCACAAGTGGCTCTCCATGATCCACACACATAGCAGGTTATTCCTGAGGGAAAAGATAGTCTGGGGGACTGGATAAAAGTCATTATAAAGTCTGTTTACCCTGAAGAACGGGGACTGCCCAACTCCCCTCTATAATTACCAAGTGAACACTCCAGATGAAGCAGTTAATATGCTTCATATGCAAGCCACGTAGGATTGGCTTTATAATAACTGGGATATTCACCCACTGAATATGCCCACTACCCAGGTCATGGTAAATGCTGGGGGCCCCTTCTGCATAGGCACCTCATGTAACCTTAATTGCCATAAAATTGGTCAGAGAAGCCTTATCAAATTTGCTATCTCAGCTGCTCCTCGTGAATCTTACAGATGCTAATAAAAACATTAAATTAACAAGAATGTGTGAAAAGGCAGGGCGAGAGTCAAGGGACTTTTCCCAGCAGGGTGAAAATCTTTTAAGTTATTAAGAAATAGGGTGAATAAAGCAAATATTGATAGGAGTGAAACAAAGAGGAAAAGGAAAAGGAGTGTTAAGCGACTCATTCCAGTAGGGTATAAATCTTTCAATGGTTATTGAAAAATGGGATGAATAAAAGACATTGATGGGGTTGAAATAACAGCACACTCTAAGGCTAGACAGACCAAAGGAACCCCTTGTTGGTACTCCTACATTAAAAGACGCCAAACAAGTTGGGTCTTTTTACCCATTTGGAGAAATTTAAAATGTGGGAAAGGCAAAGATTATAATGAGAAACCAGACCCGGAATCATCTAGGGCAACAGTCGGGCAAAATAATCAAGATAAAGATTGACTGGGACGCCTGGGTGGCTCAGTCAGTTGAGCGGCTGAATCTCAGTTGTGGCTCAGGTCATGATCTCGGGGTGTCCTGGGATCAAGCCCCATGGGGCTCCGTGCTCAGATGGGGAGTCTGCTTGTGGGTTCTCTCTGACTCTTCCTCTGCCCCTCCCCCTACTCGCACGCAAGTGCTCACTCTATCACTTAAATAAACAAATAAATCTTAAAAAAAAATTTAAAGATTGACAGAAGGGCAAAGGTCTCTTGGCTCACCCCCTTGTGGAGATCCAAAACCTAATGCACAAGAGTGGGGAAAATGGTCAGTGGGTGAAGAGAAGTTTCTGAGACTCCTTCACACAGGAGCCTCAAGTACTGTGGTACCAAGACCCTTCAGTGAAGTCTTCATGTCAGCTACAATGAGACTGATAGAACATAAAAAAGTTTCGATACTGAAAGCAATAAAGTGGAAGTTTGTGTAAAAATTACAATGTTTAAATAGGCTTTACGTCAAACTACATATTTAATGAAATCCCTATCAAAACACCACCAGCATTTTTCACAGAGCTAGAACAATCGTAAAATTTTTATGGAACTACAAAAGACTCCAAACAGCCAAAGCAATTCTGAAAAAGAAAAACAAAACTAGAGGCATCACGATTCCAGATTTCAAGCTATATGACAAAGCTATAGCCATCAAGACAGTATGGTACCGGCACAAAAACAGACACACGGATCAATGGAACAGAACAGAGAACCCAGAAATGAGCCCACAACTAAATGGTCAACTAATCTTTGATAAAGCAGGAAAGAATATCCAATGGAAAAAAGACAGTCTTTTCAACAAATGGTGCTGGGAAAATTGGACAGTAACACGCAGAAGAATGAAATTGACCACTTTCTTACACCACACACAAAAATAAATTCAAAATGGATGAAAGACCTAAATGTGAGACAGGGAATCATTAAAATCCTAGAGGAGAACACAGGCAGCAACCTCTGTGACATCAGCCACAACAACTTCTTACCAGACATGCCTCTAAAGGCAACGGAAACCAGCAAAAATGAACTATTGGGACTTAATCAAGATAAAAAGGTTCTGTACAGCAAAGGAAACAGGTAGCCTATGCAATGGGAGAAGATATTTGCAAATGACTTACCTGATAAAGGGTTAGTATCCCAAATCTATAAAGGACTTATCAAACTCAACAACCCAAAAACAAATAATCCAGTTAAGAAATGGGCAGAAGACATGACTAGACACTTTTCCAAGTAAGACATCCAGATGGCTAACAGACGCATGAAAAGATGCTCAACATCACTCATCATCAGAGAAACACAAATTGAAACCACAATGAGATACCACCTCGCACCAGTCAGAATGGCTAAAATTAACAATACAAGAAACAACAGGTGTTGGTGAGGATGCGGAGAAAGGGGAACCCTCTTGCACTGTTGGTGGGAATGCAAACTGGTGCAGCCACTGTGGAAAACAGTGTGAAGATTCCTCAAAAAGTTAAAAATAAAACTATCCTACAACCCAGCAATTGCACTACTAGGTACTTACCCAAAGGATACAAAAATACAGATCTGAAGGGGTACATACACCATCGTGTTTACAGCAGCATTATCAACAATAGCCAAACTATGGAAAGAGCCCAAATGTCCATCAACTGATGAATGGATAAAAATGATGTGAGATTTATATATATATATATATAAATCAGGTGCAAACTGTTTATACAAGATCTTGTTACAAGGAAAATGCAAGGAGGAGATATACAACCAAGAGCCTCTTTTCCCACAGGACCAACTCTGGAATGTGTAAGGAGCTGCCAGATTCTATCATCACTTGTAGCATCCTGAAATCTATCTGTACTGTAGCTGAACTTCAGCTGGAACCTAAGTGTGAGGAATAGTAGCTGAGGGTAAAGGAAAGAATAAACGAGTTATGCAGTAAGGGAAATCCAATGTACATTAACATCTCGAAAGAGGCTTACAGCAAGAGATAATATTGTCTCTTAGCTCAATTATACCAGATGCCTTGAAAGGGGAAACCAGATATTGCTTAGACCACTACTGCTTTTGGAACCTTACAAGAGCAAATGGAGGTCTGCAAACCTGAGTGACCTCAGCCTAGGAAACACTTTCATACAATAAGGATGATGGACTGAACTGTTAATGACTGAATGGGATTAGTAAGGACTAGTAATATGCCAGCATCTTTCAACTATCAGGATTCTTTTGCTATATGGGATCCATGGTTAAATACCAGGGGGTAGCCTGTGGTATAATAAAACATATTTGCCCTTTGTTCATAGTTGATGATGATGATGATGGTGATGATGAAGGAGGAAGAGGAGGAGGAGATAAGAAAGAAGGAGGGGGGGCTGGAGGGGAAGGAGAAATAAAAAACCTAAATAACCTATTAATGAGATTGATCTGGTACCTTACATCGTCCCAACAAGACCAAACAGTTTACAGACAAGTTCTCTCAAACAGTCATGGAACAAATACAACTTTAAATAAAGTCATCTCAATCTTCCAGAAACAAACAGAACATTTTCCAACTCAATCTATAAAGCTAGAAGAGCCTTAATACCAAAACCAGACAAGATAGTACAAGAAATGAACATTATAAGCCAAATCATTAAAAAACATAGATGCAAAAATTCTAATAAAACTATTAGTCAACTAAATCAAGCTACATTTAAAAATTAATAATACGGGGCACCTAGGTGGCTCAGTCGTTAAGCATCTGCCTTTAGCTCAGGTCATGATCCCAGCGCTCTGGGATCAAGCCCCACATTGGGCTCCCCGCTTAGCAGGAAGCCTGCTTCTCCCTCTCCCACTCCCCCTGCTTGTGTTACCTCTCTCACTGCCTCTCTCTCTCTGTCAAATAAATAAATAAATAAAATCTTTAAAAAAAAATAATAATACATTATAACCAAGTAAGGTTTATCTCAGGAATACAAGGACGGATTCTTCACCCTACGAAGTGATCAAAAGGAGAAAAACATGATCATCTTACTTGATGCAGAAAAAGCATCCAATAAAATACAACATGAATTCATGATATTTAAAAACTTGAACAAACTAGGAATAAAGGGAACTTCTTTAACCTAGTACAAGGTAGTCACCAAAAACACTACAGCAAATATTACACTTTATAGTGAAACATTAAGTGGTGTTTTTAGGGGTGCTTGGGTGGCTCGGTTGGTAAAGTGTCCAACTCTCGGTTTCAGCTCAGGTCATAATCTCAGGGTTGTGAGATTGAGGCCCCCTACCTCGTGCTCTGTGCTGGGTGTGCAGCCTGCTCGAGATTCTTTCTCCCTTTTCCTCTGCCCCTCCCTCCCCCCATGCACACTCTCTCAATAAATAAAATCTAAATAAATACATAAATAAATAAATGTGTTCTTTTTAAAATCAGACAAGGATGCCTGCTACTATCAATTTTATTCTATACTGTACTGGAGAGCCTAGTGTAGTAAGGCAAGACGAAGAAATACAGGTGAGAAATATTGAAATGGAAGAAACGAAACTGTCATTATTTGCAATTATCTACTATTGTAAAACTTTACTGAGAGACATTAAACAAGACCCTTAGAAATGGAGAGATATAGCATTTTCATGGAAAAGGAAACTCAATATTTTAAGTATGTCGTTGTCCTCAAATTAGATTCAATGCAATTCCAATAAAAAGAAGGTAGTGAGTATTATCTGTAACACAGCATTATCTACGTTACAAAGTTCTAATGATGGTAGGGTTTCAAAGGATTAATGATTTTAAAGGCTCTCTTTCAGCTAAATGCTAAAGTAAGTGCTTACTATTTTGTATTGTAATGTACATACAGACACAGCGAAAAATGTATACTGAATAAATTAGTCTATTTCTTGGGGAAAAAATAAGATAGTGAGGGAACCATCCTGCCAGATGTCAAGACTTACTTTAAGGCTATAGTAATTTAGTTCAGGGACAGAGAGATTGGCAGAATAAACTGAAATACACCAGAAATATACCTTCACATACAGGAACTGATATATGACAGAAGTGGCACTCCTGCTCAGAGGAAGGAAGAATAGGTCTATTCAGTACCTAGGATAACTAGTTATAGATACTTCTAAAATATTAAATTTGATTTCTTCCTTACAACAAGCAAAAATCAATTAAAAAAAATCAGTTTCTTACAGACTAAGGCCTTAAATGCTAAATATAACTTTAAAACATTTAGAAAAAGTGTAGTCTATTTTGATGATCTCAGAATAGAGAATTTCTGAAACAGAAAGTTAAGTTATAAGTTAAAAGACTGATAAATTCAAATTCATGAATATTAAAAGAGTATCTTAATTCATCAAAGACCCCTAAAAGAAAATTAAGAGCCACAAACTAGAAGAAGATATGTGCTACACATGTAATTGACAAAGGATTAACTTCTTGAATATATAACAAAACATCAATAAGAAAAAGTCTTTTTTTTTTTTAAAGATTTTATTTATTTATTTGACAGAGAGAGAGAGAAAGAGAGAGAGAGAGAGAGCGCACAAGTAGGGGGAGCAGCAGGCGGAGGGAGAAGGAGAAGCAGGCTCACCGAGCAAGGAGCCTGATGTGGGGCTCGATCCCAGGACTCTGGGATCATGATCTGAGCCAAAGGCAGACGCCCAACAACTGAGCCACCAAGATGCCCCCCAAGAAAAAGTCTTAATATTAAAATTCTATTTATCACAAAATAAAGCTAATATAAAGACACTGGCCAAGGTTAGTCAAATTCTACTGCTTTTAGGATTATAGGTCGTGGGAACCCACTTTTGCCATCAAAATACCAAGTTTGCTTTTATGATTTAAAAACCCTATAACTGTGTTCAGTTGAGCACAACTAGCAATTTGTGATTAGGAGGCTTCCAACTTTTTCAAGAAAACTTTAAGTGGCTTCTACTCTTTGACAAGGTTAATTCATGCACAACTTAGAAGAGGCAGGGGAAGAAAGGAGGGGAGAGGGGCACTGTGAAGGCACACAGGCTGGCACAGCAGTCCAGGGTGAGCTGTGGGCAACTGCTTATCTCCACTGTGAAGAGCCAAAGAAGGTAAGCAAGGCCCCAAAATGTTCCTGAGACTTTAATTATTGGCATAAAAAATTAGACACTCATGTTTAATTTCCTCTATCTTTTATTCTGCTACTATTCCTTTGAAAAGAGGATCATACTCCAAACTTCCCCTGTCCTGTTCCAGGTATTTCCAGGGTGCAGAAGAAAGTGATCTTTTCTGACCTGGGGTCCTGGAAAAGAGCCTCTATTTCCTGCGTGCATTCTCTATTTAAAATTTCTAGCTATTATCACCACAAAGTGCGTGTGATATACACACTCTCTAAATAGCAGATTGAATCTGTTTAAATGGGCTATGGACCAGAATTTCAAATCAGTCCAGAAGGACAGTTGTCATCACTGAAATCCATCTACTTTGATTCACTTTGGGTTTTCACAGTAATTGTTTAGACTTACAATGTTTTTAAATTTTATGGCATAGCTTTATTAGTGAAAAAGAACTGGAGTATTAGATGCTATTAAAACTCCCTTAACACAGGAAGAATGAAGGAGGGCACCAGAGAACAAATCAACATAATGACTCTTACTTTATTCATTTAAATGAAATCTCTTTCTCTAATGGGAGAGACATTGTCAATATTAAAATCTGCATTTACACAGAGCTTTCATTTTATACTCTACACTTATTCAGCATGATCCCTGTATAACAGATTGGCAGAGTGAGTTAATAATTTAAAAATAAATATTGAGACAGATAAGGAAAGAGTAAGTGCAGTGCCCAATACAGTTAACACGGTGGTTAAGTGCTTTGGAGAAAGAAAGATACAAGCACCATTCTTAGCTCTACAACATTACCTAATAGCTGTGTGATCTCAGGAAGGTTACTTAGCTTCACTGAGCCTCAACTTCCCTTTGATAAAACATGGATAAGAGCAGTAACTCATTGGTGTTGAAGAGAGAAGAATCCCCAAAACAACATACAAGGCATTTTTATAGTGTAATTCCTAACACAGAATGATTTCAGTGAATGGTTATAAAATTACCATATGAGACTTTCTTTTGTACGACACTTAAAATACGTGTGTGTGCATCTCCAAAGGCAAGGGAAACAAAAGAAAAAATGAACTTTTGGGACTTCACCGAGATGAAAAGTTTCTGCACAGCAAAGGAAACAGTCATCAAAACAAAGAGGCAACCCACAGAATGGGAGAAGATATTTGCAAATGAAACTGCAGATAAAGGGCTGGTATCCAAGAACTATAAAGAACTTCTCAAACTCAATACATGAGAAACGAATAATCAAATCAAAAAATGGGCAGAAGATATGAACAGACACTCTTCCAATGAAGACATACAAATGGCTAACAGACACATGAAAAACTGTTCAAAATCATTAGCCATCAGGGAAATTCAAATCAAAACCACATTGAGATACCACCTTACGCCAGTTAGAATGGCAAAAATTGACAAGGCAGAAACAAATGTTGGAGAGGATGTGGAGAAAGGGGAATGCAAGTTGGTACAGCCACTTTGGAAAACAGTGTGGAGGTCCCTGAAAAAGTTAAAAATAGAACTACCCTATGACCCAGCAATTGCACTACTGGGTATTTACCCCCAAAATACAGACGTAGTGAAGAGAAGGGCCATATGCACCCCAACGTTCATAGCAGCATTGTCCACAATAGCTAAAGTGGAAGGAGCCGAGATGCCCTTCAACAGGCGAATGGATAAATGTGGTTCATATATACACTGGACTATTACTCAGCCATCAGAAAGAACAATTACCCAACATTTACAGCAACATGGACGGGACTGGAGGGGATTATGCTAAGTGAAATAAGTCAAGCAGAGAAAGACAATTATCATATGGTTTCACTCATTTGTGGAACATAAGGAATAGCAGGGAGATTGGTAGGAGAAGGAAGGCAAGAATGAAGGGGGGGTAAACAGAAGGGGGAATGAACCACGAGAGACTATGGACTCTGGGAAACAAACTGAGGGCTTCAGAGGGGAGGGGGGTGGGGGGACTGGGATAGGCCCGTGATGTGTATTAAGGAGGGCACGTATTGCATGGAGCATGGGTGTTCTATGCAAACAATGAATCATGGAACACCACATCAAAAACTAATGATATATTGTATGGTTACTAACATAACAATAAAATATTTTTAGGGGCGCCTGGGTGGCACAGCGATTAAGCATCTGCCTTCGGCTCAGGGTGTGATCCCGGCATTGTGGGATTGAGCCCCACATCAGGCTCTTCCTCTATGAGCCTGCTTCTTCCTCTCCCACTCCCCCTGCTTGTGTTCCCTCTCTCACCGGCTGTCTCTCTCTGTCGAATAAATAAATAAATAAATCTTTAAAAAAATTTTTTTTTAAAAATGTGTGTGTGGGGGGGGGGGAGAGAGTGTCCTATCATCTCAGGATTCATTTGTTGTTCTTGGCATAAAACCAAATTACCATAAAAACCCCACAAAACCCCACAAAAAACAAAAAACACCTCATTTTAGTACAGAAACATGCTCATAAATACTCAGGCTTCTTCATTTGAAACTGAATTAAATTGGCAGATATTAATCAACTATAACTTTTCAGCAGCTTCCATGAGCCTGCTGGGATAAGCTAATCAAACAGCAGAAAGATGAGAGCTCAGGACAGACCACATGCAGTGAGACACACAGTGCTTCTTAAAAGAGAAAGTGCGATAATGAAAGGTTTTCTCGCTAAGAAAAAAAAAGAAAGCCCTAACATTCTGTATAAGAGAACACTTATTAGGCCCTCAACCCTGAAACAGATGCCTTGACTATTTAATTTAACAAAGCTATACTTTAAATGCAGTAATATGTTGGACCCATGCAACTTAAAAATATACATAAGTTATAGAGGACTGTATAGGACTAATAAAACTAATAATAATTACAATAATACAGGCTATCCTTTAGTGCCAATTATGCCCCAAGTATCCTGTACAGGTTTTCTTAGTTAACCTTCACAATAAATCAGTGAGAGAGAAGGAAAAAACCCTGTTATCTCCATAAAGATGAATTAACTGACACTCAGGAAGATTATGTAGCTTGTCTGTGGTTACAGTTAGTATGTGACAGAGCAGAGATTTGAAACCTAGGATTGTGATGACTTCAAAAACCAATATTCTTTCTGGTCCAAACTGCTTCTCTAGGCAGAACTAAAACTGAACTAACTGACCTCGAAGATCCCTTGCAAATCTATGACTGAGTTAATACACCCGAGGGTATCTAGTTCCAAGCCCTGTCCCCTTCCAGCAACTCTCTAACCCCTACCCTGGCTTCAGGGAAAAAAGCAAGAAAGGAAGAAATAGAAAGGAAGAGAGAATTACTTAAAGTTACAGTTTTAGATACAAACAAGGGATCTGCAGGTAATGATAAGCCCTAAGAAAGTGGGAGCAAGAGGAAAGGAAAGAATTTCGATTGGTCATTAGAGAACTTCTTGACAACAAAAACTGAGACATCAGAACACATTATCAAAGAGCATTATGTAGGATAAACTGAAGAAAATACAAGCTCGTGAAGGGCTGTCAACACACAAATAGTGTCAACATACACACAAGATGGGGAAGTACAAATATAGCCTACTTGGCTCAGCCTCACTTATAATTTAAAATAGAAAAGAAAAAAAACAAAGTGGTAAAATAAGCTTGACGGCAGCAGTCAGGAGACCGCACTACAATTCTGCTAGCCTAAATACAAGTTAGCAAAAAGCTAACCCAAATATTTGTGCCACATTTTTCAAAGGACCCATCGATGTGCAACAACCATTTTTTACTTTCCTTCCACTTGGCTATCCATTAAGACTGAACATCTCTATTTCCTCTGCAAAATCATGTTCAGATTGCAACCAGTACTCTCGTTCAGGTTCAACATTAGCCATTATAAATGCACTTATAAAACTCAAATTTTGTTAAGTTTCTTAAGTATATGCTGGGAGAACTTTGAATGAAAAAAATCACAAAGGTAACTTCCTTTTGGGAATAAAAGCAAAATAAAACAAAAACGCTCCACATAAGTCTTAGAACTGTTAGACCCAGGAGAGTCACATCTAGTGAAATCCCCCACAGGCAAAGATCCAAAATTGATTGCCTTAGGAAGCTTCAGAGTCAACAATTTCATTTATGCCTTTCCAATGTCAGCTGCGTTTGGATGTGAACCTTTCCTCATCTGCAAAAAATAAGACGGCTACATGCTCTTGGTACTAACATCATTCTCTCACTTCTGTTATGAAAAGAAATGTGTTTCTTTTATGATGATCATGTTCTATCTGGAAAAAAGGGCCTATTTCCATTAAAAAATAAATACACTCAAGTCAGCCAGATTAAGGCTTTTGTTCACTTTCCTGTTTGTCTCCACAGCCACTGATGCCTCAAAGAGAAGTAATATCTTAGCCTCTGGTCCCACCTAAAACAACTGCTCCTTTTACACAAAACAGAAGACTTCTGACCATTAATTGTTTGGTTCTAATAGTATACCCCATGAAAATGCAGTAGTTGGGATTTGTAAGTACTTTTTTTGGGGGAGACTTAAAATCCAGGGATGACTTACCTTGTGAGTAGAGAAGGATCTGCATCTCTAAAAGAACACAGGTAAACACCTGCACCAGATTTTCCAATCCTAGAAGCTCAAAGGCCTCTCGAAGAGGGTAATCGGAGAGGGGGAGTTCATTGGGGCCAGGTCTCTGGCAGATGACGGGTTCATAAACACCATAAAATTTCAGGGATCGCCCTGGAGGTGGAAGGGGCACCTCGTAGAGAATGTTATGGATGTAGCTCTCAAGCGGCAAGGGCGGCGGCTGCTGGGAGGTCACTGCCTTGTAAAGCTGGATAAGGAATTTCTTGCAGGCCTGCATGAAAGGCAGCGGTGTGATCAAACATATACTTTTTGAAACATACAGCGTGTCTCTGCTGATGTCGTAGGAGTTGTATCGCTGGAGTTTCAGAAGGGAAGTCGTATCTCCCTCGTCGATACTGCTCGCCAGCGAGTCCATGCTGCAGGACGACGAGGCGTACACGCTGCTGTAGTGCTCGGCGTTGTGCATCTGGTAGAGCGTCTGCATGGCTGTGCAGATCTGCTTACTTGTCACTTCTTCATAAAAAGTGAGAACAAAGCCATAGGTACGAGAACCATCTTCCCGGGTAATTATAAATGAGTGGAACTGAGGGTCTTTATTGTCAGTCTGAGTTCTGAAAGACAGCCCTTTAGGCATGCACAACTGTGGAGGAAGGGGGAAAAGTATCAGAATGCAGTACACAAACCAGAACGAAAGTTTGTTGTTTTTAACACAACAGGACTCAAAAGGACACAATATTAAGTTTTATCCATACTTAATATTACTAGCAGCAGCCTTGAGTTAGAAATAAATTATAAGTTCCTATTTCACACACAGATAAAATTATTTTATTTTACTTTTTTTTTAAACGATTTTATTTATTTATGTGACAGAGAGAGAGCCAGCGAGAGAGGGAACACAGCAGGGGAGTGGGAAAGGAAGAAGCAGGCTCCCAGTGGAGGAGCCCGATGTGGGGCTCGATCCCATAACGCCGGGATCATGCCCTGAGCCGAAGGCAGACGCCCAACGACTGCGCCACCTAGGCGCCCCAGATAAAATTATTTTTAAAAGAAACATATATAGAAAGAAAAACATCTTTACTGTATATTATATTACATGCAGGAGGTCTAAGAATGGAAGATCTTTGACTTGTTCCCAGTAAACCTCTATTCCAAGCCTGTGACCTTCAGCATGCATGTAACTTCTCTGAGCCTCTTTCTTTATCTACATTTGCTAATCGATACTTGAGGCAAAATATTCAAAGACACTTTACAAATATTTAATATTTAAGTACCATTTTTTGAGCAATGATGGTAGTATTTCAGAGGAATAGGGAAGTAGGTGAAGGCTCATCTGATAAATTTAAAAAAAGAATAAAAATAATATTTTCACTATTTCAAACAATATTATACTTGATCTTAGAAACAGAAACTTTAAAAATGGAATGATTTTTTGCTGAAGCAGAGGAGTAGAAACAAAGATATTTTAGATTCGCTCCAGTAGATATTATGTTTTAGGTCTTGGTAACTACCCAGGATTGAGTCAAACTTGGGAACAAAATTACCTGAGGAGTTAAAGATGCTATCCTTAAGATTCTTAAAATGCAATTTGAATTCATTCTTTAAAACATTTTAAATAAAATAAAACAAATTACAGAAAATTTGAAATAGACTAAGGAAAAAAACCTTGTAATTTATCCTAACATAATGATCATTATTAATTTTTATGTATTTCTATTTTTGTACTGCAATATGCTTTCTGCATAGAAATAACTTTACCACAGTTATTACATTTTTCTTTTTCAGACTTAACAATCAAACTGATGTGAAACTTAGAAGTTCTTCCCACGTTATTAAGAAAATGCAATTCAGACCGGTGATGGGTAGTAAGGAGGGCACATATTGCATGGTGCACTGGGTGTTATACACAACTAATGAATCATCGAGCCTTACATCGAAAACCGGGGATGTACTGTATGGTGACTAACATAATATAATAAAAAATCATTATTAAAAAAAAAAAAAAAAAGAAAATGCAATTCAGCTTGAAAGTTACATGTGCTTCATTCAAACTGTCAACAAACACTTATTAAGTGTCTTTATGAGCCAGGCCCTATGATGGTGATATAAGTCAGAAAGACAGACAGACATGTTTCTGCTCCTATGGAGCTTCCAGTCCAGTAAGGACAGCAGATCACAAACTGACAATCATAAACTGCAAATAAAGTATGGGAAGTGCTATGATCGGGTAAATACAGACTGCCATGGAAAAAATATAGCAGAAGGACGTAAGTTAGAAAAGGAGCTACGAGGGGCGCCTGGGTGGCACAGTCGTTAAGCATCTGCCTTCGGCTCAGGGCGTGATCCCGGCGTTCCGGGATCGAGTCCCACATCGGGCTCCTCTGCTGGGAGCCTGCTTCTTCCTCTCTCACTCACCTGCTGTGTTCCCTCTCTCGCTGGCTGTCTCTCTGTCACATAAATAAATTAAAAAAAAAAAAAAAAAAAAAAAAGGAGCTACCAGAAAAAAATAAAGGAAGTCTAAGTGGAAACCTGAAGATGAGTATAGGTGTTAGTAAGATGAAGAGAAGACAGAGAGGGCATGTGTGCAAAAGCCCACAAGACAGAACATGAGGGTTTGAGGAAGTAACACATGTTTCTTGTAGGTGGGGAACAGAATGCAAGATGGGGGGAGGTTGTCCTACACTGTTGGTGGGGATGCAAGCTGGTGCAGCCACTCTGGAAAACAGTATGGAGGTTCCTCAAAAAGTTGAAAATAGAGCTACCCAACGACCCAGCAACTGCACTACTTGGTATTTACTCCAAAGATACAAGTATGTAGTGATTCGAAGGGGTACCTGCACCCCAATGTTTATAGCAGCAATGTCCACAATAGTCCAACTATGAAAAGAGCCTAAATGCCCACTGACAGCTGAATGGATAAAGAAGATTTGGTGTGTATAGAGAGAGAGAGAGAGAAAGAGAGAGAGAGAGAGAGAAACACACACACACACACACACACACACACACACACACACAGAGGAATATTATGCAGCCATAAAAAATAAAATCTTGCCATTTGCAATGATATGGATGGAACTACAGGGTATTATGCTAAATGAAATAAGTCAATCAGAGAAAGACAGTTATCATATGATCTCACTGATATGTGGAATTTAAGAAACAAAACAGAGGAACACAGGGGAAGAGAGGAAAAAATAAAACAAGATGAAATCAGAGAGGGAGACAAACCATAAGAGATTCTTAATCACAGGATACAAACAGGGTTGCTTGCGGGAGTGGTGAGGGATGAGGTAAGTGGGTGATGGACATTAAGGAGGGCACGTGATGTAATGAGCACTGGGTATTATATAAGACTGATGAATCACATACCTGTATCTCTGAAACCAATAATACATTATATGTTAATTAATTGAATTTAAAAAAGATGGGGGGAGGTTAGAGAGAACACAAGAGAAATAATTGGAGGCTAGGTTCTGAAGAGGTTTGGTGACTCATGTTAGAAGTCTGAAGAGGATGATGGGAAACCTCTGAAGGGTGTTTAGCAGGAAGGGGACAATTAGATGTGCCTCTCAGCATGTCAATCTTCCTGCACTTGAAGGGCCATGTTTTTCGAAGGGGTTCCAAGGAGACAGCAAGAATGCCTCAGGGCTTTGGAGTCATCTCTGACTTCCCTCTTTCTCTCTCACTCTATTATCCAATCCATCAACAAAGATCATCAGCTCTACCTTCAGAAATATATTCAGAAACAAATTACTACTATCTTTACTCTTACCATTCTAATTTAAGCCATTTTCTTCTCTTGCCTAGATAAATATTTAATATCCTGCTCAACAGTCTCCCTGTCTTTGCCCTTGACCCCATAATCTAGTCCCCAAAGAGTAGCACAGTGATCCTTAAAAAATATAAGTTACCTCTTGTCACTCTTCTCAGAACCTCCAATGGCCTCTCATCTCACTAAAAGCTGAAATCTTTACAATATAAGGCCCCTGTAAGGCCCTACATGAACTCATCTCTGCCTTCATCTCCTACTCTTTAGCTCACCTACTCTGCTCCACCAACACTGGCCACTCTGTTTTTCTGTGAAAACACCTAGCAGGCACTTACCAAAAGCTGCTGTTCCTTCTGGTTGGAACTATCTTCCCCTAAGGTTCCACAAGGTTCATTCCCTGTGGCAGACTGTACTTTCTAAAAATGACTCCAACAGTATTTCTAGTTCTAATGGTGTTCTAGAACCTTGCCACTCTCTCATCAAGTCCGCGGGGGGGGGGGGGGGGGGCGGCTCGCTGAGAGCACCTACGCCCAGGACTTGAAAACTTGTTCTGTAAAAAGCCAGATAATAAATATTTTAGGTTCTGCAGGCCTTAAAATCTTTGTCACAACTACTCAGCACTACCATTGTAGTATAAAAGCAGCCACTGACAACACATAAAGGAATGGGCATGACTTTGTTCCAATGAAACTATATTTATAAATAGGTAGCCAGTTGGATTTGACCTAAGGGCTAGTTTGCCCACCCTGGCCTAGTCACGTAAAATATAATGGAGGTAACAAGTGACAAATGAGTGACTTTTCAGGCTAAAAAGGCAATACAATTTCCATCTCTCTCTTTGGTCACACACACTGGGAGCTCTGAGCCAACATATAAGAAATCTGACTAACCCGAAGCTGCCATACTAGGACCACATGGAGAGACTGCAAAGATAGAGGATTCCTCAGCGATGTTCCTAGCCCTAGAGATATACCTGTGAGTGAGTGAGCCTTCAGATGACTCCAGTCGTTAGCCTTCGAACCACTCTGACTCCCAGTAGAGCAGAGGGGTTACCCTGCTAAACCCTACCCAAATTGCCGATTTGTAAGCAAAGTAATAGTTTAGTTTTTTAAATCAAGAGTCAACCAACTATAGCCCTTAGTTCAAATCCAATCTGCCACCTATTTTTGCAAATAAAATTTTATTGGAACACAGTAGTGCCCATCCACTCAAGCACTGTCTGTGTCTACTTTTGCACCACAACAGCAGAGATGAGTAACTGACAGAAACCATATGGCCTACGATGCCTCAACTATTTACTACTAGGCCCTTTATGAAAAAAAATTTGCTAACCCACAACCCATGTTTTAAGCCACTTAAATAGTACTGGGGTGGTTTGTTATATAGCAATAGATAATGGAAACACTCCCTTACTTTCTTTAAGTTTCCACATAAATATTATCCTAAAGAACCTTCCTTTATCATTCCAGAAAAAATACAGTTTTCATCCAAAAAATGCCATTAAAATGTCACTTTTCCTCTAGAAAGTCTTCAGTGAATGGGGAAGCAATTCGAGTCTTGGACTGCTGTATACGTATGTACATTGTAAACTGACACACATTACTAGTCTCTCTATTTTGTTTGGATCTCTGGATTGTAAATGACTCAAGGACTGGTGCTATATTTCTATGACTGTAAACATGTAAGAGTACCACACACAGAACAATATACTATTTGGGGCCATAAATGGTGACTGATAACAAATATACAAAGCAAAAACCATAAAGCTTAGTATTATTAGGTCAGTGAAAATGTCTTTACATTTCGTACCACTGAATATGAGAACTAGAAATAACTAAGGTACCTTTACATAATTATTTTTATATATGTTGAAAAGAATTAAATTACTATGTATATTTGGGTAGAATAAGACACAGAGTTAGGTAAAAAATACAAATAGCTGAATTTGTTACAGGAAAATTTGTTTATTCCTAATCCTGGGAATAGCTGTGTAAGGAAAGGCCATTGCAGGACCTTTTCATAGTTATGTCTTCACATTAAAACTGCTTTCATTATAATAAGAGGAGATCCTCTGCTGATTTATGAATAAAAACTCATCTGACACATCCACTATTGTCAGTAAAGACTGTAGGCAGGAAGACTTGAATCCCTGTTGCTCCAGGCTATGTTCAAACGTATACGGGATAGTGCATGACATACATGTATTTGTTGAATGAATGAACAAACAAACACGAAAACAAACAAAAACAATAGTTAGGGCACAGGATCAGATTTAGCTCCTCCCTCAAGTCTATAGTTCTCTTTTTACATGTAGTAGGCAATACAGAAACTCAGTGACCTCCAAAGTCAAAATAAAGATTTAATTTAATTGATAGGCTTTCCTGACATCATAAGCCACAAAATTACAGCTCCAACTGTTTTTGAACAGCTGCCAAATATTCCCTTAAGGTTTTATAGCTTTCTTGAGAATGCATTCAAACATTTACAGGGAAAGCTTGCCAAAAGTTGTGCTCAAAGTAAAGAATGACTTTCTATGCTATGGATAACAGATGTAAGAATTCTTAAATTCTCTTCCTACGAATCAAAAAAAGTAAGAATTATATTTCTAATCTGGGAACCATGACTTGGAAAATGCTGCTGCCTTTTCATTTTAAGAGTGAGGCTTCTTGTATGAATTGTCAGGCTTATTTTTCAGAAAATCTGAGACATAAATCAAGATTTGCTCACTAGGGCATCCAACAATCTCTTGTTATCCCTCATATTGCCTTTTACTAACAATATCCCCTCTCCAACCCACTCTCCCACAGTAAAACAACTCAACATTTAGGGTTGTTGTTTACCAGATTGCCACTGGTAATCAGATTACTTTAGCCAGGGTGGGCTCACAGTGCTATGTACCCTTCCTGGTTTGAGCCACCACATGTCCTTATTATCCCTCTGGATTATTTCAGGTGGTTTGACTAGAATTTTAACAATTCCTTTTTCCATCTTTTAGTTCTCTGACTTCCATGCCCTCTCTTATTATACAAATAAAAGATAAATTATTCAGAGTTGGTCTGTTTGCCCTTTCTTTCTCCTACCTTCATTCCGTCTCTCCCCCCTTTTTCCTTTAATAAATGTTTATTTTATGTCATATATTACATTAGACCTTGGTAATTCAAAAGACAAATATGAAAATAATCTCTTCAAATTAAAAAAAAAAGAAAATAATCTCTTCAGGGAGTTCACAGTCTGGTAAAAAAGACAACCACACAAACCAATGGTTATAAAATAACGTAATCAGTGCTGCTGTGGAGCATGTTCAAGACATTACAGAAACAGAGAAGAGAGAGCACTAACTATTCCTGCTTAGGATGATTTTGCAGGGGAGGTAACACCTGAATAGACAAAGACACGGAAGGGAAGTACTGTAAGTAAGCAAACATTCCTTCATTTATTCAATGACTTCAGCCTCTACTGGGTGTAAAACTAGGGATACAGCAGGAGAAATAGAGCTGATAACTAGCTACATAATCAATTATTTAACTGCAGCTGTGACAGGTAGTTCAAAAGGTACAAGGTGCTAAAAGGTCCTAAGAGAACCAGGTCCTAAGAGACCTGACTAAATAGTGGAAGGGTGGTCAGGGATGGCTTCTCTGAAAAAATTATGATTAAAACGAAACCTGAAGGGTAAGCATTCACCAGGGGAAGGAGAAGTGGAAGAGCCTTCCCAAGAGAAGTGGCAGCAGAAGCAGAAGAATGGAAAGGAAGAAGGGAAAGGACAGGAACAGAAGTCCAGGTAAGAGAGTTTGAGGGTGTGGACTAAGGTGGGTGTGTAGAAACAGAAAGAAGTAGATAGATAACTGACTGCACATGGGAGAGGGTAAGAAAGTGAGAACTTTCAAGAATAATGCCAGATTTTTGGCTTAGGCAACGAGGTGGATGGCTGTACCATTCACTGACCAAGGCTAGTGGGAAGATCGCGAATTCAGTATTGGACATGTTAAGTTTGAGATACCCGTGAAATATTCTAGCTGCAAAGTTAAGAAAACAGGTGGGCTCCCCTGCTAATGGCTGGATTAGAGTCCCATTCCTATGGTTTTATTGTGAGACATGAACTTAAACTTGGATGAAAATGAGGGCTTATTTTCATTCTAATGTCAAACCTGTTAATCTAACTAAGGGTTATCCATCTCAAATTCGAGTACTTGCTGAGTCTGTAAAAAGTATATATAGCTCTGGGGCGCCTGAGTGGCGCAGTCGTTAAGCGTCTGCCTTCGGCTCAGGGCGTGATCCTGGAGTTCTGGGATCAAGCCCCACATCAGGCTCTCCCGCTGGGAGCCTCCTTCTTCCTCTCCCACTCCCCCTGCTTGTGTTCCCTCTCTCTCTGGCTGTCTCTATCTCTGCCAAATAAATAAATAAAATCTTTAAAAAAAAAAAAAAAGTATATATAGCTCTTTTTCCTTTGATTCTTACCAGACGGGCATCTGAATAGGTTTTTTTCAGTCAACCCTTACCCTTTACTCTTTGCTCATCATTCCACCCTAACCTTCTTTGTGATCAAAGTAAATAGTAAATTGTAAACTTAGAGCTTTATAAAGATTACAAAAAGCTTTATAACAGTTATGACTCTTTTAGTTACTTGAAATATCATATATCAAATGTTTCATTTAGAATAGATATACAAAACAGAATCTTTATATTTCATTTAAGTTGTTTAAAAAGGTATTGATCATATTTTCCTAACAATCCCTAGGTTCATTACATTCTTAAGGATAAGATCTACCGACCAGAACATTATATAGGTAGTCATGGATGCCAATATGCAGAACCTCAAAGAGATCTGAAATGGGGGTAGGGGGAGGCAGGGGGACTTTAGCTCCATTTGCAATGCTTCACCTCACGTAAGAGAAAAAGTACCAATTTGAAGCAAATCTGTCAAAGTTGAAATGTGTTAGTTCTGAGTATATGACTGTTCTGTTGTTTTGTTTTATGATACTTCCCCCTCCCCTTTTTTTATCATGAAAGTCTCTCAATCAGTAACCAAAAGAGACATAAAAAGCAATTAATTCAGAAACAATTTCACCTGTCATTTATATTTATTTTCTATTACATTTGTACGGCACTCACAGAATTTTTTTTATTTAACAAAGTTCACTGCTCTGGAGTATTTAATTTCTGCATGAAATTAATGACCCTTCTTCAAAGCACCACTGTTGCTTGTTAAAGAAGTGACTGATATTATAGAAGGTGACGACTCATTGGAGTGGGATTTTGCTAAAGGCAAGAAAAAGCTTTAGACCTCTAGGTGGGAATAAATTATAGCATCATACAAACATACTTACTAATAAATAAGAGGAAATTAAGGGCAGTAAATCCATGACCCAAATGTAGACTCGTTTAATGGGATGCTTTTCAGAGATTTTCAAGGAATGCCAGCAAATCCTTTTAGATTTGCAGCAGTAACCAAAATACTATGCGGTGCTTAACCATCAAAACATAAGCCTATGTGTTTATTCTTCATAGGAGACTTTGGTTGCTTACATAAAATCATCCCAGAGGCAAAAGGAAAGAAAATATCAAAGACAGATTAAGGAAGCTGATCACTGCTTTAAAGATGAATGCTTTACAGACCAAGGCTAAAGCTATCATGGTTGTCTCACTATTAATGCATTTAAATGATTACAGAAAGAAAACACCAAGAGTGGCATTTTGTTCCAAGTGACTGTGGATTCATACTGTAGTAAAAACCATTCTAGTTTCTCACAGATGAATTTATACTTTGAAATATCTTACTAATTTAAGAAGTCAAGTGTTGTAATCTATTTACATTCTTATCTAGGTTTCCATTGCTTCATTTAGACACTCTTTTAATACTTTTCTATTAATTTGCTGGCACAGCAGCTGATAAATTATTTTTTGTCATTGCTGTTTGTTGACTATTTTAGTCAGAAGCTTGCCTGTGTTCCTCCAAGTGTCATAAATATAACAAAACAGTTATGTTCTCCTTAATATCTATGGTTCTGTCTTCACCAAAGATGAGGCTAGGCTCCACAGTATTAACTTCCAGCAAAATGGCATCTCTGATTAGAGAAATAACTACACTGTGTTCTGTGAAGAATCAAAGTCAAAGTGCCAAGTGCCTTGGGCATTTGTACTCAGAAAAGTACCAAGCTATTCCTTCTTTGTAGCAAGCTCAGACTGGAATGAATTCACTGTGATACAGAAATACCACAAAAGATCCAATGTGACCCATGTCATTTCAGAGGAGGTCAAAACTAAGTTACATCATTTTTCTTTGGGGGAGGCAGCATGTAGATGGGGAAAAAGTGAGCTAGAGAGTAAAAATGATCTGGATTTAATCTCTGAGACTCCCTAGATAACTTTGGTTTAGTAATCTCTGTAAAATATGAATAAGAACTCTCACTGGGCACATGTAAGCATGTATATGAAAGTAACATACATGAGCTATCTAGCAGGCATCTACTGTATATTAATTTCCTTCCCTTATAGTATCATATCATAATGGGATCTTTTGGCTCTACCTTTAAAATAACTCAAAAAGAACTACACCTATCAGTGTCTCAGTCCACTCTTAATTATTTCTATGCCTATTATGCCTGATCTCTGATTTGCTCACTTTGGGGCTCACTTTATAATCACAGAATTCCATTCATGGGATCCCAAAATATTACCCAGGCTTCTAAGTGGGACCCTCCCTAAATAATCTGAAAACTACAACTATCTGGAAGAATCTCTAAAGGGACTTCTAACAATCACTGGTAGTTCACTGCATTAATTCAAATTCCTTATAAACAAATTCTTACTAATGTCTAACTGATGAATTGAAGTTCCTTTTCCTCTTTACTTTCTGAATATGATAAATTACAGGCCCATATCATACAACATTCCTTGAAATATGAAAACTGTAATCATGTTCCTCTATCAGGTTCCTCTCCAGGCAAAGAAATATTACTGTTTATCAAAGCATCTATGTATTAATTAATACAAAACCACAACACAGCTTAATAGTAGGAAAAGAAAATGGGCTTTGAGGAACATATGGACCTGGATGTTCACAGCAGCATTATCTATAACAGTCAAATTATGGAAACAGCCCAAGTGTTCATCAACTGATGAATGGGTATAGAAGAGGTGGTATATACACACAATGCAATATTACTCAACCATAAAAAAGAATGAGATCTTGCCATTTGCAACAACATGGATGGAGTTAGAGAGTAGAATGCTAAGTGAAATAAGTCATTCAGAGAAAGACAAATACCATACGATTTCATTCATATGTGGAATTTTAGAAACAAAACAAATGAGCATAGGAGAAAAAAAGAGAGAGACAAACCAAGAAACAGACTCTTAACCACAGAGAGCCAACTCATGGTTACCAGAGGAGAGGTGGGTAGGGGGATGCGGGAAATAGGTGATGGGGATTAGGAGTGTACTCATGATGAGCACTGGGTGATGTAAGCACTGAATCACTATATCGTATGCTTGAAACTAATATTACACTGTATGTTAACTAACTGGAATTTAAATAAAAAGGAAATGGGCTTTGAGGGTCTGTTATATATACTTCTCTGCCCTGGGGACTGTAGGAAAAAAACTTCTCTGAGCTTCATTTTCCACATGTATAAAGAGGACAATATTATCTATCTTATAGAATTGTTTATTTAAAACATTAAATTAAATTAAATAATGTAGACATTGTCATCTTAACAAAATAAAATGAAGATTAAAGATAAAACAAAAAACCCAACTACATACCATGTTCACTGCATCTTGATCAAAAGGGTTCCATTCTATATTCTCAGGATAGTGGGCCAGCACTTTGGATTTGAATGTTCTTCTCAAAGGACTCTGGTCAAAATTTTCACCTATAACAAATAATTAATAATTAGTTAATATCTAGAATTTTTTCAAAAGCATGTAGTAGTTTTATTTTTATTTTGTAGACATATTGACTGATAATCTTGAAATCCGGTTCAATTTCTACCTCTAACAGTCTGAGTTGTAAACTTCTCAATGGACAACTGAAAGGAAACTTAATAAAACACCTGCATTTAAAACTTCAGAATCTGAATTTCAATATCCTGGCCAGACAACTATACTAAAAATCAAGATCTACTCAAATAATCTTTGCTGTAACCTAATTATTGTTCTCATTTTACTATGTGGTGATAAAAAAATCTACTTGGAAACATCTAACTTATTAACGAAACATCCTGAATGGAGCATCCTGAATCATACTTCTGATCCTGAGATTTTGTACACGGACAGACACAATGCTGCCATCCTCAAAGGAGGCAATTTTGCTTGAGCTTCCACAGAAATCTGACAAATGTGATTGCATCCAGGCTTTTACAAGTAATACAATTAACAGAATTAGAAATGTCATTACTGAGTTGTCTAGTTTAGTAGACAGAACATATTAAACACACTAAACCTATGAAAAGAAACAAGCTATTCTAAGCCAAATTCATCACCTGTCAAAATTCTGGAAAGATAAAGGCAGGCTATACTTTGATTATTACATATAAAAGACCTCAGTTATAGCTGTCAGCTCAGTTCTTTATCTCCTTGACCAAATTAATTCCCATGAGACCTGTTTCCCCCAAATGCCTTAGTTCCATAAAATATGTTAATGTGGATGGCTCTTAAATTCTCAATGTCAAAAAGTTGAGACTGAAGAATTAGAAGACCTTGGAATATCATTCTGTCTCTTGTGTTTTTTCTGTTTAAGTTTTAATAAGTGTAGAACATAAACTGTTATATCAAAAGATAAATGCTACTTACCAGTATTTGCACAAGTAAAAATACCAAGTAATTTACAAATCATAACTGGGCATCTAGTTAGACTCTGTTTCCATTTTTGATAAAAATATGGAAAGATGGACACTAAAACACCTTTTAGTGCAAAACTTAACAGATCACAAAAGGAGGGAAAAGTTACACTCTAAAATCTTGTTGGAAATTGCAAAATAAAATACACAGAAGCTTTTCTGAATAAAGGCACAGAGTTTAAATAGATTTGCTGCAGCAACTAACCTACTGTTTCTAATTTAAGCCCTTGGCTAATTATTTTCCTTCGGATTCCTCTTACGTATCTCGGCAAATGTTTCATCTCTATCTTTCTACTCCGTATTTCTATCTTCTAAGAGAGAGAGAAAAGCTTTCACTTTTAGAAGAAAAACTGTCAAAAGCATCCCTGAGGACAGTTCATGAGTTTTTGCAACATGCCTCTAAAGTGTGCTGACAAAGTCAATGGAAAAATGTGGAACTGTCCATGAGTCAGTGTGCCTGAAGAAAAGAGTCAGGGTTCATAATGCCTGATTTCAGGAAGGGCAAATGACATTCTTTAAGCTGATACTGGATTCTCATGCAAACACTAAGAATTTTTAGGTTACTCACTTCTTCATTAAAAAAAAAAAAAAAAAAAAAGACTAGGGGCACCTGGGTGGCTCAGCTGGTTAAGCGTCTGCCTTCAGCTCGGGTCATGATCTCAGGGTCCTGGGATCAAGGCCCGCATCGGGCTCTCTGCTCAGTGGCTAGTCTGCTTTTCCCTCTCCCTCTGTGATCTCTCTTGCGCTCACTCTCTCTCAAATGAATAAATAAAATCTTAAAAAAAAAGAAAAAGACTACTCTTCACTTGACTTTAAGTCACAAAAAACACAAAACAAAAATTCCCTTTTGGTTCTAAAGGTCTATGCTGCTGACTCTGCTACTAACACAGAAACGGGATATCCTCAAATAATATACAGCAACCAAGAATGCCTCTCCTTCACCCACCAACATATATTAGAAATGTTTATTTTTATCACAGGTGTAAATAAAATGTGAAACACCGGGGTGGGGGGGCAGAAGAAACAGCACATAATGCGAGATATAACTCCTTGCAACACTTACCTTTAATGAATTTCTGCCTGAGTTTGGTTAAAATAGTAACATTATCTTCATTCATATATATTAAGTTATTAATGGGACAGGATAAATCAGAAAAGCCATGACAGTGCCATTTTCAATATAATTGTTCTGTTAACTAAGGAACACCACACCCTCTTGAAGCACAACGGAATCACCCAGAAGACAGGGAAGGAAAAAACACCTTTTTCAGAGAGAAAAAATTTCACAAAAACACTAACGAAACAGAAACACAAATCTTAGAAAAGAAAAACAGAACCACCACCACTGCTGCCACCACCACCACCACCACCTACTGGACTGCCAAAAAAGGGGGGCAATAGGAAAGATCATTGCTGTATATATAGCTGTCTTGGCAAATACCATTTTGAGGTAAATTAAGGGAAGAACCAACTAAGTAGAAATTCTGATAACACTGTTAAGGAATTAGACATGAGTAGATGCAGTTATCACTACTATCACCAGCCAAAGAAGAGAATCTTGAAGATGCCTTTGGAGATAGGAGGTGGGGGGAACAACCTAGTCTTCTCATTTTGAACCCATGTTATAAATGAACTTCTAACTTAGAATTTACTGCTAGGACTCAGTAGGAGAAATGAATCAGTCTAAGAATTTGGGTTCTCAGGCAATTGAAATGATACATAAATATCCTTTACTTAACTCAAAATCCACCTTTTAAACACTATCCTGAAATTAACAAGAATTATAAATTTGTGCAAGTATTAATATCCCCCACTACAACAACATATAAACTTAATTCCAAGTAATACTGCCAAGTAACTTGCTACTAAATTTAAGCTGCAATTCAGCCTTTCCTTCTAAGAAAAAAGGATATATCTGCCAAGAGAGCTTAAGATTAAATTAGTGAATAATTTTTTCAAGGCTTGAAGCAAATGAGGTCTTTACAAAAATTAAGATGCAGATGAGAGAACAGAAATACAAAATAATACCTATTTTTGCCCAAGCAAAACTGAAAAAAAAAAACACCCCAATTATGATGGGCTTGGGGTGAGTTAAAATAATGATTTCTAACACCTCAGTTTTTATTTTTACTTATTTTTTATTTTTACCTGAAGTCGTATTTGCAGCATCTTGGCTCTTGCCATGACGATCTGCTTCTAGCCATTGGTACAAAACTACATAATGTAACAGAAACAAAAAACTTTATAAACAAAGAAACACAAACACAAAAGCAAAATGACTTTGAAGAATGGAAAATGAGAATAACAAATTAAACAAAAGCAATAAACATGAGACATTAACGTCAATGGAATGTAGCTTAACACCAATAGTATGTAGCTTATAAGCTATTAGTAATAAGAAAGCACAGAGAACAGGTAATTGTATTTTAATGTAAGAGGTGAAATACTATTTAAACATTTGTAACAGTTATTCATATGGGAAAAAAGCACATATATTCTTCTCAATGCTGATTTGAAGAGAAATACCAGGAGAGAGCTAATGTTTCCAGTCAGATAAAATAAAATATGACAGCAAGACAAAACGACCAACTTTAAAAATTACACCCCAACTTCTGCACACCTATCAGCATGGCTGACGTCCAAAAAACTGACTACACCAAATGCTGACAAGTACATGAAGTGACAGTAACTCTCGTTCAATGCTGGTGGGAAGGCAAAGTGGTTCAGCTACTTTGGAAGACGGCTTGGCAATTTCTTAACAAAGCTAAGGACAGTCTTACCATAGGAACCCATAGCTCTAGTCTAATCCAGAGAAAAACATCCGACAAATCCCACGAGCAGTAACCTACAATGTACCTGATGAACATTTGCCGAACTATCGAGGACATCAGAAACAAGGGAAGTCTGAGAAGCAGTCACAGCCGAGAGGAGCTTAAGGAGACATGATAACTGAATATAATGCGGTATATTGGATGAGCTCCCCCAAGAGAAAAAGGACTTGAAGTAAACGCTAAGGAAATCTGAGCAGAGTATATATAGACTTTAGCTAACAATTATGTATCAACTGATTTGTTAACTGTAACAGATATACTGCTGTAAGACGTTAATGACAGAAAAAACTGTGTTTGTGTGGATGGGAGGGGAGATGTGAGGCATATGGGAACTCTGAATTATCTTTTCAATTTTTCTAAAATCCGAAACTCCTCTAAAAATCAAGTCTGTTTTAAAAAGCTTTCCAGGGGCGCCTGGGTGGCTCAGTCGTTAAGCGTCTGCCTTCGGCTCAGGGCGTGCTCCTGGCGTTCTGGGATCGAGTCCCACATCAGGCTCCTCCACTGGGAGCCTGCTTCTTCCTCTCCCACTCCCCCTGCTTGTGTTCCCTCTCTCACTGGCTCTCTCTCTGTCAAATAAATAAATAAATAAATAAATAAATAAATAAAATCTTTAAAAAAATAATAAAAACTAAAAAGCTTTCCAATAGGTAAGATAAGGACAAAATCATATTATATCCAATCTTATAAGTAACCTACCTTTCAGAAATCATTCTATGCAAACAGGAGCTGAAGTATGCTCTGTACTGAGATTCCATTTAGTCAACTATCCCTTTATGCGCTGTTAACTAGGAAGTGTCAACTCTTGGAGGAAAGTTTACTACAGTAAGGACACAGGCTATTAGGAAATTCACACTAGACCTCTATACCTTTGCAGGTTTGAAGAGTATAAAAACTTCTGAATAGGTTACCCAGATGTCTACAACTTTTAGACATCCAGTCTTCTCTTTAAAGAGTTAAATAAAGATAATGTAGGGTCCTAATCACCAGAGAATCTTCCTATCTATACCTCAAAGGTCTGAATGATCTCAGGACAAAGGCTAAACTTCTACTCTGGGGACTATTTGCCCACAGATATTGTGAGAGTTCTATATCCCAATCAAGGTTTGCAGAAACTTTATACACTCTCCCTTCACAAAACAACAACAAAAACAAAGAGCTGGGGAAGGAAGCCCATGGAACTCCTGGACTGAAGGAATAAAGGAACTAACTGATCCATGATAAAAGGCCAAAGACACCCTGAAATCACCAAGCAGGTTATTTGGATCTTTCCAGACATCCAGATGGTATACTGACATTTATCATGAGGGACTGATGGCCCAAAACAGACCTCAGAATAGCTCCCATTCACCCAGGCTGTGTGCAAGGTCGGTGGCTGAGGGTGCCCCAGTGGGCACACAAGTCAGTATACTTCCCTCCAGGATACTGCACACTTCTGGGAGGCAAACAATTGTTATGATTGGGACTAGCAAGGAAGAATTCTAGAAGCAGATCTCACTCATTCAATATATACTATAGGTATTTTTTGCCTTTCTAGTTTGCAGGAATAACTAACTACTCATTGCAGTACAGAAGTAGCAGAGTAATGAAGTATTAGGCCACGACACAAAAATCTCCCCATTTGGAAAAAAGCAAGTATGGACTTTACAACTGACAATGAATATCACTCTCACAAAAATGAGATATGAGTAGGGAAACTAATACATTAACTGGTCTAACAATTCTGCCTAGCTGTCATCTTACTCTGCCCTGATTAAGGTAGAAACTCTTGGGTGCATTTATGGTATCACCAGGAATATTAACAATAGTTCAATTACTTCATATAACTCCTGTTTCTGGTTTTACCAAAGAAAAAGACAAAAAAAGGAAAGACTATGAAGGCTATTCCAGGTCAACTTACACAGAGAATTATATATAAGCAAAAATCTTTTTAGGATTTAGATATTCAATTATTCTGTCCTTCCCTCCAGATTACCAAAGTCCAATAAACCATGGCCTAAATATTTCAGAGAATTCTTAGTGAAATAAGTGCACCTCCTTCATGCAAAGCTATCATGTGAATCACCATTAGACCAATTTGGATTTCAAAGCCCACTTCATAGCACATATATTTAAAAAGATAAGGTATGACTAAAAAAAGAAACGTGACAGATATTTTTACCCAATGTACTAGAGTGTAAATGGGTAGTTCTAGAAGGGCTGAGCTCCAAAAATTTAACTCCCATAAAACATATGAAATATGTCATAATACAAAGAATCTGCTACTATGTTTGTAGAGGATGTTAGAATACCAAGAACACCCTCTTCTCACTGTGGCTGGGAGCATAAGATCTGGCTTTTTGGTGGCTCCATGCTTCCTCTCAGTTGGCACTGAGAGTAGGTACCCCCAGCTCCAAGCCACTGGTGAGAATTTCTATAGCCTGTGTATGGGATTGCAAGTGGAGAAGGATTTGTGAGATGTGTGAACCTTGGAGGTATTTCTCAGCCTGAGTGGTCCCATTACCCCCTTTCTCTAAACCTATCTGCTTCTAGGGCCTCAGTGAGTTCCCTCCCTCATTATCCATTTCCATTGTAGCTTCTGTCTGCCCAGGTATTTTCTCCACAAAACAAGGGCAAGGCTCACAATACTTCCCTATCTTCCTGTCCCCCGAAGGATACCACAGAAGTCTAGATGTTTTAAACAAAGCCTGCTGATAGGAACAATGAAAACAGACAGGAAGTTATAAAAGGTAATCTCTTTTGTTTTATGCCTTTTTAAATTTTGTTCCTTTTTTCTCTAAAGGGAAAGTTTAAACACACACACACACACACACGCACGCGCACAGGGGCAATAAATGGTGGACAAAATATTTAGAATAAATTTTCCCCAGTATTTTGATAGAGGTGAGAGGAGAAAATGAAGAACTACAGATGCTGCCTATGAAATGCATGCTGAGGAAAAGAAGAAGGGAGGATGTGGTGGTGAGATAGTTTTTCTCCTTCCTATGTCTATCACTACAGGTCCCCAACTGTCTGTCTCCAAAGACTCCTGGCTGAATTGACATGAGCTAGAGTTGTAGAGGGAATACTGGACAGCAGTGGATCCTATAAGAGAGACTGACTAGGGAAAGGGAAGCAGGGGCAGAGGGACCCCACACGTTATCAAAAAAAAAAAAAAAAAATGAAGGTGCACTTCCTGTGACATTCACAGAAAAACATATCCTACACATGAGTTGTCTCTACATCACAGTGAGCTGTCCTCTTCAAAAAAGATCCCCCAGGAGGCTACATATTCATTATTCATTGTAATGATTCTACCACTATTTAAATAATCTCTGAGCAGGTGATTAAGGTGAGACCTGACGAAGTAATACTAGTCATCCCAGTTAACACAGTGCTTACGACAGAGCAGGTGTTATTCTAAGTGCTCTACACATATTAAATCATTTCATCATCATAATTACTCCATAAAGTAGTTCCTATTTTATCATTTCACAGATGTAGGAACTGAGGCACAAAAAAGTTAAATAACTTGCCCAAGATCAGACAACTCTAAAATTCAAACTTACACAGTCTGGCCCCAGAGTATGCTCTCAATTCTCCATAGGAGGTCATCTCAGGAAAGAGTATTCGGGCAGGGGAAAAGAGCAAGTGCAGAATCCCCGAGGTATCCATGAGCTTGTCATGGCAAGGAGGCCAGTACAATGTATTTGACTGAGGTGGTAGAAGATGAAGTCAGAGAGGTCACTAGGGCCACACAAGACAGGGCCTTTTAAGTCATGGTAAGCTCTTTCTTCATGGGAAGTACCTGAGGTGTTTTAAACAGGTGTTTTAAACTTGGCTTGAACAAGCTCACCCTGGTAGCTGTGAGAACAGACTGTAGAGGGTAAGAGAGGAAAGAGAGACAAGAACTAGAAAGCTTCTGCGATAATCCAGGCAAGAGATGATAGTGGTATGGATCAGGGAAACAGTGTTAGGGTAGTGAGAAGTGGTAAGATCCTAAATACATTTTGAAGACATAAGAGATATTTGCTAACAAATTAGATGTGAGAGAAAGGGGGTAGTCAAGAAGGATATCATGATACCACAGTTTCTAGTCTGAGCACCTGACTGAATGGTGTAGTTATTTACTGAAATGAGGAACAATGGACAAGGAGAGGGTTTTACTGGAGGGTTGGGAAGCTGGAATAAAGAATTCAGTTTTGGATACATTAAGTCTGTGATGTCTATTAGATATCCATGTGAAATTTTTCAGCAAGCATCTAGAAATATGAATTGGGGTGGGGGGGTTGTGCCTGGGTGGCTCAGTTGGTTAAGCATCTGCCTTCAGTTCAGACCGTGATCCCAAAGTCCTGGGATGAAGCCCGCCTTGGGCTCTCCGCTCAGCCAGGAGCCTGCTTCTCCCTCTGCCCACCGCTCCTCCTGTTTGTGCTCTCTCTCTCTCCCTCAAATACATAAATAAAATCTTAAAAAAATAAAAAAGGAATACATCACCTTAAAAAATAAAATTCAGGGAAAATTTAGAAAATTCGGCATCAAACAGATGGCATTTAACATCACAGGGCTGGATAAGATCACCGAGGAAATGAATGTAGATGAAGAGAGAAAGGCAGGGGTCAGGTTCCTGGGAGGCTCAAGTACAAACATTAAGAGGTTAGGAAGAGAAAGAAGGCAAAAAGGTAAATGAAAAATGCAACCAGTGAAGAAAGAGAAAGACCAGAAGCATGGGCAGCATGAAAGCCAAGTAAAGAAAATGTTTCTAACAAGGAGAGAGTTGACAACATGGAAGTTGCTAGTGACCTTGAAGAGATTTCTATGGAGTGGCGGAGGTGAAAAGCTATCTGGAGTTGTTCCAAGAAAGAATGCAAAGACAGGAAGTAGAGACAGAGAGTATAAATAACCCTTCTACAGAGTTTTGCTGGAAAGATGAGAAACGGATTATATTGGAGGAGAGTAAGGAAGGGAAAGGTTTTTGTTTTGTTTTTTTTAAAAGAAAAAAGGTATTCTCATTCAAATAACGTGTCCAGAATGCCTACACTGTACCGGGCACAGTGACTGAGGCTGTGGGTAGGATTAGTGCAGTCCAGTCCCTCTGAGGATCACTCATTCTATCTTGCCTCCAGTGCTTCCACAGAGAACTGACTTTGCCCATTCTGTATGCTATCATGGCTGATAGAGACTGTACTCCCCAGGTACCATTCTTCCTATCCCTAACACACAGTTTATCCTTATAAAGCTGTATGCATAACACTGAACCCCCTAGAAACTACATTCTCTCCATTACATTTTCCCCCCTCTGGTACTCCTAGAAATAGTCCCAAACCATTCTCACTTTGATAAGCCACGTCAATTATGTTAGCACCACAGTCCAGCTCTTACTGATTCTGGATCTGTGACAGACAGGTGCTTACCAACATCCATGTTCTTTTCTTCCCAATATTACTGCATCTGGGTGGGGACCAAATCACTAGTTCTTGCCAATGAAATATGAGAAGTGACGTGTGTCACTTCCAGGCTAAGCCACGTACCTATCTGTCCTCTGCCATTCATCAGCTAAATGCAAATGGAAATGGGACCTTAAAAAGATGGGAAGGTCACACAACAGAAGACAACTTGGGTCACGTAATGTCTCTGCAAAATAGAGCCCTCCCACCCTGGCCTACGTTAAACAGTAGATGAGAAACTTTTACTGTCACAGGCCACTGATAATTTGGGTGATTGTTAGAGCAGTTAGCTATTTATGTGTTTCTGGATTACCCTAACTTTTTTATTTGTGTTAGCATTGACCTTCTCACCATGATACCAGTCCCTAACTATACTGTGCCTTCTATTCCTTGGTAACTTTCTAGATTGCTTTTTACTGTGCTTCTATACATAATAAATGCAGTTCTTTAAATATGGGACAGAATTTGCCCATTTTTTATGGATGCTTTCTACCCTTCACAGAAGAAGCCGTATACCCACTACTAAGCTACTAATCAAGGCTATAGGCTTTAACCCATGACAAGACTGTTAGGCTTTCTAAAAACACAACTTCTAAATCCAGTCAGCAATCTTGTAGGTCTAAGTGGCTGGTCATAAAGGCAATCAAGTAAAAGAAGCTGGGATCTCTGAAAATTCATTACCCTACTGAGGAATCATCATCAATAAAAACCGTGAATCCTGGGAATCTTAAAAGCTTGTTTTAAGGTATTAATAAAAGTACATCAACATCAATCTAGTAAATTTTTAATTTCTAAGAAATTCACAATATTCATTCTTGATCACAACAAAACTCAACAGCCATACTGTATTTAGCTAACACTAAAATACACTTCAATTACCGAAGTTTATTCACTGGAAACCAAGAGTACACAACACAGTTATTCTGCTTCAACCCCAACTGGACGTCACTTAATTCTGTCACTAATCACCTGCAGTTGGCACAGACATCACCTGTTAAAGGGCATGGACCCCAAGAGGACTGCCCTGACTTCAGAGACCCCCAGCGCAGCACCCTTCTGACAGACTGGCTATACTTTGGGGAGTCTCTATGACTATCAGTTTGATAATTCGCTAGAACAACGCATGGAGCTCAGGAAAGCACTATTACTTGTGATTGCAGTTCTATTACAAGAGCTACAAATCAGAAGAACCAAACAAATGAAGATACACAGACGGTGAGGTCTGGGAGAGAATGAATGCAGTGCTTCCATCCTCTCCTGTGGAATCAGGGTATGTCACTTGCCACCACCACACATACATACAATGGGTTTATCAGGCAAGAAGCTCCATTAACCTTTGGTATCTAGAGCTGTTTTGTTTTTGTTTGTTTGTTTTAAGATTTATTTATTTATTTTAGGGGGGGAGGGGAGAGGGAGAGAAAGAGTCCCAAGCAGTCAGTGCAGAGCCTGACTCAGGGCTCCATCTCATGACTCTGAGATCACGACGTGAGCCAGAACCGGAAGTTGGACGCTTAACTGACTGCACCACCCAGGCGCCCCTGGTATCTAGAATTTTTAATGGGCTTCACTACGTACACAGGACTGATCTGATCAATGACCATTTGACTGAACTCAAATCTCTAACCTCCTCGCTTACCCAGAGGCCCGGTTGGCGCAAGTCCTCTGGTAACCAGCCCCTATCCTGAAGCTATCTAGGGGCTCATCATTACTTTATTAGGATAACACTCCAATTACTTAAGAAATTACCAGGGTTCTAGAAGTTCTGTGCCAGGAAGCTGGGACAGAGACCAGACAAATTCTTATTAGGCACTGTGCATTCTACCACCAAGCACAGAACACAACAGCAGATTATTTACTTGCAAAAATAACCTTAGCAATGAATTCAAGATCTATAGTCCTCTGATAATGAAGAGTAAACAAAGCACTTTGCTTCTAAGCCGTGCTTTACATACTATCCCCTTTCTGATAAAATGTAAGACAAGAAAAAAAACTTTAAAAAGTCATTGACGTATTATAACTGATATTATAAAACTCTCTAAGAGGAAAGGGTCCCTAATTTTTAGGTTAATAATCAAGTAAGTACCCTGTGTCTACCAGTGTTTAGTAAATGATTTTTATTATTCTGAAAAATAAAACAGTGATTTTCAAATAATAAGCATAGCTAAGAAAACAAAGTTCTAGTTCTAGTTGAATATCCTGGGTTCTAGGAGCTTAGGCAAATCATGCTTTCTTTGAGTAAAGGTTTCCTCACACATAAAATACAGATTACATTAAAACACATTAGTACTATAGAGATCTATCTTATATGAGCGTCATCTATGCAATGTACTTCTGGGAAAGCATATTAATGATATTATTTGATGCTGCATGTTATAAGTATAAAACAAATCTTCCCTATTGCTAAAGAACTTATTCTCTGCTAAAATGACATCAAGAGGGCTACCCTTTGCCTTCAGGAACAAAAGAAACGCACCTGCCATTAAAATATTTATAGCTGACAAGTAACACTATAGGGCTAGAGTTCGAAGATGATTTAAACTGAAACAGTTCTGCTGTATGACTCAAAGAAGCAGTTATTTGCTCCGAGCTAACACATACTTTTCCCTTCATTTCCATTCATTACTTTTTGCTGCCAGTACTCTCACCAAAAAAAAAAAAAAAAATTTATAAGGAGTCAGAAAAAGTAACTCAGTTTACACAGGGATACCAAGGAACATATACAAGAACACCACTTTCTTCCTCTTACCCTCTTCAACAAAATAAAACAGAAAACCTGCATAAGAAATCAACAAAGTTCTCTAAAGAAAAGATATAAATTACAAGGCAGGACAAAGGATACACGTGTTTTACTAATGATCCCCTGCCTCACGGTCGATGAAATTATAATAATATGAGCAAAATAGGGCAAAAAAATGTTAAGATTCACTGAGAAAGAAAATCTTCCTGTAGGAATCAAACAGAAGTATTATTATTCCAATAATCGCCTGAGGTTTTGTGCAGCTGATGTAACTGTTGCTAAGCAAAAGTGGCCTTGAAGTCTCTTCATCAGTACATACTTCAATCGAAAGGCCCTCAAGGCCCTCCCCTAATATGCTGAGTGTTGTTAGCTAGAACATTCAGGCTTTAAAATGGACTGCATGGACTCCAGCTCTTAAAAGGGTATTGGGGGACAGCACAGACCTATAAAATCATGGTCCACGTATCCTAGGAAGAAGACAACGCAACCTGTCAGATGACGAGGAACCTCCCAGTTTCACAAGAGGCTGTGATTCCCAGATCTACTGCCTAGCATATTTTAAAAAGTTAAGAAAAGAGTCAAGCCACCTATGGTGGGGGGGTACATTTTAACCACTTTCTGAAGTTTTCAAAATTAACAGAAAACAAAAAACCAAGGATAAAAATGGGAGGAGTAGAATTTTTCTCTTCCTTATAGGAAAAACAAAGTCTTCCTTCCTCCCTCCATCAGACAAACAGAAGAAAAACTGCAAGATGATCTCAAGCCCTGAGGGTTTTGTTTCTTAAAAAAAATTTTTAAACAGATTTTATTTATTTATTTGACATAGAGAGAGGGAGAGAGAGCATGAGCAGGGGGTGCGGCCGGCAGAGGGAGAGAGAGAAGCAGGCTCCTGCAGGAGCAGGGAGCCTGATGCCAGGCTGGATCCCAGGACCCTGGGATCCTGACCTGAGCCAAAAGCAGTCACTTAACCAAATGAGCCACCCAGGCCGCCCCCTCAAGCCCTGAGTTTCAAATCACGATTCCTACTACCCACCAAGAATCTGCGCTCAGCTGTTTCAGTTACCAGCAGCCTTGACTTAACACTCGCAAAACTGAACTCACCTTCTCCACAAAGCCTTTCCTCTATTAGCAGTGCCACAATTCACGTAGTTACTAAGTACTGCTATCTACTTACTCATTCCTGAAGAAGGGTTAACACTAAAAGTGATCCTATCAAAAGGGATTCATATTTACTGTTTTTACTCTAACACTCAGAGTACTATCTGGTACTTAGCCAGTATATTTGACTGACTGACTGATTAGGAGTCATTCTAGATTTCTACATTTAGATTCTAGATTTCTCCCCTTCCTCACCTGAATCCATTTCCTTTCCTTCCATGTTCAAATAGTCACTAAATTTTGCTATTTATACCTCCTTAATATCCCTTCAAATCAGCTTTTCCTTGGGGCGCCTGGGTGGCACAGCGGCGCAGGGCGTGATGGGATCGAGCCCCACATCAGGCTCCTCCGCTAGGAGCCTGCTTCTTCCTCTCCCACTCCCCCTGCTTTGTGTTCCCTCTCTCACTGGCTGTCTCTATCTCTGTCAAATAAATAAATAAAATTAAAAAAAAATCAGCTTTTCCTTTCTATTTTCACTGCTACACTGTTAACTGAGCCTCAAGCCAGACTCAGAATATCGCTACAGCTTCCTAACTTGTTTCCCTGCCATACACTGTACATTAAACTCCCCTTCTAATTCATATCTCATTGTCTCTTTTCTCTCTGCCCCTCTCTTTTTCTTTCACTCAACAAGTATTTTTGAAGCTCTATGAGCCAAGGCACTATTCTAGGCTCTTGAGATGTAACAGAATAGCAGATTGTATTCTTCAAAAATAGCCACCACAGTATCTCCTGTCCGAGATGAGCTTTTGAAACTCCATCAGAAAGCAGAGTCCCTGTCCCCGGTCCTTAAACCTGCGGGCCTTGTGACTGTCTCAAATGAAAGAATACAGAAGTGAGGCCGTGGCTTCCATGGCTCAGTCGTGAAAAGTGCCACGCATTTCCACCTTATTCTCTTGGAACACGGGCCCTTACCGTGTAGCTACAGTGCTGCCAGAAAGCCCACGCAGCCTCTGGAGAGCCCATAAGGACAGAAACAGAGGGTCCTAGACCATAGGCCAGACTGAGGTCCCAGCCAATAGTAAGCAATATAGCTTGCCAGCGAGGGAGTGAGCCACTTGGAAGTTGGTCTTCCGGATCCTGTCAAACCACTCATCTGATGTCAACGAAGCAGAGACAAATGGGTCTCACCACACTGTGCCCAAACTGCAGAACTGTGAGCTAAATAAATGACCGTGTTTTAACCTGATAATTTTGAGGTAGTTTGGTATGCAACAATAAATAACTGGAACAAACAGTGGAACAAAAAGGCAAAAAATCCTTGCCTTCACGGAGTTTACCTCGGAGAAGACAAATAATTAATATAAATTATATAATGTGTTCGAAGATAAAAAGTGCAATGGAAAGTTAAAAAATAAGAATAGAGTGAGGAAGGCCAGCGGTACAGGGCATAGGCTACAATATTACATAGGGAGGTCAGAGTGGGTGTTTCATTGTGAAAGCGATGTCTGAGCAAAAATTTGAAAGAGACAAGGGAATTAATCTTATCTCCTCAGGAAATCAAAGTGAACTAAGATACCAATCTTGTAAATTTAGTCCCCTGTCAGAGTCCAGATTCCTTAAACAGTACTTAAGGACCACACCACGATCTAGCCCTACATTTCCAGCTCCAATTTTGGAGACTCCCCTACTCCTACACACCCTGTACTTGGGCCATGCCAGATGACTCGCAGTTCCCTTTTAAGTACCCTGCTCTATGGGTCTTCGAAAGGCTTCCTATATCTGGAATGTCTTCCTCCCTCAACAACAACAAAAAAAAAAAAGTTTTCTTTTTTACAGATTTATTTATTTGCGTGCGCGTGTGAAAGAGAGTGCGTGTGTGAGCACATGAGTGGGAGGGGGAGAGGGAGAGAGAATCCTAAGCTGAGCATGGAGCCCGACCCGGAGCTTGATCTCATGACCCCAAGATCATGACCTGAGCCAAGAGTCGGATGCTCAACCAACTTTGCTACACAGGCACCCCCCCTTTCAAAAGAAATAATAGTTTTCTACTGTTCCCTTAATAAATCCTGACAAACTTGGCAACTTTAAAAAACACCCACATTTATTATCTCATAGTTTCTGTGGGTCAGAAGTCTGGGCATTGAGTGGCTCTGCTGGTTCCTTTGTTCCAGGTCTCACAGTACTGAAATCATCCTGTTGTTAGGGCTTCCTTCCTTTCTGGAGGTTCTGGGGAAGAAGCCCTTCCAAGTTCACCTGGGCTGTTGGCAGAATTCAGTTCCTTGCAGTTAGAGGGCTAAGGTCCCTACTCCCTTGCTGGCTGTCAGTAGGGCTGCCCTTTGCACCTAAGGCCGCTCTCTGGTCCCTCCATGTAGCCCCTACGTCTCAGAACCAGCAACAGCACAATGAACTCTTCTCATCCTTGGAATCCTCTGAGTGCCCTTCTGCCAAATCTGAGCTTCTCTTTTCAGGATTCATGTGATTACATTGGGAAACCTGGATAATCCAAGCTACTCTAGTTCATGGTCAGCTAATCAGTAACTTTAATTACATCTGTGAATCTCCTTCACAGCAGTACCTACATTGGTTTGACTAAATAAACAGGAGACAGGAATCTTGGGGGGACATTTTTAGAATTCTGCCTACTACACACCTCCCTCCTTTTTGGCCTGCTAGGCTCCTACAGATCTTTAAGATTCTTCCTAGAAGAAACTTTGTTTGGGAAACCTCTTTTTTTGGTGGGGAGTAGGGGGGCTTTCTTGACATGTATAGGAAAAGTGAGGAGTTTCTTCCATAACACAACTTAAAATCTACAAATAAGAACAGATAATTTTTATGGCCCAACATTTTAAAATTCCATGAGATTAATGAACCACTGTTGTACAAACATTATACTAAATATTTATTAGCTGATGTGTTAAAATAAAAATATTCCTTGATGGTAAATTTCAGGACAAAGCACTTCTCCTTTTCTTGGTTAGCACATATGTGTGAATATAATGCTCTCCCCTCCACATTTTTTTTTTTTAAGATTTTATTTATTTATTTGACAGAGAGAGAGAGAGAGCAAAAGAGGGAACACAAGCAGCGGGAGTGGGCGAGGAAGAAGCAGGCTCCCAGTGGAGGAGTCTGACGCGGGGCTCGATCCCAGAACGCTGGGATCACACCCTGAGCCAAAGGCAGACGCTTAATGACTGAGCCACCCAGGCGCCCCTCCCCTCCACATTTTTTAAAAAGGAAATAGTACTGTCAGGTTTTTTGGAACTGTGTTCTCATAATTACTATACATACTGTTATCCACTTACCATATTACATTAAAACTGTTAAATTTACTATCTCCTCCTTTAGATTATAAGCTTTTCAACATATTCTTCATCCATACATCTTTACACATGTTCAATAAAGTTTGTTACATAAACGGAGAAATGAATGGAAATTGTACTCTTTGGTTTGAATTATATATTCCAGAGTTTGTAAGACTTGCTTAAAGTATTGGTACCTGTGAAAATGATTTATTTTAAAATTTTATATTACTATACTTTATAAACTATAAAAACTGTAACATAATTTAAGAAACAAAATCAGCCCAATTTCTTTAGAACATTTCATTTTTTTCAATTTGTTACTTGTAAATTAAAATACCTACTTTATTTCAAAGAAAAGAACATAAAAATATTATTGTATATCTGTCTACTTGTGGTATCACTTTATTTTTATTATTTTATTATCCTTTGCTTTGAATGTTAGATTTCATGACTAACTTTTTTAAAAGTAAACTTTAGTTTTTAGAATGGTTTTGACTTACAGAAAAACTGGGAAGATAGTACAGAGTGTTTCTATATCCCCACCAAGCAGTTTCCCTATTTGTAACATATCACATTAGAATAGTACATTTGTGGGGTGCCTGGATGGCTCAGTCAGTTAAGTGTCTGACTCTTGATCTCTGCTCAGGTCTTGATCTCAGGGTCACAAGTTCAAGCCCAGTTGGGCTCTACGCTGGGCATGGAGCCTACTTAAACAGAATAATACATCTGTTACAATTAATGTACAGCATTTACATAGTATTATTAACTGAAGTATATACTTTAGTCAGATTTCCTGAGTTTTTACCTCAGGGCATTTCTTCGTTCCAGAATCCCATCCAAAAATACCACATTACGGGGCGCCTGGGTGGCACAGTGGTTAAGCGTCTGCCTTCGGCTCAGGGCGTGATCCCGGCGTTATGGGATCGAGCCCCACATCAGGCTCCTCCACTATGAGCCTGCTTCTTCCTCTCCCACTCCCCCTGCTTGTGTTCCCTCTCTCGCTGGCTGTCTCTATCTCTGTCAAATAAATAAAATCTTAAAAAAAAAAAAAACACACTACATTTAGCCATGATGTCTTCCTAAGCTCTTTTTGGCTGTGACAGTTTCTCTGACTTTCCTTGTTTTAGATGACACTGACAGTTTTTGGTTTTGTTTTCTGATATCTGATCTTATTTATTTCTTACTTTTAGAAAATCTCATTTTTGACTGGACTCACTTGGAGGTAGAAGCTCTCAGAGACGACAGCCTCCATCTCTTGGCCATCTGTTCCTGGCATTTTTGTTAGGCCTCCTTCATTCTCTTGGGCAAAAGTTTAGCATATTCTGCAGCCTCTTCCTTATTTTTCTTAGTACACTGTTTCTTCAGAGCAATATGCTGACATTTGTGTTGGAGGACATGCAGAGTAACAAGACACCGAATCTTGGGGGCTTTGGTTCTAGGTTTCTTTCCTTCTTTGTTTAGAGACTTTCTCACAACATACTGGTAGACATCATCTTCTTTAGAAAAGTTTGCAGATTCTGCTAGCTCTTCTGGGCCCCAGGTGACAAGGCACAGTAGTATCAGAGAGTTCAGGAATATCCTTTCCCCCCTCCCCCCGCTTTTTTTTTTTTTTTTTTTTTTTACAATGATCAAGTTGAGAACACTGAGACTGGCATCCACAATGCAACCCCAAACAGATTTGTGGCTTTCTTTCTCTAGTCCTCTTTGGTCTGTAGCAGGAATGCCCCTTATTCAGCAGCAGTGGACATGGCCATGGATCAAGACACCCTGTTTCATGGGGAAGCCTTGTTTGTCATCACCACCACTGATGTGGGCCACGTAACCCTTCCAATTCTTCACCCAGAGCATCAGCAGCAACTTCTGTGGCCGTATGTTTCTCATAAAAGGTATGAAGTTTGCATTCAATGTCCACTTCAATAAGTTTCTGGCGGCCAGTAGCTTCATCCTAAAGCAGCCTGCCAGTCCGAGGTGCCATGAAAAAGAGGACATTGACAGTTTTAAAGAGTACTGGTCAGCTATTTTATAGAAAGTCCCTCAAATGAGATTTGTCTGATGTTTTTCTAAGGATTAGGCTGGGGTTATCGGCTTGGGGGAGGAAGATCATAGAGGTAAAGTGCTCGTTTTCATCACATCATATCAAGCTACGTACTATCAACATGACTTTTCACTGTTGATGTTCACCTTGATCACCTGGCTGAGCTAGCACCTGTCAGGTTTCTCCATTGTAAAGTTCCTCCTTTTCTCCCCTTTTCCAAACTGTAATTTTTGAAGGAAATCACTATCCCCGTTCACACTTAAAAAAGGAGCTGGGGTGGAGTATCTACATAAATTATTTGGAATTCTTCTGAAAGGAAGGTTTGACTCTCTTCCCCCATTTACTATGCTATTTAACAACTTATATCATTATGGACTTATGGATATTTATTTTATATTTTGGGTCATAATCCAATATACTTTTATTTTGTTGCTCAAATCATTCCACTTTTAACAGCTGGGAACTCTTTCATCTGGCTCTTGTGCCCCTTTGACTACCCCTATCTGTGTGTTGTTTTTGTATTTAGCACTTCCTTACTTTCCAGCACTATAAGATGCTCTAGGTTCATCCTATATAGTTCCTGCCCCATTTCTAGAATCAACCATTTCTCCAGAGATCCCTCAATCCTTTAATTGGAGAGTGGTTTTAGAAACCAAATTCTGGGTGCCAGGTGTATTCATTTCTACCAGGGTGTCATTGCTTTTAGGGGCCCTCAGAGGTTAACCTACTTTTACTTTCTACCTAAACATTCAGAAATAAGGTGAGGTTGCTAATACTAGTTTATAAATAAATTTTTAAACCGCTTTATAACAATATTTTGTGAAGTATTTGTTCCTTCCACTAAAAGTATTTTCAGCGGCTGCCTCATATTATGACTTTTCCTTTTCCCTCCACTCTACCAGCCTACCTCTACATGTAATTTCTCAAATCTCAACCTAGAAGGGTAATGGGAGATACAGTACTCAGCATTTTTGTTGTGATCTTTAGAGAACAGATGCCAAGTATATTTTCAGAGATTACCTGCTGACTTTGTAAGTTCTGTGTACAAATGTAGTTGCAAAACAGGTTCAACTGTCACAAAAATTTATCCTACGCTGCCCACATGTGGAAAGACTGCATGTATCTTATCCATCCCAGAAGGAGGAGACAAGAGCTAAGTACGTAGTTCTATGGAATTCTTGTATTTCTCAGAACTTTTTATTTTGGATGGTTTGAAATCTTTTAAAGAAAAAAATATTTCCTATCCCTAGGAAGTCTCTTTTCACTATGTTCTTCCAGAACACTCAAAGTAAATATTACTCGGGCAGTTTTTCACTTTACCTCATTTTCTTGCCTACACTGGATCTTCATTATCCAATTGCACACAAACTCTATGACTCAAGTTGTCTCAACTATAAAGAGCTTTATAGAAGGCCTTACAGTAGTTTCCACTCCCATACCTTTTTTTTTTTTTTTAAAGAGTTTATTTGACAGAGAGAGAGCACAAGCAGGCAGTGCAGCAGGCAGAGGGAGAGGGAGAAGCAGGCTGCCCGCTAAGCAGAGAGCCCGATGTGGGAACTGCAGGACTCTGGGATCATGACCTGAGCCAAAGGCGGATGCTTAACCGACTGAGCCATCGAGGTACCCCTTCCATACCTTATTTTTTTTTTTCAAAAAGTTACATTCCTGTTACATTCCAAATATCTTTACAGAGAGATTTATCAACTTGACAAGTTTCATGTTATCTTACTTTACTTTTGGCTAAATTCACATTTTTCACAGAGCACTCTACGCAATCCCTCTTTTCACATTTAGTAACTCAATGCTTTTACGTTGTCACTTGGTGAATGTAAAATGTATTGTGTAACTCTGTTTACACACAGAATTGTCATGTTTATTTATTTAGATGTAAACTATAAATGTCTTAAGTGGGAATTCAAAATTAAGTAAAAAGCTAATAAAATTAAAGAATTATTTAAAATTTGGGGGTTTGAGAATTGTTTCGGGGTAATGTAAAAACAAGGAGGCTTTGCTTTTTAGAGATATATACTGAAATATTTTTTAAAAAATCATATGACATCTGGGATTAAAAAATAATATGGGGGGGTAGGGAGCGGAAAAAACAACTGATAATTTTTGAAGCTGGATAACGGATATATGAAGATTCACTACAGCACTCTATCTACTTCTGTACGTGTTCGAAATCTCCACATAAAAAGTTTTTTTAAAAGCCACTAATGCGAAAAGATAAGAGGTTATTAATGTTAAGTTTAGTAAGTGTAAGCATAGCTTCAGAGGACAGAAAGTAAATGTTTCAATGTGTCTAAAAGATAACGACTCACTCCCCTCCTTTTGTAAGACAACCACAATACCATTATAACTAAAAAATAATTTTCTAATATTAAACATTCAACCATTACTCAAATTTCCAATTATCTCATAAATGTTATTATTTTCTTTAACAGTTTGCATGAGGATCTGACTAAAATCCATATATTGTGATTTGTTGATATGTCTTTTATATCTCTTTCAATCTTAGGGCTTCTCCTCCATGTCTCGTTTTCCCCACCGTGGTGTTTCTTTGTTGAAGAACTTGATAGTTTTCCACAGTCTGGATTTTGCCATCCACAGTATGGATCCCCATACTATGGTTTAACATGCTCTGTCTTCTAACTGGTAATACAGACTTCCGCTGTTCAATACAGTAGCCACTAACGTGTCTATTTAAATTTAAATTTTAACTACTTAAAAAGAAATAAAGTTTAAAATTCAGTTCTCAGCCGCATACCATACACTTCTAGTAGCTATCATATTGGACAGGAGAGTACAGACATTTCCATCATCGCAGAAAGTTCTATTGGATAGCACTGATCCTAGAGGCTAGATCAAATTCAGGTTTAATTTTGTTTGCCAAGACTGCTTCATGGGTGTGGCTGTATATTTCCATCAGAAAGCATATCATGTCTAGCATTCTATTTCATTACCCAGGAGTTCATTTGTATAGGAAGACCAGATATGTCTATGTCTGTATGTCCTATATGTCAGTGACTCTCAAGTTTAAATCCTTTAAAAAAATTTTTTTATATGAGTTTATTTATTTATTTGAAAGAGAGCGAGCACACAACTGGTGGGGAAGGGCAGAGAAGAGGGAGAAACAGACTTCCCGCTGAGCAGGGAGCCCAACCTGGGCTTGATTCCAGGACCCTAGGATCATGACCTGAGCCAAAGGCAGATGCTTAACAGATTGACCCACCCAGGAGCCCCAACTTTCAAATTTAATTTAAAAATCTAAACACCATTTTCATCTCTCACTCTACTTGGGCTTTCTATAGCATGTGACACTTGAATCTCCTTGCTCCCTGGGTTCTGTGACATCAATCTAAGTTCTCTCATTTCAATCATTATTGCAAGAGTCTTTCTGCTGTAGTATGTATTTATCTTATTCCTTTGTTGGACAAATATATTCTGAGATGGTTACTTGTGTGGTTCCACAAGCCAAGGTCATACCCTTGTAAGTAAAGGTACTGTCTTACTTGAAGGAGGTGGGCACTGCCATTATTAATCAGCTTGGGAAAAAACACCTCACGACATGAAAAGAAACCATGAAAGATCAAACTTAAACTGGTAAGAAGAAGAAACTTTTCTCTCTCATTCCTTTGAGCCTAAACCACAAACAGTCCAGATGTGCCTAATGACTCTCCTCACTTTTGGGGAAAAAAGCAATTTCTGCCATATGGAAGCAAATCTACTTCAGCAAGGAGGCAACCCTCTGTAAAGGGCCCCAAAGGGTCAACTGGCTCTATAAGCAGTGAGAGCAGTCACAAAGATATTTTCCTAAACTGGTTATGTCACTTTCCATTTATGATTTTCTTCTATCATCTCCAAGTATTTTGTAAAGTCTTACTGTTTCAGCTGTAAGAAATGAGAGACGAGTGCAGTAAAGAGAAAGCTGTACTCCGTAAGACCAGCATAGTAGAGCAGCAATGACTGGTGAGATCCTAAAAAATATTTGGGTTGGAAAGTTCAGCTGCTCATATCCAAGTTGGTATTCTCTCTTCTCTACCAATTCTTATGGACTGCGCAGTTAGTAAGGGAACTTACTATCAGTTACCTCTATGGGTTTCTCTTCTGCTGCTCCCCATATATTTATGCTCCACTGGGTTCTATCTTTGCTCATTTTTTCTTCCTCTACATACTATTCTCCACAGCTCATACTACCACCTATATTAATGACTTCCAAATATGTATCTCTAGTCTAATCATCCTTCTCTCCAGGTTAACATTTTCAAGTGCCTATGAGAAATCTTTACCAAAAGCCGTTAAAACTCAATATATTCTGACTTGAACTCCTTGTATGTCTGACTTATTTCATTTAACTTAATACCCTCTGGGTCCATCCTTATTGTTGCAAATGACATAATCTCATTCTTTTTTATAGTTGTGTAATATTCCATCATACATACACACCACACCTTCCTTATCCATTTGTCTATTGACAGACACCTAGATTGCTTCCATTATCTTGGCTACATTAAGTAATGCTACAATAAACATAGGCATACATATATCTTTCTGAATTAGTGTTTTTGTTTTCTTTAGGTAAATACCCAGTAGTGAAATTACTAGATCAAACGGTATTTCTAGGGTGCCTGAGTGGCTCAGTCTTGATCCAAGGTCCTGGGACTGAGTCCTGCATCAGGCTCCCTGCTCACCAGGGAATCTGCTTCTCCCTCTGCCCCCCCCCCCTCATGTTCACGCTTTCTCTCTCACACAAAAATAAATAAAATCTTTAAAAAAAATAACCCAAACAAATAGTATTTCTATTTTTGAGGAACCTCCACACTGTTTTTTCACAGTGGCTGTACAAATCATCAAGGCTCTTTTCAAAATCCTCCTTCAAATGTTAGGAAAAGTAAGCATGACACCAGCATGCCTAATAGCATTCTAGACTTGCAGAGTTAGTTCTCCATTTGCTTGCAACAATTTTTCATTAAAAAAAAAAAACAACAACCCACCCAAACCCTTCAGTAACATGAATCTATTAATAAGTACTGATTTGTAGTAGGAAGAAATGCCCTGTAGTTACTAATGTGAAATGATATAAGCAACATTTTCAACAAATATTGTAAAAGCGAAGAAAAAATTTTGTATATGTGTATCTGTGTGTCTCTGAATAAAAGGTAACTCTGAATAAAAGAAGATTCGCACATCATTACCCAAAGTCCACAATTTATACTAGGGTTCACTCTTGGTGATATACATTCTCAGGGTTTTAACAAATTTGCAATGACATGTATCTATCATTTATAGTATGGTATAGAAGAGTTTCTCTGTCCTAAAAATCCTCTGTGCTCTGCCTGTTCATCCCTTTCTCCACCCCCAGCCTAAGGCAACCACTTACTTTTTGCTGTCTCCATCCTTCTGCCTTTTCCATAAAGGCATATAGTTGGAATCATATAATATAACATATTATAATAATACAATACAATACAATACAATATATAGCCTTTCCAGATTGGCTTCTTTCACTTAGTAATATGTATTAAAGGTTACTCCATGTCTTTTCATGTCTTGGTAGCTCATTTCTCTACACTGACTAGTATTCCACTGTATGGATATCCCATAGTCTATTTATCCGTTCACCTGCTGAAGGGTATCTTGGAAACAACCCTTCCAAGCTTCCAAGTTTGGGCAATTATGAATACAGCTGCTTTAAACATGAGGTTTTTATATAGTATAGGTTTTCAACTCCTCTGGGTAAATACCAAGGAGTATGATTTCTGTATCATATGGTAAAGTGTGTTTACTTTTAAGAAACTGTCAAACTGTCTTCCAAAGTGGCTGTACCATTTTGTATTCCCACTGGCAATAAATTAGAGTTAAATGTTTTCTTTTAACATGTATTAATTTAGTTAGATTTTACATTTATGTTGTCATCCTTGACAACGATGGCTCTGTCATCATTATGGCTACTTTGTGAGTCATTTAACACAAGACTAGATTGACTATAAAGCGTTATACATAATGAAATTACATATGTAACTAGACAAAATTATACACTGCCTACAGAAAACAGGATTCTCTCTACTTTAACAAATAAACCAATGAACTCTAACAATGAATCTTAACTATTTTTTTGAAGTCTCTGGGTAGCCGGGGATATGGACATCTTGGGAATGATATGTTCACTTTCTTCCCACTTTTAAGTAAATGATAGTAAAAATGGTCTAATTCTTGGACTCACAAGAGTTCTTATAGAACAAAGAGGGAATCACTTCCAAAGCCCTACCTGGTAACTTCTCTAGCTCAGTGAGTAATAACCACTGACCCACTGGCTCAAGCCAGATAGCTGATCATCCTTGAATCCTCTTTTCCTCTTATTCCCCGCATCTAATCAAATACTTCATCCTAGGGACTTAACCTCCTATTTTTCTTAAATCTAACTCTCCTCACCCCCACTGCCACTGCTGTAGTCTGATTCATTTTCATCTCTCACGTGAATTATTATATGCATCACTGTTCTAATTGCCCCCAAGCTTACTTCCTACCAACTCTTAGTCCATAATGCTGCCAAGAAATCTTTCTAAATACAAATGTGATGTTACTCTCTTTCAAAATTTTTCAATGGTGCTTCATCATCCTAAGCATAAATGTCAAATTCCTTAACACAGCTTCAAAAATTTTCACAACCTGACTGCTTATGTCTTAACCCTTCCCACAAGATTTTCTATATCCTTTGTATTCTGCACTCCAGCCTCGCAGAAATTACTAGGGGCTCACCATATGTACAGTATCCTCTCAAATTAGCCAACTTTTACTTATGCTGTTCTGCTACAAGTATTTCCTCCAGTATTGCCCCCACAACCCACCCCTGCATCACAACAATTCTTGGCCACCCTTCAGTTCTAAGTTTACAGGCATTTCTTCTGGAAAAGCCTTTAGCTCTATGAGGATAAGAGCTGTATCCTGTTCACTACTGAATCTCCAGGGCCTACACAGTGCCTAGTATGATACAAATTCAAGGACCATTTGCTAATAAGTAAATAAATAAGGATATGGGATAGCTGAATGAACATGGGATTGCTACTGACTTTGTGTGAAGATTTTTATCTTGTTTGTACAAATTCTAGAATAATAGTTTTATGCTAGTATAAAGATCATTTAGTAAGAATTTAAGATTTATCATTATAATTATACTGAAATTATAAATTAAAATTATCATTACTGGAAGATGGTGGAGCCGGAGGACCCTAAGCTCACCTTGTCCCACAGATACAACTAGATAACACTCATATCAGTGTAAATAACCCAGAAAATGACCTGAAGACTGCATAACAGACTCCATAACTAAATGCAGAGGAGAGGCCACATTGAAGAGTGTAGGTAGGGTGGAAACGCAGTCAGTTGGGAGCGAAAGGGACCTGCAGGGCTATCTGTGGTAGGGAGTGAGCTGAAGGAATGAAGAGGGGAGAAAAACAGACCCTCACATAGGGGATCCTGTTTGGGGAAAATAAATCCCATAGGGATCTGAAAACCAGAGAGGCTGAATTTTGAGTTCTTACAACCAGTGGGACTTAAAACCTGGAATTTAAAAAACTGGCAGTTTAGCTCTGGGAGAGCCTGGAGGGTGAAAGGATGTTGGGTCCCTGCCTTAAAGACACAGCATAACAAACAGCCCTGGGGGATACAGCACAGAAGCAGCAGTTTGAAAAGCCCCTGAGGCATACAGGAAGAAGAGTAGTTTACTCATCTCAGAGGTGTCCTGGAGGGGCAGAGATCCTTGGAAGACTCCTCCAGGAACAGAGAAGTTGGCAGGTGCCATTTCCTGCCCATACTCCCCAGCATAAACATAAGACCACGTGCAGGAACCAGCTCAGTACCACTTACTACCTAACTTGCTTACACCAAGCCCCACTACCCTCCCCCCACTGCACCTTGTGGATTCTCCTCTTCTCCCCTAATATGCTCTTGGATGGAGCCCATACAGGGCAATACCACAGGCCTGGCGGGGTGCAAGCAGGCCAGACAGGGGCCAACCACACTCCAAAGTGACTCCTGCCCCAGTGAGAGACAAAGATAACCACAAACAGTCAGACTACAGCTCCAGCAGTGGACTGGGGGCAGACATCTGGTCTGACTGCAGGCCCCACCCACAAACACAAGTTTCTCAGGGGACAAGACAGGGAAACTATCCTGCAATTGATGCTATCACCATCTCTGGCAAATGCCTGGTCTGACTCAACTCAAGTGCACAGCAGCCCCAGACTTGCCCACTAACAGCACAAGGACCAAACACTGCCTACAACAGACAAGAGGAGCCACTGCAGACAACTGGATTGAAGGAAAAAGTGGCTCAGCCACAATACCAGCACTCACACAACACACATAGGAGACACTCCTTAAGCACCAGGTTGTGGTAAACAGGGGATACTGCAGTGCAGGGCCACAGGTCCTCTTCTTCCTAAGGCCATTACTTTCAAGAGCAGGGGGCACAGCTAACTTTCCTAACATACAGAAACAGACACAAAGAGGTAGAAAAAATGAAGACACACAGGAATAATATATCCCAAATGAAAGAACACAACGAAATCACAGCAAGAGACCTACGCAAACAGAAATACACTATATAACTGATAGAGAATTTAAAGTAATAATCATAAAGATATTCACTGGACTTGAGAAAAGAGTGGAGCACATACTGAGACCCTTAAAAAAGAAATAAAGAACCAAGCAGAGATGAAGAAAATAATAAATTAAATTAAAAGTACACTAGATGGAACAGTATGCTAGAAGAAACAGAAGAATGAATCAGTGAACTGGAGGACAGAGTAATGGAAAGTAATCAAGCTGAGCAGGTAAGAGAAAAAAAATTATGCAAAGTAAGAATAGACTCAGGGAACTCAGTGACTCCATCAAGCATAATAACGTTCATATTACAGGGATCCTAGAAGGAGAAGAGACAGAAAAAGGGACAGAAAATTTATGTAAAGAAATAATTGCAGAAAACTTACTAAATCTGGGGAAGAAAACAGAAATCCTGGTCCAGAAGGTACAGAGATCTCCCAACAAAATCAATTCAAGCAGATCCACACCAAGACACATAGAAATTAAAATCGCAAAAAAATGGTGATAGAGAATTTTTAAAGCAACAAGAGAAAAGAAAGCAATTACATACAAGGGAAACCCCATAAGGCTATCAGCTGGTTTTTCAGCAGAAACTTTGCAGGCCAGAAGACAGTGGCATGATCTATTCAAAGTGCTGTAAGGGAAAAATCTGTAGCCAAGAATACCCTATCCAGCAAGGCTATCATTCAGAATAGAAGGAGAGATAAGGGAGTTTCCCACACAAACAAAAGTTAAAGGAATTCATGACCAATAAACCAGCCCTTTAAGAAATGTTAAAGGGGACTCTTTGAGTGGAAAGGGAAGGCCAAAAGTAAGAGTAAAACAAGTAGGAAGCAAAAAGCAGTAAAAATAAGTATATCCATAAAAATCAGTCAAGGGACTCACAAAATAAAGGATGTAAAATATGACACCATATACCTAAAATGTGGGAGAGAAGAGTAAAGAATAGGTTCAAACTTAAGCGGCCATCAACTTACTATGGACTGCTATATGCAGAAGATGTTTGCAAACCTAATGCTAAAAATAAATCAAAGACCACTACTAAATATGCAAAAAATAAAAAGAAAGGAATCCAAGTATATCATTAAAGAAAGCCAACTAATCATGAGAGAAGAGAATAAGGGAAGAAAGGAACAGGGAAGAACTACAAAAACAACCATAAAACAAGCAACAAAATGGCAATAAATATATACCTATCAATAACTTTTTTGAACAAAATGGACTAAATGCTCCAACCAAAGACACAGAGTGACAGAGTGGATTTAAAAAAACAAGAGCCATCTGTATGCGGCCTACAAGAAACTCATAAGCAATACTTACTTTGGACAAAACAGACTTCAAAACAAAAAGTGCAGCAGGAGACAAAGAAGGACACTGTACAATCAGATATGGAACAATCCAACAAGAAGATATAATAATTGTAAATATTTATGCACCAACATGGGAACACCCAAATACATAAAGCAGTTAATAACAAACATAAAGGAAGTAACAGAGAGTAATATAATCATAGTAGGAGATTTTAACACCCTACTTACATCAACATACAGATGGTCCAAACAGAAAAATCAACAAGGAAACAATGGCTTTGAATGACACACTGGACCAGATGGATTTAACATATATGTTCAGAACATTCCAACCTAAAACAGCGGAATACACATTCTTTTCAAGTGCACATGGAACACTGTCCACAACAGATCACATGTTAGGACACAAAACACGTCTCAACAAATTAAAAAAGAACGAAGTCATACCATGCATTTTTTCCGACTACAATGCTATGAAACCAGAAATCAACCACATGAAGAACTCTGGACAGAGCACAAATATATGGAGGTTAAATTACATGCTACTAAACAATAAATGGGTCAACTAGAAAATCAAAGGGGAAATCAAAAATTACATGAAGATAAATGAAAATGAAAACACAACAGTCCAAAATCTTTGGGATGCAACAAAAGCTGTTCTAAGAGAGAAGTTTAGAGCAATATAGGCTTACCTCAAGAAGAAAGAAAAATCTTAAACAACGTAACCTTACACCTAAAGTACCTAGTAAAAGAAGAACAAACAAAATGCAAAACCAGTAGTAGAGGGAAGGAAATAAAGATCAGAGCAGGGAAAAAAGAAAGAAAGAAAGAAAAAAGAAACTAAAAATAGGACAGATCAATGAAACCCAGAGATGGTTGTTTGAAAAGATCAACAAAATTGATAAACCTTTAGACAGGCCCATCAGAGGAAAAAAAAAAAAAAGAGAGAGAGAGAGGACTAAAACAAAATAAAAAATGAAAGGGGGTAATAACAACAAACACCACAGAAACACAAATAATTATAAAAGAATATTATGAAAAATTATATGCCAACAAATTGGACAACTTAGAAGAAATGGGTAAATTCTTTTTTTTTTTTTTTTAAAGATTTTATTTATTTATTTGACAGAGATAGAGACAGCCAGCGAGAGAGGGAACACAAGCAGGGGGAGTGGGAGAGGAAGAAGCAGGCTCATAGCAGAGGTGCCTGATGTGGGGCTTGATCCCAGAACGCCAGGATCACGCCCTGAGCTGAAGGCAGACGCTTAACCGCTGTGCCACCCAGGCGCCCCAGAAATGGGTAAATTCTTAGAAACATATAACTGACCAAAACCGAAGCAGGAAGAAACAGAAAATTTGAACAGACCCATTACCAGCAATGAAACTCATCAGTAATCAGAAAAGTCCCAAGAAAAACGTCCAGGACCAAACGGCTTCATAGGCAAATTCTACCAAACATTTTTTTTTTTTTTTTAAAGATTTTATTCATTTGACAGAGAGAGAGACAGCCAGCGAGAGAGGGAACACAAGCAGGGGGAGTGGGAGAGGAAGAAGCAGGCTCATAGCAGAGGAGCCTGATGTGGGGCTCGATCCCACAACGCCAGGATCACGCCCTGAGCCGAAGGCAGACACTTAACCGCTGTGCCACGCAGGCGCCCCCTACCAAACATTTAAAGAATGTTCTTCTCAAACTATTCTTCTCAAACTTCTCAAACTGTTCTTCTCAAACTATTGCAAAAAAAGAAAAGACGAAGGAAAACTTCCAAATTCAATCCATAAGGCCAGCATTACCCCAATACCAAAATCAGATAAAGACACCACAAAAAAAGAGAACTACAGGCCAATATCTCTGATGAACACAGATGCAAAAATCCTCAATACAGTATTAGCAAATTGACTCCAACATACATTTAAAAAAATGATTCAGCACAATCAAGTAGAATTTATTCTCAGGATGCAAGAGTGGTTCAATATGCACAAATCAATATGATACATGGCATCAATAAGAGAAAGGATAAAAACCATACGGGCATTTCAATAGATGCAGAAAAAGCATGTAACAAAGTACAACATCCACTCATGATAAAAACCCTCAACAAAGTAGGTTTAGAAGGAATATACCTCCACACAATAAAGACCATATATGAAAAACCCACAGCTAACATCATATTCAATGGTGAAAAACTGAGAGCTTTTCCCCTAAGGTCAGGAACAAGACAAGGATGTCCACTTTTATTCAACAGAGTACTGGAAGTCTTAGCTATAGTAATCAGACAAGAAAAAGGAATAAAAGGCATCCAGATTGTTACAGAAGTAGTAAAACTTCCACTGTTTGCAGATGACATGATACTATATATAGAAAACTCTCAAAAGACTCCACCAAAAATCCACTAGAACTGATAAATGAATTTAATAAGGTTGCAGGATACAAAACCAATGTACAGAAGTCCACTGCAATTCTATACACTAATAATGAAGCAGGAGAAAGAGAAATTAAGAAAACAATCCCATTTACAATTGAACCAAAACCAATAAAATACCCAGGAATAAACTTAACCAAGGAGGTGAAAGATATGTACTCTGAAAAGTATAAAACTTTGATGAAAGAAAGAAGACAAAACAAAGAGATATGCTCATGGATTGGAAGAACAAATATTATTAAAATGTCCATATTAAAGTGATCTACTGATTTAATATAATCCCTATCAAAATACCAACAGCATTTCTCAGAGAACTGGAACAAATAATCCTGAGATTTGAATGGAACCACAAAAGGCCCCAGACGGCCAAAGCCATCTTGAAAAATAAAGCTGTACATATACAATTCCAGACTTCAAGTTATACTACAAAGCTACAGCAATTAAAACACTATGGTACCAGCATAAAAACAGACACAAAGATCAATAGAACAGGACAGAAAGCCCAAAAACAAACCCAAATCTTTGACAAAAGCCCAAAAACAAAGCCATGATTATGTAGACAATTAATCTTTGACAGAGGCAAAAATATGCCATGAGAAAAGAAGATTGTCTTTTCAACAAATGGTGTAAGGGAAACTGGACAGCTACATGCAAAAGAATGAAACTGGATCACTTTCTTATATCAAACATAAAAATTAACTCAGAATGGATTAAGGACTAAATGTGAGGCCTGAAACCATAAAAATCCTAAAACAGAGCACAGGCAGTAATTTCTCTGACATATCCATAACAACATTTTTATAGAAATGTCTCCTGAAGTAAGGGAAACAAAAGCAAAAACAAACTATTGGGATAACATCAAAATAAAAAGCTTTTGCACAGCAAAAGAAATAATCAACACTACTAGAAGACAAACGATTGAATGGGAGAAGATATTTGCAAATGACATATCTGCCAAGGGGGTATATCCAAAATACATAAAGAACCATACAACTCAACACCAAAAAAACAAATAATCCTATTAAAAAAGGGTACAAGACATGAACAGACATTTCTCCAAAGACAACACACAGATGCCCAACAGACAAATGGAAAGATGCTCAGAATTACTCATCATCAGGGAAATGCAAATCAAAACTACAATAAGATATCAACTTACACCTGTGAGAATGGCTAAAATAAAAAACAAAAGAAACAACAAGTGTTGGCAAAGATGTGGAGAAAAAGGAACCTTCATGCACTATTGGCAGGAGTGTAAAATGGTGCAGCTACTGTGGAAAACAGTATGGAGGTTCCTCAAAATATTAAAAATAGAACTACCCTGTGATGCAGTGTTTGCACTACTGGGTATTTACTCAAAGAATACAAAAACACTAATTCAAAAGGATATATGCACCCCTATGTTTACTGCAGCATTATTTACAACAGCTAAATTATGGAAGCAGCCCAAGTGTCCATCAATAGATGAATGGATAAAGAAAATGTAGTACATATATACAATGGATTATTCATCAGCCATAAAAAAGAATGAAATCTTGCCATTTGCAACAGCATGGATGGAGCTAGAGAGTATAGTGCTAAGTGAACTGCATCAGTCAAAGAAGAAAAATACCATATAATTTCACTCATATGTGGAATTTAATAAAGAAAACAAACAAACAATGGGGGGAAAAGACAAACCAAAAAACACTCTTAAATATAGAGAACAACAACAACAAAGCAGAGAACAAAGTGATGGTTATCAGAGGAGAGGAGGGGGGATGGGTGAAAGAAGTGAAGGGGATTAAGAATACACTTACCATGATGAGCACTGAGTAATATATAGAACTGCTGGATCACTACACTGCACACCTAAAACTAATATAACATTATATGTTAACTATACTGGAATAAATTTTTTAAAATTATCATTATTATTATAATAAAAATAGGGGTTGTTTTTTAACAATATGATGTAGAAATAGCTGAGAAGTAACAGGAAAGCTGCATTATGGATTTTGTGCCCCTGTAAGACCATTCCAGATACTTACAATTTTGCAAATATACTTACAGGGCAGATAAATGTTATTGCCATAAGTTTGTTAAATTATACTTCTGTGACAGAATATAGTGAGTTAAATTCTTTTAGGATGAGTTTTAAAGGCCTTTTCATTTTGTATGAATGAATGAACAACAACAAACTCGAACTCCAATTACATATAAATAATTAAATAGACTGCGGTTTAGAAAAACTATGTTATACAGAAATACTTTTTGCAGTAAGATTAAATATATTTATTCACTAGGAACACAATTTTACTGGTAGTGAATAGACTGTTCAAAATTCTATACTGCCAAGCAACAAATATATTCAGTTTTTGCTATAAGGTTAACCAAGCATTTTAGGAATACAAAAAATTATTAATAATGGCTCTTCCCTCAGTGCTTATAAGAAGAAATCCTTGGGAAGGCAATAATTCAAGCTGGTGAACACAACTGTATCAAAAGAGAGACTACAACAGTATATTTTATAAGAACTTAAATACATGCACTAAAGCCACTCTTTGAGAAAAGTGCTTACATTTCTTTTTTCACATAGATACAGGGGTGCGAAAACTAGGTGTTCAGATTACCCTTCTTTCTTTCTTTTTTTTTTTCTTTTAAAGATTTTTATTTATTTTGACAGAGAGAGCCAGCCAGCAAGAGAGGGAACACAAGCAGGGGGAGTGGGAGAGGAAGAAGCAGGCTCCTATCGGAGAAGCCTGATGTGGGGCTCGATCCCAGAATGCTGGGACCACGTCCTGAGCCGAAGGCAGACGCTTAACGACTGTGCCACCCAGGCGCCCCCAGATTACCCTTATTTCTTGTACAGTATTCCTGAACTTGCTCCTTTTGGTGATAATGACTAAAATAAATCATTTATTTACATTAAATTCTTCTACTGATGCACAACCTGTTTTCTGTATATCTCACACCTAAAAGAGGTTAAGCCCAAGCCATGAAGAAGTTTTGTCCTGTTACTTATTTTTTACACTTCTCCACTAATTTGTTCCTTCACTATATATCATCTTATTCACTTTTCAGTTCTTTGGATGCATAAAAAGATACTATTTTCGTGTTCCTTCATGACCCTGATAAAATAAGTGACTACCATTACCATTTGTCTACTTAAGAGCTGGCTACCAATTTGTATATTATTTAAATTCTCTCCTTTTTCTCTTGTGCTGCTCAGCTTTAAGGCTATTTTCCCTGTTTGTAATTAAAAAAATATTTTAGGGGTGCCTGGGTGGCTCAATCAGTTAAGAGTCCAGGTCATGATTCCAGGGTCCTGGGATCGAGTTCCACATCAGGCTCCCTGCTCAGTGGGGAGCTGGCTTTTCCCAATGCCCCTCCCCCTGCTTGTGCATGTGCGCTCTCCCTCTCTCTCTCTCTCAAATAAATAAAATCTTAAAAAAATATTTCAATCATATAGAAAAGTAGAACAGAAATAATGAATATCTGCATAGAAGTATCTTCCACCCAAATTCAACTTATGTTAACATACTGTATTTGCTTCACAATTTCTTAAAATAGAAATAAAACTTTAGAAATATAATAAAAATACTCTTCATGCCCTTCAATGAACCCTTTAGGCTTGGAGCTCAGAACACCAGCCTGTCCTCACTCTGTCCTATCTTTCAGAGCTCAGCTTAAATTCTACTTGTATAAACTATCCCACCAACACAGCCACAGTGATTCCTCTTTTCTCTAAACCCCAACCACTTTATATCTAATATGGGCAGGTCTTTATTTTTTCTGTGATTGTCTCCTCCAGCCTGAGCTTACAGTGGCCTGTGAGTAGTTAACACCCTGACTACACTGCTCTGTGTCCTGATTCAGTACTGCTTGCTGCCCTGGTCTTGAGACATAAGGTAAAACCATCTCAGCTGAGGTGAAGAGCACCATGCTGAATGAGAAGTGCACAGTGGAAAAAAAGAAGGATCCCTAACTACACAAACTGCAGTTTAAGTTAATAGCCTTAGTTTCACTGATGGTTGTATTCAGAGGTTGGTCTGTAAGAGAATTCACTCCCCATGGGAACATTGTTACAAGGTGGCTAAAGTGATTAAGTCTATCTCCCTAGCCCTAAAATAGAGGTACTTTTAATGACGCAGGACAGGGGTCTGGGAGGGTTAGAGGGAGAGCGGGACAGAGATAAGAGTCTGAAGTTCTTGATTCCACAGCTGTGGAAGGGCTGGGGGGTGAAGCACAGAGGTCCTGGGAGTCTGATGAGACTACAGAACAGAGTACCATCACATGGAGCTCATCTTTCACAGTGCCCGTCTCACTCTCTTCTCCTCTGTATTTGCCTTTTCTTCTCCTTTCCCCCTTCCTATACCTCTCCTTCTTTAACCTCCACTATTTGCTCTGCCCTAGCAGGCTCCAAGGGGGCTCCTCTTTCCTCAACTCAGCCTTGCACTGGAGGGGCAAAAAGCCTGGGTTCCCAGTGGGCAACCTCTGCAGTGAGAGCAGTGCAGAGAGATGAAAGGTAGGGAAAGAGAGCCTGGTAAACTGAGGCTTGAAAGTCAGAAACCTCTTGGGTTTGGTTTCTCTCGTTACATGATGCATCTTACACCTCGCCATCCAGACTGGAAGTCCCTCTACCAAAGATGGCTCTATAGACACAGAACATGCTAATTCAAATATTTTAGAAAATAATACTGCATAAATGAATAATTCATAACATGCCAGACTTGAATAATCTTTAAGAGATTATGCAGTCCATCTACCCCTTACCCCATTTAGAGCAAGCAAATCTTTCAAGCGGCTTTTAATCAAACTCTTAGCGCTGTATACTACCTTCTCTTCTCAAACACATTTAAAATCACCTGAATTCCATACTCACTGCATCATATTTAACTAGCATAGCTAGTTTGTTTTTTCTTTAATCCCTTTGCTTCATGCTGTGCTAATTTAACCTCATCTTGGTAAACAAGAAAATGGTCCGCATTTGACAGGCTCTAGCTGCAGCAACTGCAGCTGGCCTGTGTGCAAACCAATTTTGTTCATTCTTCGTCCTGGCAGGGAGCCTTGCCCTAGAATTGTTTGGGGACTAATCAGCATTAAACCTGTGTCAGAAAGGTTACTGAAAGCAGCCCTAGAGCAAGGCGGCAGTAACAAGACCGTTGAGGAAAGGGATGAGGACAAATGCAGCAGCTGTGTAAAAATCTATGTGAAGAGTTTTGCTCATGACAGTAAAATTGGGGCCCAGCTTCCTTTCCACACTTTGGCACTTCTGTGGAAATGACTTGGAAAGAGGATACAGGGAGAAGAGAGAGCCACCAAATTCGCTTTATTTCTTTCTTTCTGGGATGATGGCTTGGTGGCTAGCCAGGAAATGTTCCTTACTTCAGATGGTAGCAAAAGGAAAAGAAAGAAATGCATCTCTTGCCACTCTATAGCTGAAAACACTGCATCGCTTTTCCCTGGGTATCTAGTGAGTAAACGGTGTGGTTTTCTACAGGATGAACCTGAGGTACAAAAAACAGGAGACATGGCTAATAAGATCCAGAGTAGATACAAACAAATCTAAATTTGACTAAAAAACCTGTTAAGGGATAAATACATCAACATCAAATGATCAAATATCGGAGTATTTTTTCTACTCACTTGCAGATTCAGTCTACACCTTTCAGAGAACCACATTCATTTTGTACTAGAACTCAAATGAGAATGAAGTGTACTCAGTCAGCTTTTCAATCCCATTACCTACAAGTATATTTTTTAATAGGTCACTGGGCTTTCCTAAGTATTTACCACCAACTCTGAGCTGGTCAGGAGCCAAAAAAGGGCAGACCATTTTTATCTGATCACAGTATTTCTTGAACATATGGTTGCTTTTTGGTTTTTTGCTCATATAATTCTCATTAAATGGCTGGTAAGTCAGTAACCTCAAGAGATTTTTTTATAATAGCTTTACTGGGATATATTTCATATACCCTAACATTCACCCTTTCGAAGTACACAATTCAGCTTTTCTGCCCACGGACACCAACAAGTAAGCATCGTTAAAGTCTCCCTTCCCACTACCAGCATGTCTAAGTCAGAGTCTCCCAAAGAGTCTGAACAGCAGGCGGATGGATGCTCTTCACTGAAGGTTTGAGCTTTGAAACCCGTTGAGAGTCTGAAGATGGGGAATGCTCATGGACTGTGTGGTAATGAGAAATCCAAACACCAAGTGTTCAGAGGCTTGAGGTCTGTCACATACGCCACTGTGGAAGATGTGGATGCAGCCACGAATGCAAGGCCACACAGGGTGGATGGAAGAGTTATGGAACCAACTCTCAGGAGAAGATTCTCAAAGACCTGGTGCTCCTTAACTGTGAAAAAGTTGTTTGTTGCTGGCATTAAAGAAGATACTAAAGAACATTATCTAAGAGATTATTTTGAACATTAAGGGAAAATTAAAGTGACTGAAACCATGACTGATCGAGGCAGTGGCAAGAAGAGAGGCCTTGCTTTTGTAACATCTTGTGACCATGACTCCATAGATAAGATTGTCATTCAAAAATACCAATCTGTGAAGTAAGGAAAGCCCCACGGAAGCAAGAGATGGCTAGGGCTTCATCCAGCCAAAGAGGTCAAGTGGTTCTGGAAACTCTAGTGGTGGTCGTGGAGGTGGTTTTGGTGGGAATGACAACTTTGGTCAAGGGGGGGAACTTCAGCGGATGAGGAGGCTTTGGTGGCAGCCGAGGTGGTGGTGGATATGGTGGCAGTGAGGATGGTTATAATGGATTTGGTAATAATGGAAGCAATTTTGGAGGAGGCGGAAGCTATGATGATTTTAGCAATTATAACAATCAATCTTCAAATTCTGGATTGGTGAAAGGAGGAAATTTTGGAGGTGGAGCTTTGACCCCTATGGTGGTGGAGGCCAATACTTTGCCAAACCATGAAATCAAGGTGGCTATGGCGGTTCCAGCAGCAGCAGTAGCGATGGCAGCGGCAGGTTTTCATTACTGCCAAGAAACAAAGCTTAGCAGGAGAGAAGAGCCAGACAAGTGACAGGGAAGCTACAGGTAACAACAGATTTGTGAACCCAGCCAAGCACATTGGAGGCAGGACCTAGCTGCTACAAAGAAGACAGGTTTTAGACAATATTCACGTGCATGGGCAAAAAACTAGAGGACTGTATTTGTGACTAATTGTGTAACAGGTTATTTTGTGTTCTGCGGCAAGTGTAAAGCATTCCAACAAAGGGTTTTAATGTAGATTTTTTTTTTGCACTCATCCTCTTGATTGCTAAATCTAACAGTCTGATCATGACACTGAAAAAATGTGTCTTTTTAAAAATATGCTGTATAAAGTTAGTCTACTCTGAAACCATCTTGGTGAACAGTGTGAAGTTAGAATTCCTTCAGGGGGATGTCAGGTTCCACTCGAAATTTATTTGCAACCTGCTTGGGCAGAGAAGACATTGTCTTGATGTAGATGAACTGACACTTAACATGTTGTGACCTAGAGTTCACCATTAAAAGGGTCACCCAAGCAAAATCATGGAGTTTATTTGGTTATTAATATGATTATTGGCATATCTTATGCATTATGTCTAAATTGAATTATGGTATCAGATAAAATTATAGATGGGATTAAAGCTTGTGTATCATCCATTATCACGTTTAAAATATACGATTTACTATACTCTTAAAAAAAAAGATACACAACTCAGTGGTCTATAGTAGTCATAGAATTGTGTATCATCACTACCACCACTAGACATTTCATCACCCCAAAAAGAAACTCTGTGCCCATTAGTAGACAGTTTTTGATAAGGCAGCCATCCCTAATTGCTAGTAGTGTTGTTACCTGCACAGGCATTTCTTGACCTTTGTCAACTGGAACATGGCAAAAACAAAAAAACCCCAAAAAACCCCACAAACATTCCAGAGTATTTAGATAACACATTAAAAGTCTCAAAAAATGTTTTTCACATAAACTTTTTCTCTAGTCCAGTTTATCCATGCACCAAATTAGGAACTGTCTTTGAAGAAACAATTTATTTGTAGGAAGAGTGAATAAACATGATCAAACTTACAGATTTCAAAATGCACTGTGACCTCATCTGCAAAAGCCAGTTTCCTACAGAAATCTACAGAAGCCTCTGTGTTGAGGCTCTTATTAAAAAAATTAGCTAAAAGGTCCTAAAGAATTCCAACCTTGTTTCCCAAATATATGAAAACAATTTTGCATTATCACTGTTTCCAGACGCCTATTATGAATTAAAATGAAACACTTTCTAATCAAACATAAAAGTTAAGCAGGTAATTGAACTGAAATGCATTTAAGTCAGCAATGAAAAAAAAAGAAATATAATGTAAGCCATATGTATTATTTAAAATTTTCTATTAGCCACATTTTTAGAAGAGTAAAAAGAAATAGGAGAAAAATAACAATAATGATATGAACCCAATGTATCCAAAATATTGCTTCAATTTATAATCAATATACAAAAATTTTAGTGGGATACTAAGTCTTTAAAATCTGGCGAGTATTCTGCTTTTACAGCACATCTCATTTTGGAGTAGTCAAGTTTCAAGTGTGCAATAACCACGTGTGGCTAAGTGGCTCCCACACTAGGCAGCACAACCTCAGATTATTGAAATTATTTTGTTTGAATTCATTGAAAGGGATTGCCTTAGCTTGAGTACTCATCATCTCTTGCCCAGATTATTCCAGTAGACTCCTAATAGCTCTCCTTGTCAATCTAGCCTTTATACTGCTGCCAAAAAATGATCTTCTTAATATGTTAATATGATAGTCTATCATTACAATCCCCTGCATAAAATCCTTCAGTTGCTCTTTATGGCTGGATAAAAATCCAAATTCCTTAGCCTGTAATATAAAACTTCTATTTGGCCCTGACTACCTCTCCAGTTCTACTTACTACTCTTCCTCTTCTCCCCCATGTTGGCTATAGTAAATTTCTTGCTGTCATATTCTCCTTCCTGCCTTTAAATGTTTTCCCTATATTTAAGACATCTTCCCCCTCCTTGCACATTTAACAAACATCTGCTCCTAGTTCAGTGTTACATTCTCAGTGAAACTCTCCCCATTTCCCACCAGGGAAAGTTGGGAGATGAACTTCTCTAAACTCCCTTTTACAGCATCTGTCACAATGTGCACTGGAGTCAGATTTCATGAGGGTCTGGCTCTAATAGGCTCCTGGAAAGCTAAAATCAGAGTCAAATTACCTTTAGAAATTTCTTAGGAAAGTATGGCCATAGTGGGAACTGAAATTTGCTGTACTCTGCAGTCCTAAATGCACCTTCCTCTGGGAATTGGGCAGATCTCCACTTTACAGATGAGGGAAATATCAAAGAGATTATTGCTGGTATGACATTTCAAATAGTAGGGTTGCTAACATTATCCTTAGTATGCCCATAATCATCAGCACTGCTCTTCCAACAACTTGTTTTTAAAAAATCACTGGGATACTACTATCTAAAGAGGCTATTTTTTGGTTTCATCTTCTTGCTTTTATTCTGTCCCATTCTAATCATTAAGATGGATGTTGGAATGAGCATTTTTCTGGGCAGAGTATTTTTTTCTTCACAGATGTCTCCTTCCTCCTCCTATTTCTCCATTCCTTTTTAGGTCAAGAAAGACAGTATTTAATTCTTGAGGCTGCTGTAGGTATGTGATGAAGACTACAAGAAATTTTTTAAAAACATCTTTAAATCTCTGATAACTTCTTACCTGATCCCAGTAAAGCATCAATGACAAAAACAGCTAAATACTTTTCCATTTTTAGGGGGGAAGGAGCAGGGCTTGTAGGCACCCTGCAACTTCCAGTTTACTGAGGGTGACCTTAGCCCTCAGGACAAGTTGTGTGTCAGTCATTCTGCAGGAGAAGTTAAGGAATGCCCGAATTCCCTACTCCCAGGGAAAGGGATGGTCCCAGGTCTGCAATGTGTCTGTGAAACTCCCAAAGCCTTAGGGTACAGGTGACCAATTTGGTGGATTCCCTGAGCATGCTTACCATCCCTAGAGGAAGACGAAAGTTAAGATAAAATTGATCTAGTGCTGCAATTTGGGAGGATTTAGAAGGCTGGCACCAGGTGAGAAGACGACTGATTGCTCAGGCCATCCTGGTTCCTGACCAGACACTAGCACTTAAGTGGGAATGCGGTGGCCCCAGTGTAAGGTGGCATATCTCTTACACCATTCCACCAAAGAAACAGTATTTTTGAGTTAATGTTTGGACATCTTATTAGACTGTTTTGCCATACTTTTATTGTTTTTTATCTCCCTGAAAAGAAATCTTTCCTTTATTTTTTAAATTTTATTATTATCATCAGACTTATTTATTTATTTGAGACAGAGAAAGAGAGCAAGAGAAAGTGAAGATGAGAAGGGGGAGGAGAAGGAGAGGGAGAAGAAGCAGACTTCCAGCCAAGTGCAGAGCTCAATTCAGGGCTTGATTCTATGGCCCAAGAGACTGACCCATGAGCTTATGACTCATGAGATCACAACCTGAGCTGAAATCATCCTGTCAGATGCCCAAATGACTGAGCCACCCAGGCACCCCTTATTTTAATATTTTTTTAAGTAGGCTCCACACCCAACGTGGGGCTTGAACTCACAACCCTGAGATCAAGAGTCGCATGCTCTACCAACTGAGCCAGTCAGGTGCCCCTAAACTCTTCCTTTAAAAACTATATGAAGAGTTGTACAACATTGTAAATGTACTAAATGCCACTAAATTATGCACTTTATTTATTTTTTTTTTTTAAAGATTTTATTTATTTATTCGACAGAGACAGAGACAGCCAGCGAGAGAGGGAACACAAGCAGGGGGAGTGGGAGAGGAAGAAGCAGGCTCCTAGCGGAGGAGCCTGACGTGGGACTCGATCCCATAACACCGGGATCACGCCCTGAGCTGACGGCAGACGCTTAACCGCTGCGCCACCCAGGCGCCCCTAAATTATGCACTTTAAAGTGGTCAATGGTTAACTTCATGTCATGCAAATTTTTATATCAATTTTAAAAATGAAAAAGTATATGACGAAAAAATACTGCAGGATTACCAGCGCTATCATAAATTCCTTCAATGTATATACATGACACACTTAGTTCTATAATGTGGTCCAAGAATAGATCTTGAATCCTAAGACTGCTGTGATGTGCTCTGAGAGAAGAGATTATAATGTCAGAATACTTAGCTCTTAGGATGTGATTAAGCTCATTTTGTTCATCAGTAAAGTGGAATCATAACATTCTTTCTGGCATATTAAAGGAAATGAATCCTAATTAACATCTATAATAGCTCAGTGAGCCTCCTTGTTCTCTCTTAAGTAAAAACTACTGAGCCTTTTTTTTCAATCGTGAATAATTTTGAATCATGTCTTTAGAAACATTGGTGGAAGAATGTATATGGTAGGGGATAAACAAATGCACAGAATAAAAGAAAGAGTTGGAAGGACACTTAGCAATAAGCATAGGAATAACATACACTATCATATTTTAAATGAAATTATCCTTTATTAGTAAATTCTAAGCATCTATTCCCCTGTGGTAAAATGCCACCAAAAAACGACCAAGAAAAATTTCAGCCCTTGACAAGACTTCCCAGAAGAATTTAAAAAATTTTAATTAAAAAAATTTTTTAAATAAAATAAAAATGGTAAAACCATGTTAGAAAACTGTTGGGCAATTTATCTTATAAAATTAAACATATGCCCTATCCATCTAACTATAGTTCTACTAGGAAAATATATACCCACAAAGCGCTGTGTATAAAATGGCAGCTTTACTTACAATGCAAAAAAACTGGAAACTGAAACTCAAATGCCCACCAACAAGCAAACGGATATACAAATTGTAGTATTCAATGTAACACAACTCAGTAATAAAACAGGATAAACTACTAATACATGCAATAATGTGGATGAATCTTAGTGACATTTTGTTGAGTGGAAAAAGCCAAACAAAAGATTCCTTAGGAAGTTCAAGAACTAATCTGTGATCCTATCAGCTGGAAGCCCCACCTCCAGTAATTCGTCAAAATGATCAACACAAAAGAAAACAGGAAAGGTACCTGCTGTATGTCCTCTAGCCCTTTCAGAAAACACAGAACTGTTCTTTTGGCTACATACCCACGAGTCTACAAGAATGGTAATATTGTAGATATGAAGGGAATGGGCACTGTTCAAAAAGGAATGCCCCACAAATGTTAATGTGGCAAAACTGGAAAAAGCCCATCTGAAGAAAACAGAGGAAGCACATGAACAAGTAAGTTTTTTGGCAGTTAGGCAAAGAGGAAAATTATTTTTATAGTTGTGTATCATAAAAGTTTGGGGTAGGGGCAGCTGGTGGCTCAGTGGGTTAAGCAATCAACTCTTAAATTCAGCTAAGGTCACGATCTCAGGATCCTGAGATCCAGCCCCACAGACGGCTAGGCAAGAAGTGTGGAACCTGCTTAAGATTCTGTCTCTCCCTCTCCTGTGTGCCCCTCCCTCCCCACCCTGCACGCAAGCGCACTCTCTCTCTGTCAAAAAAAAAAAAAAAAAAGTTTGGGGTAAATGAATAAGACATCATTAATTAAGCTTTGTTCATATAACAACAGTAAATTAACAAGGTAATTTAATAACCTTGATGTTTGAACTGAAACACTTTTGGTTTATCAACTTTTCGTACAACAAAAAATAATTCTTCATAAGGATGACTGGTTTTTTTAAGGACTCGAGATTTTTCAGCTTTTGAAGCTATTAAATAGCTTGTGTGAATAAGACTCTGCAAAGTGCTATGAGAGATATGAGGCAGCAGATATAAAAATCCAGAATTCTATAGTACTATCTCCTGGTAATTTTTTATTATAATATTCAGATTCTTTATATATCATATGCAGGAATAAATGACTATTGCACTCAGCAAATTCAACAAATGTTACTGTACTATCAGCAATCTGATGTCAGATTAATTTGCACAACCATCTGTACAACTAAGGAATGAAGCGGACTATTGAGATTTTTCAAAATCTATCTGGTTTATCAAACACCAATTCATCAAGATTTCTGGACCATAAGAATGCCATTAAAAAGTATTTTGTTCTGGGGTGCCCGGGTGGCTCAGTCGTTAAGCGTCTGCCTTCAGCTCAGGGCGTGATCCCGGGATTATGGGATCGAGCCCAGCATCAGGCTCCTCCGCTGGAAGCCTGCTTCTTCCTCTCCCACTCCCCCTGCTTGTGCTCCCTCTCTCGCTGGCTGTCTCTCTGTCAAATAAATAAAAATAAAATCTTAAAAAACAAAAAAGTATTTTGTCCTATAATAATATACAATATCTGCTTTCCACCAAGAAAAATGAAATGGATGGGACACCTGGGTGGCTCAGGTTGTGATCCCAGAGTCCTGGGATCAAGTCCCGTGTTGGGCTCCTTGCTCAGTGGGGAGCCTGCTTCTCCGCCTGCCTGATGCTCCTCCTGCTTGTGCTCTCTCTCTCTCCCTCTGACAAATGAATAAATAAAATCTTGTAAAAAAATTTAATTAAAAAAAAGAAAAATTAAATGGAGAGTCAAGGAATCATTTTTATTTCTCCTTAATGCCATAAGACCTATATAACTTACATGACAAATATAATATTCTGACAAAGAATATTAACATAACAGAAGACTGAAGCAAGAGATTTTGACAGGGCCTAGAATAAGATGAATTTAGAGTTTATCTAGACCAATCTGACATCTCATACAAAAATTTATTTTTTATACCCCTAAGTCCTTAAACTTCTGTTCAATTGAACTCATTAAGTAATATATTCTATTTTTAAAAAGTCTTAATAAATTAGAAAAAAAATTTAAGACGCAATCTGCTGTCCTCTAACTTTCCTATTATATTCTCTAGTCCCAGTGTGGCTCTCCAGACCTCCGGAGGTCCACATTTTCTTCTGTAAGACCAGGCCTCAAATTTTCAAAGCTGACTGATATATTCACTAATTTCCTCTTCTTTTTTGTTTTTTTTAAAAGATTTTATTTATTTATTCGACAGAGATAGAGATAGCCAGCGAGAGAGGGAACACAAGCAGGGGGAGTGGGAGAGGAAGAAGCAGGCTCATAGCAGAGGAGCCTGATGTGGGGCTCGATCCCAGAATGCCGGGATCACGCCCTGGGCCAAAGGCAGACGCTTAACCGCTGTGCCACCCAGGCTCCCCTACTAATTTCCTCTTCTAAGGAAGCACACCCTGTATTCATTTTACCATTTCTGAACAAATAGTGAAGAACCTTCACCATCCTATTCTCTATTCCCTATGGACTCAGTAATTTTTTTTTAAATGCACTGAGAATGTATTGTCTGCCAGGCATTAATATTCCACATTGTAGGTACTGGAGATATGGCAATGACTAATACAAACACAGTCCCTATGTCATAAAATTAACATTTTAGCGGATATGCTCCAGTTAATCAAAATGCATCTTAAAATCTACCACCCCAGTTTAACACAATACGAATAGTGGAATTATTCTAAACATTACATATAATGCAACTGAGGTGTCACATTAAACTTATTTTTTTGACAACCTAGTCATTTTGCTGAGTTATACTGAGGCTGTAGTCAAATCATTTTTTTTTTAATGAATATATAGGGGCACCTGGGTGGCTCAGTCAGTTAAGCGTCTGCCTTTGGCTCAGATCATTATCCTGGGATCGAGCCCGGCGTCAGGCTCCCTACGCGTCAGGGAATCTGCTTCTCCCCCTGCCCTTCCCCTTGCTCGTGTGCACATGCGCACTCTCTCTCTGTCAAATATTTTTTAAAAAATTATCATATGCCAAGTATATACTAAGAACTAAGAACTATGAACGTAACAAGAGAGTATACTCCTGCCCTCAAAGAATATAATACCCCATAAGGAAGACAAACAAGTAGACAGCTATAAAGCAGTGAGAAAAGTATTCTAAGGGGTATCTACAGAGTGTTAGGAGAACACAGTGGAAGAGTACATAACTTGGAATATATAGCAGAAGCTTTCCTAACCAATAACCTGGATTGAACTCCCTGTGTCCCCAGTAGACCAAAAACGCTCATGGCCAATAGCCCTTGTGCTTCCCCTACTTGAATTTGCTTACCACACCCATTTCCAACCTCTTTATGTAGGTATAACATGATAGTGAATTCAAAATTTGATTATTAAGCACACCTATGAAATCAGATTCTGAAAAGAATTCTAATTTCTATGAAAATTAAGCTGAATATACAGTTAGCCAAATTGCTAAACACAAAAAAACTGCTGTCTAGATTAGGAAGACTAAAGATTAGCGTGGAAAATCATAAAACTCTAGAAGGATTTTGCACTCAGATTTCTTTGAAATGGCTTTTAATTCTCACTCCACTTTAAAGAAACTAAAAATCATCCATGATTCATTATATGTGGGGTTTATATAAGAAACATCACCAAAAAATTATAGTCAGCAGATCCTTCCTCAAAGGAAAAGCCTTGGTCCTATAACAGATTGATGAAACATACATATGCAGGTTTTAAGAGAAAAGGTTTAAAACACGCATGCACCTTTTCTTTACAGTTTATCAGACTTTTTGACTAATTGGTACCAACCACAGGGAAAAGGTAGGAAAAAAGGACTTGAATTGCAACGGTCTCCAAAAAAAGAAACAAGGATGTCAAAGGGGATTTCAGGATGCTGCTATGTAAAGGGTGATTAAAGATTAAAACTTGAGTTTGAAAAGGTGAAAGCCGAAATGAGCTGGGACCCAAGTTAACAAAATCAGCAACAACATGAACAAAGCAGACCTGGATTTGTTTACCAAGCCCTGAAATGCTGGGATAAAGGCAGCCTCTAAGAAAGAGTTTTTTATTGGTACAAAATCATTCCCACTAGAAAACAAGCTCCATGAAAATCATGGATCTTGTCTATTTTCACTCTTTGATTTACCCCTTCTTCTTTAGAGGGCTTAGAACACCTGGAATGAAGTAGGCCCTCAATAATTCTTTATTTAGGGTTGAATGAATCAATTGAATGAGCTACTACAACACTTTCTGACATTTACAAAATAAACAATATCCTTGAAATTTGAGCAATGTAGACTTAAGCAGAGGACAGTGTGACCTGACCCATCAAAAAATAAACTTAGAGGGATGCCTGGGTGGCTCCGTCAGTTAAGCGTCTGCCTTCAGCTCAGGTCATGATCCCAGGGTCCTGGGATTAAGTTCCGCATCAGGCTCCTTGCTCAGTGAGGAGCCTGCTTCTTCCTCTGCCTGCCACTACCCCTGCTTGTGCTCCCTGTCTCTCTCTCTTTCACAAATAGGTAAATAAAATCTTTAAAATAAATAAATAAATAAAAGCAATTACACTGACAATAAGAATAGAAATCTGTCAAGTTCAAGCTACATTCAGACATGATGAAAATTCTGAGAACATGCTCCAAAGAATTTTCTTACAAGAACAAGTACATTTATACTTCTGAAAGCTTTAAACCTTAGAGGAACACAAACCTAGGACATTAAATTCAAGTTGTTGCTGTCAGTTATCAATGAAGTTATTAACTAGTTTCTCCTGCTTCTAATAATCAGTCACCATTCATCAGGAGGTATCTGAATTAGAGATATCTTTTAAATTAGAGAAGTGGATAAAACCGAGGAAGGTCCTCAATTAAATGCGTAAAACGTGAAAGGGAAGGAGAGGTACAAACAAGTTTATTACTTTCAACTTGGTTCAGGAAAAGAAATTCACCTTCCTGAATCAAAAAGCTCCTGATACATTTAACATTAGATATAAAAGTTGACTTAAAGTCTCTTCGGTTCTATATACAATACCAAACATTTATATTATTATGTGGTAAGAACTGTTCTTAGCACTTTATTTGTATTAGCTCACTTAATCCACGTGTGTGTATATATAAATATATTTGTTTTGTTTTGCCTTAAGGCCAATGGCAAACTGATTTTTATAGAGTCTTAAATTCCCTGGACTGATAAGAATTACCAGTATAAAATCCCAATTACCCCTGAAGGTTCACTTTGGGGTTGGATTCAGAAGTATGATTTTCTTAAGAGTCTTTGAAGTCCTGAATCCTGGCATCACAAGTATCACAGATCTCAACTAAAGGTCCTATTGTGGCTCAGTTCAACCTGGGATTACATTCTTTTCAGGACGCATATTAAGAATCTTATTCAGTTCAAAAGTCACTCAAATATCAGATGGATCCTGCAATTGCCTTGATTTCTCCAGCAGAAAATGACTTCCTATATCCATTCTACTCACCATAATACACAACCTGTACCTAGCCTAAAAATAAATCAAAGCAGAAAGATATTTCTAGACTTCCCACTTGGGTACCATGAAGGTCTTCACCCAGACCTGACAGATAATTATTCACTCACGTAATGTTTACAAAAGAATGAATAATGAAAAGTGCATATTTTATAATGTTCAATGAAAAAAATACGGTAAAAGGATATATAAGGTAGGAGAAAAACTATATAAGATCACATTAGAAAATGAAAGGAAATACAGTAAAACATTAACAATGGTTGCAGCTGGGGTTTACATTTCTAAAACATTTTTTCTTTATTTTCTAGTTCTCTTTAATAAACTGCATTATTCATGCTTTTTAAATATTACTTTCAAATTATAAACTATATATATGACCTATATAATAACTAATCTAGATAAGTTAGCTTTATATTAAATATTTATCTCATATCAAAATGTTATTTCCTAAACAGGTGTCATTCTATAATAACCATTTTCTGATCATTTCCCCAAATCTTTACCAAAAAGCTCAACTTACATTCTTCCTCTATTTTGTTTTCAACTCCTCCCTGAAATATACCTATTTAGCAGCAATCAAGATTTTATTGCAGAGTGTAAAATTACTCTGGATTTAAAAGCAACATTATAACCCTACATCTAAGAGACCCTTGGAATAGTAGAAAACATTTGCTTAATGTGCACTTCCTGTACCCTATTTTAAGTATCTTCGTCCTATAAATATGGTAATATTTGACTGATACATTCAACAACAGCAACCAAAATCTATGTTGAGTTTACAGTTTTCAAAGTGAATTTCCAAAAATATCACCCTAACATATTCAAATTTAGTTGGCATAGACACATTTGCAATGTTTAACAGAAACAAACAGCTTAAGACTCGCACATGGAGAACAGCAGCTCTGAGTTTCTCTGTTCGCTGCAAATGTGCTTCATTAGCCATTATGCTTTTTTCCTTCAAAGAATTTCTCCCGGGTCATTGCCACATTGCTTCCTATTAGACAAGTTAATACTGGGTGCCTGAAGCTCCACATACACATACGTGTGTATGAATATACATATACGTATACACATACATATATGTACCTCAGTCTATAATCCTGGTAGATTCACATTTATTTTTGTTTGTAGTTTTCTTTTTCTTTTTGTTAAATATACTTTCAAACGACAGAGAATAAGGAAAAGTATAATGAAACCCCATGTACTCGTCACCCAGCTTCAACAATATTAGCATTTTGTTATTTTTGTTTTATCTATTCCTCTCCCAACCTTTTGAGGGAAGGAAGTGAGTGCTGGAGTATTTTAAAACAAATCTTAGGCATGATCAGAAAAAAATTCTCCCTAGCAAACTCAAAAGTTTGTAAAAATGTTTGTCTTCTTTCACTTAAACCTTACCATATTAAAAGCATCTAACATGTTAAGATACTAAACTTAATGTCTACAAAAGCTTAAGTTAGAATCAGACTTTTAGGACTAGTTCAAGGAAACATAGAAATCATATAATTTCTTGCTATTCAAATTGTGATACTCGAGCCAACAGCACTGGCATACCCAGGAGCTTCTTACAAATGCAGAACCTCAGGCCCAGCCCAGACCTACTGAACCACACTGCATTTTAACAAGATCTTTAGGTGACTGGCATGCTCATTAAACTTCTTGAAAGGCAGCTGAATCTACTCCACTCAGTTGAGAAAAGAGGCCTAGAGAGGTTACGTGACTCTCCCAACAAGGGTATAACCCAGAATATCTGATTCTGACACCAGGTGTTTTTTTTTTTTTCTTACATGACATATTGCCTCTCAACAAACCTGATTCCCACCACATCCTTCTGGAAACGAATTCAATTAACAAGTGAATTTCCCATATATTTTTTAAAATTCATGAGAACCTGACATTTTTCCAAATACTGTATTATATACTTGAGCAGAATCTGTAAATCAATCAAACTTCTTCCTTCTTTGGGTAAAAGGACAAATCTTTTCAGCAAGAGTGTCTTCAAGAAGACCAGTGTAATTAATTAATGGCTATGTATTTTTTCAAAGGTCAGTACTATAGTCTCCTTAGGCAGAGAATATATTATCGAGTGCAGCTGAAAACTTGGGCCTTTTAGCATAGGATCAATAAACACAATACTGAAAGCCAGGCTCATTTTCTAAATGTGGCTCCAGCGGGAAAGTTCAGAAATGCATTAAAATGTACCATCCCCCCCCACCAACAGCAATGATAACCAAGTCTTCCTATTACACTAAAAAGGCGCTGCCTTTTTTCCTTAATTCTAAGAAATTATAATTTTATTAGGGAAAATTGTGAATAAAACCTCAGATTAACATTATTTTAAAAGGCAAATATTAATTATGGTATCTATGTATTATTTTAAAAATTATTTCTTCGGCCATACAGGCTTTCATGAGAGGCCATTCTTAATTTTCAGAATAGAATTTTATGACACAGGAATTCCAGAGTCTTCTATAGAACAATATTAAAAAACCTATGGTTTATAGAATAAAGAGCTTCTGAATCTTTCAGTGGGGTGTGTTTTCTTAACAAAATACACATTGAATGGTAAAAAAATGTCAAAACCAGTATTATTCCTTCAAGAATACTGGTAGAAGAGTCAACTGGTATAGCCTTTACAAAGGGCAGCTTGGTAATATGCATTAAAAAAAATAAATTATGCATGCTGCTTGACCCAGTAATTTCCCTCAAAAATGTGACCTAAAGGAATAATTAAAAATGTAAATAAATAAAAGTGCATTATAAAGTATATGGTGTTTTACCATTAATAGGATAATGTAGATCTGAAATGGAATCACCTCCTCACACCTGGGTGGCTTAGTCAGTTAAGTGTCCAACACTTGGTTTGGGTTCAGTTCATTATCTCAGCACCCTGAGATCCAGCCCCACGTCAGGCTCCATGGTGGGGGGGGGGGTGTCTGCTGGAGACTCTCCCTCTCCTGCCCCACCCTGCCACACACACTAAATTAATCAATAAATCTTTAAAAATAAAAATACTTAAATCATATATTAGTATATATTAAATAAATGTAAATAAATGTGTATTCATGTATAGAGTAAGTAGAACTATGATGTCCACTAAAATATATCAGTAATTATATCTCTCCACAGCTGGGTTGTTATTCATTTTTACTTTCCATATAATGTCATGTATAGCTTGAATTTTCTACAAAATCAAGTAAGATGTATTTACAATCAGTTTTAAAATAAAATTATATTCTTAAAAAAAACAGAAAGTAGATGTACAAATTCAAGGCTTGGGGTGAATAAGGAAGTTTAGCAATGAAAAAAAAAAAAAAAAAAGCAAAAACCTCACCCACCTGACTACTAACACTTCAGGTTTTTGGAATAGGGAAAAGGCAGAAATAAGAAAAAGATGAAAGGGTGGGAACAATCTGCAACCTGTTAAAACCGGAGATGCTCACCACTTTTGCCACATCAAAAATAGTGCAAGGAAAAGCTGCTCCTAAGTCTACCAACCCCTGAACAAAACCAATCACACACTCCGGTCTTCGGAGCTCTCTACCATGATCATTCAGATCTACACTCAGCGGGCCCTGTGTAAAGTAACATGGAAATAAATCACACACCACAAAGTTTCACTGTTCTTTTCAGTAATTCTTTTTTTTTTTTTTTTTAAAGATTTTTATTTATTTATTTGACAGAAAGAGAGAGCGCACAAGCAGGGGAGCAGCAGACAGAGGAAGAAGCAGGCTCCAGGCTGAGCAGGGCGCCAACATGGGGCTCAAGCCCAGGGCCAGGCCTGGGATCATGACCTGAGCCAAAGGCAGATGCTTAATGGACTGAGCCACCCAGGTGCCCTCAGTAATTCTTCATAGAGAGCAATTCTAAATTTCCTTCTTTTGATGTACCAATATGGATCAGAGCTTTACTGCCCCTCATTTTTCTCTTTTTCTGGGTCTTGGGAGTGAAAGGCAATTGCATTGGTGACACGTCACAGTGACAGGAGTTCTCAGTTTTCCCATCAAAGATTATACCAGTGAAACCAAAAGAATGGCAAAATAAGAAAAGTGAACCACGGTTCTTTGATCTATGGAAACTTGTAGACCTCCTGGGTCTAAAAGTTTTTCTTAGACCTCCTAAAATTTAGATGCAAAATCCAAATAACTCGACTCCTAGTCTTTTAGTACCCAAGGGTCACAAACTTATTTACAAGGCTTATTTTGACCTTGTAAAATAAAACTGGGTATTGTATTAACAATTCTGTGAACCCATACTCCATGAAAAAAAAACAAGAAAAATACCCAAACTGATAGCTAAGAACGCATTTTGCACAATGCTCTAAATCAACTCCCGTTTACTTCTCTCTTATAAAGAACTGGCTTAATTACAGAGTAAAACCCACACACAAATCAATCTAATGAATAAGAATTGACTATGTGTCCATTTAGCAACTGAAAGTTTATTTTAGTATTTGAAACTCCATGGTTCTTCAAACTAGAAACCTCAAGAATATAGTCTGATATTGATTTTTAAAAACAAATGCAACTAACACCATTTCATCTCTCATTAGGATTGATTTAAAACTCTTTTCACTGCCACTTACGCAGCATTGTTGAAGCATTATCTATATGGAGGAAAAAAAAGTATACTTGTCCCTTCAAATATCACTCAATCACCAAACACACTTTAATTCAATGGTAAATACATCATTTGGAACAAACATTTTAACCACAGGTGAAAAACGAAAAGCAAACTTTCTACCACCCCAGTATTGACAGATAATCCTTATTACCGAGGAAAGGGAAAATAATCAGTCTCCGACCTATTTTACTTGAACCCTTCCATGAGTAGAGTAAATGGCAAATCAAGCTACTCTCCATTAAGATACTTTTCCTCAACAACTCAAATTCAAAGAAAGCTTAAGAACAGATACACAGAATGGAAGAAGAGAGAAGGAGGACACGTTCTCCTAAGCAATACTATAGTTCAGAGTCTGCTCCATAACCTAACTGAAGTATCGGCAAGAACTTTCCATCAGCTAGATCAGCTACCTTCTATCATTCATTATGACGTACTGCTTAAGCACACAAAGTGGCCAAAACACAAATATTTTGGAATTATCTCAGGCAAAGAGTAAAAACAAAAGAAAAAAAATTTTAAACCTGGGGCGCCTGGGTGGCACAGCGGTTAAGCGTCTGCCTTCGGCTCAGGGCGTGATCCCGGCGTTATGGGATCGAGCCCCACATCAGGCTCTTCCGCTATGAGCCTGCTCCTTCCTCTCCCACTCTCCCTGCTTGTGTTCCCTCTCTCGCTGGCTGTCTCTATCTCTGTCGGATAAATAAATAAAATCTTAAAAAAAAAAAAAATTTTAAACCTACTATGTCCAATAGCTGGTCATTTTCAGAATTTATAGATGAGTATGTTATTAGCAGTAAGGACACTCTGCCTGTATTTTGTTTCATTAATGAAAGTATAATGGAAATATAAGAATCTGACAGCATTTATTAATATCTGTTTAGCAATTAAATACTTGACATTTAATAAAAAATTTAAGAATATCAAAAGAAGTGAAAGGAACAAAATCAAACGATGTTAATCTACCAGGAAAAGAGTCAGCTGTGTGTTTACTGTGACCTTGAGCTTACCACTAAATAAAAAAGAAATTTAAGAATTTTATGTGAGAAAGAAAAGGGGGAAGAAAAAAAGATACTCTGAGGGCTGTTGCCATCTTCTTTACTATTCTATCTGTTAAAAAATACTTCTAATTTTGTATCTAAAATGTTTTAAGTGTGCTTATTGATATAGTCTTAATGTTAGATTTTCCAAGAGCTATCTTTGGCCCTTTTCCTCTTATCTACAGTGTCTGCCTTGGTGATCTTATCTAGTCTCAAGGACTTAAATACATGCATAATTTAGAATTTCAGCTCAGTCTGTCTTTTTTTTTTTTTTTAAGATTTTATTTATTTATTGGACAGAGAGAGACACAGTGAGAGAGGAAACACCAGCAGGGGGAGTGGGAGAGGAAGAAGCAGGCTTTCCGCTGAGCAGGGAGCCCGATGCAGGGCTTGATCCCAGGACCCTGGGATCATGACCTGAGCCAAAGGCAGACACTTAACGACAGAGCCACTTCAGGCGCCCCATCAGTCTTTCTAACTCCAAACTTACACATCTTACTGCACACTTGACCAAGATATCTAACAGGTATCGCAAACTCATGTTTAAACTGAATCCCTAATTTGCACCACCCCTTCCTTCTCTAACCGTGCAACCCACAGTCTTCCCCATTTAAGTTGATGACAACTCCATTTTTCAAGTTGCTCCAGTCAAAATCTCTGGAGCCGCCCTTGATTGCTCCCTTTCTCTCATGCCCCACCACTTGGTGATGAAATCCTATTGCTTCAATCTTCCAAATATATCCAGAAACTGATCATATCCCACCATCTGTTCTGAGCTGCCATTATATCTTATCTAGATTACTGCAAGCTTCCTAACACATCTCCCTCTACCCTTAAATTTAGTCTTTCTACAACTGTCAGATCTATATTTTTAAAACTAAGTCAGGGGGTCTCTACTGTGTTCAAATCCTGAAATGGCTCCAGAGCTTCGAGTTAAAACCAATGCCCTTTCAATAACATGAGGTCTTGGGATGCCTGGGTGGCTCAGTTGGTTAAGCATCTGTCTTCGTTCGGCTCAGGTCACGATCCCAGGGTCCTAGGATCGAGTCCCGCATCGGGCTCTGTGCTTGGCGCAGAGCCTGCTTCTCCCCCTTCCTTGGCTGCTCCCCCTGCTTGTGCTCTCTCTCAAGTAAATTAAAAATAAAATAAAACAAAAAAAAATAATACAAGGTCTTTCTGGCCTCCTGCAACCCTTCTGCCCTGTTATTCTACTCCCCTTGTTCATTCTCCCAGCCTCCTAAAGATTCCTTGAAGTTACCAGACAAATCATCATGGTCTCACTGAAGGCCTCTGCTCTCCTGAAAGGGATTTATCTCAAATATCTACTTGGCTAACTCCCTTACTTTCCTCAACTATTTGTTCAAAGATCATTTCTCAGTGAGGCTTACCCTGTCCACGCTATTTAAATTGCAACCAGTCCAGTCCCCTCCCAACCAAAAAAAAAAAAAAGTGGTGGAGGGGGGGAAACAACACACTATGACTTAGCTTTGGTGAACTCATCTCACCTAGCAAAGACTACAGAAAAAAAATACTGGAATTACAAAAGTATTTGCATGAGAAAAATGGAGTAAGAGATTAGCTAGAGCCTTTTGTCAAGACTCCACTCATGTTTAGGGACTTGAAAAGCTAACTCCATATACAAAGGATGAAGAAAAAAGGTCAGTTACCAAAAAGAATCTATATATATTGAGAGGCCCTATCTGAGTCATAAACATACAGATGCTACACACTAATCTCAGTGTGTCATGGGGCAAAAACAAAACACAATTTAAAGCACAGCAAAGCATTTCCTTACCTACACATGGCAATAGAGAAACAGCAAGAAAATATACTCCAATTCCAGGCATATGCAAATAAATAATAATTTCTGCTCCATATAACCGTAAAAGTTTGTCCCTAAGAGGCTTACCTGAGACCTGATGCTTAGTTTAAAAAAAAAAAAAGAAAAAGAATCTCAAAAAAGAATTTAAATCTGATTAGCCAACATCTGACTTCTTTTTTTTTTTTTTTTAAAGATTCTGTTTATTTATTCAACAGAGATAGAGACAGCCAGCGAGAGAGGGAACACAAGCAGGGGGAGTGGGAGAGGAAGGAGCAGGCTCATAGCGGAGGAGCCTGATGTGGGGCTCGATCCCATAACGCCGGGATCACGCCCTGAGCCGAAGGCAGACGCTTAACCACTGTGCCACCCAGGCGCCCCCTGACTTCTTAATTCACAGTTTTGGTTTTCAAAAAAGACACCTAAAACTCCAATCAGTTTAGCTTAAAATAGAGTGACAAAGAGAAAAACATGCATTTCAATGGGGAAATGCAAAATCAGTAATTTATTCAAACATGTACTGAGCACCTAATGTTAGGTAGGCCTGTGATACGAGCTGACTGGTCTCAAGTACAGTGACTACAGTCGAAATGAGGTATAAATACCAAACACGTGAGCATTTTCTCCCTTTTCAATAAATTTATCAAATATATTGACCATATTGGCTACATATTCTGGAAGTTTTCCATTCGAACAAATGTGCAATGAGCATCTATTATGTGCATGGAACTGTACTAGATGCAAAGAGGTTATAAAGGTGAAAAATAGTTTATATTTATTGTTTCCTATGTATCCCGGACACTGTATGCTATCTTAGAAATCAACCTACCAACTTAATGAGTTAAATACATCCCTGTTTTAGAGATAATAAACCATATGGTCTAGAAAGTTTAAGAGGCAAAACTACCACGTAGCAGAACTGGGGTTCAATCTCAGGCACTTTAAACTCCAAAACCCATGCTCTTAACTACCATGCTAACCTGTTTCCCTCAAGTAGCTTCCAGTCTAGAGGGCAGAAAGATATGCTTAGAAATAATAATACACCTAATCAGCTCTATCTCATTAGTGCCCAAAGTCTATCTGACAAATAAAAATAGCAAATTAAGTTTTCATGGGTAAAAAGTAAACACATTTTATACCACAGAATTACTCCCCAAAGAACAAATTTAATTTAATTTTTTTTAAAGATTTTATTTATTTACTTGAGAGAAAGAGCACAAGCAGGAAGAGCTGGAGAGGGAGAAGCAGGCTCCCCACTGAGCAGGGAGCCCGAGGAGGAAGAGGAGGAGGAGGAAGAGGAGGAGGAGGAGGAGGAGGAGGAGAAGGAGGGGCTTGATCCCAGGACCCTGAGATCACGACCTGCGCCGAAGGTAGACGATTAACTGACTGAGGCACCCAGGCGCACCCCGGAACAAATTTAATTTTAAATAAATAAATGGCTTGTAGTTGTGTATGATCAGGGAAATGACAGTCTCACAAGAAAAATAAAAAGAATTAAATAATAGGTGATATAAGCAACTAATTTTCAGCTTCTTTCTACTCTAAAAAAGCTGCTGCATAATAGCTTCAATTTCTTCAGTGATGAGAATTCTAATTCTGTCCAACTCATCTCTTCCTAAACATAGGGACAAAATCAGATGACTTATAGCACAAAACTAAATACACTTTAACTTTTCACCTAGAAACTGTTTTTTACAAATTCTAAATACTTATGTAGAAAAAGCTTCCTTCTGCCAAGTAAAACTTCTTTTTGCACTCTGGCTGCACAAAGCTTCCCAAGACAGATGGGCAGCCTGCAAGGCCTTCAAATCCTTTGTTTAAAAAGTGGCCAATGGGTCCTATTGACCATTAAAGTCAGCCAGGTTTCTGGGAGGCACTGACCCCAATAAAGACATTATGTTTCTTCATCTTGCAAAGCCAGAGCAGACAAAAGAGCCAAAGCTAAAAGAAGAGAAACCAAAGTAAGATGAGACTTAAATATTAAAATCCATATCATACAAATTTGACACAAACCGCCCCTATTTTTCAACATTGCTGTCACAATGCTAACCTAAAAAAAATGAAAAGACTAACCCCACTCTGTTTTTAAAATCTTAGTCTATCATTCAACTAGGTAAAATCTCAGCAGTTGGTATGAACACAAACCGCCAACCTCCTTTAAAGGAAAAAAAAGAGGGCTCTCTTCTCATGTAAAACAGGGAGCTAACGGCAAAAAATCATATTTGAACATCGAAGACATTCCTAAATAATGGCAAAGTTTCACCTTAAAAAAAGAAGTAGAAATAACCAGGTGAATCTCAAGTTATATTGTGTAAAAAAACAATCTCATGAGCTTTGAGAAGAATTTATAAGATCAATTTTCAGAACTTTTCTTTGAATGTTAAATAATAATCTTATTATCAATGATCTGAAGTAAAATAAGTTTATTTTAAAATATAAAAGGATTACTTATGCTCTCCCATGATCTACCTCCTAAATGATTTCAAGAGATCTCGAGGATATTAAGAAACATGCAAATGTCTTTTATAAATAAAAAAATTTTGTTTACTAATCACATGCTCTCTAAATCAAAATAAAATTTCTTTAATAAAAACGAAGGGTACTGCTTAATAATCAGATGAGAATCATAATTCTGAGATGTTTAAAGTATCAAAGATACTTTTAAGCATAATGAACTGTAGTGATTGATTACGTTAGCCAGTCTGTTCTCAAATCCTACATTACTTCATTTGCCCCACAGCTTATTTTGTAAGAGATTTGAGTATATATAAACTTTTCTTTGAGTGTCTATTCTTTATTGATTACATCCACAGCAACAAGGAAACAAAACAAGGGCAACTGACTGCAACTCCAGATTGGCTACCGGAAGATGAGAATATGTGAGAATCTAATGGAAACAAGGCAGGGACTGTTGGAGTCCATGAATATTTCAGAAGAATAATGAAAAAGTGTGCCAGATGGGTTTGCTTGCAGCTGGCTAACAACTAAATTTCTGACCAAAGCCAAATGCTTCCTTACATAATTTATCAAGCACTTTTCAGTTCCCCTCCACTACAACCCTTTTCATTCTTTTTTTTTTTTCATTTTCCTTTTCTGTTTTTAAAAAGCAATACCACCAACACTTCCCTTTCAAATTAGGACTATTATATAAAATTTTAAAAAGAGAAAAGAAAAGAACACCTGTGTGGCATGTACTGCTGAGTGTGAAGCATAAATGCAGGTGTTACTACCACCGAAGCAAAAACGGACAAAGAAGTGCTACAAAAGCTAACCCTCTTTTTTAAACAAAGTAGTTTAAAATAAACACTAATTGCAAGGGTTAGCAACAGCACGAATACAAATCAATTCTGCATAGCCATCAGAGGTGAACGCTCACCCTTCCCAGAGCTCACTGTCCCTGCCCATCTCTCCAGACTCAACTTCCAACGTTCTACTGGATATTCCAGATACAGAAGCAGCTGAGTTCACTTGTATTCTCAAGTTTTTAACAATAAAAATATTAACATCTGAGCACCTCCTATGTGCCTGGCACTGTTCTAAGCATTTGACCAGCATATTCCAAGAGGAGTTAAGAGTACTATTATTATTACGTAAAGAGAATTCATGTAACTCGCCCAAAGCTTCCCAGCCCATGCTCAAACTCTGCAACACTCTTTCTCTAAAATAGATCTGTATTATTTCTTTCAAATACAGATTGCTTTAAAGTCCTGCACACTACTACACCTTTGGTATACTCTATTGAAAATCGTTCCTGAAGTCTGTAAGTCCTAAATCAGAGGTTTAAAAGCTTTAACACTGCTCAAATCAGTGTGGCAGCTAGCCTCCAAGATGGCTCTCAATGACCCTGCCTCCAGTACTCACAGCCTTATGGAATTCCCTCTCACAGTGTACCAGGCAGGGCTGGTCTGTGTGATCAATAGCATAAGGCAAAAATGATGGTTATGTCACTTCTGAGAGTAGACTGTAAAAATTTTTTACTTCTGGGGGCGCCTGGGTGGCACAGCGATTAAGCGTCTGCCTTCGGCTCAGGGCGTGATCCCGGCGTTGTGGGATCGAACCCCACATCAGGCTCTTCCGCTATGAGCCTGCTTCTTCCTCTCCCACTCCCCCTGCTTGTGTTCCCTCTCTCGCTGGCTGTCTCTATCTCTGTCGAATAAATAAATAATAAAAAATCTTAAAAAAAAAATTTTTTTTTACTTCTGTCATGGGTCTCTCTCTCTCTCTTTGATCACTTGCTCTGAGGGAAAACAGCAGCCACACCCCATTAGGACACACAAGCAGCCTACTAGAGAGGCCCAAGTGGTGACGAACAGAGAGGCCTGCTAACAACCACACAAGCGAGTTTAGAAGTGGTTTCTTCAGGCACAGTTGGGCCAGGCCCTGAGATGACTACAGCTCCTGCAAACAGCTTGACTGCAACCTTGTGAGAGAAACTTTGAGCCAGAAGCACCCAGGTAAGCTGCTCCTGGATTCCTGACCCTCAAAAAGAATGCAAGATAATAAACATTTGTTTTGAGCACTGTATTTTAGGATAATCTTGTCCCTCAGCAATAGTTAATTAATATAATGAAACAGCCCTATTGACAAGCTTATTTATAACAAAGGTGTTAAAAAAAAAGAGCCTTTTCAAGATTCCTAAATTTCTGAGCTAGAACAGCTTTTAATAATTAGTTACTTCCTCAACATCTCTGCCAATATTACTTTAAAAATGTTAAAAGCACACATAAAATATACTTGTTGATTTAATTATTGCATTTGGTTAATGAGACTAAGGCATGTCAAGGATTTATTCAATACATAAATTGTAACTGAGATCTGAAGATTAAATAGAAAATCAAAATTCATTTTATTAAAGTGGACATAAAAGAGTCCTTACCTTTGGAGACACATTCTAAAATATTATGGATTAAAGGACATAAAATCTGGAATTTGTAACAAGATAATATTGTAGCACTTCATAGGCATAAGGAGGTAGGAGGGTGAAGATGAAATAATATCGGCAATCAGGTGATAATTAGTTGATAGGCACTATCTCTTTATGTATAAGTGCACTGCTCTCCATCAAATTAGGGAGGTGGGCTCTTTGACACAAGAGAACAGCTAAGTTCCTCTGTAATGAAAGAAGCCTGGATTTGGACTCAGAAGAACCTTTCTTCTGGTTCTAATTCTGCCACTAGCAATGTAAACTTAGGCAATTCATTTAACATCTCTGAACATGAACGCCAACTGCAAACTAGGGACTGTATCTGACCTGATTTAAACAATAAAAAATATAATTTGAGCAATACCTTTGTCATTGTTACCAAATAAAGCAAGGTAAAAAAGCAGTAACACAGGTAAGAGAAAACCAAAGTTCAAAGGTAAGAGTATAATCTAAGATTAATTAAAACACATGTCACTGAACACAGAGACTACCTGTAGAAGCGTAAACAATAAAGTGGTAACTATGATTGTGTCTGGGGAAAGGAACTGGAAGGCTAGGGAAAGGGATGAGATTTTTTTTATCACAATTTTTTTCTATCTTCTGAAAATGATACCACACAAATGTATTATCTACTTTTTTTAATGGATAAAATTATCCCTCAGGAAAAAAAGGACACAGCCCCAGGGATTGTCTTGGAATTGAAAGAGAGTTCTAGCAACACCTTAAATCTCATCAAAGTATCTGAGGCTTCCTCCAATCAATTATGTTAATGAGTATAATAGCTAATGTCTCCTGAGCAATTACATCCTGCCAGGGTCTAGAGTAAGGACCATATATGCATTATCAACTAACTGGTACACATAGTTCTACAGTACTACCAGATGACCTGAACATTTTAGGTGGGAATGCCTAGAACCCACTGCAAGCCACCTGCAGACATTCAAACTGGTTAGGCAGTTTTTTGCTGTACAAACTCCAAAATGTCAAAGGGCATATGGTTGGTTCACTGCCTCGTAACTGAAGAATACAGATGCATTCTAAATGCACTACTAAAGCCTGTCACAAAAACAACTGTGCATTTTAGCTACAAACTGAAGCATTGCAGAAAACAGGTAAATTATTTACTAATTAATGCCCAGCAAACTATCCGAATTCAAAAATAAGTCTCAGCTTGTATCTGGCTAGTTCTATATTTTCCTTAATTATAGAATTTTTATACTTTGTGTTTAAAAACACAGATTCAAATTAACATGCACCCATTCTCGGTTCCTCAATCAAAGGAAGGAAGGGAGGGAGAGAAGGGAGGGGGGAGGGAGGGAAAGAATTAATGAGTTATGTGTACAAAGAGAGGTAAGTGTGACATTATGGAAAGAACACAGAACTTTGGGTCTGAAGCCTTGAATTCATGTTCTAGCTCCACCACTTATTTGTATACACACCCTTAAACATAAACACTTCTATCATAATAAGATGTGAAGAAAGTAGTTTTAATCCTCCCTGCTGTAAAAGAAAATAAAGTTATACCAGCACTATCACTACCACAATTTTGAAATTGAGCTAAACATCCTCTAAAACTTATTTCCTCCTGTGTTCTTTCCTTCTATGAATGACACTACCATATCCCTGTTGCCCAAAATCTCAGTCCTATATGTCTCATCTCCCCTTTAACCTCACATACAATAAAGTTGTCAAATCAAATTCATCTAATGTCTGTCCTCTCTCTCATATTCATCCTCTCTTCTTTACTCCCACTGCCACTATCCTAATTCAGGCCCTTCCCCTCTAGTTTGTTTTATAGAACAGTTTTCTACATTTGACAAAATTCCACATCTGTTCATGATAGAAACTAAACAAAGTGCATTTAGAGGGAACACACTTCAACATAATAAAGCCTACCATAAATGGAGAACTCAAAGCCGACATCACACTTAAGAGTGAAAAACAAAAGAGGTTTTCCTCTAACATCAGGACACCAACTCTCACTACTTTTATTTAGCACAATACTGAAGTCCTAGCCACAGCAATTACACAAGAAAAAGAAATAAAAGCATCCAAATTAGTAAGGAAGAAGTTAAATTGTCACTATTTGTAGAGGACATGATATTATACATAAAAAACCCTAAAGAGACCAACAAAAAAACTATTAGACTAAATGCATTCAGTGAAGTTGCAGAATAACAATTTCCTAATTGTTTCTTCCCAGTTTAATTCCATTCTACACGCCTCATCCAGAGCAATATTTGTAAAGCATAGCTTTGAGCATGATATTCTCTTGTTCAAAACCTTTGAGGGGCTCTTTTCTGTCTCTCAAAGGGCCTTCTTCACAGTCTGGCATTCAGTTAGGATGCTTCCCAACAGCCACTTCCTTTCCCCTTCCATTGTGAAGCAGCCCTAGTTTTCATCCCGAACTGTCTCTGGTCAGTTTTTGGTTTTTTTTTTAAGATTTTATTTCGGGGCGCCTGGGTGGCTCAGCTGGTTAAGCATCTGCCTTCGGCTTGGATCATGATCTCAGGGTCCTGGGATGGAGCCCTATGTCGGGCTCCCTGCTTGGTGGGGAGCCTGCTTCTCCCTCTCCCGCTCACCCTGCTTGTGCGCTATCAAATAAATAAATCTTTTTTTAAAAAAAGATTTTATTTATTCATTTATTTTAGAGAGAGGGAGAGTGCACGAGCAAGGGGAGAAGCAGAGGGAGAGGGACAAGCAGACTCTGCAATGGGCATGGAGCCTCATGCTGGGCTCAATCACACAGCCCCGAGATGAGGACCTGAGCGGAAATCAAAAGTCAGGCATTCAACCAATGAAGCACCCAGGCGCTCTAGTCTCTAGTTTAATCCCATCTTCCTTGCCAGACCAATTTGTTAAGAATAGGCCTCTGGCAAGTGTGACCTAAAGTGGTCTGATCACAGCAAAGACCCAGATCTGTGTTTAGTGAGGTGAGTGGGGCGTGGAGGAGGAAAGTTAAATCTCTTCTAGGGAAGGTGTTATATGCAAATGTGAAGTCTGAACTACTGCCTCCATTTTATTACCTTGAAGGAAGGAAAGCTATACTGAAAGGAAGTCAACACTGAGGATAAAGAGCTGCAATGAAACGGAGCGAGAGCTCTGCTCCAGACTGTAACGGAGCGAGAGCTCTGCTCAGATTATACCTGAACATCCCACCCCTAAAAAAAACTTATGTGAACCAGCCACATTCCTTTATTTCCTAGGTTCTGTCTGACCTATAACCACAAGCACTGTGACAGAAAAATCATCCAAAAGCTAGATTCAATCTCTCTTCCCAATTCATCTCCTACTCCATGAAATATTTAAAAGCAAGCATATCTCTTTTAAGTGTGTAATATATACATTTGGTTCTAGAAACAAAATGTGGGAGCGTAGATGCGGGAAAAAATAAGCCCCCTCTTCCCCACAGTTTGTCTACTTTCTTTATTGCATTATATGCTCCAAAAAATTTAAGAACCAATGCCAGTCACAGTACTTAGAGCAACTAAAATTCACCTTAATTCAGCCCATCCTAAAAAATAATAGAAACAAAAATGCAAATAATACCTCTCCAGATAAAAACTAACTAGGGTTATCTCTCTCTCTCCCCCTCTTTTGTGCTTTAAGTGTTTTCTTCTTTTTCAGAATGTTTGTTTCATCTACTCAAAAAATTTTTAGAAAGCACTGTCATTACTAACAAAAAGTCCTATTCATGCCAGTAAATTGATAGATTTAAAGAAAATGAGATAAGCACATCTGCCCTTATATAAGTTTTTCCAATTACTATGACAAATATCCCTTCTTTGCTTTCTTAAGGTCTTCATTTGGTTTAAACATATAAAACTCATGATAAGTATGTTTTAGGAATAAAGTCATTTACAGATGGGATCTAAAAGCAACATCAGCCAAAACACTGCAAGACAATAAAAGACTGTTCTTATTACTCCACTACATGAAAAGAAAAACTGCAGACCTTCTCTGTGTTCTTTGCAGCTAGTGCCAGCACTGACCATGAAATGTTTACATAGCCCCTACACTAGGAGACAGGAAAGGAGCTGTGAGAGACCAGTGTCAAATCTATTGCTGCTTCTAGATTCAGCCTTCCTAAAATATTATTCTCTTTCAGCAACCTGAAGAAGACAGATTTTTCATCAGAGGTATCTTATACCATCTAAATAATTTCCACTCTGCTATGTGACTGACTACAAATAAATCAGATTCCCACTAAGACAGAGATCAAGAGTTTACCTTATTTGTCACTGAACCGCCTCTTTTGCTTACTAGCTTCTTTCCTCTGTCTTCCCATCTCATTTGTCACCAGTGCTTTCCCCTTTCTTTTCCAAAATGGGGGAAAAAAATTTTGTGATAGATTATTTTAGCATTAAACTCCTCAGTTTCAAAGCTATTCTTTCTTTTCCCATTTCACCTTAATTATTGGTCGTATAAAGGACTTCGGTTTTAAAAAAAAGTTCTTGCAACTACTAAGAAATTAATTTTTATCCCTCAAATTAAACACTTGAGGTGGACAAGGCCATTTCATTTATTTATTCAGTCTTTCGCTCAATATTCACAGAGATCTTTAAAGATGTCATACTAAATCAGTGGCAATGACTTCGACATAAAAAAATGGTACTGTGTTTCTTAGATTATTGCTCAGCTCATTTAATCACACAACTTCAGTAAAATGGTCACTCTGGCTTCTAATTAGTGACTAGAAATCAGAACTTCTATTTTTATTTTAAATTCTACCCCTCTGGGATAACAGGTGATCATTGTTTTCTTTAATGCAATCCTGTATTTTCCAGTTTTTAAAATGAGTATACATTACTTTTAAAATTTAAAAGCCACAATTTTTTATTTTTTATTTTTTTATTTTTTTATTTTTTATTTTTTTTTGCTTTTAAAAGGCTTATTTAGTTAAGGTACAATCAGGAAAATTATTTTTTTCTGTTTCCATAGTCCTTAATAACTTAATGTTCTTTCACTTTTTACCTAGTGCTCACTAAAAAAATCTGAAAAACTGCTGTGCCTCAGTGCATGTTTCTAAGGTGATATCTAACGTTTTTTATCAAAAGTTTAAATAGTTCCAAGTTTGTATGTAAAAGCCACAATTTTTTAAAAAGCACTTACTGCCTTTTATTATTTCAAACCAATTACTTCATTATCCTCACTCCTGGTGGAATATTTCAGTGCGTACAATAGACATTGCTCAGAAAGCCCTACTAAAATGTCTGGGGGGGAAAAACCCACAAACAACCTCTTATATGCACCACCACCAAGTAGCAAAACCAAATGGGCTCATCTTTTGTTTGTCCCTGATTCTCTTCCTACTCTATTTTAAGCATCCAATAAAGTGTCTAAAAAGCATTTATTATAAGACAAGCAGGTTAATGCTTTGATTTTCTCTGAAAATATTCAATTTGTTGCTCCTGCATGGCACCCTCTAAATACAAATATTAACTTTTCATACCTAACAGACAACAACGGGGAGTAAACAGTTGGGGGTCTCTTGGGTTCCCTTATCCTGGAAAGCTTTAATTCTTAGTCTCTCCCTAAATAAGCAACATCACAAAGTTTTACTCAAAAACAAACACAAACAAACCCACATTTAGTCATACAAATACCCACAAAACTTTAAAGTTCCTATTAGAAAATACATAGATACTCTGGAAAGTATTAAGAAAAAACAGACTTTTTAAGAGAAAATATTTACAAAATGCATGTCCACATTTAAATCTGAATGTTCTCAATTCTAAGAATATCTTTTAAGGAAGTGTAAAGTTTTATGTCGCTGTGTAAGGAAACCTTGGGTACACTGTGGAAAAGCTCAAAGGCCCATAATCTCATAACAAAGCAGCAAGGTCAAAATGCAGAGGTCAGGGAACAGGGGAACAGAGAATAAAACAGTTCCCACACTTGAGAGACTATATCTCATTTCAGAAGACATTCAAAAACTATTCAGTTGTATTTGCTAAAATAATAAAATCATTTACACCCTCCTTTAAGTCCCAAAGCAAATCTGAATTTTACAAAAGAATTTCTTATTTTTAAAAGCAAGGACTTCAAGAAGTTACTTCTCTTCCATTTAAAAAAAAACCCACTCATCTCTCTCACACAGACACCAATGCTTCAGCTGTCCCTCAAAGACTTTCAGATAGATAAAAGCTGTCACCTGATCTATTCAACAGAGTTCAATGGGGCACAGAGATAAATACTAAATGTGCATACATGTCAACAGACATTTCACATCAAGGCCTCTGCTCCCTAATGATTCAACAAAATAGGTCTACTTCTTGGCCTTATGGCCATTCAGAAAAAGCTACATTTTTACTCCTGCTTGAAGGAGATTTCATTCCAGGGAAGAGTGAATGTGGTTTTGTTAAGCTTTAGTAGGTGCGACATTTGTGCGGGAGACGTTATAACAGCTCCTCCAGCAGGGAGTTAAACCTGTGGGAGCTCCAGGGTCTAGGACACTCATCTGGATACCTCTGTACAATTTCTCACACTTTAACCCTAAAATCTGTGTTCCAAGTAGAAGAGAGGATGAAAGAAAGATTAGTAAAATCATGAAAAGAGGATTTTTGGAATAAGAGGTATGATTTTCTACTGCCTTCCACCCACCATACACCCGTATTTTACACCCTCCCCACTGACCCCTTCCATCAGGGACAAGACAGGTTACAAGTGGTTCATAGTAAATGAGGCCTGTCCATCCTACACTGTGAGGAGTACATAAAATTTTACATTTGAGCACACACAGCTTTCACGTATTTATTTAAAATCAAATGGTAGCTAGGGCTGCCAATGGAAAAATAAGCACTGCCAGACAGGAGTGAGAACAACTAAACAAAATAACCTATTTTGTCATAATCACCTCAGTGGTACCAATGCTTCTGTTTTAATAAACTGCAAAATCACAGTCATTGTTCTCATGAACAATGGCACAAAGCAAATGAAGTCAAGTTGGAAAGCTCATTTCCCTGGAGCTGAGCCAGAATATTTTGAAATCCAGACAAAAGTTTATTTATTAAGAAAAAGAATACACTTGAGACAAGAGATGGGAAACATTCTTAAACAATCTGTTATCTTGTTAACCCAGCCATTTAAATTTCCTTAAAGTTTAGGGTTAAAGTTGAAGTGAAGAGAAATTAACTTAGAAAATAAAACACTGTGGTCCTGGAAGTGAATCATCCATAATCTTTAAATCTATAACCAGGTTAGCCCTAAATTTCTGCTGCTCAAACTATTCCTATGCAGGTCTGTAGCTGATTCTCATGGAATTCCATCTGACATGCTGATGCTGATTCTTATAATCAGGGAATCATCCAAGAGTCTGAGATGCTCACTTCCCTACACAACAATTCCTGTCTCATCTACCTAGAGGGAAACAATCCTTCCTTGCTATTTTAGTCCCAATCGACAGCAAAAAGAAAAAAAAAAGTAAAAATATAAATTTATTACACAGAAAGAATACTGTTGATCTAGCAGACTGTCCGTTTTCTCAAAGACCTATGAGAAAAGAAAAAGAAACTGAAGGTATACTAGAAACACAAAGTATTAAACCTGAAAAGCCATGGAAAATAAGAAACCCTGACAGTTTCTGCTGGGGATGAAGGTAACTGGAGGAGTTAGACATTAAAAAATCTTCACTATCAATGACATTGGAAATTTTTATCAAAAGAGTATTTCTTCTTTTTTACAGGGAAGAGACAACCAAAAGAGCAATAGAAGTGGCTTCATGAGGACTAAGGTGAAAGTAAGGGTGATCTCTGAAGAAGAGATTAGGGGAGAAAAATGTACAAAAAGCCTGGTCTGAGCAGATTTTGTGCCAAACTGTACAGAAGAATTAAGACTGTCAAAAACTGGGCACCTGGGTGGCTCAGTCGGTTAAGAACCACATCCGGCTCCCTGCTCAGCAGGGAGCCTGCCTCTCCCTCTCCCTGGGCCCCTCCCCCCTGTGCTCTAGCACACTCAATATCTATCATATAAAATCTTTTTTTAAAAAGTCTATTAAAAACTTAATTTATGTATCACTTCTACACTGTTTCCTCAAACTATAGAGTATGTCCCTGTGTTAAATAAATGACTGTAAGAACGTGCTATACTGGAAAAGAGGACAAGAGGAAAGGGTAAGAAAACATGGTCTTCAAACCAGAAACCTGGATTCTGAGGCTTGGGCAGAAGAAAATTATGTAAAACAGGGAGATTTACATCACAAGGCCTTTGGGATCTAGAAAATAGACTACTTAAAAATATCTTTAAACTGGGTTTCACAGTTTAGAACCTATATCTAAGCATTCAGCATGCTGGTCCTGGCAGCAGGGTTGAACTTAAAAGATTCTATAACTCTAAAATTATAATCTCACCTATTTTTATTGCACTGTATACTTTAAAGCTCTTTTCAAGACACGGTCACATTTTATAATTGAGAAAAGCATCTAGAAAAGTATCTAGTTGTCTCGATCAGCATAAGTGTTGAAAAACATACTCCCATGTGTGTCCTCAGATTATGATTAAAAAAAAAAAAAACTACAGGGAAGAGAAGCAAACGGACTACTTTTGCAGCGGTATTCCTAAGAGAGCAGGAATATGTGAAAACTATTCACAGCTCATCAGCAACAGTCACTTAGCACTAGCATTAACTAGATAAATTTCCCATTATGTATCGGCTGTCCACAATTACTGCGGTGGTGCACATGATGCCACCTCTTTCTCTTCCGTCCAGTAAAAGCACAAGAGAAGGGAACTGAGTGAGAACAGCATGATTAGAGGGAAGACCTTGATTCCATTCCACTTATTTTAAAACTTGTATCACTTACAACCTCAGTATTTCAACTATTGTTAATAATTACTGTGACTCAGCTCAGCAGCGGCAGGCCCACTGTGTCACCACCCACGAGTTGAGGACAGCTGGTCTAGAGGATCTGGAGGGGCAGCAAGGCGCAGTGCAAGAGGACTATGTTGGAGCCAGAGAGCCTGGGAGGTAATCCCAGCTTTAAGTAACTGTGAGTTTGGGGAACACTTCACATAAGATGAGGAAAATAACACCTTCAAGTTATTGTGAAGACTAAAAGTAATGTTTATAAATCACCAACCACAATTCATGACTCCATAAATGTTAGCTATTTTCATAGCTTCATCATATAAAGGTGACTTCTAGACCTACTTCTGACTTAATAGTGCTAGTACTTATCTTTGAAAGTCATTTAGAGAAAGTATTAATTAAAAAATAGCTTTGCACCAGTGATGTATACAAGTTTATAAGAGAAAAATGAAAGGTATTAACTCAAAAAGTTCATGTTAATTAAAACACTTATAATATTTAATTTAGAATAAAATTAGTAAGTCACAGATTCTTGGAAAAGGTGCAGGGATGTCTGAGAAAGCAACTTATCTTCATGATGTGCTATCTCAGCAGCATATAAAATACCTCCACTTTTTTCCCTAGAATTCTCACTACTTAGCTCCTTACACTTGTTTTGTTTGAAAAGTAATGTGAAAAAGATAGTTTCATATTAAACATTTTTGGAATCTCCAGCTAAAAGGTCATTAGATGGTGCTGTTTTATTTTATTTTATTATTTTTGAGAGTAAGAGTAGGAGCAGGGGGGCAGGGGAGGGGAACAGAGGGAGAGAGACACAGAATCTTAAGCAGACTCCATGCCCAGGGCAGAGCCTGATGTGGGGCTCAATCTCACAACCTTGACATCATGACCTAAGCAGAGATCATGACTTGAACAGAAATCAAGAATCGGACACTTAATCAACTGAGCTACCCAGGAGCCCCTAGATGGTGCCATTTTAATAAGTCAAGCCTTAGGCAGAACAGAACATTATACAAGGTAAAATAACGACAAAATATGCATGGGAAAAAATATAGAGGATTAAACTTCATAGAAGCAAAGGAACTATCCTGGCTGACCAAGTCCAAAACCGATGAGGGATGCCCATGAAGAAGGAAACTATGAACATCCTAAGATACTCCTCTAAAATCACAACTGAAGCTACAAATACATTTTCTGAAACTTTATAAACACTACCCACCATTTATGTGCCATCACCTGGCATTACTTTATAAATAAATGTTATATGCTTAAAAAACAAAAACAAACAAAACCTTGCTGTTACCTGCATACTTGCTTGCATAAAGTTGATTTTTTAAAAAAGATTATTAATTTGTCATAATTTCAAGAGAGAATAGGCTAATAACAAATTATAGTAGCTCACTAGAAAGCTGATATATATGTTTTTAAAAAATTAATCATTCATCTACTCTCTTGCTTTTTCATCAATCTCAAGTTTCTCATTTTTTAAAAAACTCTAGTTTCCATTTTAGAGGTTAAAAAAACCCACACATAAATCAAATATACTGATTTTTATTGTCAGTAATAAAAGGAAAAGTTATATTTTTGTCCATGTCAAATTACCTCATTCATTTACTCAAACAACCTATTTGAGTCACTATTTTTGGTCACTGTACATACAATAATAAACAAGACAGACAAAGGTCTGGCCCTCTAGGAGCCAATAATCTAACAGGGAAGACTGACATGTAAAAGTAAACAAATGCATTTATATAGTATATTGTCAGGTGTCATTAAGTGCTATTAAGGAAAATAAAGTAGGGTTACTGGCAAGAATGGGGCAGGCAGGGAGAGGAAGAACACTATTTTATATAGATGGTCTGGGAAGGCCAATCTTGCAAAGCTGTGGGGCTGCACTATCCAAGAGGACAGCCACTACTCACATGTGGCTATTAAACACTACAAACATGGCTAGTCCAAATTGAGATGTGAGGTAAGTGTAAAATACACACTGGATTTTGAAGATTTAGTAAGAAAAAAAGAATGTTAAATATCTCATTAATAATTTTCATGTTGAGATTATAATATCCTAGATACATAAATAAAATACATCATTAAAATTAATATCGCCTATTTCTTTTTACCTTTTTGAATGTGGCTAATAGAAAATTTAAAACTACGTATGTGTCTCATATTATATTTATAATGCACAATGCTGGTCTAGAAAGAGGATTCCAGGGAAAGAAGAGAAGATGAACAAGCCACGAGACGAGAAACAGCTGTTTTTAAGGACCTTCAAGAAAATCAACATAGCAGGAAAGAGTGATCCAATCAGAAAAGGTTGGAAAAGTAGGCAAAGGCCAGATCATGAAGAGCTTTGCAAACCAGGGGGCTATAAACTAAATAAGTGTCCCTCCCAAAATTCATATGTCAAAATTTAATCTCCAATATGATGGTATTTGGAGGTGGGGCCCTTGGGAAGTGGTTAGGTCATGAGGGTAGAGCCCTCATGAATGGGATTCATGCCCTTATAAAAGAGATCCCAGAGAGCTCCCTTACCCCTTCCACATAAGAGGGCCATCTATGAACCAGGAAGAGGGCCCTCCCTAGTCATGGGATCTGCTAGCACCTTGAACTTGACTCCCAGCCTCCAGAATTGTAAGAAATAAATTTGTTATTTATAAGCTACCCCCAGTCTATGGTATTCTAGTATAACAGCCTGAACAAACTAAGATACAGGGTAAACAGTTTAAGAATCTTACTCCAAATACAAAGGAAGCTATTGAAGAATTTTACATGGAAAAAATTATTCTAAGATCCCATTGCCTATTCCATTTGTGGATAGTTGGCAGTATCATTCATACTGCTAGTATAGACTTCAAGAGATTATCTAATACAGTGATTTCAAACAGGGGTCCCTGGCTCCCTAAGGGCAATGTAGATAATAATTGAGAGTCCATGAATTGATATTAATATTTCAAAAAGCTTATTAAAAACTGTACTTTTCCTGTAAAGGGAACTTCAAAGACTAATTGATTTTTTTTCCTTTCCTTGTGGCTGAAATTATAATTACTCAATTGGTCCTCATGTGGCATATGTGATATATATCAGTCCTTGTACTCTATGTCATTTAGGTTTTTTTTTTTTTTTTTTTTTTTTTAAACAGATACACTTAGTTTTTTCACTCAAAAACAAGTTCAGGCTCATGGAAGAGAGGAGTGGTATGTTCAGAAATCAGTCATTTCACTGAATCCCTTCAAAATAGATGAAAACACTGAGCCCACAGATGTCCTAAGACACAGGCCAGGATTGGACTCCTGGCTTCTGACTGTGCATCCAGCTCTAATTATGGTTTCACAAGCATTCATACATTCCTTTTAAAAATTATAAACTTATCTAAGGACGAATAACAATTTATGCTAAAAAAAGATAGATGATAAAACCCAGTAAAAAGAGCAAAGAGATTTTTATTTTTTTTAAGATTTTATTTTTTATTTATTCGACAGAGATAGAGACAGCCAGAGAGAGAGGGAACACAAGCAGGGGGAGTGGGAGAGGAAGAAGCAGGCTCATAGCGGAGAGGCCTGATGTGGGGCTTGATCCCATAATGCCGGGATCACGCCCTGAGCCGAAGGCAGACGCTTAACCACTGTGCCACCCAGGTGCCCCGCAAAGAGATTTTTAAAAAGATGATTTATTTATGTAGTAAATGCCTTATATTTATATGGTAAAATCTTATCTTTACATAAATTCATTAATAAAAACAAAAGTAACATCATATATACACTCTTCTAACTTTTTGATCAATGAATAAAGGAATTCATTCATGCAAGAGACATTATCAGTGCTGACCATAAAAAGAGACAATGTAGGTCAGGTCGTAATGTCATAAAGACCAGTAGTCTCCTTCTTAATATCTTTCCTATAAGAAGTTAAAAGATAATCCCATTTGATTATAAGGTTATCCATGTGGTCCCTACACCAGCAGATTTTACAATCTGTACGATATAGCACATGTTACTAAGGAGGTGGCAAACGTAGTGGTTATGGACATGAATGAATCACATTGCCAGACAAGACTTTTCAATCCAGGGCTCAGGCTTCTGTTCCATTTGCTAATACAGGACACACCAGCACAGAGAGCTCAGAATATGAGAAGACGACACTTATGTCCATCCCTCCTCCCATATAATCACTTACTGTATGAACCTGGGTGAAGTACTTAAACTCCCTAGTCTCCATTTCCTTACCTGCCAAACAGAGAAGATGATGCCACCTCCTAAGGTGGTCGTCAGGATTAAGTGAAGCAATAACTGTGAAGATCTACCACAGTGCTTGCCACATGGAAAGCAGTGGATAAATATTAAGTTATTATTGGTATTTCATTGTAGATTCTTACAGAATGGTGACTGTCACCTATATACCCTACAACCTGGCACACTCTAAACAATAAACATTGAACAATTACTCCAAAGTGTACTGGCTAGTTATGGCTTTCCTAAAAACAAAATTTAGGTTGTTATCTATCAGAAATGTTAAGGGTTTGGATATAATAGCACTTGTTTCCTAAAGTATCTTATGTAGGAAAACTGTCTCTACCCTACGATGAATTTCAGAAGAGGAAAATGTTTTCTTCTCTATGAAGCCTCATGAAAATTTTGACTAATAATGCACTGTATTCTAGACATTTTTATTACTCCAACTGTATCTGTGACCAGCAGAATTAGTACAAGCAAAAGGATGTACTCAGGAATTTCAGAACAGTCTGTCTTAACACCTCAGCAGATGTTACTTGTACTCCTCCAGCCTCTTTTGTCTCTCCCCACCCCCCTTTTCTTTCCCTTTCTCTTACTATTTTCTTCTTCTCCAAAGACACATCCTTCTCTCGTCCGCTTTCCCTTCCCGTCTCATCATCTCATATTCTGAGCTCCCTATGCTGGTATATCCTGCATTAACCAATGGGACAGAAGCTTGAGTCCTGGGGTCATTAACTCAGAGTTTAACTGCACTCACTACACCGATTTCACTATAGAGAGTTTTATTCCCAGTGGATTTTTACAATCAAGTTAGCACTGTACCATAGTAACTAGACCTTGAATCTTTGGCCTCATTACAATGGAGGCTGATCCTTGTATTTCTCCTTCCCCAGCCTCCCAGTTACCAGGACAAACCTTTAAACTCCCAAACATAATCCATCGTGGGCCAAGGACCGTGTGGAATGTATAAAAGGAAACCTCCCTGAACTGGAGGCCAAAGGCCAGAAGGGGGCGCTCTCATATCCCATCACACTTCATTTGCAGAACCAACAGAAAGACACCTTGAAAATCCAAACTACCACCTCAGCAGGAGGAAGAAAGGTTTTCTCCTTGCCTGGCAACAGCCCAGCCAATAAGAGACTGTCACAACTCAGTGACACTGAAAAGCTACTACATTTTGAACTCCCAGTTTACCCCAATGGACTTTTTGTTTATAAGAGCCCCTCCTGACTCCTCTTTCCTCTATAAAAGAGGGGTACTCTACTTTCTTCTCCAGACTTGCCTACGGTTTTCCTGTAGCTTGCATGTCCTGAATCACAATTCTCTGCTATTCTTGAATAAAAACACACTTTTCCTGGTAAAATAACTTGGCAGTTTTATTTTTAAGAGTAACAGTGACAAGATAACTAACAACCAAGATACTACCAATGGTGGTCAGCTCAGGGCAGCTCTAACCCCTGAAGCTGTACAACAAGGCAGTTTTTAAAAGGCATATTTTAACAGTCTTAACTGTGACATGCAGTCTGGAATAAAGACAAGCCTGAAATGCTTGCTAAACTCAAGTCAAGCTCATCTCTTCTCTAAGCTTAAATAAAATAACTATGGAGCATAGTGTACTGGAACAGCTAGGCTCTAGTCTGATGTCTGCTGCTAGTCAAATGTGTTCTCTCAGAGGGTCCTTAATCTTTCAGCCTTGGCTTCTTCGCTGTAAATAATGTCTAAGGTCCCTTTCAGAACTATCGTGGCATGACACTCTCGGTATCAACCAAACTGTGTACAGCTGACCTTTGAACAACACAGGTTTTGAACTATGCAGGTCCACTTACATGCAGTGTTTAAAAACTAAGTACAGTACAGTACTGTAAATGTATTTTCTCTTCCTTGTAATTTTCTTAATAACATTTTCTTTTCGGGGTGCCTGTGTGGCTCAGTCGGTTAAGCCTTTGACTCTTCATTTCCGTTCAGGTCATGATTCACAGTGGTGAGATCGTCAGGCTCCCTGCTCTGTGCGGAGTCGGCTTGAGATGCTCTCCTCTGCCCCACACGCACATGCGAACGTGCGTGCACATGCATTCTCTCTCTAAAATAAATAAATAAATCTTTAAAAAAATTTTCTTTTCTTGGGCGCCTGGGTGGCTCAGTTGGTTAAGTGTCAGACTCTTCGTTTTGGCTCAGGTTAAGCGTCAGACTCTTCATTTTCACTCAGGTCATGATCTGAGGGTCCTGAGATCGAGCCCCATGTCAGCCTCCCTGCTTAGCAGGGAGTCTGCTTGTCTCCTTTCTGCCCTTCCCCTCCACTTGGCTGTGTTCTCACTAATAAATAAATCTTCAAAAAAAGTTTCTTTTCTTTAGCTTATTTTAAGAATACAGAATATATGTAATATACATTATGTGTATTATCTGACTATTTATGTTATCGGTAAGGCTTCCAGTCAACAGTAGGCTATTAGTAGCTAAGTTTTGGGTGAGTCAAAAGTTATATGCAGATTTTCAACTGTATTGGAGGGGATCAGCGCTCCTAACCCCCACCTTTGTTCAAAGGTTAACTATATTTGAATTTAGATCATGGTCTTCACTGCCTCAAAGCTCTTCTGGAAACCACACCCAAGAAAACCAAAGCTAAAAATAAATAGAGGCACCAAGGAAGAGATTTGAACAAGGGCCTATGGCAGGGATTGCACCCATCATACTTCAGTACTCCTCAGCAGAACTAAATCCAAACTACCATTGGAACCCTTTAAGAATATTCTGGCCACCACAAATTCGTGGACTCATAGGTAAACTTTATACTCATTCATCTATTAAACACTACGTATAAGGTACTATGCAAGAGAGAGGCAAAGACCATAAGCCCCCTCTTGGGGGCTTGCATATTTACCTTACTTAAATAAAGGTCCTTCATTTCTCTATTGCCTGAGACATTTGCTGCTGTAAATCAAGCCATATAAATTCCTACAGCTAGGTCTTAGAGGAAATGAGAGGCATAAAAGAAAATTTCAAAATGTCGTCTGCCTTTCTATTCTACATGTCAACTAATTCCAACATCTTTTATTTATACCTTTCTTCTTTATGCAATAATCAATTTGAAACATGTATTTAACATTTAAATAAAATGTAAATATTTCTACTTTAATATCTAAAAAGGGACATATTTGTTTACGGATAAAGTGCATTTTAAAAATATACAGTGAATAGGAGAAGCACAACATCTAAGATGAACTAAAGAAAGGACAATAGGAAATACCAGTATATCAGGGTGTATGTATGTGTGTGTGTGTGTGTGTATATGTATACACACACACACATATACATGAAATATATATATACCAAAGAAGTCTTTTCCACTGTTGGTAAAGCTAGGCTTCACTAGGAGGAGTGTCTAAAAAACAATCTACAGCCCTGATAACTTTATCATAAGGTTTTAGTCTATTTAACTGTTACTTCATCATATGGCTTATATCCTTGATTTTATTTCAATACCCCACCACCTGCAGAGTGTGAATTCTAGGAACATGCATACGTTAAGAAAAAAATCTATAAAGCAATAAGTAGAATTTATATTTAACAGAAGTCAACTTAGACCTTTTACAGGCAGGGTGACAACTTGCTAAGAAACAGTGTGATAAAAATAGATCGGTTCCATAAAAGTAAAATAGAAACTTAACTATATTTAACTTTGAAATTAATGCAGCAAAACAGAAACAACCTCCTGACTAATTTGCCTAACTCACTGGCCTTGTTTCCTCCTCCCCAAATGAAGCTCTGTGGAAACAGTCAAGAAGATGGTTAGTTGGGAACATGATGCTACATTCTCTTGTTTTCCTTTCATCTTACTGGCCATACTTCCTAATCTCTTCAGCTGTTTCCTCTTCATCCTCCTCACCTCTGACTGCTGGAGTGCCTCTAGGATTCAACCCTTCAGCCTCTTCTCGTTTCTATCTATACTCACTCCCGGGTAATGTCATCCAATTTCATGGCTTTCAATTTATGTCTATATAAAAATTTTGATGCCTGAGAGATGCCTTGCCTACTCGACATCTCCATTTGAATATCTAATGGATATCTCAAACTTAACATGCCCAAAACTGAACTAATCTTTTCCCACCTGCTTCTCTATCAGTCTTCCTATTTCAGTAAATAGAGGTGTTTATAATTGTCTAGGACAAAAACCTTAGGAGCGATCTTTGATCACTTTCTCTGAATATGAACATCATATCCAATTCATCAGCAAGTCCTGCTGGCTCTACCTCCAAAATAATCCAGCTTTGTACCACTTCACTGCTACTGCCTCGGTCTAAGCCACCAACACTTCCCACCTCACATACCAAAAAAGAGTTTCCTAGCTGGTCTGCTTCTAACCTTGCCCCTAACATTGTCTAACCAACAAGGCAGCCCAGCAATTCTTTTAGAGAGTACATCAAGTCTCATCATTGCATTGCTCAAAAAACTTCCCAGTAGCTTCCCATCTCAGAGTAAAAGCTCACCAATTGTCCATTAGGCCCTACACAATCTCCCCTTCCCTTTCTCTGTGATTGTATCTACTATCTTCCTCCTCCCTCAACTCCAACTACCTTGGCCTCCTTACTGTCACCTGCACAAATTGGGCACTCTCCCACCTCATCCCTGCATGTACTGTGTCCTCTGCCTGCAGCGCTGTTCCCCAAGACAATCCACATGGCTTGCTTCCTCATCTCTCTCAAGGCTCTATTCTAAGGTCACCTTTTCTGTGAGGCCTTCCGTAGCCATCTCATTTAAAATCCGCAATCCTACCATCCCACCATTTAGCTGGCACTACCCTAGTCTCACTTCCCTGCTTTACTTTCCCTCGTAGCACTTACTGTCATCTAGCAAACCATATATTTCATCATTTGTTTACACTAAAATATAATAAGCACTATGATCGCAGGGATTTTTGACTGCTTTGTTCACAGCTGTCCCCGGTGCCCGGAACACAAGCTACACCTTAAGGCTTTCAAAACTATTAGTTGAATGAATCACTGATACTGAAATACCATCGGACAAAAGTATTACTTCGAAACACCAAATATTATGAGCAGAAATCTCAAGCATCCACACTCATGCATAGTCTTCCAAAAAGGAGAAGCCAGTTAGTGTCTAAAAAATGAAATAGAAATTAATTTTTTACCGCTTAATTTTGTTAAAGCCATCTGCACTGTGCCTGAAGAGTCCCAGGCCGCACCTACAGGTGTTTTAGCTTTACGAGGCATATAAACTTGAGATAGAAAAGAAAAAAATAAGGCGTTTTCATCAGTCACTACTGACAAAAGGCCTCCAAGTGACCCATTACTACAAATGATTAGGATGTTTAGGGGAGAAAGGACTCTAGAAAAATAAAATAATCCCTTCAATCCCCAAAGAGGAATCTCTCCAAATCTCTCTGCAGACATGTTTTCTGACTTCATATCCCTTAACAAAGCCATTCTTAATACGTACATAAAATCTTAATTGAAGAAAGAACATGATTATATAACTACACATACAGAAGAACCTGGTACTCATCCATTTTTTCCAAAAATCTTTAACTAAAACTAAATTTACAGTTTTTGTTGAAAACGTTTTGCTGTGAGCCTGGCTTAAAAAGATACTTGCTTAGCTAAGACACGGGCTGATCAGTACTCTTACAGCTGAACACATTTGTTTACTACTGTTTATTATTTAATACAGCTTTCCCAGTCCCCTCTATTACTCCCCAAAAAAGTAAAAGAGGAAACAAAAATACACATTGGTTCAAGCAATAAGGCATGCTATGTCCAAAGCAAGCTGTTCTGGAAAGCTATGACCTAAGTGTTTAACACTGACACAGATAAAGTTCAGGCGATAGATGTCACTTGTCTCACCCATTAACAACAACAACAAAAAAATGAAGATTCAGATCCCAAGAAGGCAAGCAGAAAGAAAGAGGCGTGAAAAATGAAATCGGTCGTTTCTCCCGGGCTCCTCCCGGCACTGCGCACTCATTACCTGCCCTCCCCCCCCCCGCCCATCATCCTTTAACGGCCCCTTTTCCCAGCATCGGTTCCCAGCTCAGCCCTGCACTGCGCCATCAAATGGGTAAAGAGGAGGGACCGGTGCTCCTCCAGGAAAAGCCAGGCAGTAACACACGGTGCACCCAAGTGAGGGGAGAATGTCCAACTACTAAACTCAGAAACAGTGTGGGCAGTGTCAACAAAGCGTCGTGCCGAGTCCCAAGCGATCAAAGGTCCTCCCCAGCTCCCGTGACACTGCCAAATAGACAGGATTCCAAAAGGTGACTTGACCGTCATCGCCGAACGCGAAGCGGGAAGCGGCGCAGACCGAGAACAGTCAAGGATGAAGTCCAACCAGCCTCCCGCCTGCACTCCCCTGCAGGCCGTCACCGCCTCGGTGGGCGCGACCCCCGCAGCCCAGCGGTCTCTGTCGCCGCCTCCCCCGAGGGGGCCTGAGCGCCGAGTCACGTGCCAGGGCTGAAACTTCGCAGTCGGGCGGAGAGGGTGGGGGGTGGGATGGATGCACCGGATCGCGGCAAGGCCGGGGAGTTAGCGCGCCCGGTGACTCACCGGCCGCCTCCGCGTGCAGCTGCGGGCGAGGGGGCCAGCGTGCTGGGTGGGGGCCGTGCCCTCGAGGCCGCCCCCGCCCCCGTTATTAATAACCCGCGCCTGGGAGGCACAAGCCTGAGGCGGGCGCCCTCAGCGGCGCGACGCCCGCGGGCTCAGCAGCGCACCCTGCACGCGGAATAAATAACAATGTCATTAAATCGCCGCCCGGGCGCCGGTCCGGATGGAGAGCGGGCGCCACCGGGAGCCGACTTTGTCTAGAACCCGCCTCCCGCGCGTCCCCGCAGCGTCCCTCACGTCCCTGAGGGGACCCTCGCGCCGCCGTAGCCCGGCCTTACCCGCCAGCTCGTCGGGCTCCAGCCCGCTGTCTGCGTCGATCCCGCACAGCACGAAGTAGTGCGCGAAGCGGCAGGCGGCCGGGGAGGAGCCCGAGCCCGGGCCGGGCGCCGCGCCGCTCCCGCTCATCCCGGCCGCGCTGCTCCTGCCGCCGCCGCCTCTCGGGAAGGCTCGCCGCTCCGGCTGCGGTCTCCGCGCGCCTGTCCTAGGTCGACACCGGCGCGCCCATGGCCGCGCAGCTGCCGCTCGTCACCGCAGCCTCGCTCCTCGCTCGGCGCCGGAGAAGCGACCGCGAGCTCGCGCCCAGTCGGTCCCGATCTTGGTCCCGGGTGGGGGAGGGGCGCGCAGGGGGAGTGTCGGCGTGAGAGGCTCGCGCCGCCGCAGCTGCGCTCGCTAGCTGGAAGCCGCGGCGTCTGGCGCCCGCCGGTCAGCTGAGCTGCGCTCGGGCTGTGGGAGCGCTGGGAGGGCGGGGGCGCCGAGGACCGGCGCGTGGGGTGGGAGGGGGCGGAGAGGAGGGCGCGCTCGCGAGGGGCGGGAGCGCGCTCTCCGGTGGTGTGCGCGCGGGCGCGCACCGCGGGCTCCGAGGGAGCGCCTGGCGCGGGCAGGATTCGTGCCCGCTAGCCGGGGCCGCGGCGAAGGGGGCGGCCGCACAGACGCCTGCATGGCCTCCGCCAGCCAACTACAGGGTTAGCCGCAGCGCAGGATCCTGTCTTTCAAAGGAGATGCTACCTATCGTAATTAAAAAATAAAAAAATAAAAAAAAATGCAGCTTTGGGGAAGGTTAACAACCAGTCGGAGATCATTTCCCACAACGGCCTGGACCATCAACGTCTTTTAAACTGTGACATGTGGAAATGCCTGTCTCGTTTTGAGATCTTAGTCCTTGAATCTTTCCCTCAGCCCTCACCCCATCTACAAGCCATCCTTACTCAGTGAATTCGTGACAACTCAATATCCACAAAGCGTTGGGACTTCTATAAGGACAATTGCTTATCCCTCTTCTGTAATTTATCCTGACATTTTCCACGTCAGTGTAAAGTAGCCAAGGCTCTCCAGTTAGTTCCCCAGCTCTGTACTCAGCTGATATTATCAGCTCTCCCTGCAGGTATAATTGGAGGCTGATAAGGCAACAGAAATTAGACCCTGAACTCTGCTCCTCAAAAGGAGCTTTCTTACCCCGCTCTTCCCTCTGAGATTCCATTCTACAGAAGGAGTTCACCAACCAGGTTTTATTCCTTTGAAAGGTGAAAAAACGAATCGATCCATTTCCACATTGTCTTTCTTTCCACACCACTCCCTACTTTTCTGTAAGGATTTCGGTATTGGGGGGAGGGAGGGCAACACGCACACCACTGGTAGGCATCACGCATAGCACTGGTAGGCACGCAAACCTTCCAAGCAGGTGCACGGAGAGATAGAACAATTATTTGACTGAATAATCTTCCTGGAGGATACCTATACGTGCGTACTATCATTTACTGTAGCTTCTATCCTCACTTTCTTTCTTTCTTCAATTTTGAAATGTGAGAAGAATCAAGGAATCAGGGTGAACAACGGTGTGGGTAATTGACCTTTTGCTCTTATTGCACCCTGCCCTCTTTCTTCCAAGCACTCGTAATGACTTTTTCTGTTTGTCTTAGCTGGATTGTAAGCTCCACAGAGCAGAAGTCGTGCTCTGTGTTTCATCATATTTCTAGTATCTAGCAGAACCCTGGTCCCACTGAGCCCTTCAATTTATTTTTATTGAATGAATGAAAGAAAGGTTATCTAGGTAGTAAAAGGTTGTTGATGCTACTAGGAAATATACAAACTTTAATATCTGTAACATTTGGGAACATATGCTAACTTGGTGTTATAGAATTATTGCTTTTCCTCCTATAGAGAGTACTGAAATACATAAAACAATTTCACTAATAAGGAGAAGAGGGAGTGACCAGGATGTGTATGTGTTTCTCCTAACTACTTTTGGTGATTGCTTCTTAAAGAATGTTTGTTAGATTCTAGACTAATCAAACAAAGCACAATAGAAAATGAATTTACCATCTGCACTAACTGTGAGACATGTCATTTTTTGTTCACTTGAAAAGCAACTGATTTATGAGTTTGTAAGCCCTGCATTAATGTTATTAAGATGAAAAAATTGAAAGAAACCCAAACAGAATGCATTCAATTATGAGATATAAATCTCATCAAAATAGAGAAAATCTCCAAAATCTTTCCTAAAGTTCCCAAGAGAATAGTCACACATTATAAAATTAAACTTTAATTTGAGAATACCTGGGTACATTCCTAATTATCACTTCAGAATGATACCATATAGGTATATTCTGTATTAAATTGCAATGAAATAAAAGGACAATCAAGAATTAACTATATCATTGCATACATGTTTTCCTCCACAATAATGACACAGAAATAATTTAGCTAAGCACACAAAAAGACTTGAAATAAATTGTCCAAAATATTTAAATTTTGTTGAGGAGGAGAGAGATCATATGCCTCTTCCCATGCTAAGACAACACTTGTCAATACCATTCTTCCCCTCCAATAGGCAATCAACACATACACCAAATCAAGACAGAAGGAATTGCTAAAGTAACTTCAGAGCCCCAGACATTCATTGGACAACGCTTTACTAACAGAATCACTATATGCCACCAGGTTAGCAGTGCTCAGTCGAGGACTCACTCTTCAACTACCCATAGACAGCAGACCCTAGCTCAGCTACTCCAAGCATAAATCATGCCGTTCATTTAGGATTTACCAGAGTCCTTCAGAGGTAGCAAATCGTTCCTCAGATACTTAGAGCATTGCCTTCCATTCTGCTGTTGTTCCTTGTATATTTGCTGCCTGAATTGAGAACCTGCAGCGGAGTCACTAATCCCAACTTTAACCTCTAAGTAGCACAAAACATGCCAAATAATCACAATTCCAACAAAAGGAAATCCTGAGTAACATTTTCTTCTGCCAGGGTTTTAGTTTTCTGGGAAAATCTTATCACAACAAAAGTTTATTTGGAAAATTGATCATCATATTCTCTCATCATAGTTTCAGAAAAAGGGTTAGTTTATGCCAGTTAAAGTCTGCTAGCAAAATAGCTGACTCACAGTTTTGCCTAAACTTGTTTCTACCTTTTACAATGAATCCAATATTACTAAGACTCTCCTTTATGTAAGTTATTGTGCTAATGCTTTGAGAATATGAAATTTAAAAAGACGTGGCCCCTCCTCTTCAGGAGTTTATAGCCTAGTAGAAAGAAAAATATTTTTCAAAGATAATTAAAAGATCAAAAAGAGATAATAAGAAGTAAATTCTGGTATATTCCACATGACAAGTTCAAAAAGCAATACAGGATTTAGTGAGCAGAGATGTCAAATCTTTTTAAGGAATTCGGTAAGATATTATGAAAGTGATAACTTTTGAGATGGGCCTTACAAGAGCAGTAGGATTTCATGAGTTAAAGACGGCAAGGGAGACATTCCAGGCACAGAAGAAATGACTGGGGTAAAAAGTGTGTAGAGGGAGAAAAAAAAGTGTCTAGACGACAGCAGTTCAGTTGGAGCCAGAGCATAAAGAGTCTTGAACGCCAGGCAAGGAGGGTTGACTCACTGTTTTATACTCTTTTCTCACCTGAGGGATTTGATACCTGAGTGCTAGCTTTGAGTGAGTTTGACACTAAATATTTGAGATTGGCTAACCCAGTCTTCTCCTTTTACAAATAAAAATATCGAAGTTTCACAGAATTTTGGTGATTTACCCAAACACGCATTGCTACTGGCAGGACCAGGAGCAAAGTTTAAAAGACCGCTTTGTAGGGTCTTAATGGCCTTCTCATTTCTAATATCTATAAGTCTATTAAATCTCTTTATCTGAGTTGACTAATCTTTCTCCTGTACGCTGCTTACTTCTTTTTAGTGATCCACTTTGGAATTTGATTATTATTTCTTCATTTTATAATGAAAATTGTTCAAATATAAAGACTAGAATAATGAACCACTATATACCCATCACTTGGTTTTAATATTAACATTGTGCCATTTTTGTTTCGCCTATTTGTTTTTTTACCGAAGTATTTGAAACTAAGTGAGGCATAATATTTGTTGACATTTTGATTGTCTGTTTATCTGAAGTCTCACATGAATGTCTCCTTACTTTCTCAATGAAATCCCCAGATCTTCTTTTCTCCCTTTACCTCACATAAAATGTCCAACATTAGTTCCTATTCATCATCTAGTCCTATTCTCATACTCTTTTTTTCCCAATAATACTATCATAGATTCGACTCTTTTCTCAGGACTGCCTCCTTCTTCTGAGAACCCCTTTCCTTCATTCTATCCAAATTGTTCTCTCAGGAGCTACAATGATATGATACAACTTTACACACCGATTTCTTCCTCCTCTCTATACAGCTTGTGGCCCAAGCTGAGCCAATGAGCCCTTTTGCATTGGTCTTGGACTTAGGACCCAGAGAATTGAGATGGTCTCTCTGCAGGTAGCCAACGTGGTAAGCTGAAAAGCTCAGGAGGTATCAATAGTCAGCTTCTATTATACATAGAAAGATAGTGAGAGGGAAGAATGAGGCTAACAGAACAGAGAAGACAAACAGAGCAGGCATCCTGTACTGTGATCATGAATTTAACTTTTTTGCCTAAGCCAATTTAAATTGGAATTCTGGCACTTGCAGCCAAAAGAGCATATATGTGAGTGTGATTTGAGGGGTTATCAATAGGAAGAATCAGGCAAAACCTTCAGACTACCCCCAGCTAAAAGGTATAAAGACCACTCTAAACATTCACCCCACCCAAATTCAAAAGCCTTAAAGAGAAGCTGTAATTCTGTAGTATGTTTTCAAGGTCTCTCTATGAATATAAGTACATAAACCTATAAAAACTAATGGTGCCTTATCTGTCTACTTATTGAAACAATAGCAAGCCTAAATTAAAAATACTATAAAGTTATTTTTTTTTCTCTTTTTTGGTAGATTGTATTTCATGACCAAAAATCTCCATATTACAATGTTTGCAGTGCATTTACCTGACAAAGGACATTTATTCAGAATGTTTAAAGAACTCTAACAACTCAAAAGTAAGACAATTCTTTCAGGTGGCAAAATATTTGAACAAACATTTCACAACAAAAAATAAGCAAATGACCCATAAGCGCAGGAAAAAAGGCCCAACGTCATTATTTCAACATGTAGAGATGAAAAGGATGACTAAATTACATCAGGGATGACAAAACCACAAAAAGACACCACTTCATATGCACTAGAATGGCTAAAATTTAAAAGACCGACAATACCAAGTGTTGGAAAAGATGTAGGTATTGCTAGTGGGAGTGCAAAATGCTGCCTTGTGGTAGCTTCTTATCAAGTTAAACAAACACTTAGCATATGTAAAGGAAAAATCCATTCCTGTGGACTGCCCAAGAGAAATGGAAACATATGATCACAAGGTTTGTTCTTACAAATGTTCATAGCAGCTTTACTCATACTAGTCCTAAACTAGAAAAAAACCTATGCTAACTATCCATTTATTGTCTCTCAGGTTTGAACCATCCTTTTTCAGCCTGCTTCGTGATATTTGAGCAGGAACCTGTAAGCATTTATCCTCCTCCAGCTGGCACAATGTTACCCTTTGTTACGTTGAGGGCCCGGGAGAGACTCTACAAGTCAGCAGGAAGGCACTTACCTTCTGGGTTCTGGTTCTTTTTCTGTATTTTTATTCAAAACAGGTGCTAACACTTGGTAGCACTCACCTCTGAGACACCTCACTGACTAGTTCTAGCCACAATCTCAAGTCCTCTTCTTCCCACTCTCAGACTGCTATTACAGACCAGCTCCTGGCCACCCACACCATCTCGTAACTGCAGCCAGTGTAGGGGCAGCTCCAGCCCATGTCCTTTGGCAAGTTTCTTCACAACTGACCAGCGGGCTGTGCATTCCTATGATGGCCACACTCTTTTCAAAGAGGTCAGAATCAAGGGTGCCTTGGTGGCTCAGTTGGTTAAGCGTCTGCCTCCCGCTCAGGTCATGATCCCAAGGTCCTGGGATTGAGTCCCACATTGGGCTCCATACTCAGTGGGGAGCCTGCTTCTCCCTCTGCTGCCTCCCCTGCTTGTGCTCGTGCACTCTCTCTCTCTGACAAATAAATAAATAAATACAATCTTAAAAGAAAAAAGTTCAGAATCAAAGCCTTGTGGGGGGCAGGGCATCCTTTTCTAACTCCTTGGTTCCTCCTGAGTCTGCTCCTCTTCACCCTGCTTACTACTTCTAGTTCCCCTTGAACCCCCTCCCCTGTAAGTCATTAACTACCTTTTATTAGTTAACAGTTATTTTAAATTCTCCTGTTTTAAATGACTGATTTCTGTATTTTGACAGAGGTGCAATCTAGGAGGCCACTGATGGCTAAGTAGATTGTTCTACTCATACCATGAGCTACTGCTCATTAGTAAAGAGGAATGAACTACCATCCATGCAACCAGGTGATGACTGTCGGAAATATGCTCAACAGAAGGCGCCCCATCCAGGACAGTCCACAGCGTATTAGTGCATTTATATCAAATTCTAAAATGGCAGAAAGCAGATCAATGGCAGCCTGGGACCAGGGGTTGGGTGGGATAGGTAACTGACGACAAAAAAGCACAAGGGAAGTTTCTGTAGTATGGAAAAAATCTTGTATCTTGATTATGGTGGTCATTTCGCAGATATCTGAATTTGTCAAGACCCATTGAATTGTCCTCTCAAAATGGGTGCGTTTTAATATATATAAATTATGCTTCAATAAAATCTATTTAAAAAGAATAAAAAGCCAAAAGATGTATAGTGATTTTTAATTGCATTCTATATTTCAAAACTTTACAGTTCCAAAATTCCAATCATTTTAGTTGATTGACAAGAACTGATTTACATTCTTACCAAAGTCTTGTTCTAGTTTCATTTTCAGCTGGCCTTTTTTGAGGTGGTTAGGTCTGCTGGTGAAAGGGACAGCCTCCAGAGGCACACTGCCGGTGTTCAGATCTCACGTCTTCCTTCCTTACCTCTGTGACAAGTTGCTTAAGGTTACTAAGCTTTAATTTCCATATTTGTACAATAGGGATCAAAATAGGGTTGTTTGAAAGTTCAAAGGAGATAATATGTATAGAGTGCTTAGCCTAGTGCCTGGTACACAGAAAGCATGGAAAACATGGAAGGTATTGTTTCTATGCCAGGCATTGAACTAAGTATTTCAACATACGATATCTCATTATTTGACTGTTAACAGAAGTTACAGCATCAGAAAACCAGTGGTTGGATATTATTGTAAATGTTTGAAATTCTTTTTCTTTTTCTTTTTTTTTTAAGAGGGGAAGGGGATGGAGAGAGAGAGAGAGGCAGAGGGAGAATCTTAAGCAGGCTCCACACCCTCAGCATGGAACCCGACACAGGGCTCCATGTCACAACCCTGAGATCATGACCTGAGCCGAAATCAAGAGTCAGACACTTAACTGACTAAACTACCCAGGCGCCCATAAATATTTGAAATTCTTTTTTTTTTTTTAAAGATTTTATTTATTTATTTGACAGAGATAGAGACAGCCAGTGAGAGAGGGAACACAAGCAGGGGGAGTGGGAGAGGAAGAAGCAGGCTCATAGCAGAGGAGCCTGATGTGGGGCTCGAACCCAGAACGCTGGGATCACGCCCTGAGCCGAAGGCAGACGCTTAACCGCTGTGCCACCCAGGCGCCCCAATATTTGAAATTCTTAATGAAAATTCTAAGAGGTCTAGTGCTTCTTAGGTAGCACCCCAGAATATAGCAGGACATGACCAATTACAATCATACGCAGGCAATGGGGACATCAGACTCTAGCCCTGGCCCCACTCAATGATGTATGATAAACAATGGAGGGCCATGGTGTTGGGTGGACACTGAGTCTGTGCTCAGATAACAGCAGAAGTGGAGTTTGGCCATCACTCTTGTCATCCAAGGTGGGCCACATCTATAGATGGTGTCTAGACAATAAACAAAAGGGGTCATAAGATTTAGTTGTTGAAAAAAGGGCCAGAGGGGAGGTTCCAATGCAGGTAGCATTCAGCAGTCTGGGCAAGCAGTGAGCCTCAGGAAGTCACACAGGCTTACAGTCTCTGCAGCTGGACTAAGAAGTGAAGAGTGTATATGGGTTGGATTGTGTCTTCTCAAAAGATATGTCTTCTTCCTGATCCCTGTTACTTGTGAATGTAACCTTATTTGAAGATAGGGTCATTGTTGATATAATTAAGTTAAAGATCTCAAGGTGAGGGCCTCTGGATTTAGGGTAGGCCCTAAATCTAATTCTGATGTCCTTATAAGAGAAAGGCAGATTTGAGATACAGACACATAGAAGGGAAGGCCATGTGAAGACAGAGGCAGAGATTGGAGCTATGTTGCCGCGAGCCAAGGAATGCCGAGATTTGCCTGGAGACCCCTGAAGCTAGGAGACAGCCACAGAATGGATTCTCCCTCACAACCTCCCGAAGGAACCAACAGTGCCTGTACTTTAATTTTGACCTTCTGGCCTCCAGAATGGAGGACATCTATTTCTGTTCTTTTAGGCCCCCAAGTTTGTGGTGATTTGTTGCAGCAGCCTCAGGAAACTAACACAGAGGGGAACTGGCAAAGGCCCAGTCTGAGAAAGGAATCAGGGGCCTAGCTTACTAAAGTTGGACGCAAGATACATTGGACTGGGGGCTCATCAAGGGATAGTGACTTTGCATATAAGATCGGAGCCTAGTTCCAACAACATAAGCACAATTACAAATTCTAGATGGAAAATGCAGGGACTAGGAGCACCTGGGTGGTTCATCAGTTGGCTTCCGCCTTTGGCTCAGGTCATGATCCTGGCGTTCTGGGATCGAGCCCCACATCGGGCTCCTCTGCTAGGAGTCTGCTTCTTCCTCTCCCACTCCCGCTGCTTATGTTCCCTCTCTCGCTGGCTGTCTCTCTCTGTCAAATAAATAAATAAAATCTTAAAAAAAAAAAACATTTAAAAGAAAAAAAAAGACTTTCTATATTACTCCCTGTCCCTCCAACTCCCTCTTCCCTTAGGCCAGACCCTGGCATAGCACACAGTAGGGGCTATTTGAGCCTGCAGAGCGTCGACATTTATCTTAGTATTGCTGTCCCATTTAAACTCCAGGCAGAAAGAAAATAGCTAAATCCCCAGTGCTTGCAACCTGTTATTAGATTAGCTCCATTCAGTGGAGAAATGAGCATGAATGTCAGAATATGTTATCCACCAGTCAGGGGAGGAGTAAGTAAGGGGTTACTTCTTTAAAAGTCCCTCTCTATGGAAACATGAGGCTAGAGGAAAGTAAGTTCCTCCCTAAGAGTGGTTGTTTAATCAGAATCCATTCCCCATCTCCCTCACTGTTTAGCATTCATATTGTTTGGGTGGGATTGGCCTTATTCTTAGCTCTAGGCTGAGGCTTTGTGAACCTATGTCCCTTGTAAGAGTAATTGATTTAGGGATGGACAGTTATCTTAAGTTGGTCTAATTAATATGAGGTTCCAGACTTTTGTTTGATAGCTAGAGGAAGGAACACCGTCTTTTTGCCTTGGATATAAATAAGGAAGTATTCAGTCCCTAGAATTACCAGTAGCCCTATAAGAAAAGCCAGGCCAAGGATGAAGCCAACACACAGAACAGGGCAGAGCCAAGAGAAACTCTAAAATGCAGAGTATATGGGGTGCCTGGGTGGCTCAGTCGGTTGAGTGTCTGCCTTCGGCTCAGGTCATGATCTTAAGGTCCTGGAATCAAGCCCTGCAGCCAGCTCCCTACTCTCTCCTCTTCTCTCCTCTGCCTCTCCCCGCTGTGCATGCTCTCTCTCTCTCTCAAATAAATAAATAAAATCGTAAATAAACACATCAATAAATAGCAAAGTATATCATGAACTCTGGATCAAATCACACAGGAAGCCTGTCCAATATCTGTCATTTGTTAGTTTATGTAAGCCAATACAGCCCTTCTATTGCTTCAGCCAGTAGTACTTGGTTCTTTTACTTGCAAGTAAAAGTATACCCCCCCCATAAGGGGGTTGATCTCTAAGCTCCCTTTCATTTAAAAAAATTACATCCTAAATTTAACAGGAAAGAAATATATAATTCCATATTCTGGAAAAAAATCCCAGGGCCATCTCTGCTTAAGGAGGTGACAATGTTATACCACTAGAGCTTCAGGCAGCTCAGGCAGGCTGTCCTCCAGCATCAGGGCCCACAGGATGAGTAAGATATTTTAGCAGTCTTCTATAGAAGACATTTTCCTTGGTGAGCTGGGTTCCTTCTTGCCAAACCAAGGTTGAGAATACAAGAATAGCAATTAAAATGTGTACTTTCTTTTTTTTCTTTTTCTTTTTCTTTTTTTTTTTTTACGATTTTATTTGTTTATTTGACACAGAGAGAGTACAAGCAGGGGAAGCAGCAGGCAGAGGGAAAGGTAGGAGCAGACTCCCTGCTGAGCAGGGAGCTGGATGTGGGGCTCAATCCCAGGACCCTGGGATCATGACCTGAGCTGAAGGCAGACGCTTAACCATCTGAGCCACCCAGGCACCCCTAAAATGTGTACTTTCTATCAAAATTGAGAACACTCATACCCTTTGATTCATCAATTCTGCTTCTCAGAACCTCTCCTATAAAAATACATAAGCAAAGGATATATGTGCAGTGATGTTCCCTGAAACATTGTTCATGATATTAAAAAGAGGGAGACAATCTTATTTCCACCAGGAGGAAATGGTTGTATAAATTCTGGTATATCTATACAATGTAATGCTAAGAATGAGGCTGCACTGATAGAAAACAATTATCTAATACATAATTGAATGGAAAAATCAAGAAATAAAAATATGTGGTATGATCTTATTGTGTTCAAAATAAACTCTATACATGTTTGTGCTTTAAAAACATGAAAGGCTTCTACCTTTTACTTTTCATATTTCTATATTGTTAAAAATTTTTACAACAGGCATCTATTGCTTTTGTAATTCAAAACCTTTCTTTTTTAAGTGTTATATGTATCTTTCTCCGAGAAAAGATTATCAACAATGTGAATCATGGTTATGATTATGTAAATAAACTTGTAACTATTTTATTGACTTAGAGACTAATTCAAATGACTATACATATATTCATGTATGCATATATACACATGTATGCATGATCATTCATTATTCAACAATTCTCTTTGTGTGCTTACTATGAATCAGGCAGTGTTCTAGGGATATGTCAATGAGTAAAAGTCCTATAGATATATTGTACTGCACATATATAGATCCAAAATAGTCTCAAGAATGTAAGTGAATTTTTTTGTTTTGTTTTGTTTTTTGTTTTTTGTTTTTTTGAGAAAGAGAGTGTGAGAGCATGTGGGAACAGGTTGGGGGAGGCAGGCAGAGGGAAAGTGAGAGAGAGAATCTTAAGCAGTCCACGCCCAGTGTGGAGCCCAGTGTGGGGCTCCATCTCACAACCCTGAGATCATGACCTGAGCCAAAATCAAGCGTCAGACGCTAAGAACATAAGTGAATATTGAAATGAAGCAAAATATATATGTTTATGTAAATATAATTTTCAACCATCAAATTAATTTGGTTAATCAGTGATGAACTCGACTTCATGTTATAAATTGGTAATCTTTCCCAATTTCATCTATAAACTTCATAGTTGAAAGCACTGAACTAGATAGCTGCATAACTATATTTTGGAGGCAACATCTTTAGACCCTTACCACATGCCAGAATTTGAACCTGAGTTCTCAGTTCCAGACTTGACCTACAATTTCTTTTTCTTTTTCTTTTTTTTTAAAAGTAGGCTCCGTGCCCAAAATGAAGCTCAACTTGGGGCTTCAACTCACAACCCTGAGATTAAGACCCGAGCAGAGATCAAGAGTAGGATGCTTAACTGACTGAGCTGCCCAGGTGCCCCTAGTATTGCAATATTAATGAATTCAGATACATAAATCTTTTCTTTCCAACTTGTGTAGCTGAGAGCTTCTGAAGGTCAGGAACTGTTTTCTCTTTCCTCACAATCATACATCACAATTTCTTCTTTCAGAAATTTGATTGACTAAATGCATCCCTCAGCTTCCTCAACAAAGGATGTACGTTTAAACTAAAAATAGAAGGCAGATCCTCTGTGCTTTTCAGTCATAATCAATGTGACTATTCATGAGGCAATTATTTTAAACTCAGCGATTTACACATAATCCCATCATTGAATTAGGCTTCAGATTGTAGAGAGAAATTTTGGGATGTTTATTCACCTTAGCTCACTTCTAAGCAACTGTTATTCTTCAAACTTACAGCCCCTCAATAGGCATCATTTCTAGGGAGCAATTTTAGCTTACATAATAGTTTTTTGGAATACAGTGTGGAAAGTACCTATTCTGTTTTAGGAAAACTATGGACTCTCTCTCTCTCTCTCTCTCTCTCTCTCTTTTTTTTAAAGAATTCTTCTCCTATGACGATTTCCTTGAACTGCAGACTCAAACAATAATTAAAGGTAGCAAGAAAGATGCCAGGAGAAAAGCCAACTTAATTGTACTAGCCCGAATAATTGTTTCTGACTTCCAGCTTGCCCATTGTGATTTTTTTTTGGCAGGAAAAAAATTAATATCAGACTCCAACAATCTTCAAACAAGTAAAAATTATAATCTGGTGGATGTCTATTTAAAGTAACAGAATCCAAGGCAACACAAGAGGCTTAATTTTAGACATGCATGTTATTAACTAAGAGCAGAAAAGAGCATTATCTAGTAGTGAAGAGCCAGGAGCTTGAAACAACCTTTTAAAATGTATACTCTCATTTCTTCAAGGTTTGAGTCAGATTAAATAACTTCAACTCCTGGTACATAGCTGCTCTATCCTTAAATTAGGCGAAGTTCACGTACCCCATTATCACAACACAAAATTCTGACCATCAAGACTATCAGAACATGGGGCACCTGGGTGGCTCAGTCGTTAGGCGTCTGCCTTCGGCTCAGGGAGTGATCCCAGGTCCCTGGGATCGAGCCCCGCATTGGGCTCCATGTTCTGCTGGAAGCCTGCTTCTTCCTCTCCCACTTCCCCTGCTTGTGTTCCCTCTCTCGCTGGCTGTCTCTCTCTGTCAAATAAATAAAATCTTAAAAAAAAAAAAAAGACTATCAGAACACAAACTCTTTGTCTTAGTTCAGGCTGCTACAACACATTATCATAGACTGGTTGGCTTACACAATAGAAATTTATTTCTCATTGTTCTGAAGTCTGTGAAGCCTAAGATTAAGGTGCCAACAGACTGGGTGTCTAGAAAGAGCCCTCTTCCTGGTTTCCAGGCTCAAAAGTGGGTGGAGAAGCAGTGAAAAGGGTTCAGAATATCTTATTTCATGATTGATAAATATGTATATTACACAGTTTATAGCTAGAAATGTTAAAATATCGTGGAGTGACCTTTTCAGCATTGTTGGGTAAAAACTGAGTCTTGGAGACTCCTCTAAGGCAAAAATATGGTTGGATTATAATAAAGAACTAAGTCAATGACAAATTAAAAATTCAAACCTAAAAAAAATTACTGAAAAATGGAAAGCTTGCTAAGTTAACATCTGAATTTAGACACTAAAATGTCTGTCTTGTCTAGTGATGTATTTTAAAATGTTATCACTGGCTACAGGCAGGCAGCAGCTACACAAAAGTAGCAATTAATGTGACAGCAGTTGAATGTTAAGACCAAATTAGGGGGAATTATTTACTCTCATTGCTATGATTGGAAGCGTATAGGAGGTACCCAGAAGCTACTATAAAGGGGGTTATGGATAAATACACACTACTTTTTATATTCATCTTGAAATGTACAATTGCACAAAATCCTTTCAAGAAAAAAAACCTAAAGTGAGTAAAATATAGAACAATTTATAGTCTTGGATCCTGTGTGTTCTTTTTTGAACAGCAGCCACAGTCTCCAAACATTGGATAAATATTGAACTCTTTTCTTAAACTTTTTGTTATGGAAATTTCCAAACATACACAAAGTAGAAAGAAAAGAATAATGAGTCCTCATACATCTATTACCTGTATTCAACATTTCTGAACAAATGACCAATCTTGTTTATAACCCTGCTGTCCCCTGACCCCAACCACACTAGATTATTTAAAATCAACTGTCAGACTTGAAGGTAATGTAACATTGTGTGCCAACTATATTTCAATTTAAAAAAATAAAACAAAGCCCTCTGGGGGAGGGAGGAGGGGATAATGGGGTGATGGTATTAAGGAGGGCACATGATGTAATGAGCACTGGGTGTTATATAAGACTGATGAGCCACTGAACTCTACCTCTGAAACTAATAATACACTACATGTTAATTAATTGAATTTAAATAAAAATAAATTTAAAAAACCCTCCACGATAAAATGAAATAAACTATCAGCTATCATATTATTTCACCAGAAAATACTGTAGTATGTATATCTAAGAGATTAACACTTTATTTATTTATTTTTTTAAAGATTTTATTTATGTGACAGAGAGACAGCCAGCGAGAGAGGGAACACAGCAGGGGGAGTGGGAGAGGAAGAAGCAGGCTCCCAGCGGAGGAGCCCGATGTGGGACTCGATCCCGGAAGGCCGGGATCACTCCCTGAGCCGAAGGCAGACGCCCAACGACTGCGCTACCCAGGCGCCCCAGAGATTAACACTTTAAAAGCATAATCATAATGCCATTTTCAAACTTAAAAAAATGAATACATTAATATAAATCATATACAGTCAGTAATATTAAAAGTCTTACTTATAGCCATCCAATTTAGATAATATTTAGTAGTAGTACAATATTTTTTCAGATTGAACTTTATAGGAATCTGAATTTTTGAGTTTAAGTATTCCCAGGCAATATTTGCATTGTTTTGTTGTGTTGAAATTATGTTAAAATGAATGTATGTTACAAATCACATTCCCATGGTTTGATAGGTTGGTTGGTTGATTTATTTTATTCAAGGACTAGAAATGGAGCAAGTTGATTATTATTAATTTTTTACGTATCTATGTATTTAAGATTTTATTTATTTATTTGAGACAGAGAAAGGGTGGGGGGAGAAGCAGAGGAAGAGGGAGAAGCAGACTCCCACTGAGCAAGGAGCTTGATGCAGAACTCAATCCCAGGACTCCCCAGGACCCTGGGATCATCACCTGAGCCAAAGGCAGATGATTAACCGACTGAGCCACCCAGACATCCTCTTTCCAAATGCCATGGCTGACTTTCAGCTTGTTTACATTATGTTGCACTCAGTTTTAGGACACTAAAATTCTTCTTAAAAAATGGGTACACTACCCTAGCTCTTTCACCCTCCTTCTCTCTCTCCCATTCAACCCCTGGCTTCTCTGGCTTGGAGCTAGAGCAGGCCTGGGCTCTGGTGAGCGACTCCAGCAGGCCATCTTTGGTGCCCATTTGGTCCCCTCAACCCTGGTTTGCCAGCCTTCCATCTCAGATGAACCTCTGTTTCAACCTTCAGGGTATCAAACTGGTTATCACATATCTTAAGTATCACTTTTATCTAAATCCCTTCGTTATTTTCTCTTGTTTGGGAGTTTAGATGAATTTAATTAGGGCAACTGAGATGGGTGTGGATTTTGGAGTCAGACCTGGTTCAGATCAGAATCCATCACCTGTGTTCTAGGCAAACTCTGAGTCACAATGTTTGCATCTATAAAATGGAGATAATAATAGTATCTAACTCATCAGGTTGGTGGTAGGATTAAGGAAGATCACCCTTCAATGTCCAAACATCTAAATTTCCAATACACGACTTTCTCTACCAAACCTCCTCCTCAGATGGTTGGTCCCATTTCAGCTCATGGCACCACCATCCACATTTGCTTAGGCAAACCGGAAGTCGTTCTCGATTCTCTTCTTTCCCTCACCACTAACATCCTCCCAGTAATGGGGTGTACTTCAAATATATCTTAAATCCGACCATTTTGTATGACCTACATTGCTATCATCCTAACTTTAGTAATCCTCAAACTTTTCCGTTTCAGAATCCCTTTCTGCTCTTGGAAACTACTGTGGACTCCAAGAGCCTTGGTTTATGTGGGTTATATTAATATTTGTCAGAGAACTCAGGGCTTCAACCAATGTAAAATACATATTCATTAAAAATTATTAAAAAATTAAAAAATATTAAGTCCATAACATATTATGGACATATCATACCATATATATGTATATATATAATATATATATATGTATTTAAAGTATCCATACTTTCCAAAAAATTTAGTAAGAAGAATGGCATTACTTTAGGTTTTTGCCAATCTCTTTAATGTCTGGCTTAAAAAAAAAGTGCGGATTTTCATATCTGTTCACATCATTCTGCATTCAATAACTTCTGCTTCAATGTATCACATGTCATGTAGCCTCTGGAAAACTCTACACTCATGAAAGAATGAGAATAGGAAAGGCAGAAAATGTCTTAGTGTTATTATGAAAATAGTTTTGACCTTGACTTTTGACTAGTATGTCTTAGAGATTCCTAGAGGTCCTCAGGCTACAATTTTTAATGTTCTTTTTAACTTGAGATAGAAGTTACCGACCATAGGGGCGCCTGGGTGGCATAGCGGTTGAGCGTCTGCCTTCGGCTCAGGGCGTGATCCCAGCGATCTGGGATCGAGCCCCACATCAGGCTCTTCCGCTATGAGCCTGCTTCTTCGTCTCCCATTCCCCCTGCTTGTGTTCCCTCTCTGTCTGGCTGTCTCTCTCTCTGTCGAATAAATAAATAAAATCTAAAAAAAAAAAAAAAAAAAAAAAAAAAGTTACCGACCATAAACTTTACCCTCATAAGCAATACAGCTTAATGGTTTTCAGGATAGTCACAAAGTTGTGCAACAATCACTATTAGCTAATTCCAGAACATTTCATCATTTCTGCTAATCATTCCATTAGCAGGCATTACCCATCCTCTGGCATCACCCGGTGACCACTAATCTTCTTTCTTTTTCTATGAATTTGCTAATTCTAGACACTTCATAAAAGTTGCATCCATACAATATGTGATCTTTTCTTTATGGCTTCTTTTACTTAGCATAATCTTTTCAAAGCTCATTCATGTTGTAGCATGTATCATATTTCATTTCTTCTTGAGGCTGAATAATATTCCATTCTATGGATAGATCACATTTTAATTATTCATCAGTCGATGGACATTTGGTTTGCTTCTGCTTCTTGGCTATCATCGGTAATGTTGCTATGAACATCGTGTACAATTGTTTGCATGGACAGGTTTTCAATTCTCTTGGGTACGTACCAAGGCACAGAGCTGCGAGGTCATCTGGCAACTCGACACTTGACTTTTTGAGGAACTACCAAAATGGAGAGAGCACATTTTGAGAACCACTTCTCTCATCTAAGCCACACTCACTTGCCGTCTGGACTATTGCAAGACTTGCCTAACTGAGTTCCCTGGTCCCACCCTGGTGCAGTTGAAGATTTTATTCCACACAACTAACATTGCCATTTCTCTAAGAACTCACACTCAAGCACATCACCTTACTGTGGAAAGCCTCCAATGGCCTTCCATCACACGTAGAATAAAATCCAAACTCCACCAGGGTTCGAACATATCTAGTCCCTCCTTACCTCTTCGACTACATCTCCTCACCATTCCACCCTCACTCACTTTGGGCCAGCCCGGGACTTCTGCTTTTCCAACACACCAAGCCACTCCCACCGCAGTGCCTTTTAATGTATCCCCTTCATCTGGAACTTGCTTCCTACTAATCTTTGTGTCCTTGGTCCTTCTAATTTACATTCAGATCTCTACCTCAAAGTAACGTCCTCAGAAGAGCCTTCCTTAGCCTCCCCATCTAATATAACAACTCCCACCAATCACCCTTCTATCCCTTTATCTGATTTTTTTTTAATATCTGACTCTCTTTTATTGAGTACTTGCCTTGTTTACTTATCTGCCTAACTGTTAATTTCTGCCATTATATCCAGTTCCTAGAGACTCAATACATGATTTGGTATGAGTGCAATAAAATGCAAAGGCCCAGGCGATCCGCTGCATTACAAACTATCCCCAAATGTAGTGATTTAAAACAACTGTTTATTTAGGCTAAGCTCAGCTGGGGGATTTTTCTGTTGGTCTTGCCAGTTGTCCCTTGTGTACCTGCTACAGACTGACTGAGGGCTGGGCTCAGCGGGACCCTCCTCGCTCCCCACATGGCCTCTATATATGATGGCTACAGCAAGGGAGTTGGATTTCTTACACAGCAGTTCAGGGTTCCCGAGAGAGAAAAGGTGGACGCTGCTGTCATTTCAAACCTGAAACTAGCACAGCATTCCTTCTGCCATAGTCTGTTGGTTAATGGAGTCAACAAGGCCAGCCCAGATTCAAGGGACTACACGGGGACATGAACACCAGAGTGTCTCCTGGGGATGGCTAGGTAGGAGGGGTAACCAATGAAATTGGCAAGCACGCCATGCAAACGCTTGGTATATTTTACTCATTGTTATTAAAACTACCTGGTAGCTGGAGAAGGAAATCCCTTAAAGAGTTGGCTATATTTCACATTGGAGCCTCTTTCCTAAGGCAGAGCTGAATGGACAAGAATAAGAGAAAGCTTATTAATTATTTTGAGTACAGGAGTATTTGCTGCAACTTGAGCAGGAAGCATACACCTAGAGATGGACATGTTTAATTATAGACTCTCTGTAGCTACATTTGTTAAAATGGAATTGTAATGGAAACCTTACCCAGGCAGCATAGCCTAATAGTAAAGTACAGGACTATGGAGCCTGACAGCCTGGGTTTGAGTCCTGGCTAGTCAGCTTACCAGCTGATGATCTTGTATGAGTCGCTTCACCTCTTCATACTTCAGTCTCCTCATCTGTAAAATGAAAAGGGCAATAATGGTAACTACATTATGGGTTATTGAGAATTAAGATGGTTAGTATCTGTAAAGCACAGGATAATGCCACGCAGTGACTGCCATGTAAACATTTATTAAATGAAACACAAATTTCAGAAAAAAAAATACCGAAATGTTAATTCTAACAACATCAGTAGTTACATTTATCAAACCCTTTTTAAAAAAAAATTTGCCAAAAGTCAATTGAACTAAATCAAAATAATTTGCCAGGATGTAATCTAAAACCTTCTCTCCTCCAAGTTTTCTCCAATCATTAACTATATAAACACAACTAGTGGTCATGCCAACTAATCAGATAGGGTTTTTTTAAATTTGTTTTTGAAATTACTTAATCGGACTTGAAGACTTTGACCTTTATTGCATTTTCTTTCACCTTCCTTAATAACACCCTTTAAGAGCCTTCAAAAAAATAATGACCTGGCAAGTTAAAGTCATTAGAAAGCAATGCTTGTTCAAAGGTTGGGTTGGATTGTGCAGGGTTGGAGGTCACGCACAGCCATGAGTGTCATAGTTCCAGGAGGGCTGGTCCCTGGTCTCTGACACCCAGCTTAATTAAGGGCCACTCCAGGAAGTTTGCTCACAGATTCATTAGCATAGACTATTCCAGACTCCACAGCCTCTTCCTCTACAAAACATGGAGTCCCCAGGCAAAAAAGGGGGACTAGAGTTAATCTAGTTCTCACTAGAGCATTCCAGGGTAAATTTGTAAGCCAAATGGCCACTGACAATTTTAGAAAGCCTGAGTAAGATGGATTACTTATGGAAAAAAATGAAGATATCACCTTATGTTTATGTGTCATAGTAGCTTTTTAAGTGTTTTGTCTTTTTTCTTTTTTTAAGATTTATTTATTTATTTGAGAGAGAGAGAGAGCAAGGGGAGGGGCAGAGGGAGAGGGAGAATCTCAAGCAGACTCCACTGCCCTCCCCAGGCTGGATCTCACTACTCTGAGATCACCACCTGAGCCGAAATCAGGAGTCAGACACTCAACTGACCGAGCCACCCAGGTGCCCCTAAGGTGTTTTCAGTCTTATATCATGAACAGCTTCAGGAACTTAGCAAGATTAGTATAATAATTATTGCTTCCATGATAATCAGCATTCCAAAGATGAGGGGTCAGTGCAGAAGATTAATTATAAATAAGATTATGTGTGGATCCTCTGGCCTGGCAGTTTGTCTGACTCTGAATAAATTACAGGGAGTCAGTGGGTTCCCTTTGTCTTCTCTGCACCTCTTCAATACGTGTACCTGCCAAGTATCAAGCATTGACAATTAAAGCTTTCATTCTCTTTTCTTCTAATTTCATTTTTTTGTGAAGCTATAACAATAAAGAGGAAAATGGAAGGCATGCGTAATCTTACACCTCAATGCAATTATCTTCATTTCTACATATTTTCTTCCAGACTTTGTCCAGATGCACGCAGGTTTTAATATAATTAGCGTCACAGTACACATGCTTTTCAATTTTACCTTTTCTCCTTTTACAGCAACATTTTGTTCATGTTGTTTAGGGACGCCTGGGTGTCTCAGTCAGTTAAGCATCTACCTTTGGCTCATTCAGCTCAGGTCATGATCCCAGGGTCCTGGGTTTGAGCCCGATGTCAGTCTCTCTGCTTAGTGGGGAGCCTGCTTCTCCCTCTTCCTCTGCCTCTCCCCCCACTCTTTCTCTGTCTCAAATAAATAAATAAAATCTTAAACAAACAAACAAACAAACAACATTTGTTCATGTTGTTTCATAATCTTCTTAATTATTATGGCTTCATATTCCTATCAGTTGGTGTGTGATAACTAGTCATTTGTCTATTAGTAGACATGTAGGTTGTTTCCTTTTTTTTTTTTTTTTTTGGCTACAGAAGTTGTAATGAACATCTCTGTTTTTTTTATCTTCTTTGGCATTATTTTTATGTGATAAATTCCTAAGATTAGGAGTTGTGGCAGATTGTATGTTCTAAAGATGGCCACAACAGGGGCGCCAGGGTGGCTCAGTCGTTAAGCGTCTGCCTTCAGCTCAGGGCGTGATCCCGGCGTTCTGGGATCGAGCCCCACATCAGGCTCCTCCGCTGGGAGCCTGCTTCTCCCTCTCCCACTCCCCCTGCTTGTGTTCCCTCTTACTGCCTCTCTCTCTGTCAAATAAATAAATAAAAATCTTTATTAAAAAAATAAATAAAGATGGCCACAACAATATCTCCCAATCCCATTGCTCTTCTGCAAGGTGACCTTGACACTCCCCCTTGAACAGGGGTGAGCTCTGTGACTGTTTTGCCATATAGAATGTGGCAGTAGTGACATTACACCTGTTTCAAGTATTGCCCTTAATTGGCCTGATAACATGTTTCCTGCTTCTAGAAAGTACAACTATCCTGAAATTACCATGATGTGAGAGGCAAAAGCCACGTGGAGAAGCCCTGGGGTCTGAGATGCCAGGTGGACAACAAGAAAGGCATAGCGGCAGTGAGACATCAGACGTGAACAAAGACACTGCCTTGGAAATGCATCATCTAGTCCTTGCAGCCCCCCATGAAGCCAGGCAGACAAACTGCCCAGCAGGACCCTTCCTACAGAACTGCATGCAAAATAAATGGTTGTATTAAGCCACTAAGTTTTGTGATGGTTACCTAGTATAGGTATTTGAAACATGAGTGTAGGGGCCCAGGGCACGCTGTCCTAAGATGGACCACTTTGGTGTGATTATTTTGAGTTAAAAAGCATCAAAACCCAGCAATTTTGGAAAAAGCTCTTTACCTCCCCTTCAACTGCCTAGAAAGAATTTCGATAGGCCACCTGCTGGTGAAGAGAGCTATCACCATAGATAACTACATTTTGAGAGGAGCTAGGTATGGTAGACAGGGACAAGCCTAGCAAGGCCTGTTTGATCAAAGTCCCCTGTATACCATTGTGTCTGAGGGGCCCAGCAAATACTGATTTACCAAACGTTTACTCTGTTTCATCTTCCTGTGAATTGTATTCCTTCCCTTTGAAGTCCCAGACCACTACCTACTTTTCCTTAGTTCAGAATGACATGCAGACCTAATTTTGCCTATCTTCTGGGTGGATTCCTCCTACACATGAAATTAGATTTGATTTTTTCCTATTAATCTGTCTCATGTCAATTTTTAAATAGATTTTATTTATTTGAGAGAGAGAGAACACGTGTGTGCAAGCAGGCGGAGCTGCAGAGCGAGGTGGAGAAGAAGGCTCCCGGTGGAGCAGGGAGCCCAATGCAGGGCTGGATCCAAGGACCCCGGGATCACGACTCGAGTTGAAGGCAGACACTTAACCGACTGAGCCACCCAGGCACCCTTGTCTCACATCGACTTAATTCTTAGTCTAGCTAGAAGGACCTTGAAGGGCAGAGGAAATTCTTCCTCTCTGACATGGGTCAAAAGATTAAAAAAAATTTTCCCAAATGCTAGCAAAAGCATTTCTAACAGGACTGAACCAGTTTGTACAATCTGCAGTGCCTTAAAAAGTCTATACTTTCAAGGTGCAAGCCTTAGAAGGATTTTGTTGTCTGTACTGGTTCTGAATTACTTTATTTAAGGGAGAGCAATAGCATCCAACTCTTTGGAGGGGATTTTAATTGTGCTTCTATTCTGTTCTCACTTTGGAAGTCCTCTGATTTTCTTACCCTCACCATCTCTGGTTTATGTCCTTCTTCCTTCTTCTCCCTACCCTCACCCCCCCTCCCCCACAATTTTAAGTTCTGCTCATCCTCAAACAAAAATACCTGCCATTCACCTACTGTGAACTAAAACATATGAAGCAATTTGAAATCCCTTCAAAAAAGGAACCAAGAAGGGCTGAAGTGTGTATGGCTACCTGCCTGGTACATTAAAGATAAACATATGCTTGATTCATAAATTCATTCCAAAACCTTCTGGAGCACCTACTATGTGTTAAGCATATTGATTCTCTCGAGTAGGGCTCTGAGTATCTAGTGGTAGAAACTAATTCAAATCAGATTAAGGGGAAAGGGAATTTACTGGCCCATGGAATTGAGGATGGGTTTCAGGTGAAGCCTGACCCAAGGCTCAAACAGTAAGAAGGAGGCACAGAGTTCTCCTGATCCCCTCGGCTTGCTGGTTCTTTGCTCAGGCTCTGAGTAGTTGGCTGAAGCAGCAGCTTCAGCCTCACAGCCTCCTGAGTTCCAGCTCAATGAGAGCGAGAGATTCTTCCACGGAGCTGGGCACAAGCCCTGGCATTCAAGAATTGTGACATCTCGGATCTTACGCCCATTTCTGAACCAGTCACTATGGCCTGGGGTGGAGGGAGGAGGGGAGGATGCGCGGATTGGCTGAGGCTGGGCCACGTGTTCCATCCTGGACTGAGTCAGCCTCTTCCAGAACCTAGGCACTGAGAGCTGGGGAAGGGGCGTAGGAGGACGTTGTTGCAGATGCAACTGCAAACACCACATCTGGCTGTCTTACTCCCATGCAGGAATTTTCTGCAGCCAGTAGGGTGTCATGGAGAGTTGTAGTTCACAACCCCGTTTGACTAAATGCTGGGCCCACCCCTCCTCCCTATTTAATCAGTGCCCCGTGTAAGAGAGTTATCTCCACACCACCGTTCACACCGCCCCAGCTTTGTTTTAGTGCACTGGATGCGAGGATATTTCTAAACGTTTAGTCACGTCTCCTTTGAGGTGCCACAAAATACCCTCTGTCTTAGGAGAAGCAGCCTCCAGGGGAAGGAAGGAAGCCAGCAGACGAAAAGCTACGTCTTTCCTTCTGCTCCTAGGAAAACGCTTAATCAGAATTTTCCAAGATGTGAAGAAAAAGGGTGGAGCTAGATTTCCGAACGTGGAGTGACGAGTATTTTACACAGGACTGAGCTGGGTTAGACAGCTCACTGGAGTTAGTTCCTCCTCAGTATAGGAGTCTCTGATTCACAGCCTTTCTCCAGAACCAGCAGTTTGGGCGCTGTTTTTAAGAAGGGGAGAGGGCACTGGCTCCGGAAGTGGCCACGAGGAGGAGGGAGTCTCTCCAGCAAAGAGGGAAGGGGAAGGAAGGGAGGGGTGAGTGGAGACGGAGAGACACACTTCAGCCCTGTTCCAGTTGCCGTCAGGCTGCTGCCGCACCTCCTCACTCCTCCGTGGACTGTGAGCATTTCCACAAATCCTCAGAATTCGTTCAAATCATCAGCTAGTGCTTGACAGCTTTATTCCCTTGGCTCTTGAAAGGAAAAGTAAATCAGAGCTTGACTGACTGCTCCGAACCTGGCAGAACACCTCATAAAGATGTTGGTGGGGGGTCCACAGTCATCTCTCAGGGTCTCCTTCCCATTCAGGCTGGCTTCCAGAAAAACACAGCAAGTTGTAGAAATTGCAAGATGGCCCTGCCCTAATGCAGAATGAATGCTCAGCCCTCAAGCCATGTCACTGAAAACACAAGCCCATGAAAAGGGAAGGACGAGAGGGGAGATGTTACAGGGGCACATGGGTGGAGAAGGCCCTGACTCGCAAAGTGGAACATTCCCATTCCTCGGGAAGTGAAGTGAGCAGCACAGGCACCCGTTCAGCCATCGAGGAGAGGCAGGGGGACCTTTGCAGGGGAAGTGGGCCCCCGGGCTGGTGAGCAGCATGTCCGTGCTGAGCTAAAGGCAGAGACAGGGCCAAAGCGCCCCAAGAGAGAGCTGTTCCCTCAATATGGATTGGACTAAAGTGCAGTTTCAGCATTTGGGCTGATGTTGCCTCATTTTAAGTTTTATTTCTCATTGATTCTCCTGTGGATCAGAAGAAATGAGAGAGGCACATGAAGTGTGCCCCAAGTGGAGAATGTTCCCAACAGTTTGGTTTGCCAAGGGCATTACAAATAATCGAGGCCTCTTCCCAACCCCTCTCCCTTACAGACCTGTGCCTCTGTGTAAGGATGTAGATTCTCTCAGGTCATACTAAAGCCCCAATTCTGTCCTTTATCTGAAATAAACAATTTGAGAAATAGGAAACGTCGAACTTGACCTGAGCCCTGGGTTCCTGGAAATGAGTAACCGGGATTAAGAAATCCCCAACCCTTTGTGTTCTGGAAAAGGGCTTACTGCAAAGAACCACCCTTCCCCATATGGTTTAGATAAGACTCACTGATGTCCCCTTGTTTACCTGCGACGAGCCTGGACACAAACTCAAAATACCCTTTGTTTGCCTCATAAATGATTAGCTGAACTGCTTGTCCCCATGGACCAGTTGCAACAAAATGCTGTTAGACTAAATTTTGCTTAAGCTTCTCTACCTCCAGGCCTTTGAACTTTGGCCCACCCTTGAGGCCCGCATATGGGACCTTGTGAGAGTGGGCAGGCCTCAGGGTCAAACATTCTCTGAACTAGATCCAATCTTGCCACTTCATCCCCTTTCCCCATGGGTTCTTCCTCCCCTCCTTCACTCTTCTCTATAACAGAAAAACTCTTTTGTACCTGACCCTTAAGCTGCTTGCAGAACTTATGGTCACAGTGTTCTCCTATTGTGATAGTCCCTTCCCCACTCCCCTCTTGCAATAATCCTTTTGAATACAAGTCTCTAAGTCTAGACATTATTTTTTTTTTTTTTTGTCAAACCAGAAATGGAAGACAACCCATCAACTCCTTTTCTGAGCTCCTTCTATCTATAGAAGTGTATAGAAACCAAATATTCTTTGATTCTTTCTCCCCCTGAATGGATTTCCAGCATCATTGCACCTTACCAAGAGAAGGTGACCTCTGACAAATGATGGAAAGGGCAAATAATCTAAGTTAAATGCTTATCATGTGCTGGGCACTGCTTTAAGTGCTTATATGTATTATCTCATTTAATTGCCCCAAATTCCATAAGAGGTACTATTTTTAGTTCTGCTTTATAAAAGTGGAAACTGAGGCAGAGAGCAGTTAAATAACTTACTCAAGGTCACACAGCCAATGAGTAGCAGAGCTGGGACACAGAGTCAGGTTGGTCGAGGGCCACAGCTTGGTATTTAACCACCATCCTTGGGCTTTCCTCAGGAATGGCTTCATAGGGATTCTCCTGGTGGTTGCACCTTCCTATCTGTGGATAGGAAGCATGTGAAAAGAAAAAAGGTGTCCTGACAAGTGTAAGCTGGGAACTGGCCTGGCATCTGGGAACCGGTTTAACACTTAGCAAACACAAACCATTTCACACAGCAGCATCTACTAAGGTCCCTCTATGACTGCCATGGAGTGGGACAAAAAAGAGCCTGCTCCACTATGGTGCCTTTAGAACTAAAACAAGATCCTGGTGTGAACCGCAGAAATGACCAAACATCTCCCTCTCCTGGCTACCGTGTGCAACTGCAACTCCTTTATCAAGGACAGTGTTAGCCTGATCCCACTCCTGCCACCTCCTTGATAAAAATCAAGATACTCTATCACCAAAGTACCCCCACTTTCTGACAGCACCCAATCCAGAGCAATCTTCACTCTATTGAACCATCCCCCAAATCATCTAACAGAAGCCCGAATCCTAACATGAGCCCCTCCTAATTCCCTCTTATCTAGATACTGCTCAGTTCCCAAGGTTTATAGTTATCTTTGCTACAGCAAGTAATAAGCTCTACTTTGTGTGATTACAGTGTGAACCTGGTGGGCTGATGGGCTTTAGCACAAGCCTGTAGTTCCCTAAGGGCACAGGTTTGCTGCTTCCTTAGGCTCTACCTGGTGGTCATATCTTGTAATGGCAGGAGCTTCTACCTGGTCTGGTTCTAGAAAGGCTACTGCCCTTGGGTTGCTTGCTTCTTTCTGCATAGCACTCCCCCTCTCCTCTTTCTCTTCTACTTAACCATCCCTCCACCCCCAAGCCCACCTTCTCCCCCTTCAAATTCCTCTGGAAAGGGCTTTATTTCCCTCAGGATACTGTTAATGGTTTACCATACTGAAGAGGTCTAACATGGTTATCTTCAACTCAATTTTGCCAGCTGGGGCACTCAAAGTCTCCCTGCAGTTTCTTGACATGCTAGAGACCTTTGTTGGTACATTCAGATTCCATCTGTTGAATAGGAGACTCCAGAAGCATCTCTTCCCAGTTTATTTCATTTGGACCCTTGAGATGAAGGAGTTAAATTATTGCTTTTACTAATATTCCCAAACACTAATCACAAGAGTCACAGAAAAATTTTTATGGGCAGAACATTGGCTCTAAATTAAAAAGTTTCACTTTTGTTGAAACTTTCTTTTATTATCTATAGATAATGTTTTAGAGGGGTGCCTGGTTTGGCTCAGTCGGTTAAGCATCTGCCTTTGGCTCAGGTCATGATCCCCGTATCCTGGGATTGGGTCCTGCATCACACAGGCTCTGCTTGTGCTCACTCTCTCTCTCAAATAAATAAATTAAATCTTAAAAAAAAAAATGTCCTACATAACAACTCACAGCTGTGGCCCCAATGAAATAATGACATATCTAGAACATTTTGTGTCACACGAATATAAGTTTATGATGCGGAAACTCAAATATACACTGTGTGACTGTAGCAGAATAAAGACCATAACCACTTTATTCTGCAGCATGGTAATGAAAATGGATAACATCATGTACTTGACTTCTGTTATAATTACACTACATGAGACTTCTGAAGTGATGTGATTGAGCACATTAATGCAGGTCTCTATGACACTGCTTTAGGCATTTCCTAAAGCAATAATCCCTTATGATAAAATCAATCTGATTCTTAATCACATTTATAATTTTTCTAGATATTTTCAGGTTATTTTAGAAAATACAAAACCTGTATTATGTGAGGAAATGATGGGTATTTTTAGTGTATGATGTGACGTTTTCTAACAGTGCTTCAATGACCATTCATATCTGCACATCACTTCTAAAGTTCCACAAATAATTCATTGGTAAGTACATTCTCATCATAAAAAACTAAAATTAAGGAATATACAGAGGAAATGGTGAAAGTCACCCATCATTCTGGACCCCTCCCCACAAAATCTCACTTCCCTAGAATACCCAGTTTTTCTAGTTTTGTGTGCTTCCTTCCAGATCATTTGTTTTGCATGTATATCCATGTATATGCCCATGTTTGGTAGATAATAGCAAACATTTCTTCTGCACTAATAGGTTTCAGATACATTGTTATCTTATTTAATCCATGCAGGGGAGGCAAAAATTTACCTCTCACCTCTTAGAGTTTTCATCTGGGCCTAAGAATTAACTTGACAAAGACAGATTGACCTCAGGGTCAAACATTCTCTGAACTAGATCCAATCTTGCCACTTCATCCCCTTTCCCCATGGGTTCTTCCTCACCTCCTTAACTCTTCTCTATAAAAGAGAAAAGCGCACATTTAGTTAACATAAGATTTATGTGACATGAGAGCCCTTATAAGGAAATGAAGACCCAGGGGCGCCTGGGTGGCACAGCGGTTAAGCATCTGCCTTCGGCTCAGGGCGTGATCCTGGCGTTATGGGATCGAGCCCCACATCAGGCTCCTCCGCTATGAGCCTGCTTCTTCCTCTCCCACTCCCCCTGCTTGTGTTCCCTCTCTCACTGGCTGTTTCTATCTCTGTCAAATAAATAAATAAAATCTAAAAAAAAAAAAAAGGAAATGAAGACCCAAAGAAGTGGCAAAACCTAAATGCCTTTATACCAAGTTGAACAAAAAGAAGCAATTGTGGAAAAGCAACTAAATATATGGGGAGGCTAAATGAAGATAAGAATTATTTGAATGAGGTCTGTTTGTACAGAATTATTTTGCCTTCAACTTCCTGCCCTTGATGATAAGAAGGTCACTTTCATTTTGGTATAGGGAGAACATCTTCTATATGGGGGTTTTATCTCCTGCCATTAGGAAGAAAGAGGAGAGGGAGTGCTCTTCTTGCACCTGCCTTGTTTTTAAGTGCCTTTAACTCAAAATAACCCTTATGCCAAAGTGGCCTATTTAACACCCTCCGTCTTCACAACAACTTTGAGGCTGGTGGCATGATTTACCCATTTACAGATGAGGAGCTGGAATCACAGAGGAGGTAACTACATTGTTCAAGTCATACAACTGTAAATAATGAAACCAGATTTGAACGCAATCTGTCTGTTCAGTGTCACAAACTCTCAACCACTACACTGTGCTGCGTCCCAATGGCAAGTTCAGTATCACCCCAGCTGCTTTTTGGTTTGCTAGCCACAGGAATTGAGTTGACCACAGGCACGTTCTGTGTCGACATTCAGTGCACAGATGATAACTAGGCAACTTTGTGCAGCTGAACCAGAGCTACTGGGATGCTTCCCTGTAGTAATAAACACAAGAGGAACACAGTTAAAAGTGCTGCTAGCTATAATTAAACCAAAAATAATAACATTCCTAGGAATAACCTTACTCTAAGAGGTGAAAGATCTGTACTCTGAAAACGATAAACTTTGATGAAAGAAATTGGAGGAGACACAAACAAATGGAAAGACATGCCATGCTCATGGATTGGAAGGACAAATATTGTTGAAATGTCTATACTACCCCAAGCATTCCACACATTTAATGCAATTCCTATCAAAATACCATTTTCACAGAGCTAAAACAAACAATCCCAAAATTCTTACAGAACCAGAAAAGACCCCAAAAAGCCAAAGCAATCCTGAAAAAAGAAAAACAAAACTGGAGGCATCACAATCCCAGACTTCAAGCTATATTACAAAACTGTAGCAATCAAAACAATATGGTACTGGCACAAAAATAGACACATACATAGATCAGTGGAACATAATAGAAAGTCCAGAAATAAATCCACAATTATGTGGTCAATTAATCTGTAACAAAGGAGGCAAGAATATGCAATGGGAAAAAGAATCTCTTCAAGAAATGGTGTTGGGCAAACTGGACAGCTACATGCAAAAGAATGAAACTGACCACTTTCTTATATCATACACTAAAATAAACTCAGAATGGATTAAGGACTTACATGTGAGACCTAAAACCATAAAAATCCTAGAAGAGAGAACAAGCAGTAATTTCTCGGACATTGGTCATAGCAATATTTTTCTAGATCTGTCTCCAGAGACAAGGGAAACAAAAGCAAAAGTAAACTATTGGGACTACATCAAAATAAGAAGCTTCTGCACATCAAAGAACAACCAGTAAAACTAAAAGGCAACCTATGGAATGGGAGAAGATATTTGCAAATGACATATCTGATAAAGGGTTAGTATCCAAAATTTATAACGAACTTATACAACTCAACACCAAAAAACAAATGAGCCAATTTAAAACGGGCAGAAGACATGAACAGACATTTCTCCAAAAAAGACATCCAGATGGCCAACAGACACATGAAAAGATGCTCAATATCACTACTCATCAGGGAAATGCAAATCAAAACCACAAGGAGATACCACTTCACACCTGTCAGAATGTCTAAAATAAAAAAGAAACAAGTGTTGGTGAGGATGTGGAGAAAAAGGAACCCTCACGCACTGTTGGTGGGAATGCAAACTGGTGCAGCCACTGTATAAGGCAGTAGGGAGGTTCCTCAAAAAATTAGAAATAGAACTACCTTATGATCCAGTAATCACACTATTGGATATTTACCTAAAGAATACAAAATGTTAATTCAATGGGATAGATTTACTCCTATATTTATAGCAGCATTATTTACAATAGCCAATTATGGAAACAACCCAAATGCCTATTGACAGTTAAACAGATAAAGAAGTTGAATATTATTCAACCATGAAAAAGAATGAAATCTTGCCATTTGCAATGATGTGGATGTAGCTAGAGAGAATTATGGCAAGAGAAATAAGTTAGTTGGAGAAAGACAAATACCATACGATTTCACTCATACATGGAATTTAAGAAAAAAACAAATGGACAAAGGAGGGGGGAAAAAAAAGAGACAAACCAAAAAACAAACTTCAACTATAGAGAACAAACAGAGGGTTACTGGAGGGGAAGTGGGTGGGGGATGGGTGAAACAGGTGATAGAGATTGGGAGTATACTTGTCTTTTTTTATTTTTTTAAGATTTTATTTATTTATTTGAGAAACAGAGCATGAGCAGGAGGAGGGGCAGAGGAAGAAGCAGACTCCTCGCTGAGCAGCGAGCCCAACCCAGGGCTCGATCCCAGAATCCTGGGATCATGACCTGAGCTGAAGGCAGACGTTTAACTGACTGAGCCACCCAAGCGCCCTGAGAGTATACTTGTCTCGATGAGCACTGCGTAATATATGGAATTATTGAATTGCTATTGAGTACACCTGAAACTAAAGTAGGACCGTATGTTAACTATATTGGAATTAAAATATTACTACTACCACTAATGTGCTGCCCCCTTGAAGTTACAAACGCAGCCAGTCTAAGCCTTATGTGTTGTCAAAAACAGGGGTGAACTTCTCAATGAAACTGCAAGATTTCTTTAGCTGTCATAGTTTGTTGGTTGGGTAAAATTAAACTTGGAAATATTTCATTACAACCACTTTCTTGCCACATTCCTGACTCCCAGCTGGGTTTTTCAGATACTGTTCCAATTTATCAAGAGTGGAAAGAGTAGATATATCCTTGAATCCCAGTTTACACCCCCATCTCAGTTTCATCTATGTAACGAGGATAATTCTGAAAATTGTGAGGATGATATTAGAGGACATTTAATTGAAGGCACTTTACCAACTGGAAAGATCTCCAAGTGACTACATCTGACTTGTACCCCATGAATTCCTCTCGGGGTTGTGAAGATGGATGAATTAGCTCTGTGCTTCAAATATTAAGAAACAATGAATGAAAGCGGTCAGACATGATTAGTGCTTTCCACAAACATTCAAACAACACAGACTACCTCTGTAACTTCTTGTTATGAATATCTGCCTGAAAAACCATAATGGTAGAATGCTATTCTTCTCTGCTACTGTAAGTGCATTCCCTCCTGGGGAGTACAGAGCAAAGGGGAAAAAAAGCTGCATTAGGTGCCTGGCACACAGTAGGCATTCAAATATCCATTCAAAGAATAAAAAGGAAACACTAGTTCCAGAATAGCTCTAGTAAATGTTGAGACATTTAAATTTATCACAGTTTCCATATGCATCAGTTTTTGCCATCTTAAGAGGGAAAAAATAACGTCTGCCATCATCTTAGCCTCTCAGAGACATCATGAGACCGAGATTATATTTCAAGTATTTTTTCTTGGGGCACCTGGGTGGCTCAGTTGTTAAGCATCTGCCTTTGGCTCAGGGCGTGATCCCAGCCCCGCATCGGGCTCCTCTGCTGGGAGCCTGCTTCTTCCTCTCCCACTCCCCCTGCTTGTGTTCCCTCTCTCACTGGCTCTCTCTCTCTCCATCAAATAAATAAATAAATAAACAAACAAATAAATAAAATCTTTAAAAAAATAAAAATAAAGTATTTTATCTCAATGTATAGATTTAAGATATATGTTTGTATTTCCCATTAAGGCCCACACAGGTAAGGTGAGTTATGAGCATAAGTGCACTGACCTGGACATAATGGGAGCTGGCAGTCCTCAGGTCTAATGGTTAAGCAGGGGCAACCAAGGCTCCAAAGCAGTATGGAGGGAAGGGAAATATTTGTGAGAAGTGTGAGAAGGAATAACTCTGATGGAGAAGAGCATTCAGAGCTGGGAGGACTCAGAAAGCGAATGGGAACTAGTTAATAAATACTGGGAAAAGGATCAGATGCAAAGTACTCTTCAAAAGGTCAGCCTTAGGGCAGGAGCCTGGCAATCAACGGGAGCAGCTGGCAAACAGGTTACTACTGCTAGTCCTGGTGCAGGAGTTAGCTGCACTTGTCCTGATTTACTGGGTCTGAGTCAGAATTCCTCTCCAGCTGTTCTTGGAATGGTTTTGCTGACACAGGGAGCTGAGGGTTAATGCCAGCACTTAGAGGTGGTCGTGATCTAATCAGTGTTGCTTGTAGCTGTTGCCATGTTGTTGTGTGCATTCATGGCCCTATCTGCTGCTAACAGGAAGTCATCCTTGCAAATAAAGTAAATATTCTGCTGCTAACAGGAAGTCATCCTTGCAAATAAAGTAAATATTAACATGTTTATGTACATGGTATACCTTATGCAAATCCTGTGAGTGGTGTCATAGAAATAATAAATTTGGGAAGCAAAATAAATGCTTAAGTTGGCAATTTCCACATGTGATTTGGGTAGTGCTACTAGAGATCTCCATGTTACATTACTCAAATACTAATGTTCACTCATGGTTCTTCAGTGTTTGACTATTCCCTGTCAGCTACAGTTCTTTGTAATACTACTAAACTTAACATCTATTAATTATTAAATTTATGTCAGATATAAGGGTGCATGGGTGGCTCAGTCAGCTAAGCGGCCAACTCTTTGGTTATGACCTCAGGGTCCTGGGATCAAGCCTGAGTGGCAGGGCTCCATGCTCAGCATGGAGTCTGCTTTAGGATTCTCTCTCCCCCTGCCCCTTCCCCTTCCCCTTCTCTCAAATAAATAAACCTTAAAAAAAAAAAAGTGTGTCAGACATCCATAACAATGAATAAAGAGTAGGAAGAATGTTGGCAGTATTTTAAGAACTTAAGGTTTCTGAATTCCTGGGAACTCTGATTTCTAATTTCTGAATCACAAAGACAATAGCTGTCAGGAATTTGGAAATATTACTCTAGTTTAATGTTCTTTGTTACGTAAAGGAGGGTTAAGGTGTTGCAACTGTGGAGAAGCAAGAACCTACAAGTGATTTCTGGGTTCTAACTGTAACATGGTCTGAGGACTAAAGGTGAGAATGGTGGAGTGAGGGGAAGTAGGGTCAGTGTTCTTCGTCTATGGAGAGTGGCTTATAATTAAAATACTCTTCCAGGTTAAGTAATCTTACATAGATTAAAATGCTTATGTAGGGGCGCCTGGGTGGCACAGCGGTTAAGCGTCTGCCTTCGGCTCAGGGCGTGATCCCAGCGTTATGGGATCGAGCCCCACATCAGGCTCCTCTGCTATGAGCCTGCTTCTTCCTCTCCCACTCCCCCTGCTTGTGTTCCCTCTCTTGCTGGCTGTCTCTATCTCTGTCGAATAAATAAATAAAAATCTTAAAAAGAAAATAAATAAAATGCTTATGTAGGTTAAAATGTTTTTGATAATGTCACAAGGAGATAAAACTTTTATTTAACTTCTCTCTGTTATTAGCAATTTTACAGAATCTGAGGGGCCACCTAGCCGGCTCAGTCTAAAGAGCAAGTGACTCTTGATATTGGGGTCATGAGTTCAAGCCCCACATTGGATGTAGAGATGAATAAAAAAATAAATAAACTTAAAAAAAAAAGTCACTAGAAATTTTACAGAATCCAAAAAGGTGGAATTGAAACAGAAAGATGAAATGGATATTTATTGAAAGTTTCTTTGTTGAGAAATAATGATCAATAATTGAGGCAAAGACAGTTCCATGTGTTCACCGAACCATTTTATGTTCCTTTTGAGCTCTGGGAAAGACTACATTTCCCAGCACCACTTGCATAAAATACCTCTCAATCTTTCAGGCTGGCTTTCTTTCCATGTGCATTGCATGGCTTGTAAGTGAAGGTTCCAGGAAGGCACACGATAGAAGGAGAACCAATCCCTAATATGCTGCTCAGAGAACAACTGCCTGGTGAACCCTCTGACCAGGAACACCACCATGCACGAGAAACAAACTTTTACAGTGTTAAGACTCTGAGAGTTCAGGGATATACAGGATGGTAAGTGACTGTAAAACGAGGCACATTCATATGGTAGTATATATGGGATATTATAGGAAAATGTATTCCTCATACTTGGAAATAATGTACCCACTGGGAAATCAACCAACAAAACTCACGTTTAATAGATTAGACTGCCATCTATTAAAATAACTTCAATAACCCGACTTTAATGACCCAAGAGCTCTTTCCATTAAACTGTGTGCCTCCATCATTATTCCTATGCCCTCGTTGTTCATTATGATTTAATAAATTGCAGCTTGTTTGTTGTGCAACAATCTCTTGGGAATGTGGTAGTATAAGACTCAATCATCATGCCCTGCGAAAGTTGGTTTTTGGACTGTGTGGCAAAAAGGACCAGACCCTAGAATGTGAGGTCCCGCCAGCTCTCTGCTAGGAGGAAGCCCTCCTTTCGCAGCCAGCTAGGCTTTCCAGCCACAATTTCTCATGCAGCCCAGTTGTCCCTGAAGTGGGTTAAAGTAACTTAGGCCTTAAAAAAGCAGATTGTCAGCAGCAGGAAATAGCTAAAAGAGAAAAGCAAACTAACCGAACAGCATTCATGCAAGAAAAGGGGCCCCATACCCATCATGCAGCAACAGTACATATCTTCACGACCAGCAGAGCCATGGAAACTGAGTGGGGCTGGATGGTTGGCATTTCCTTGGCTGAGGGGTTTGGTTTGGTCTAGAATCTGACTCCTGTCTTGACGTGAATAGCACTTACTCAGATGAATATAAGTGCAACCGTTTATCCAATTTATTTATCTACTTATTTATTTTAAAGATTAATTTATTTATTTGAGAGATCCTGTGCAGGAGCAGGGGAAGGGTCGGAGGGAGAGGGAGAAGCGGACTCCCCGCTGAGCAGGGAGCCCCAAATGGGGCTCGATCCCAAGATTCCAGCATCATGACCTGACCGGAAGGCAGACGCTTAACTGACTGAGCCACCCAGGCACCCCCACTCCCTTTACCCTTTATCTAATTTAAACACATAAAAATCTAGGGTCAGATTCTTACTTAGATTTGGTGTTTCAGAGTTTAAAGAGATAAGATTATCTCTTCCCGCAGATAAAAGCTAGAAGACCACGCCAGAACTGGAATCATCCTACAGGCTCTTGAGGGAACGGAGAAGTCAGTTACCCCCAAGACTACGTTTAAAAACGCGTATACTAGGTATCTTAGCGACACAGTAAAAACCCAATTACATCCTGAATTTCTGGCAGTCTCTAGGTTACAAAAGCTAGGTTGTAAAAGTCTCAGCTGAATGAATGCTTTGAGCAGCAGGTTGGTGTTTCCCTTCTACAACCGCCCTGGAAACAGCCCTTGCCCACTCTTAGCACTTATTGCCAGGCAGTTATGAGCTGATGGAGCCCCCTGGTGGCCATGACGGGGAACCACCGGCAAGCACAGCGCGCTTCTCGCTTTGGGCTTGCCATCTCTTTCCACTTGTACCTATGTACAGCATTTCTTTTTTAAAAAATATCTTATCTATCTGTCTATCTATCTATCTATCTATCTATCTATCTATCTATCTATCTATCTATCTATTTGAGAGAGAGAGAGAACCAAAATGGGTAGTTGAATTCTTAATTTTATTTCACAGTCTTCCAATATATATTTCTAATAGTTGGCACATATTCTTTAATTTTCTTCTATTCCTTCACAGGTGGATCAGTGGACATTCCACCGAGACTTAGGATTTGTTCCTTTGAGTGTTTTCTCATCTCAATTGTGTTCTACTTACGTGGTTTAGTATTTTGTTTTTAAATGTTCCCATGTTTTTCAGAGTTTTTTTCACATTTTCAAATTAAAATAAGGGAAAACAAAACAGGGTATTAAATCACGTGGCAAACAGTACCAAAGATGCTGTACTGTTGGCCGGCAGAAACCTCCGTGGAGGGCCTCAACTTCATCATTTGCTGGGCTCCAGTATTTACCATGTAATGGTGGGGTTTGCAACGCGCAGTGGTTGAAATTATGGAAGTCAAGAATTGCTGCAATATGTTTTTTTTTCTTTTTGGAGACTCTGGCCTGCCCTTATTTCTTAATGCAGACTTAATTCCATTCCAGACAGTTTTTTCCTCCCACATGTATACACACAGTTTTAAGGAAAGTAGAACTTCTTTTGATCCTCTTCTGTCACCTTTAATTCCATGTACAGGTGCAAAACCACTTTTTTTTTTTTTTTTAAGATTTATTTATTTGGGGGGGGGGCACCAAGGGAGAGAGAGAATCCCAGGCAGACTCCCTGCTGAGCGTGGAATCAGAGGGGGTAGGGGGGCTCAATCTCACGACCTGGAGATCATGACCTGAGCTAAAACCAAGAGTCGGATGCTTAACCCGCTCGCTGCACCACCCAGGCACCCTGCAAAACTGCTTCTAATAGTGGCTGAAAACAAAAGCCATATAAGTAGTGAATAAGACTTTCTAAAAAGCTAGAGTATCAACCTCTAAAACCTTGCAAGTAGTCAGATGCTTCTCTTCCTCTTGTCACAACTTTCCATATTCCTTTTCATCCTTTTAAAACTCTACTGTTTTTCTTCAAGTGCCAACTTGCAAGAAAAAGAAAAAGCTACCGATTATATTTTTAATCACCGTTCCATTTATTTTCTGTTATTACGATAGAATAGTCTTAAATTTGTTTTCAAAGTACAAACATGCAAATCTTAAGTGATAGCATGGCATAATGAGCCTTTTGTTTGAGGCCTGGGAACTAAGCATCATCTATTCCAACGTGTCTGTGTAAAGATATACTCCAACTCCTGAAATAACAAACAGACGAGGACTTCCTGTGCTGAGTTTATAAAAATTCTAGCTGATTGATTCATGTGGGTATCATACTTATCAGTAGTTTAAATAATAATAATAGTAATTTTTATTATAAACATTTATTGAATGTTTCCTATGGTCAGGCCCTGCTTGAAGAAGCTTGTACGCATTGACTCATTTTTTTTTTTAAGATTTTTTATTTCGTTGAGAGAGAGAGAGCACAAGCTGGGGTGGGGGGAGGAAGAGGGAGAAGCAGACTCTCCACTGATTGGGGAGCTGGGTGCAGGGTTGGGTCCCAGGACCCTGAGATCATGAGCTGAGCCAAAGTCAGACAATTAACCAGCTGAGCCACCCCGGTGCCCCTGCACTGACTCATTTAATCCTCACCACGACGCTATACACAGGTGCCTCTCACTGTCTTGCTTTATGGACAAGAACGTTGAAGCAGAGAGAGGCTGTTACTTCATCAAGCTCCTAGAGCTATTAAGTGGTGGAATAGTTGGACGTTAGAGCCACTGTGCTCTGCTCTTTTACAGAATTGATTTTGGAACATGGGCATATTTCGAAATCTCACTTTACTTCTGAGATTCCTATTAACAGTCCTTGAAGGCAGGGATCAAGTCGTACCCATTTTTGTTTCTCCTATAGCGTCTACCCCTAGCAGATTCTTGGTAGAGTGTCGTTGACAACTGAGCTAGTTGGGGGGATCTCGCTAATGGTTATCATTCACCATCATATACAAGGTGTCTCTGTTCGCGGTATGCCCCCGAGGGACACGCCCAAGCAAACGTGAAAAACATCAGTGCCATACGTGCTGATTTAATCAAAGGAGCACTGGCACTGTCCCCAGCCCTCAGCTTCTGAGGGTCACTGTGGGCTGAGGGCTGGGGACAGACTCTGTGAAATGCTGCATCAGAAGCAGACGTGGCTCCACGGGCAGGACGCTAGAATCCAGAGACTCTCATTATCCTCAGATGCTGCAGAAAAAAATTGAGCATTAGTGTGGTGACATGAAAGTTCCTTTTCTGTTCCAACAGCCTAAGATTCCAGAACGGAGCGTTACGTTCCTCTTTGGAGCAGGCAGCTGCACACATTGAATGAAATACTTGATGTAAAGGACATGAAATGAAGCAGCACGGTGATACTAGGTTATGATGGTCTCATCACTGCTGACGATGGCCAATTAGTGACTTGTACATCTCAGTCTGTCTTTTGCAGACAGGGAAAGTTGGCGAGGATATCTGGCTGACTTCCCATCTTTTTATAACGCATAATTAAAACACAGAGTCATTGAGCTTGGTGGTGAGGAAGCTTTTCCTTCACCTTCCCAATGGTCCTTATTTTGTGTACTTTATTTTCAGAGGCTGTTAACATGTTGACAGGTACTAAACTGCCGTCCTCATTTTGTTACTCCTCTGATCACACACCTACCATGATTCCCAGTTAAAATTCCTAATGGAATCCAAGCTTCTAAGGCCGGCCATTGAGACTCTCCACCAGCCGGCCCCCACCATACCCTGATTTCCTTTTTTTTTTTTTTTTTTTTTTAAGATTTTATTTATTCATTTGACAGAAAGAGAGACAGCCAGCGAGAGAGGGAACACAGGCAGGGGGAGTGGGAGAGGAAGAAGCAGGCTCCCAGCGGAGGAGCCTGATGTGGGACTCCATCCCAGGATCCCGGGATCACGCCCTGAGCCGAAGGCAGACGCTTAACGACTGAGCCACCCAGGCGCCCCCATATCCTGATTTCATCTCCCATTCTCTGGAGCCTGCGAATGCTCTCTATTCTCTCCAGAAAAAAAAAAAAAAGTAAATTCTTGCCTTTCAATTTGGGCTTGAAATATCTTTCTCCTTTCTCATTACCAAGTCTAAATCCTGGAAGGCTAAGGGAATAAAGCCTGCTGTGCAGCTTTCTATGGGCAAAGCTCCAGAACCAGACTGCCTGGGTTTGTCCTCCCCGCTCCCCTGTGAATTATCGATGAGCCCTCGAGCATGCTATTTAACTTCCCTGTGCCTCCATTTCACTACCTCTAAAACAGAAGTCACAAGAGTTCCTACATTCTAGACTTATTCTGATGCTTAAAAGAAATGATTTAAGTAAAGTACTTAGAGCATTATCTGGTGGGTAGCGTGACCAAAGCACGTCCGCTCAGCTGGTATTGTTCATGTTGCCTTCTCTGACCTGAACCTTTTCATAAGAACGACTCCTTTTTCCTAAATTCATATATTGTCTCTTCTCCTTCTTTGCCACAAATTCACTCATTCCACAAATATTTGTTGGGTGCCTGTTATGGGCCACACAACGTTCTCAGTGTTGTAAACAAAACACATTCCCTGTCTTTGTGAAGCTTATATTCTAGTGGGGGACGCAAGCGGGCAATTAAATAAGGAAGACATACGGTTTGTCAGATGGTAATGAATATGATGGGAGTAAATTAGGGGAGGGACTGGGAATGCTGGGTAGGCACGGCGGTGTTGCTTTATGTAGGGTGGTCGAGGAGACCCCATGACAAGGTGACCCGTGAACAGAGCTCTGATGGAAGCAAGGCGGAATCTTGGCTGTCGGCGGTGGGCAGCGAAGGGACAATGGGAATGCCTGCTTAACTCGCGGGAGGAGTAGGAGGAAGGCCAGGATGACTACATTGTCAAAAGGGCAAGAGAAAGAGAGTTGGGGGGTGACCTCAGAGTGAGGGCCTTAAAACCCACTGTAAGGACTTTGGCTTTTTTCTGAGGAGAAAAGCAATTTGTACATAAATGTCTTTTTTCCCTGGTTAACTATTTCCCTCAGGTAACCCCTGTAACGTCAGCTTTTCCGTCTGCACTGTTCTTCACTTTTCCTCAATTTAAAACAAATTCAAGTGCAGTTACAAATTTAAGAATTTTGTCCCCTGGTTTGTATCCCTCATCCAGCGTTCACACTAGTTTGCACCTTCCATTTCCACAGTAAGGGTCTTGAAAACTTAAGGTAAAATGCCTCCTGGGTCTTCCTGCAACAGGATGACTCCCACACAGCTCTGCTGACACTGCCCTGGTCAAGGTCATCATCAGACACTTTAGAACATTTCTCTTCTTTGGCCTAACTGCTACTCCCCTTCTCCTTAGTTTCGAGGACATGACTCTTTCTGATTTTCTTTTCACCTTTCTCTCCTTCCTTTTCCATCCTGTGTCACTTACGATATATTTCCTCAGTGACATTTTACCAGTGAGGCCTTCCTTGACCCTTCCTATAAAACACTATTGTACCTCAACTCATTTTTCTCTAATCTTTTTATTCTGCTTTTTTTCTTAGAAATTATCAATAGCTTTATGTCTGTATTATCTGTCTTTATCATCTGTCTCCACCATAAGAAGGAAGACTCCATTAGGACAAGGATTTTGTTCTCAAAACAGGTGCTAAGATTGACCACAGCTAACTGAAACCATGGAAAATGAAATCCTGGATAAGGGGGGACTACTGTTATTCAAAAAATATATACCGCAACAAATGATGAGGGAATTAAAATGGTACACCAGAAAATACCTACTTTACACAAAGGAAGGCGGTATTGGAAGAAGGAAAGAACAAAAGGGACATGAGACAGAAAACAAGGAACAAAATGGAAGAAGTCCTTCCTTATCAGTATATGTGCAATGTGAATGGATTTAAAACTCCAATTAGAAGGCAGAGATGAGCAGAATGGATTTTTAAAAAACCCACGATCTAAGTATATCCTGTCTATAAGAAACTCACTTTAGATTTAAAGACATAAATCGGTTGAAAGTAAAGAATGGAAAATTATATTCCATGGAAAGAGTAAACAGAAGAGAGCTGGAGCAGCTAAAACAGTATGAGACAAAACAGGCAATTAAGACAAAAAGAGTTGTGAGAAACAAAGGACATTCTATGAGGACAAAAGGGCCAATCCATCAAGAATGTATTACAATTATATACACACTTAACAATGAAGCCACAAAATACATAAAGCAAAAACTGACAAATTGAAAGGAGGTGTAGAAAATTTAATAAGTGGAGATTTTATTACCCCACTTTCAATAATAGAACAACTGATGGAAGATCAACAAGGAAACAGAAGACTTAAACGACACTATAAACCAGCTAGATCTGACAGCTAGTGACAGAACACTACATCCCACGATAGCAGAAGACATGTTCTTCTTTAGTACACATGGAACATTCTCCAGGACAGACGGCAGGCTAAGTAAAAAAACAAGTCTCAACAGGTTTAGAAGTATTAAAATCATACAAAGTATGTTCTCTAATTAAGTCCAAAAGATAAGCCGGGCACTGGGTGGCTCCGCTGATTTTGGCTCAGGTCATGATCTCAGGATTGTGAGATTGAGCCCCATGTCAGGCTCTGCACCTGTCATGGAGTCTGCTGGAGATTCTCTTTTTTCCCTCCCCTTCTGCCCCTCCCCCCATTTGCTCTCGGGAGCTAAAAATAAATAAATAAATATATTTTTTTTGGTTTAAGGTTGTATTCATTTATTTGAGAGAGAGAGAGAGCTGGAGCGGGGCAGGGGGCAGAGGGAGAAAGCAGACTCCCCACTGAGCAAGGAGCCCAATGGGGGTCTTGATCCCAGGATTCTGGGATCATGACCTGAGCTAAAGGCAGATGCTTAACTGACTGAGCCACCCAGGTGCCCCAATAAATAAAATCTTAAAAAAAAAAACAAAAAACATAAGCCACAAGAATCCCTTCATAACCTTCATCCCAGAGACCTGGCATATTGAAAAGCATATCAATGTAAGACTGTTCTCAGACAGCACGAGGAGGAACTGTATCAGAAACAGAAGACATCATGAAGGAGGTCATTTTTCCAAGAGCCTCAGACTACACGGTATGTGGCTAGACAGGAACAGCTTCTACCCAAGACCATAGAAACAGGGCCTAAGGCATACCGGAGACATTGACTGGCACACCCTTCTTTGTCTCTTTTTCCTCCTTTTTTTGGCCTTTTTTTTTTTTTAATAAGCTCCATGTCCAGCGTGGAACCCAACGTAGGGCTTGAACTCACAACCCTGAGATCAAGACCTGAGCTGAGGTCCAGAGTCAGGCACTCAATTGACTGAGCCACTCAGGCGCCCCTAGTTTAAAGCTTTTATTGCCAAAATTAAATACTTAAAGTTTCCTTCCCTAATATTTGATACTTTGGGTAAATGAGGATGAGCAAGTGTTACACAACACTTTCATTTCTCTACAGGCTTACGATGGGGATGAGATTTGTTTTCCCTCTTAACCCCAGGTGGGCCAGCTCAGAATTAACAGAATATCATAGACTGGGTGGGTGGCTTAGACAACAAACATGTGTTCCTCACAGTTCTAGACACTGGAAGTCTAAGACTGGGGTGCCACATGGTTGGGCTCTTGGTGAAGTCCCCCTTCCTGCTTTACCCATGGCCACCTTCACAGGGTGGTGAGCAGAAAGAGAAGCAAACTCTCTTCTCTTTTTACAAGGGCACCAATTCCACAATGAGGGCTCCACCTGGATGCCATAATTACCTCCCACAGGCCCATCTCCAAACACCATCAACATGGGGAATTAGGGTTTCAACATACGAATCTGGGGGGGCGATATGAACATGCAGACCATAATAGCCAGTATTAACAGGACTTAGAGGCACCGTTCAAGACCGTCAGATAAATCTCATGCTAATCCTTGTCTCCACAATCATTCTCTATATTCTCCTTTGTGCTACCACTCACTTGAGAAATGATTGGAATTTAACCACAAAGGTAAAAATCATGGAGAGCCTTGATGCTTATTTTTCTTTTAAGATTTTATTTATTTATTTATTTATTTATTTATTTATTTATTTATTTATTTATTTGACAGAGAAAGCGGCAGCCAGCAAGAGAGGGAACAAAAGCAGAGGGAGTGGGAGAGGAAGAAGCAGGCTCCCAGCAGAGCAGGGAGCCCGATGCGGGGCTCGATCCCAGGATCCTGGGATCACGCCCTGAGCTGAAGGCAGACGCTTAACGACTGAGCCACCCAGGCGGCCCCTTGATGCTTATTCTTACCAGAGTCTGAGATAGCAATCTTCAGGAGTAATATAGATCTAGTGAACTAAACAAACCAACACACGAAACTGAGGATCCCTGTTGACCAAGATGAGAGATTTCAAGACTCTGAAAGACTGGACATTTTCCCTTGAGGACCTGGCAGGTGTCTGTCCTGTGGCTCTCCTGCCTCACTCCTCTTGCACAGGCCTTTAGCCCCATCGCTCCTCTCCACCACTCTAGGTAAAATCCAGATTGCTCAAGGTATGTCTGCTAGAACAATTCCTTTCTCTCCCCAAGATAGTCTGAGCTTTGACAGACTCCTCTTGCTGAAGTCCTATAAAACATTCCACTCTTGTCCTCTGGAGTGACTGTTCCTCTTGAGATTTCTCACGCCAGGCATTCTCTAATAAAAGCTCACGCTAAAATTCTTGGGTTAATTTTTTTCCTACATAAACAATAATTAAACTTTCTAAACTGCCCTCTGGGGGAATGCCTGGAAAGTCAGATTAAGGGACAGATAAAAGAAACAGAGCAGCTTATCAAGAGCTGGAGGAGATAATTCAGAAGTTAACAGTGATGTCACATGAATGAAAGAATGAAGAAATCTGAGAGCTGGAGCACAGAAGAATGGTTTTAGAATTATGGTGGAGGTCCATTGTCTGCCAAACTGTTGGGCTTCCGGTCATGTGTCTCTTGTAAAATAGACAGATTCCGGGGTTCCACTCCAAACCAGCTAAGTCGGCATCTCCAGGCCAGCGTCTGGGAATTGGAATTTAATCAAGTGGCTCAGAGGAGTTTAATCTTATCGTCAGGGGAGTTTGGGATACATTGTTCTGGAACTGTATTTGTAAATAGAACTGGCTCTGGGAGTTTTAAAAATGACAGCTCCCTGATTCCATTCTGAGGATTCTGCATCTAAATGTGTAGTGAGGAGAGCGCATGTGTAATTTAAAACTCCTTTTCAGTAATCCCAGCTGATGGCACTGCCTTCCTGGGGCCCCTGTTAGGAATGCAGACTTTCAGGTACCTCCATGACCCAAACGAGAATCTGACCTTTAACAAGATTCCTAGGTGGTTGGTATGCACATCAAGGTTTGAGAAGCACTGCCTTGGTGTATTCTGAGATGCGGCTGTTTTCACTCCCAACTTTCTGTGGGACCAGCACAAGTCTCCTTCGGGTGGGGAGGCACCAGGCCACCTGAGAGAAGGAGCCCACCATGCCTCTCTAGGTTCTGGGGAATATTTCCTTTGAAAACTGTTTTTGCTGATGAGCCCATTGGAAACAGGCCAAGGCTTAATGTATTGCAGAAGGAGAACTGAAGTGGGAGTAAGTGAGGTTTGGGGTTCAGAGTGTAGGGACTACAATGATATGGCTAGAAGGAACGTTGGGGGACTGTCTCAAAATCATATTTGCAAACTGTTTCTCCTGAGGGCATATGTGAATGCGGGGCTGCCGGAAGGGGTTCCTGGCTGAAGACACTCAGGTTAGCCTTAGGGTTCCCACTGCTCTTAGGAAGACCCCTTTAGATCCCTAAGATCCGAATTTTAACCTTGGTAAGCAATGAGGGCTTTGGCAAGGAACCAGTTCCTTTCAGTTTTATGATTGGGAAACCGGGAAGAAGAGACATTCTTTTCCTGTACTGAACCTTAAAAGCAAGTTCATTTTTAATGTTTCATTTGTTTAAAAAAAAAAATGACTGGCCTCAGAATTCAACACTCTTGTTTGCTGTCCTAAAACTTTTCTGTACGATTTCAGGGGTTTCAGGGGAAGGAAGACAATTCACAGGGAGTCGGGAAGACCAAATGTTTGGTAAATAAATGTTCGCCACGCCTAGCAGAGAAGTGTTTCTCAGGTAAAAAGTTCTCTCTGGGAATAGCTCTCTTCCCAGTACAGGCCCCCTATCTAAATTCTTTTAGGCAGTTAAGGGGGACGCCAAAAGCTCTTTTTGAGTCTGTTGGGTCTTGGTTGTCTTCAGCTGGAAATAATCTACATGGCAAACTGGCACGGTCTGGGGTGGCCTGCCCTGAACCCCATCACCTACTGTATAGTTTAGCAATTCCACTCATAGGTATCTACCTGAGAAATGAAAACATACCCACAAGAAGAGTCCTACAAGAATGTTCAAGCAGCTTCACAGCTTTATCTGTAATGACCCCACACTGGAAACAACACAAATGTCAGTAAGCAGAAAAAGAGATATCAAGTCTGTTCACACAATGGAACGCTACGGAATGACAGAAAGAGTGAAGTGCCACTAACAGCAACAGCATGGCGAATCTCAACAACCTTATGCGAAGCAAAAGAAGCCAGATACAAAAGAGTACACTCTGTGTAATTCCACTTGTGGGAAACTCTAGAACAAGTAATAGGAACCTGTGGTGACAGACGTCAAAACAGTGGTGCCTAGAGGTGGGTGGGTGGACGGATGAGACTGACTGAGAAGGGGCAGGAGGAACTTTCTGGGGCAAGGGGAAATGTCTGTATCTTGACAGGTGTGGGTTACATGTGTGCATCCATTTATCAGAACTCTCATCAGGGGCGCCTGCCTGGCTCAGCTGGTAGAGAATTTGAGTCTTAATCTTGGGATTGTAAATTTGAGCCCCATGTTGGATGTGGAGAGTCCTTAAAAATAAAATCTTAAAAAAAAAACAAAAAACCAACACCTCTCATCAGACTGTTTGCTTGAGATTTGTGCATTTTAGCATATGTGGATTGGGCCTCAATTAGAAGGAAGAAGAAAAAGGAAACAAATCCCCGTCCTTACGGCAAGTTCCTCTCCTCATTTTAGTTCAATAAACAAAATAAGTGATGAATGTCTATGGAGCAAAGCCAAGCAGGGAAAGGAAGGGTTGCAGTTTTAAGTACGGTGGTCAGACCTGGTGCAGAGGGTAGCATCCGAGCAGACTCAGATGGAGAAGGGGTTAAAAGAGAGGAGGGGTTAAAAATTTGCCACAAAATACCAGAGACCTGAATTGAGCAGCAGAGTAAAAGGATTCTACACCATGACTGAGTGGGATTTACCCCTGGAATGCAAGGAGGAGTCAACATACAAAAATTGATCGCTGTAATATGCCACATTAACAGAATGAAGGGGGAGAACCACTCGATCATCTTAATTGATGCAGAAAAAGCATTTGACAAAATTAAGGGAAATGAGGGGTTAGTGGTGCTCCTTGTCTGAGGGAAGACCACTGCAGGCTGGTGGTGCAGCAAGTGTAAAGACTGTGAAGCAGAAAACAGCAAATGTGTTTGAAAACAGCAAGATGGCAGCAGATGGTGGGTCCGGCACACTGGAAAAGGTGTTGAAGGGGACCGTAGTAGCAGTGGAAGCCAAAGAGGGCGCCAGGCTTATGTGCGGGTGGGGGTGCTCCCTGAGGCTATTCAGTGGGGCAGGGACAGGACCTGACTTCCTTTTCAAAGGGTGGCTCTGGCTTTTCTGTCGGGAACAGAGCACAAGGAGCAAGGGTGGAACTGGAGGGGTTCGTTAGGAGGCTGGTGCAGTAACCCAGGGGACAGCCGATGGTGGCTGGATTAGAGCGGCAGTGCATGTGGTGAGGAGTGCTGGATTCTGTGTATATTCTGAAGGTATCACAGGATTCTCTGGGGGATTAGCTGTGGCTTGTGTGTGTGTGTGAGAGAGAGAGAGAAAGGCAGAGAACATGTCATGCATGACACCAATAGGCTCCACGCCCAGCATGGAGCCCAATGCAGGGCTTGAACTCAGGACCCTGAGATCAAGACCTGAGCTGAGAGCAAGAGTTGGATGCTTAACCAACGGAGTCATCCAGGAGCCCCAACACGGAGTCTTTCTTAAACTTTAGACTTTAACTATTACTGGGGATGAGTATTTGCACTGTATTTTACAACTAACAAGTGTGCCAGTGTGTGGTAACACTGTGGGCGAGAATCTGCTCTTACACAGAATTAAGTCTAGTTCACAGTTTCAGGGTTTGGTTTGGTTTCAGTTTTTTGCTTTCACCATTTTAATGGACACACCTGGCCGATATTAAGCTCAACTATCACTAGATGGCAGCGCAGCTTTAGCTGGCTGAAGAATGCCCAGCTACTAACAGTTCAAACCCCTTCACGGTAAACTGGTCCTAAAGGGCCTGCTGTCATCATTTTTAGGTGTGATTTAGTGACGTGGATTTACAAGTTTGCCTCCTGAGCAGCAACTGCAAACCTCACAGGAGGAACTGAGAGGAGGAAACCTACACGTTCACACAGACACGGTGCTACGGACTGGCTGCAAGGATAGCTTGGTGGAGAGAAGCTAGAAGAAAGGTTAAGCTCTAGAAAACCCCACACTTCATGCTTCATTTGAAAGTGTGGGGAGAAACACATTCTGAGACGGCAGAGGCAAATCACACTTCCTTGGGTGCATTTTCATACCCAATGTGGGACTTGAACTCAAGACCCTGATATCGAGAGTCTCATGCTCTACAGACTGAGCCAGCCAGGCATCCCTCCTTGGGGGCAATTTATATGTTGTTTGCATCTCAAGACTGATTTTAAAACAAAACTGGTGTCAATATTTTATTAGAAATGTATTTACAAACTTATTTGTAATTTATATTTATAAACACTTAAAAATCATGTTATACTTATCAACAGTAGCCTCCCAAAGTGGCCAAAGAAGTTATGTTTTTCTCATCATTCCAGATAATTCCATTACCCTTGTCCAACTGTTCTTCCAGTACTGAGGAAACACAAAGATGCAAAGCCCCTATTTTTAATGTACCCGAATTGTGTAAGAACAGAAAAACAATGTAACAATTTGGATTTAAAATGAGACACAATTGGAAGAGAAGGTGACTAGATGGCAAAGCAGCACAGGAAAAGATGCTCAAACAACATGGATGAATCTCAAAATAAACATGTTGAGTGCAAAGAAAGACAGAAAAGAGTACATACTGTATGACTGCATTTATATAAAAATCTAGAAAATGCAAACTAATCTATCGTGACAGAAAGCAGATCAGTGCCCGCCTGGGGATGGAGAGGGGGATGTGGGCAAGGACGGGAGGGAGGGATAATACGGGGCACTGAATATGCTCACCATCTTGATTTTGGTGATGGTTTCATGAGTATATATAGACCAAAACATCAGATTGTACACTCTAAATATGTGAAATTTATTGCATGTTAATTACACCTCGATAAAACTGTTAAAAATGAAATTTTAAAAATGAGACACTGATACGTAATGTTTGTTAAGGTACTCATTACTCGCTTTTTCTTTCATTTAATATAATTTGTTGAGTGTCTTAACTGCGCCAGAAGATAAAAGAGGAAAGAGATGGTCTGCTTCTCAGTCTAGTAGAGGAGCTAGGCAATGGCCACTCTGCATGATATTCTCGTTGGATGTGCCCACAGGAAGCTAAGAAAATGTCAAGATGTGTGTGTGTGTGTGTGTGTGTTGGGGAAGGCTTTTCAGAGGGCCTTACCCCTGAGCTGAGCTTTGAAGGTTGAGGAGGTGTTAGGGACAGCGAGGATGGGTTGTTTACATGGCTGTGGCTGCAGCTTGCCTTCTTAACCAAGGCCTAGAGAGAGAGAACAAGGCCCTGAGGCAAAAATCATAAAGACACATGATAGCTCAATTGTTATCAGACAGTTGACAAGTCGGCTTTATAGCAAGTGGGTCAATTTTAATAAAGCAAGACCATTCTTTCTTTTAATTAAGAAACAACAGTACACCAACACCAAGCAACAACAGAAAAGAAAATCCAGGTCTACTTTTCATGGCTTATCTGGTTTATCTTAAAGGAATGTAAGGCCTTTTCTGGACTATAGAATATAAAATAATCCAGGAAAAAGAACAAAAAACAAACCCAAAACATTTAAGTTGTACTGTAGAAAATGAGAGAGAGAGGAAGGTGGGATTGGAGAGAGACTAGTTATAGGAATTCAGGCAAAGGATCATAAGGCTGAACTAAGGCAACAGCAGAAGGAATAAAAAGTGCACCAATTTTAAAATTATTAAAGTGGGGAAAGGACATTCGGCAGTCCCTTTAGCCTAGTTCCAAGTTTTGGTTATGGTGTCTTCACTTTTTTTTTTGTCTTCACATTATTAAGTGCATCTTCAATGAAGAGCACTTAGATTTTTACTGGAAACCCTCTTTTCGTAGAAATGTTAGGCTTGCCTCCTCTCCCTGGTGTCTTGGGCAATAATTGGGATGTTCTTGCTATTCACAGGGATAGAACACAGAAGCCAGTTAAAAACGTTTGACAAATTGATCTTGAACATGTATTAAGGTTTATTGCTAGTAAGAGAATTGGAGAGTGTGTGGAAATGACAAGTTATAGTTGAGAAAAAAAGGTTTACACCAGCAGCTAATTTTTTTAAAAAGTAGCTAGTTAATAAATACAGTTTTAGGGGCCCCTGGGTGGCTCAGTTGGTTAAGCATCTGCCTTTGGCTCAGGTCATGATCCTAGGGTCCTGAGAGCCCTGCATTGGGCTCCCTGCTCGGTGGGGAGTCTGCTTCTCCCTCCACTCCTTCCCCCCTGCACATTTTCTCTCTCTTTCTCTCTCTCTCTCTCTCAAAAATAAATAAAATATTTAAAAAAATAAATACAGTTTTATTCACAGACATATTAGTTTTTATAAAGGAAATCTAGGGCAGAGTGACTAGGTGTGAATCCTACCCATCCACAGTAAGTACAGCCATTCATGCAAGGAGCAAATGAGCAGGATGTATCTGGGGTTGTTAACTGGAGTAACAAGTTTCATTCCCTTCCAGTAGTTCCTAGAGGGAAAATGAAAAACCCCATAAACCGAGGGCAGAAATGGAGAACAGAAGCAGCAAGCTCTAATTTTGAACAGGTGGCTGCCAGATCATTCCCCAAACTGCGGACTAAGATGCAGAAACATGACTTGCCTGTTTCTTCATTTGGGTCAATTTTCCTTTCCCTTTGGCACACCAGAGCGGGTTTTAATTGTTGTCAGGTGGGCTGACGAGTTGATTTTTGGAATATGTCAAGGGTTGGAAGATGGACACATGGGTCCAGAACCTGAGTGACAGAAGTAGCAAATAGATTTATATTGTACATTTATGAAAATTATAAAAGAGGACAAACATTATGATTTAAGCTCAGTTGAAGTCATCAAGGGCTTATACTGTGTCTGTTTCATTCACCACTCTCTGCCCGGTGCCTAGAAGTGTGTGCAGGGGCTCTGAAGGAATTGCCCCAAGATGTGCCACTTTGGCCTGCGGGTTCTTTCTGAGCTGAAAACAATCGAGGCATAAAAGACTCAGGAAGAAACTGACCTCCCCCGAACTGCCTAAAAGAATTTAAATAGAGGACGTGCTCCAGAAGAAATCCATCACCATAGATAACTACAGCATTAATATGAACTAGGTGTGATAGGGAGGAATTTAGCAAAGTCGGTTAAAATTCCTCTCTCTGTCCCATTGTTTCTGGGTGACCCAGCAAACATTTACTCCTTTTCATCTTCTGTGAATTACGTTCCTCCCCTTTGAAGTCCCAAACTCCCTTCTCCATAGTTCAGGATGACATATAAACCTCCTTTTACCTTTCTGTGTTTGCATCTTTCCTACACCTGGCATTCCCATAGGTACAAAATTCAATTTGGTTTTCTTCTGTTGATGTGTTTCATGTCAATTTAATTCTAAGATCAGCTGGAAGAAGCTTTGAATGGTGGAGGAATGGAAGAGAAACTTTTCTTCTCCAACAAGTGATTGGCACAGAGCAGACGCTCCACATTCTGACTGCATCTAGCAGAAGTTTGCTTCCCGCGCGACGTCGGGCCCGGCTCCTCCCTAGGCCCTGCCCCTTTAAGAAAGGTAGGAAAAGGCCGAGGGAGGCTGCTGGGAAGGGGGGCGGGGCGCGCGGTCACGCTCGCCGCCCGGAGCCGTGCGCCTGCCTGCCCGCGGGGGCTGGGGCGCCAGGTGCGGTTCTAAAGAATGCCGGGAAAGACGCAAAAAGGCGAGTGCTTAGCTTCCTTCGGCGCTGTTGCCGAGCCTGGTAAGGACAAAAGGAGGACTGTGCCTGCCCCTTTAAGACTGAGTCCCGTTCTCCTCGGAGGGAAATAATGTCACGAACACTTTTGAATTGACCCTTTTTAATCCCTCTTCTTTCCTTAATAACAGGTACCAAGTGCCCACCGCATAGTCACGTATTCATAAACGATGCTTCATTGGTGCTGGGGTGGGAGGGGGGGCGCCGTGTAGGCGACATGGTGTTCCAGACCAAAATCATCTCATATTTGTTTTGCTTTATTTATAAACTTAGGCTCCTGCGATTCAAGGGCTGACCCAATACTTTCTAATAGAATTAGTCCAGGAAGAAGTTAGGCTGTTAGAGACCCTGGGATCCCGAGGGCATGATGGGGAGATGACACCCACTGCAAGTCTATCCTGAGTTCACACCCAAGTGGCCTGACAGGCATTTTAGCTGCCCTGTGTTTTGATATTTTAATTGATGACGCGTTTAGAAGTGGGAGTTTTTGTGTATCTGGATTATCGTGAGAAATTGGAAGATCTTGCAGCGTGTTCTTACCTGAAAGCAGTTTGCTGTCCCCTCTGCACTGCTCAGAAACAGTCTCCAGGTCGACACAGTCCCCCTGTTATAACCAGTGGCATCACTTACGGATAACTAGACTGGCCGGTGGTAGGTGTTTGAGTTTGGGGCGCCTATTCTAAATAATTTGGGTGAATGGATATAGGACTATTTCAAACATTTATGCAGAACAGGTCAGAGGTCCCAAATAACTGAGCATATAGTTTGTGTTTAAACTGCTGTTTCTTACTCTTATCAAGGTGTTTTTCTACTGGAACAAGCCTTTTCGGCCCAGGCTTGGTAAAGATGAATCATCAGACATATTTACAGGAAGATATTTTCGAGTTGATATTCTTTTATGACAATTAAATCCATAAAGTTTTAAGAAAAAAATCTGAATCTTGGTTACATTGATGTTTTATGCCACAACAACCGTTACTGAAATAGAGTGTACTCGGTATAATTTGTATACCTTTGTCCACAATTATGGTTTGGTAACCATCGCAACTCTTGGCAAGACTTCATAAAGGCAGGAACTGTGTTGGCCCTGGTAATTGCTTTACCTCAGCGCTAGAGTCTAAGCTTCTGCAGGATGGAGACTTATTTTGTTCACAGTGCCTTATGTGAACTAAGTGGCTAAGTGGCTTATTAAATGTGTGAAAGAACTTTATTTGTGTGTGTGTGAAAGAACTTTAAAGGTAAACCTTATTTTATGTAACAAGCATGTGCCCGAGGTTTTCTCTCAAAATCATATGCTTGTATATTTGTTGTTCTAAATTATTAAAAGGCTTTTGTTGTGAAAGGCTTCCTTTTAAAAGGAAGGTTTTTTTAAAAGCTTCCTTTTAAAAGGTTGGATTTTCCTAAGTTGTTGCAGCAACACTTCCATCTGAAATGGACTTGCACTTGTGAATCATCTGCTATGGAGCTTACCCTGTAATACTTTCTCCCTACCTAATGGGATTTGGAAATGTCAGTGAACCTTGGAATTTTCAGTTTTATTTCTATTTTTAGAGACCCACAGATTCCAGTTGAGATCACCGTGGCAGCCAGACCCTTCCTTCCTCACGAGGAGCAGCCCTTCTTATCAACAGCAACATTGACAGGACCTGTGTTTTGGAAAAGGACCGATGGCTTTGGGCTTGGGTTGGAGAGCATTTGCACCATTTCCCATGAACCACTGTGGTGTCTTTCTGAAAGCTGTGAGAAGCAGTGGTCTTTCCTTGTTTCCCTGGGGCCAGTCCTCTTGGAGAGGAACTGGAAGCTTTTTGGACCCTGAGATGAAAGCTTTCCTGGAGGAGAACACAGAAGTCACCAGCAGTGGCAGCCTCACCCCTGAAATCCAGTTGCGGCTTTTGACGCCCAGATGCAAGTTCTGGTGGCAAAAAGCTGACCTGTGGCCCTACAGCGAACCTTACTGGGCAATCTACTGGCCAGGAGGCCAGGCCCTGTCTAGGTATTGCCCTAGCTGAAATGGGAAGCTTTAAGGCCCATAGAGATCCTTTCTGTTTTCTGCAGATTCCTTTTTTCAGCCCCTTCCAACTCTGCATTCTCCCTGGTCTTCGCAAAAAAACAGAGTGAAACCCCCAAATTCTTGTTTTCTTAATTTGGAGCAGTTTAAGCATACTCCAGGCTTATCAGGGTATTTCCCCAAATACAGTTCTCTCTCTAAGAGAAACCCTAGGATCAGCTGTCAAGACCCTAGATAGCTATGAATGATCTGGAAATTTCACACTATTCTCTGGTTCATGGTTCATAAGGTATGGCCAATGCAGAATTGCTAGATGGTACCTAAAGCCCTAGTTCTTCAGCTCTTCTAGTTTAATCTTGTGAATGTTGCTCCTCGAGCCTCACACTTGCTCCCTCCCTGGAGCCTCACTTGTCTCAGTCTCCCAAAGAATAAGAGATGTGAGTGAGTGGGACCCGTCAGGATTCCTTCTTCTCTAGTGGCTTACTGACATCTCAGGTGAACTCTGGACTTGAATCTGCATTTTTTTGTTTCTTTAAAGTAAGCTCTACGCCCAGTGTGGGGCTTGAACGCACAACCCTTAGACCAAAAGTCTGAGCCAGCCAGGTGCCCTGAATCTGCATTTTTAAGGTCTCCTCTTCCACCGCCCCCTCAGCCCCCATACTGCAAAAGTGTTGTTTAGGACATTTTCTCACATATTCACACTATACTTTTTATTAAAACACAGCTGCTGAGACAAAGGCAAGAGCTTTTAGCATTTCAATCTGGTTTTTGCTTTTACATTGGTAAATAATTAAACCTGCTTATATCTTAAGCGTATAGACCTCCGAAATGAAAAGAATAAGGACTTCTCATTTGCAGGAATGGTATGGCCTAACAGAATTAATGTTGTACATAGTTTTAAATGCAAAATAAATAAATGCATATGTAGAGCTTTTCAGAGAATCCTGAAGATTGGAAAGCTTTCTAGGTGTTATCAAACAATTCTGATGTTCTGGTTGTTGCTGCCAAATTTTCAAGCTTTATTCACTTACATCATACCTTAAAAATATTGACATTTTCAGTGACGTCTATTAAAGTGATTGTTTATCGACTTCAAATATAAATACAATCAAATTCCTTAACAGACTGAATCAGAGGTCACAAGTTCATGCACCCACAGATGTATTTTGTTTGGCCTTTACTTGTAAACTTAAAAAATCAGTTGCTAACATTTAAAACTTGGGAAATTCCAAAAAAAAAAAATAAATAAATAAAACTTGGGAAATTTCATATAAAAATGTCTGTTTTGAAAAACAGAAATATCTGATAACACAGGATTTCTGCATGACAACAGTGAGCTGAAGATGGGTAGCAGCTTTCCGTTTAGACAGGCCGTGTACGCCTGTACTTTGCCATAATCCCTGATATTCTTCACTTTCTAGTAGTAAGGTCAAGTGTCAGTTGATATTTTTTATTTCAGGGTTTCTCATCCATCTTCAGTGTTTGATAACTATTTAGCTGTGGTCCAAATTGTTTGGTTGACCTGGACTTTATCTTACCAGAGAGGTCATTATAATACCATACGCAGTAGGTAAAACCACTCTATGATGAACAATCAATCAAAAGGAGACCAAATTTTGGATCTAGTGATCCTTATTATAGCAATATTTTGTCAGTCTATATTCTTGATGCTTGACTGTTTCTGGATCATAGGAAGTGCTCAGTGTTTAAAAAAGACATTTTGCGGGGAGGGGGTAGGGTGTATGCCTGGCTGGCTCAGTTATTAGAGCTCGAGACTTTTGATATTGGGGTTGTGAGTTCAACCCCCATGTTGGGCATAGAGCTTGAAAAAAAAAATTTTTTTTTTTTTTTAAATATCTCTTACCGACCTTCTCCCATCTCAGATAGGTCTTTTTGCTTTCTTTCCAAATTAGGTATCTTTTGGATAATCCTGATGTTGTTAGAGGAAAGTCTGTGTTAGATCTTGGGAGTGGCTGTGGAGCTACAGCTATTGCTGCCAAGATGAGTGGGGCATCGAGGATCTTGGCCAACGACATAGACCCTGGTAAGGATTTCATAGTTAAAAATATCTAAAGCTCATGTTTATTTTCTTCCAGGATAAATATCTGTAAATGCCCCAACATATGATAGCTTATTTCCATGTGTATTTTGTAATCTGGTATTGTGAACTTATGTTCAGTGGGACGTTATGTGTGAGGATCCTGTGAGGCCTGAATTGAAGTGCATTTTTCTCAAGAGGATTTGTATTTATGCCTGTCGGATATCCCAAAGTGTACCAAGCTGGGAGCACTTACTGTTAATTTCTGGGTGAGGGATTTCCTGAAATATGTAGGTTGTGTGTATTTGATCCAAAACCCAAGTGAGGAGAGGCCTTGTGTTTTGAGGGAGATTTGATTCCATTAAAACCCAAGTTGAGACTTGGGTCTCAACTGAGACTTAAATTTTATCTGATTTTCTTTTAGTTTTCAATTTTACTGAGGATCCAGCTCTTGAAGATCCTTATTTTAGTTTAGTTTAGTTTAGTTTAGTTTGAGAGGTGTGGTAGAGAGGGGTAGAAGGAGAGGGAGAGAGAGAATCTTAAGCAGGCTCCACGCCCAGCGCATGAGCCCAATGCAGGGCTTGATCTCACAAGTCTGAGATCATGACCTGAGCCGAAATCAAGAATCAGACACTTAATGGACTGAGCCACCCAGGCGCCCCAGGATCCTTATTTTATGCAGGGGTCTTAGTTCTAACTTGCCAGGTTGCTCAAGCCCAAGGTTTGTTTCCCTGTCTCCTGGACAGCTGTAACAAACCAAACCTCTTGGTTATTAGATCAGCAAATGTTCCTTAAAACCTCCACATTTCTAGGTGTTTTGTATGGTTTGTTTTGTTTTCAGGATATCCATTCATATATTTGAAAATTGCTGTAAATAGTTTATATTGGTAGAAACTTCTTTACCTAAAAAACAACTTTCAACAAAAGGGAAAAAATATCGTTAGGAGATTTTCTAAATTACTTGATTAATAAATAGGGGATTAAAACTGCCTAGCATACACCAATTCATTTTGTGCTTTTTAAAGTTGCAGGAATGGCTATCACACTGAATTGTGAGTTGAACCAACTGAATCCTTTTCCCATTTTAACCAAAAACATTTTGGACTTGGAACAAGATAAGTGGGACCTTGTTGTGCTTGGAGATATGTTTTATGATGAAGACCTTGCAGACCATCTTCATCAATGGCTGAAGAATTGCTTTTGGACCCACAGAACTCGAGTACTGATTGGTGACCCTGGGCGACCCCTGTTCAGTGGACATAGCATTCACCATCAACTGCACAAAGTGGTAGAATATTCACTTCCAGAGCCTACGAGGAGGGACAACAATGGATTGACGACAAGCACAGTATGGGATTTTCAGCCTTGAGTTGTCCAAGTGCTTCCAGTATGAATATGGCTATGTTTGGGTTTAACCCTAAAAGACCCTCCAGTTTAAAGCATGTAGCATCTCGTTTCCAAAATATCAAGTCTTAAAGTTTTGTCAGCTGTTGTCCTGTAACTCATTCTGCATTATGCCAAATATACAAATGTCTACCTGCAATTTTCTGGTTATACTGCTTAGAATTCTAGAAGGCAATACCAAAATGGTAGCAACATATAATTTAAGTAGTAGAGAGGAATGAGAAAGTGTAGGCGAAGTCTGTTTCTGTAGTTGAGGACAACTATATGATGGGTCTTCGAATGAGACACAATGCAAAATATAGAAGAGTACTGTATTTTAAAAAAAATGACCTGTAAAGATCAGAGCTGCACTTAGTATGGTACAGAGTACGTGAGCTTTGGAGTCAGGCAACTCTGTCACTTTCCAGTTGGAACTTTAAGCTAGTTAAGCTCTCTGAGCTTTAACTTCTTCATCTATAAAACTGTAGCAAACTTAATAAACCTCACCTGAAGGCTATTATATTAAATGAAAGTATAAAGTGCCTCATACAGTATTTAGTACATAATAGGACCTCAACTGACAGTCGTGGGTAAAAATAAAGATTTTAGAATTTCATATATACTGTGACACCTTTTGATGTCTCTTTATGGTTCACTAAGGTTAGCTAGAAATTGGTTATGTGGGGCGCCTTGGTGGCTCAGTCGTTAAGCATCTGCCTTCGGCTCAGGTCATGATCCTAGAGTCCTGGGATGGAGCCCCGCATCGGGCTCTGTGCTTGGGGCAGAGCCTGCTTCTCCATCTCCCACCCCCCCTGCTTGTGTTCCCTCTTTTGCGGTCTCTTTCTCTGTCAAATAAATAAATAAAATCTTAAAAAAAAAAAAAAAGAAATTGGTTATGCTACCACTACATGACCCAGGTTGTTAAGATCTTATATATCAATAAAAATCCAATGACATAAATGAGAATGTGAAGAAGAATATGTACAGTATATCACTATCTATGTAGAAAAGATGTACGTATGTACCTACATATGTATATACATATGGAATACATATTTGCTTGCAACATACAGAGCATATCCCTGAAAAGATAAATTAGTAACTGCTAACAGTGGTTGCCTTCTGGGAGGGTACTAGATAGCTGGTAGACTGGGGTGGGAGAGAGACTTAGGTTTTAGTTTTGGGTCTTATAATTCTGTACCATAGATTTTCTATTCTCTAATTCAAAACTAAACACCAGCATTATATGTGTTACAAGTGAAATATAAAATGCAGCCTTTCTAATAATGTACTCTTATGTTCTTATACACTGCTTAGGAATTGTTTATAACATGTGCATTATATATAAACTTTCTAATAATACACGCAAGCCACTGGGATTATGGTGCCAGGGAAATGTGATCAGAGCTATAGTCATACAGCAGAAGGGTGGAGAAAGCAGTTAAGGGCAAGTTGTTGCTTAGACAGGAAAAGAGGATAATTCAATGGGAGTTTGGAAGCTGGGGCTGCAGAAGATCTTGTGATTCTTGAACTTGGAAATCAGAGTTTATTTCAGCCCAGTGAAAACTCTTGTGCATCTAATTCCCATTGGTCTTCTGGGTCTTAAACATTATCAACTCTAAATTTTGATTCAGCCTTCGTTAAAATTAATAGAAATTATAGGTTACAACGGCATTGGATGACATTTGAGAGGAAAGAGTTTTGTTGACAATATCCTTTGAAAATTGAGAGTACTCTGCTGGTTATTGCCCTTCCCAGCAAGATAAGAAGGAGTAAATTACACTCTGGAGCACTGTGGAAATCAACTTGATGAGACAACGAGAAGATTTAAGTTTAAGTTTAAATATCTACAATCCCTGTTTCTGTTATCCTCTCTTGATGATTTATTAGGAGGGCACAAGAAGGTCTTTGAGATAACCAAATGTTACTTAAGATATTTAAAAATCTCCCATGTATAAAATGGTGAGCCTTGAATAACTTCATAGTTTAACGAGCAGGTTTGTATTAAAACCATTCACGTTTAAAGGGGTTATTGATATAGCTGCATTAATTTCTACCATATTTATAAGTGTTTTCTATTTGTTGCCCTAGTTCCTTGTTTCTTTTTTGGTGTTCCACTCTTTTCCTGCCTTCTCTGGTTTTAATTGAGCATTTTATATGATTCCATTTTCTCTCCTTCCTTAGAATATCAATTATACATATTTTAAAAATTGCGTTTGGTGGTTGCCCTAGTTTACGTTTACAACTAGTCCACTTTAAAGTAATACTGTACCATTTCATGATTTTCAGTTTGTTCAGCTTTTATCTAATGAGAACAGGAGAGATGACTTCTAATCACTTTAGAACATCAGACTGGAAACTGGAAGTATGGGTATTATTTTTATTTATTCATTTTTCTCCTTTATTTATTTATTTTTTGTGTGTGTTTGTTCAACAAATACTGGGTGCTTATTATGTACCAGATACTGTTTTAGGCACTGGGGAAGAAAAGACAAAAATTCCTGTTTTTATGAAGCTTATATTCTAGGGAGATAGATAATAAAAACAGACAAGATGCCAGATGGTGATAAATGGTAAGGAGAAAAATAGGTCAAAGTGCAAGGTGAGGATGATAGAGATAGGTAGGAATGGGGTACTGAAATATTAAACAGAAATAGCTAATATAACCAGCAATATAAAAAGGCAAGAATATTAAACTGCAAAGTGCTTTTAGGAAGATAATTCTTTACAGACCCTAAAAAGCTGACACTTTAGATCTTGAAAAAACTTGTTTCCCCAAAACGGGGAAAAGCTACTGACTTTGTTTGATGTTTACTATTAAATTTTACTGAATTTGTCTTTAGAAAAATTTCATAGGTGGAACAAGCCTTACCCATTGAACACATATATACATATGTCCTACCTTTGAGGGGCTATATATCTCTCTCTATATAGATATATAGCTATATATCTACACTACATTTATATATACACCACATTTATAAAGTAATTAGTAGTAAGGTCGAGAAATAGAGTTGAATGTATAAACCCTCCTTCTAAACATGTAGAAGAAATTTACCATACCATACTTCCCTTCTTTTGTACTATATCAGAGTTAAAATAGGAAATCTTTTAAAAAGTCCCACTGAGACAGGCCCATGGCACAGGGAGTATACTGAATTTGGGGTGGTTTAAGCACAGTATATATACTTTGGAGAATTTTGTAATTATAAAAGAGTAATGCAGTTCATTTGAAAACTAAGATCTGTGTTGTTTAGTTCACAATATGAAATCAACAGAACTTTAGGAAACAGCCTCTACAATGATATTTTGTATTTTTACTCATTCTTAAGACGTTCCCGAATGCAGTTAGTTGTTAAGGAGGAAATTTCATAGGTGAATAGCATGTATTGGGGAAAAGTAGCCATGAAAACCAAATAAGTGGCTGGGCAAGGGCCTCACTAACATTCATACGCTGAACGGCTAAGGTATATGATGTCATGGGTTTATGACATTAGTCTATTTTTTTGTTTTATTGAATATTGAATTCTGTGAGGATTTACAGGCCTGATGTTCAGCTCTGCTTTTGACCAATGAGCATTTAAATACTTAAAGAAGGCAGGGGCCAGAAAATTGCTAGGAAGGTAATTAGGCTTTTAGAGATACTAGAATTCTCCTAATGGTTATTCATACTGGTAAATTTCTCTTATGACTGCACAAACAGGTAGGTAGGAGAAGGAAATATCCAGGAAAAACTGGTAATTTAAAACTTTGCTATTTAAGAAGCAAACACAAGACTCCCCTCCCGCCCCCCACCCCAATACATCAGAGGGCATGCTAGGCTTACCACAGTCAAAAATAATGACTCCACAAACAAACAGGATAATAGCACTATTAAAAATGTTTAAGGGCCTGTTAACTTCAAAGCACAAACCACAGTATTGGAAAGCCAATTGCGAAGACCATTGTTTCCTGGAAATGTAGTATGAAGATCATTGCTTTGATAAGCTTCAATGAGCATCAGTAAACAGTCCACGTCACTTGCTTTAGTTTGTTTGGGCCTACTAATTGCTCCAGGACTTCTCGTGAATGATCTACAAAAGAAAACAATGACTATGTGTTAATTCACAATAATCAAAGATATTTAGTATGTCCTCATGTATAAACTAGGGATGATAACTAGGATATCTCATAGGGTCATTGAAAAGATTAAAGGGGATGAGACATCAAGAACTGCAACTAAAAACATTTAATTAGTGGTAACTCTCATTATTGGCTGCAGTGCACATATCATAGTAATACTTGTAAAAAACAGGCATTCATTGTTTTCTCTGTAATTTCATCTTAATTTCACCAGCCAGAGAGTAAAGGTATAATTTCACCATTAACCTGTGTATAAACTTTCTCAGGGTCCTGGCAGGCAAGAGACACACTAATGTGGTGTGCTTGAACAGGGTTTAACACAGCAACTATTTACAAAGGAGTGAGCAGGATTAAGGAAAGCCAATAAGTGTGGTAGGACACTTTGGGAAGCTGCAACATGCCCAAAATGGTTAGGGGAGGGAGCAATAACTAGAATAGGACAACTTGACCTGTAGGTAAACATTTTCCATGTCACTCAATACTATTATGAAGCATGATTTTTAATAGATAACTATCATATGAATTCATTATAATTTAACCAATCTATATTATTGGGCATTTAGATGGTTCTCAATTATTCACAATGTATAGTAGTGATTTTAATATGGTTTACATTTCTTTTGCAAAGTCAATTTTATAATGTCTTTTAAAAATGAGCTAAAGCAAAAATACTGATAAAATGCTACTACTTTAAAAATTATTCATACGTTTACCAAACTTGTTTAATAGATACAGCCCATGTTGTACATACAACAGCTCTCCAAACTACTCTTGGAAATTTTCTAGTTTAGTGGTTGTGATGTGGTTTTGGAATATAGGTGAGGTTCTGTAGGGCAGGTCCAGAGCTGATGACCAAAAACAAATTCTTAAGCGATGCCTGGGTGGCTCAGTGGGTTAAGCGTCTGCCTTTGGTTCAGGTCATGATCTCAGGATCGTGGGATCAAGGCCCACATCGGGCTCCCTACTTAGCGGGGAGTCTGCTTCTCCCTCTGCTCCTCCCCCTGCTCATGCTCTCTCTCTCACTCTCTCTCTAATAAATAAATAAAATCTTAAAAAAAAAAAGAATTCTTGAGACAGCTTTGGTGCAGAATGGTGGTTTATTAAAGCATGGTGACAGGATCTGTGGGCAGAAAGAGCTGCTATGCTGGGGGCTTGAGGAATGGCTGATTATATACTCAGGAGTTGGGGAAGTAAGGAAAAGGGAGGTTTCAAAAGAACTTTCATCTGCTAAAGACGACCCACCTACAAAATACCTACAAGAGGCCAGAGGCCTTGCCATTGTCAAGTTAAGGTTGTTTTCCCCTCTAGCAAGTTATAAACAGTAAGATAGCTGGGAGATCCCTGGAAGAATGTCACACATGTCCCACCCAGGAGTGGGGGGTGGGGGTAGGGACTGCAGAGTGTCAGCTTGGGCTTTGTCTTCAGCTAGCCTTCTGCTCCCTCGTCAGTTGTTAGAATTATAGATTTCACAAACCTATAGAAAAAAAAGTGGGCCCAACATATGGTTTCTAAATTTTATTTTAAACAAAACAAAAATAAGCCCAAATACCAAGACTCAGTGCAAGCAAGAGAACCAGTATTACCCTGATACTAAAGCCAAATAAAGTCATCACACACATACAAAGCTATAGACTAATATTTCTTATGAATATGTATTTAAAAATCCTCAACAATACACTAGCAAATCAAATCTAGCAACATATAAAAAAGCTTGTATGCCATGATCAACTGGGATTTATCCCAGGAATGAAAGGTTGGTTTAACATCTGAAAATCAATTAACGTAATACACTTTATTGGTGGGCTATTGCTACTGTAATAAATTACTACAACCTTATTGGCTTAAAGTAAAACAAATTTATTATTGTATAGTTTGGAGGTCAGAATTCCAAATTAGGCCTCATTGGGCTAACTTGGATCAGCACTCCTTTTTGGAGGCTCAAGGAAGAGAATTCACCTCCTTGACTTTTCCAGCTTCTAGAGGCCACCATGTTCTTTGCATTCCTCCACATTCAAAATGAACAACAGTGGACAGAGTCCTTCTCATGCTGTCAACTCTATGATTCTCCTTATGCCTGCTTCCTCCCCTTATAAAGACCCTTATGATTACCCTGGGCCCACCTGGATAATCCAGGATAATCTCCCTATTTTAAATTCAACTGATTAGCAACTTTAGTTCCATTTGCAGCATTATAGAATCTAACATGTTTAGGTTCTGGGCATTAAAACGTAGACATCTTTGGTTGGGGGTATTATTCTGCCTACAACTTATACCATATCGATAGAATAAAGGACAAAAACCCCATGATCATCTTAATCGACACAGAAAAAGCATTTGACAACACTCATGGTAAAAACATTCAACAAATTAGGAACAGAAGGGAACTTCTTCAACCTAATTGTGTCTATGAAAGAACTAAAGTTTTATTTAACATCATACTTTATGATGAAAGACTAATGTTTTCCCCCTAAGATGAGAAACAAGGCAAGGATGTCTGCTCTTCCCACTTCTTTTTTTTTTTTTTAAAGATTATTTATTTATTAGAAAGAGAGCATGTGTGCACGTGCACACAAGTGGGGGCAGGGAGGGGGTGGGTAGGGACAGAGGGAGAGGGAGAAGCAGACTCCCCACTGAGCAGGGAGCCAGATCCCAGGACCCCGGGATCATGATCTGAACTGAACGCAGCTGCTTAACCAGCTAAACCACGCAGGCACCCCTGTTCTTACCCCCTTCTATTCAGCATTGCATTGGAGGTTCCAGCCAAGGAAATTTGAGAAGGAAAAGAAATAAAAGGTACTCATGCTGGAAAGAAAGAAGTAAAACTATCTTTGTACATTATGTAATATATACAGAATGTCCTGTCTAATTACAGAATGTCCTAAGGGATCCACTAAAAAATTAGAACTAATAAATGAGTTCAGCAAAGTTGCACAGTACAGGATCAATATACAAAGTCAAATGTATTTGTATACACTATCAATGAGCAATCCAAAAATGAAATTAAGAAAAGAATTCCATTTACATTACCATCAAAAAGAATAAAACACTTAGGGATAAATTTAACAAAAGAAGTGAAAAACAGTCTGAAAACTATAAAACATCGTTGAAAGAAATTCAAGATCTAAATAAATGGAAAGACATCTGTGTTCATAGATCAGAAGACAATATTAACATGACAATACTCCCTAAATTGATTGCAGATTCAATGCAATCTCTTCCAGAATCCCAGTTGTCTCTCTCTCTCTTTTTTTTTAGAAATTGACAAAATGATCCTAATATGTATCTGGGAACTTAAGGGACCCAGAATAACCAATACAATTTTAAAAAGAATAAAATTGGAAATGTATACTTCCCAATTTCATTCTAGTTGGTGTTTTTAGGATCATTTTGGCATTTTTACTAATTATGAAGATGTTATCAAACATACATATTTGTTTTCTGACTATATTTGTGTCATCCTTCTGTAGAAATTTATTATTACACATAAGTAGGATGACATTTTTCCCTCCAGTAAACCATACAGTATATTTTTAGGTAATTTTAAAATTTGGATGCTAGATGGCAGTATTACATTACTCAAAGTCTCCTCAGGCAACTTTTTCTGGAGAAAATACAGAGTATTTAGGATTGAGACTTTGAATAGTAGGAATAATCAATGCCTGTGAGTTTATTATGCTATAAAGAGAAACTGTGGGTTCTCTAAGTATTTAGTGATCCCTTGCCAGAGCACTGTAGAAACTGCAGGGGAGAAAAAATCATTTTCCTTCTACTCTTCTGAGTTCTTGGCTGAGACAGCCCCCCCCCCCAATAAAAGATTAGCCAGAGAAAAACAAACAGCTTAGCAATATGTATACTTCGTGTATGCATGAGAGATACCCAGGGAAAATGAGTAAATTCCCTGAGACAGCCCTAGCCACCACCTTAAATACCATCTTCAGCTAAAGACATAAGAAAGATATTGGGGTGGGGCAGGGTGGGAAGGCCAATCATAGGAGGTTATTAGAAAAAGCACAGCAAAAAAGTAAAGGTAAAGTTTGCTATACAGATTTATGTTAGTGTCTTCTCCACTGATAAGATTCTCTTGTGATTTAGAGTCACCCTTTTCTTCCTAGTATAGAGAGAGGGATACTTACAAATGGAGGTTTTTCTTTATAAATGCAAATTTCTCTTACAAAAGGGTAACTTCTCCATATTTGGAGCTTCTCTAGTGTCTGCTGTTTCTCAAAAATAATCAGCTCAAAATGTCCTTGTCCTGAAGAAGCATACTGGTGTGGCATATTCTGCCACCCTTCCAAACACAGACTCTCAAGATTGAAAAAGACTCAAAGTCATTAGTACCAATCACACCGCTGTTGCTTGATGTCACTCTCCTATTTCCCTCCCTTTTCTAGTAATGGTTAAGCCACCTGACACTAACGACTCAGGAAATTCCTCCCGCTGGGGAAAGAATTAAAGATTGTGGATCAGGTGACTTACTTCTAGTTTTTACTTCTAGTTCTACTATCAAGTATTTCCACTTAAGTTCATTCTTGGTTCTCTTATCCTTAAAACAAGGGTGTTGTGTAGATTAAGTCTAAGAAAGATTTTACCATCTCTCAAAATCTATGATTAACAGAGATGGAGACTACTTTTTCAAAGAGATACATGGCAGGGCCTTTTAGAGCACCAAGAAAAAGAAGAAACTGTGGGAAATAGAAATTAACTTAATTTTTAAAATGATTAAGGAAAATGTAATTTAGATATTTTTGTGGAATACACAGTGAAAAAAGGAAGGCTGGCAGATTTTTACAAACAATGGTCAAAATTCTAAAGCTTCATTACAGCGTCTGGAATAAAGAAATTCTGTGGCATGGAATCAGTAATGAATGAATAAATAATGATGAGGTAACAATAATATAGGATTTAGAGAAAGTGAAACAAAATAATAAAAGAGTTGTCCTTTAAGCAGGGCATCAACTTTAACTAAAGGAAATTCTGAAGCAAACCACTTGGGTCTTAAAATACTTTTGTTTTGGGCTCTATGTGGTAAATATCGATACATTTACAATCTAGGAATCTAAGTAAAGAAATTCCTTGTATAGTAATCAGGCTGAAACAAATCCTCACATATGACTTAAAATTTGGGTCAATTCAATCAAAGGTGGCAGACTCCATAACTAAAGTTATGGCTAAGAAGAAGTTTATGTTGGTTTTTCCTGCCTTTCAGTGTAAAACATAAATTAATCTAGTACTGTCTTATTGCTGTATTGTGCTTCTAAAATCTAAACTCCCACGCCTGCAAATGCTGTGAAACATGTTTAGATAATTATGAGAAACCGAAATGCATGTCTACTGTAGGAGATTAGTAAAGGTGTGTGAGCTGAACTTACTGATAATCACTGCAGACATAATTGAATTAAAAAGGATTTAATAAGTTGTAAAATTATTTTCCTGCTTCCGGAACATCTATAGACATAACTGAATTAAAAAGAATTTAATAAGTTGTAAAATTATTTTCCTGCTTCCAAAACATCTATAAAAAGTACATTGTGTCAAAGAACAAAATTCAACCAAGTAAATTATACGCTTTATTAATTGATTCATGAATCAGGCAGCATCCCATCTAGCAAGTAGAGAGGAGCTCTAAGGAGTTGTACAAAATGGAAGATTTTTATAGGAAGGAGAGTAGGGCAAGAAGTTATTAGCAAAAGAAAAGTAGGGATTGGTTCAGGCAAGGTCATCTTCTCATGGGGGAAAGACAAAGTGTCCTATTAGGAGGATTACCTAACCTTTCTTTGAGGGGATGAAGAGGGCCCATGTGACAGATTACCTCACTGGTGCTGACCCGAAAATTTTACATTGATTGTCTTAAATTTCACTCCTTGGAGAAACCGAAACTGCAGTTAAGTCTAAATTTGTACTGGGGTAAGTGAAGTGAACCTACCTTGGGTCTGTGGTTTTCTTTCTAAAAATTATAATTTACAATATTTTAAATAGCAGCTTAGTTTTTGTTTTATTTTCTGCAGAAATAAAATCAGGGTGTTTCTAACAGTTTCAAGACCTGAGTTATAATGTGAAGTTCTGTTTATAGTCTGACTTTAAGAAATTTATAAAATACTTAGAATTATAGTAGAGAAGATAATCCTATTAATTTAGGGAATTTGAGGGGAAACTATAGTGCCACTGTCAATTTGGGGGTCAGATTGCTTTGAGGATAACATTACAATTGAACATCCTTATATACATATATTTTTATGAAAAATAAATCATATTGTCTTATATAGTCATGTATAAGCAACCACATAAATATATAAGCATGAAGATAAATGTTATATAAGGTATCATAAAAGAAGAAAAATCTTTCATTTACCAGGCCAAACCCCCTCTCCCCAAAAACCATTTATCTTCTTTGGAGAAAAAAATTAATGCAAATTAAATATAAGGTGAATATATTACCCCATTTTATTTTCATTTAATGATGGTAGCAAAAATATACAATGGTAGTAGTGCTGACAGGAAACGGGGAAGAGTAGAGATGATCTGGGTAGCTGAAAAACTTCAGCTTCTTCTCTTCATGAACCTTTATTAATAAAGCAATGGTAATATGAACTCTTTTGCATTATTATCAGATCTCCCAACTTCATGACTAACAGTTACACACAAGGGCAAGTTGAGGTCCATAAAAGTGCTCTGTGCTAAAAAAATTTTGGGAAATGCTTGGATAAAGACAGTTAAACAAGTTTCTTAGCTATAGTATTTCTCAGACTCTTTGACAAATTAACATTCATTATAGTAGTATGTTGCATTTCCCAAACTTTTTGGACACACAAACACTTTTAGTTCTGGGGTATCTGGGTGGCTCAGTTAAGTATCTGATTCTTGGTCTCAGCTCAGGTCATGATCTCAGGGTCATGAGATCGAGCCCTGCAATGGGCTCTGAGCTCAGCATGGAGTCAGCTTGATATTCTCTCCATCTCCTTCTCCCTCCACCCCTTCCCCTGCTCATGCATGCTCTCTCTCTAAAATAAATAAATAAATAAAATCTAAAAAAAAAAAAAAAAAGCCACTTTTAGTTCTATGCTATTATTGGGGGAGAAAAAATTTCCTCTATTTAAGATTCTTCTGGCTGCAGTCTGAATTAAACAGGATATAGATTAACAGGAAAAACATCAAATTTAATTTGCATGTATGGAGGTCTCAAAGATATGGGACCTAAGAAGTGACCAAGACAGATAGTTTTATACAGAGAAACAAATTTTTGATGAACTGACAGGACAAAGAAAACTTATGTTTGGGAGCTTCAATTAATAAGGAATTCTAACAGAATAAAGCTGGGGTTGTAAATTAGTAAAAGTAACAAGGTTTGTTTATATAGACTTCTTAGGCCCTGAATTCCCCATGTCTGATGATAAGGATGTTTTTCTAGCTCCTGGTGCAGGGAGAGTACCTTTCACATGGGAGATTTGTTTCCTCCTTTTGGGAGACAAAAGAAGGTCAGAGTGTTTTTCTTGCACTGACTGTTTCTTAAGTAGCTTTAATTCAAAATAATAAATATACTCCATGGCTTATTTTGGGGTGGCCTGCCCTAAGCTCCAACACTATACTTATGGTATTTTCTAGAACATCATACCATGTCACTGTTAAGGGATTTCAGGGCAGAGCAAGGAAAAAGACATGACCACAAGGTGGCAGTAGGACCCAAGAAGCTTTATTTGGGCAGCGCTTTGACAGATTTGCTTTCAGAAGTCCCTCACAGCTTGAGACCTTCCAAAGACAACAATGTGTGTGTGTGTGTGTGGGGGGGGGGGTGCAGCACTACTGAGAAGGGAAGGAGGGTAAAGGAATTCCCAGAGGACTGAAGAGGAGGTTTCTGTGTCATGATGGTGCTCCGCATCAAGAGAAGGAGTCTCTGGGTCAGGGAGCTCCAAAGGGCAAGAGTGGCTTGAGCGCAGTTTTTCAGGGTATGCAGAACAGGCAGGCTCTAGATGGCTAAAAATCTGCTTCTTTAGGCTGTTTTTAAAATCATTGAATGAAAAAATATTTGATGTCAGTGGGCTTTTGAACTAATAGTCCCAATCTGCTGTGAAGAAATCCTGGGTGGCTCAGTCAGTTAAGCATCTGCCTTTGGCTCAGGTCATGATCCCAGGGTCCTGGGTTCAAGCCCTGCATCAGAGCTCCCTGCTCAGCAGGGAGCCTGCCTCTCCCTTTCCCTCTGCTGTTCACCCTGCTTGGACTCTCTCTCTCTCAAATATATAAAATCTTAAAAAAAAAAAAAAAAGAAAGAAAGAAAAGAAAGAGGCCATCTTTGGTTCATTTACATAGCAGTAACAGTTGGTTAAATGCTGGCCTAGATAATCTTATAGGTCAAAACTACTATTATTCTATTCCAAGTATTTTGAACTCCTGTCATTTTAATGTCTACTTTCATTTCTACTAAAGTTACATGAAAATATAAGAAGTGATTTGAAAGGGATATTGTGTTCCTGCTCCAACTGCTAAAGTTAACTAATAATCGTTCTTTACTGTAAAGCAATGGTTCTCAAAGTGTGGTCTGTAGGTCCTACAGTCTGAGACCCTTTTAGGGTTGTGAGCTAAGACAGTCACTTTATTCATGGAATATCATTTTTACTTGAAAGAACAGCTGACAACCTAAGGTTATTCAGACTTGGGTACTTGTCAGACTCTTTCTTTCTTTCTTTTTTTTTTTAAGATTATTTATTTATTCATTTGACAGAGAGAGAGAGAGCAAGAGAACACAAGCAGGGGGAGTGGCAGGCAGAGGAAGAAGGAGAAGCAGGCTCCCCACTGAGCAGGGAGCCCATGTGGGGCTCAATCCCAGGACCCCAGGATCATGACCTGAGCTGAAGGCAGATGCTTAACTGACTGAGCCACCCAGGTGCCCCCATTTTTTAAAATTTAAAATTAATTAAATTAATTAAATTAAATTAATTAACATATATAGTTAATAACATAATATAGTGTATTGTTAGTTTCAGAGGTAGAGTTTAGTGATTCATCAGTTGCATGTAACACCCGTGGCTCATTACATCAAGTAATGCCTATCACCCAGTTACCCCAACCGCCACCCACCTCCCCTCCAGCACAGATCATTTCTTGAAAAGGAGCAAAATGAGCCTGATGCTTCAGAGAAAACAAATGTCAGAGTTTGTTGTGAATGATGAAATTTTAGCTTTCAGATGAATTTTGGAAAAATGTAGCTGCCATTATGATCTTGACAACTACCTGATGGTGCTGTTAACAAATGAGATTTTTTTGCTATAATAAAATATGTTGACATTGGAAGACCCATATTACTAAGAGAACCAATATTTTCCAAACTGCCAATGCATGATATTACAAAATCACGTATGGGTAAAAGATCCAATCAAAATACAAGACAGACCAATGGACTGTAATATGAGTATACAAAAATTTCATTGATATATTTTCAACTTCCATACTGCAACTAACCTTTAAGAAATGACCACTTACTGAGTTTGGGGGTAATATCAAAGAAGAGTGTCCACAGGGTAACCAGAAAGATAATGAAGGTAAAATTAGCAAAGGCTGAATTTATAATATGCCTAGCCAAGTTATCCTGAGACAAATATAACAGAACATTAAAAGAGAACTATTTCAGCTAAGGTTCCAGGACTAGAGGTACCAGCTACTTTCTCATTCCAGTGAGATTCCAGACTACCTATATTTGACTTGGAAATGCTTGGCTGAAATCTGATTTTGGAATCCATGGCACTTCATCCATTTAAAGATACAAAAGTGTTAAAGTGAGAAGGGATGGATAGCTGGAAATTGAAGAAAGGATCCCTTTCAAGATAGCTGTGATTGGAGTTCTGGAAAGAGGGCTGGAGGTGCTTCCTTTTCTGTTCAAGCCTAGTGAAAGGGCAGTCTAAGGAGATTGGTTGGAGAGTCTGATATGTCCCTTGGAGCTTGGGGGACACAGGACACTAAAGCAGACCCACATCTGAAAAAACTAAAGGGCAAAAGGCTATGGCAAGAGTCTCTGCAGCTAAAGAGAAGACTGGGGTTGGGATGTACCTGCACTCTCATTGCCTAAAGTATGTGTTTCCTGTGGACAGATGAGGGCTGCCATGGGGTTGCCTTATACTTTGCTCATGAAAGGAACCCAGCTAAGTTAGGAAACCTGAGCAGAAAGAGACCGACGGTGTATTACTGGATGCCTGGGGACAGAGGAAGAAAATAGTAGCTACTAACCAGAAGAGACATGCTGGCTTGAATCAAGAGAACTGCAGATAGGACATACATGAAATGATGAGGGGCTGGTAGGAAGTTGGCCCTCAAGAACCCCAAAAGTGCCCCACTTTTGAGAGAGTACGGATCAGCTCACCCACAGGGCCCAGAGTGCTGGCACTTGATCACAGTAGCACTGGTCAAGTAAGACTTTTCCTTCCCTTACCTCTGTTCCTGCTTATCCCAGTCCCACACTGCACTAACGTTGGTGGGGTCAGAAACCACGGTGGGCAAGCTGGGGAAGGAAGAAGGGAAGTGAGGGATGGTAAAATACAGAAACCAACAACATCCCCTTACCCACTGCAGCCAAATCTGAGCTGACTGGAGGAGCAAAAGCTTTAACTTGGACTTGTTTGGAGTACTGCATGGACCTAAGACATTTTAATTACTGAAATGAGAGGTTTCAGTGATACGAAATGGCAAGACATTTTAACTATCTGAGAATGATAAGTCAATGGCACCTGAGATTTCATCTGGCAGTAGGAAAAAATTAGCCTCTTTAGAGCAGATTTGTAATAAAGTAGTGTGAGGAAAATAGAGTCGCTTTACGAGTACCTCTTGCTTGTTCAATATATTGATCAAATGCACACATAGCTCAGTGGATAGATATACACACCTTGACTCATATTCTGGAAAGATTATAAAAGATTGCTGTAATTACATTCCATATACTGTGATCGCCTTCATCTTAAAATAAGAGCCTACTGATTAGAATACAATTTTCTGCCTTGTTTGATGACCAGAGAACCTCTGTTTGCTTTCTCACAACCCCCAGGATAATGTACGCAGGTATCAATCCCTTGCACTCAGTCCCATAAGTTTTTCTTGTTCTAAGTAATTTTCTTTAAATTATTACTAATTTTAATTGATAAAATCATCCACATGATACAAAATTCAAAAGGTACAAAGGGCGTATAGTGCAGGCTTTTTCCTACTCTGGTCCCTCCATAACTCTCCCTGGAGAGCACTGTTCACAGTTTGTAATGTCCTTTTTGGCTTTAGTTTTTTGAGAAATGTCTTGGCCCAAAAGATTTAGTCTTCATTATAGATGTCACTGATACCAAACACAACCTGTTGTAGGCTTGGTTTACATTGACAGTCCAAACATAAGAAAGAACAGAGGTTGTTAAGAGGACTTCTAAGATCATAACTCAACCTAGAGAGTAACTGTTTAGACTGTAATTAGAGACATGAGTTGGAAGGACTGGGCATCAGTGCTGACTTACAAGTCAGGTACAGGTTATACTGTGTTATGTGGCCCACGGCAGCAAAAGGGCTGAGGTGCTGTGGTTTCAGGACACGGTGATATATAGTATTGTGGCTCTTTTTTTCCCATAATAATATAGTATTTTATCCATTATTTTATATAAATTATGACACCAAAATAATATTTTTGCAATTTTAAATTTTATGTTCTTATATATCACTATTAGCTCTATTAGATTTTATAAGTAACAAAATATTTTTTAAAGATTATATTTTTATTTATTTGAGAGAGAGTGAGAGAGAGAGACAGCACAAATGGGGCGAGGGCCAGAGAGAGGGGGAGAAGCAGACCCTCTAATGAGCAGGGAGCCCGACGTGGGGTTTGATCCCAGGATCCCAGGATCACGACCCAAGCTGAAGGCAGACACTTAACCAACTGAGCCACAGAGGTGTCCCTAAGTAATAAAATATTTTTAAAGGTAAAATCTTTTTATTTTACTATCTTTAGTAGTCCTTTTTTTTTTTTTTTTTAAATAGGTTCCACACCCAGCATGGAGCCCAGCACAGGGCTTGAACTCACAGCCATGAGGTCAAGGCCTGAGCTGACATTGAGAGTCAGACACTTAACCAACTGAGCCACCCAGGTGCTCTCTTTTTTCTTTAATTTTTTTTTTTTATTGGAGTGCAGCTGACACATAATATTACATTAGTTTCAGGTGTACAACATAGTGATTCAACATCTCTCTCTATGTTATGCTTTCCTCACCACAATGTAGCTACCATCTGTCACCACACAACAATATCACTGGTTATATTCCCTATGCTGCACCTTTTATTTCCAGTATCATGGCTCTTACACAGACCAAATGGGGTGTGACTACTTCGTTCTCCTTCAGTGAAGTATCTATCACATTAGCCTAAGAGTCCAAATTGGTCTGAATCTCAATGGCTACAGTTTGATGAGATTAGTCAACAGGTCATTTAGCATATTTAATAGATGTAATATTATAAGCTTGATTTTTTTTTGTCTACACAAAACATCATGTTTATTATCAGGACCACTACCATCATCATCATGACTGACATTTATTGAGCTTTCACTATGTGCTAGCCACCATATAAAGTGCTGTCAGATAATTATCATGACTAAGCTTATGAGGTAGGTACTGCTATTATATCCATCTTACAGATGAGGAAACTGAATAATGGAATGGGTTGAGTAGTTAACTTAAGGTCACACAGTTATTAAAAGATGAAGCCAGGATTTGAACCCAGCCACTCTATCATACTAACCTGTTATTAGGGGGCATCCATGGAAGAGTAATATACGTATCTGAGGACAGCAAGTGAGGACAGCTTCTACAGCCTCATCAGTCAGATTCACACAATGTCCCATGTGAATCTCCTATTTAAAAAGAAAGAAAGCATAGTCAAAAGAAAAAACAGGTATGATGACAGCATGAAAAAGCCTGGGAAATACTCTGATACAAAAAGAACCAGGGGCATCTAGCTGGCTCAGTCGGAGGAACATGAGACTCTTGATCTCAGGGTCATGGGTTCAAGCCCCATGTTGGGCATAGAGATTACGCAAATAAATAAAACTTAAAAAACAACAAACAGGGTGCCTAGGTGGCTCAGTCGGTTAAGCATCTGCCTTCAGCTCAGGTCATGATCTCGGGTCCTGGGATCAAGTCCTACATTGTCAGGCTTTCTGCTCAGTGGGGAGCCTGCTTCTCCCCTCCCTCTCTTCCTCTATGCGTGCTCTCTCTCTCAAATAAATTAAAAACAACAACAACTTAAAAACAACAAACAAACAGAACCAAATATCTACTTGCAAGAAACATTCAATAGAAAGGACTAATGTAAGTAAGTATGCAGTAATTTGGAAGTACAGATGATTTAAAAGTTAAGTGCCCAATCATTTTATATAGAAATATTGCAAAATCTATTAAAGCTGAAGATAAGTATACCCCAGAACCCAGCAGTTCCAACTGAAAATGTCCACTATACACGGAGTAACTCTTGCATATGTGCCCAAGGAAACAATTTATAAATGTGCTCATTTTAATATTATTTGTAATAGTAAAAAAGTGGATAATGGGTAAACAAATGGTGGTTTATTAATGGAACAGATGAAACAGTTAAAATGAAAAATAACTACTTGTATTAATAGACATAAATCTCAAACATAATGTTAGTTCAGGCACTTCGGAAAACAGTATTGTCATATCTTTTAAAGCTTAATGTGTATTTATTATATGACCCAGCAATCTCATTCCTAGGTGTTTATCCAAGAAAAATGAAAATGTATGTCTACAAAAAGACTTGTACACAGATTTCTATAGTAGTATTTATAACAGTCCAAAATTAGAACCACCCAAATATCCATCAAATGGTACATTCACCAATTCTTTTTTTTTTTTTTTAAGATTTTATTTATTTATTTGACAGAGAGATAGTGAGAGAGGGAACACAAGCAAGGGGAGTGGGAGAGGGAGAAGCAGGCTTCCCGCTGAGCAGGGAGCCCGATGCAGGGCTCGATCCCAAGATCCTGGGATCATGACCTGAGCCGAAGGCAGATGCTTAACGGCTGAGCCACCCAGGCGCCCTGTACATTCACCAATTCTGAACAAACTGTGTCATATCCACACTATGGAATACTACTCAGCAAAATAAACAAATAAAAGGAATGAAATAGTAACACATGCAACAACATGGATGAATCTCAAAAACATTGTGCTAAGTAAAAGAAGTTTAAAACATAAGACAATACTTCATCTTGTTTATGGATCTATATCTCTATGTGTCTATCCACATATAGGTAAATTATGCAAACATGCAAGGAAAAATACACAGGTGGCTTTAGAATAGTGGTTACTTTGAAGGAAGAAAGAGAATAAATGTGCAGGGAGCTTTACATGTAACATAATTTTTAACAAGGAACTGAAATAAGTACAGAAAATGTTAAAATTTCAGTGGCTGGTCCACAGGTTTGTGGTATATTACTTTCTATGTTTTTTCATATGTTAGAAATATTATATATCCCTCGTTTGATGTTCTAATTTGGAATCCATCCTTCTGCACTGGTGGTGGGAATGTAAAATGGTACAGCCAGTGTGATAATAGTATGACAGTTCTTTAAAAAATTAAACATAGCATTACCATATAATCCAGGTATTTCACTTCCAGGTATATACCCAAAGAACTGAAAGCAGGGACGAGAACAGATATTTGTATACCTATGCTCATAGCAGCAGTATTCACAATAGTGAAAAGGTGAAAACAAATATTGAAAGATGAATGAATAAACAAAATGTTTACATATATACATACACACATAAGCATATATATATAAACATATACACATGTGTGCATATTTATATATGAATATACAATATATATACAATGAAATATTATGCAGTCTTAAAAGGAATGAATTTTTTTCTTTTTCAAGACTTTACTTATTTGGGAAAGAGAGAAAGAGCAGAAGCCAGTGAGGGGCAGGGGGAGAAGAAGACTCCCTGCTGAGCAGGTAGCCTGATGTGGGGCTCCATCCCAGGACCCTGGTATCATGACCTGAGCCATAAGACAGACGCTTAACCGACAGAACCACCCAGGCGCCCCAGGAATGAAATTTTGATACATGCAGGGACACAGATAAACCTTGAAAACATTCGGCTAAGTGACATAAGTCAGACAGCAAAGGACAAATATTGTATGATCCACTTACATGAGTTATCTAGAATAGGCAAATTCATAGAGACAGAAAGTAGAACAGAGGTAGCTAGAGGCTGGGGGGGGGAATGGGGAGATATTGTTTCATGGGTAATGAGTTTCAGTGTAGGATGAAGAAAAAGTTCTGGAGATGGATTGTGGTGATGGCTGCACAACAATGTGAATGTACTTAATTCAACTGAATTGTACACAAAAAATAGTTAAAGTGGTAAGTTTTGTGTTGTGTATATTTGACCACAATAAAAGACTTTTTAAGAATTCTAAGATTTAGCTAATAGTTGACATGTATATTGATGGTATTAATATTTTTCCTCCTGAAAAGTTGATATTAAGTTGGTATACATATTATAATCAATCATATCTTACAGATAAAGGAAACCTGAGTATATTGAAAACTCATAAAAATTGAGGAAAAAAGCATCGTTATAAATGGGCAAACATATTTTATTTTATAAATTGTTGAAGGCTACAGACAAATACAATTTGAGAACAGATGGAAGGAATAGTGTTCAACATTTAAAATATCTTAAGGAATAAAAAAAAAGAGGTTCAATGCTACGAACTGGGGTCTTGGCAAAATTGTGAATTCACAACATAACCTTCACAGGAACCAATTTTACACTATGAATTTAGGACCATTAAAGTATAAACCTATTGATCCACTTGTTCTGTTTTCTGGAGTTCATTACAGCAATGAGAAAAAAGTATAAACCCCAACATATGATTATTCCTAATAGCTAAAAACTGAAAATAATCTGAATTATCAACAACAAAAAATAAAGAATGATACGTCGTGTGAACAGATTCTGTTCTCTCATGTACCAATTGTACATCTACGTTCTAGAACGTAGCAGGTACTTAGTATTTGTTGAACAAATGAAATTCTACAGCAAATAAACTTTTAACCATGAAGATTGTAGAAACTTATAAAATGACTATAATATAAAGTTAATATGATAACATTTATTGAGGGACTATCATGTGCCTGGAACTGCAGTAAAACATGGGGATAAAATGATGATAAAATGATGAACAAAATGGTCTCTGCCCACTGGGAACACAGATCAACAGGAATTTCAGAAATAATCATGACATTCAATAAATGTTATAACATGTTTGTGTGTTTGTCAATCTTTAGGAGAGGTCCTCAGACTTTTAAAAATTATTATTAAGTAAATTCTACCCCCAACGTGGACCTTGAACTTATAACCCTGAGATCAAGAGTCACATACTCTACTGACTAAGCCAGCTGGGTGTCCCGAGGTCCTTAGGCTTTTAATCGAATTTATTTTCAAGTTATAAACTATTAAGCAACACTGATAATATAATTTCCAGGAACAGAACATATGAAAAGCAAGAGATTAAAACAGAGCATGTGATAAAAGGTAGGAACACATACTGTCCACAAGAGAAAAGTCACTAAAAAAGACGAAAAAGTTTGTATTTCAATTTGAGTCAGAAATTGTGGTCACAAAAATACTAGATGCCATGAGACAAAGGTTAAAGTATATTTACTCTGTTTAAGGAAGGAATTAAGTTCTAATAAAGTTTAGAAAGATTTCCATTGAAATGTTTTGGTACTTATAGAAATAAGATTTGGAAAATTGAAAAATTGAAAAAAATAAAATTGGAAAATTGAAAAAATAAAAAATTCAATGATATGGTACTATAATCGCCAGCACTTATTGGTAACTGAAACTTTTTCTGTCTGCTTAGGTTGGTGCTCCTAATTTTATAGTGCTGAAGTAAATATGTAGGTATGTGTCCTATCACTGCATGACAACTAATTTCCTGGTTGGTTTCATTAGGGAATGATAAACTATGTTAGTTGTTTGGGAACTTTATTAAAAATGATGATTATAAGATAATGTTATCATAAGAATTAAATAACCTAATGAATATAAAGCAATAGTTAAGTATGGAGGCTGGAATATAGTTAGTGCTCAACAAATGTTAGTATTTCAAACAGTAAACATTATGGCAGAATTTATTGACCTTATAGTTAGGATGCAATTTGGAATTTGGAACTCAGTATAAGAAAACACAGTGATTTCTTAATCAAAAGATTTGTAAAAATATATATGCTGTATAGACATACATATGCACACACATACATACAAGCAGGATCTAGATACAAAAAGACAAAAATTGTCTCTGGGCAATAACTCAAGGAGAAATATTTTGGCAAAAACACGACACTGCTATTCCTTTATTATAGTTATTGCTAACATTTTTAATTCATTTATAGCCTCTTTACTTTCAAAAAGAATTTGATGTGGCTAATTTTTTAAAAAAAGATTTTATTTATTTATTTGATAGAGAGAGAGAGAGCATGAGAAGGAGGGAGGGGCAGAGGGAGAGGGAGAAGCAGACTCCCCACTGAGCAGGGAGCCCACACGGGACTCAAACCCAGGACCCTGAGATCGTGACCTGAGCTGAAGGCAGATGCTTAACCGCTTAACTGACCACCCAGGCATCCCAGATACGGTTTATCATTGAAAAGCACATCTATATTAAATAAGACTAAAAACCTCACTATAAACCGGCAAAGGAGGAAACCAAAATCCTGGGATAAAAGGCTTCTTAATGTATTTAGAACCAGGTTATAGGTGCCACATCAGTCACTGAATGGAAGGTCTGAACACTAATTTAGGATCTTCTCAAAAGCTGTACAATGTGTTAAGGAGGAAAACCTTTTTCCTCTTAGGTTCTCTTAGGTTCTATCTCCGGGAGCCTGTGAAGTAAAATGACTAAGACACACAAGCAAGGAAAAAGGCAAGTTTGGTCACACACAAGTCACAAAGAAAGTGGCTCAAAGACATGGCTACAATACAGAGTTTATAGATCATCTTAATAGGAGAAAAGGAGGGAGAGAAAGGATACTTAGAGAAAAACAGATGACTTTTAGGGAAAACAAAGTGGGCCTTTAGAGAGTAAATGGGAGGTATGATAGTCTTGTGACAATTTTCTTTTATGTCATTTCTCAGCTCACTCCTCCAGGGATAGGAGTGATCTTCCTGGGATTAGGTAGTCTTCCTTGAAGGGGGTTTGATGGCAGCTGAATTCTTTTGGAAGGCTCTGTTTTTAGGCAGATGGAGGGAGAGTGTTTAAGACAAAGCCTCTTTTTTGCATCTGTTGATTCTTAAACATCTTTAGCTCAGAATAATTTTTATGTGACAGGTATATTCTGGAATCCTTCATGTATATTAAGAAAATAGGATGGCAAGCCACTAAGTAGTCCTGGTAATGAAAATCCTAAAGAATATCATTTTACATTGATGAACTTTCATGATCTTCACTATAATAAGATTACCCTTCAATGTGTTAGAAGCTAAAACTTCTGGAAAATGAGGACGTTCATTGGAAGTAAAATGGGTTTTTATTTAAAGCATGCTTTACCTCCTAACTTTACCAGTTTTTCCTCACTCTGGAAATAAAGAGGTGGAGGCAAAAACCAAACCAAACCAAACCAAAAAAATGTCATGGAAACACCTAATTGATAATAAGGCACTGGCTGTTTGCTACATTCAAAAAGCAACTTCTGAGGATAACATAAAAATTTAGTTAGCATCAACTTTATAGATATCTTAAAATTACCTCTAATTTCTTGGCACAAGATCCGTTAACAAGCGCAACCACGCCATCGTCAGATACCTAAGCAAAGAGAACAAGCAAGATGGCACATAAATGGAAAAGATGAAGGGAAAATATTTTGAATATTATTAATCATTTATGTATGGCTTTATTGCCTCCCATTCAGCACACATGTGTTTGAGCCACACTGATCTCTTTCACCCAATTACTTAAAGTAATTGAGGGGACTGCGCCAAGTTATACTACAGTTCTAGAACCACCGAGGCATGAGCTGGTCAACAATTCCAACAGAAACCAAAAAAATTATTTATGTTCTTCTGATGAGTCATGGAAATTCACTGGGCAGACACATACAGTCTTTATATTTCAAGTCTATATTGCATTTACCTGAGTAGCTGAAAAATCAACACACTGCAAAAACGGGCAGTTTTCTCCTAATGCATGGAGGGACACATCGGTAATACCTAAACAGCCCCCTAAGTCAATGATCTTTAGCAGCCGGCAGTTGACTGCAAGAGCAAGGACTCCTTCATCAGTGAGATTGCAGCATCGTTTCAAAGAAGCTTCATGCAGGTATGAACAAGAGGAAGCCACAGCTTTTATTCCTGAGGGAAAACATAATTACATATCAATGAGCTATATGTGTATATATATATGAGAAATGTGACTGATTTTCATTTTAGCAATCACCAGTATTGATATACCCAACTGTATGTTAGCCTTTTGCAAAGTAGTCCATCTCTGAGGATATATTTATTTCCCAGTGATGTTGTCATTATTAAAACTCTATTGGAATATTTCAGGAATTTTCTATATAGTCTGTAGCATATCATTCAGAATATCTGCAGTGAATGGCAAGCCTTTACTGTCGACAAGTAAATTGACAAAAGTCATTCGGAATCAAATTAGGTCATTAAATAGTAGATAAATCTCCTTTTTGTTAAAATAAAAAGTCTTAAAGTAATAAAATTAATTTTCTTGTGGACTCTGAAGGGAAATCAAAAGTTAAATTGACCAAATGTCTTAGGTGATAGTTTTCACGCTTATCCTTAGGAATCATACTTTTTTTTTTTTAATGATTTTTTATTATATTATGTTAGTCACCATACAGTACATCCCCGGTTTCCGATGTAAAGCTCGATGATTCATTAGTTGTGTATAACACCCAGTGCACCATGCAATACGTGCCCTCCTTACTACCTATCACCAGCCTATCCCATTCCCCCACCCCCCTCCCCTCTGAGGCCCTCAGTTTGTTTCTCATAGTCCATAGTCTCTCATGTTTCATTCCCCCTTCTGATTACCCCCCCTTTCTTTATCCCTTTCTTCCCCTACCGATCATCCTAGTTCTTATGTTCCATAGATGAGAGAAATCATATGATAGTTGTCTTTCTCTGCTTGACTTATTTCACTTAGCATTATCTCCTCCAGTGCCGTCCATGTTGTAGCAAATGTTGAGAACTCGTTCTTTCTGATAGCTGAGTAATATTCCATTGTATATATGGACCACAACTTCTTAATCCAGTCATCTGTTGAAGGGCATCTCGGCTCCTTCCACGATTTAGCTATTGTGAACATTGCTGCTATGAACATCGGGGTGCATATGGCCCTTCTCTTCACTACGTCTGTATCTTTGGGGTAAACACCCAGTAGTGCAATGGCTGGATCATAGGGTAGCTCAATTTTTAACTTTTTAAGGGACCTCCACACTGTTTTCCAGAGTGGCTGTACCAACTTGCATTCCCACCAACAATGTAGGAGGGATCCCCTTTCTCCACATCCTCTCCAACAATTGTTGTTTCTTGCCTTGTCAATTTTTGCCATTCTAACTGGCGTAAGGTGGTATCTCAGTGTGGAGGAATCATACTTTTGTCTCTTGGTTCTCTCTTCCCCTTTTGACTTTTAAATCTAATTAAACTGATGTAAATGCACCTTGGAGACTGGTACATGATAATGTGCCACAAAAATAAGAGTACTTTGGGGATCCTCAGCCCTTCAGTCATGGATAAACATTATAATAGTGTGAAAAGATAACCTTTATGAGCAAAATACACAAAAGGCAAGATGGTGAATTCATGTGTAGGTCATTTTTTACTGTTTTGCATAACTTGAGAAAGGATATTTATTTATTTATTTATTTATTTATTTATTTATTTATTTATTTATTTTTACCCCCTTGAAAGAACTTTTGTTTTTATTCATCGGTGTCTGGCATGAAAATTCTTTTTAGTGAGGCATTATTTATGTAAACATTTAAAAACTTATGCTTCTTTGTAATATTTTATGAATAGTCTAACTTGCTAATCAAGATGATTGCAAAATACAGCAAACTACTCTTTCCAGAAACCTAGCTAGCCAAGTAAATCTCTCGCTCTCTCTTTTTTTTTAAGAGTATTTGTTTATTTGAGAGAGAGAGGGAGAGATTGAGAGACCCGGTAGGAGGAGGGGCAGAGGGAGAAGTAGACTCCCCGTGGAGCAGGGAGCCCAATGTGGGGCTTGATCCCAGCACCCTGGGATCATGACCTGAGCCCAAGGCAGATGTTTAACTGACTGAACCACCCAGGTGCCCAAGTCCCTCTTTCTTATATTGAAGGAAAAGGTTAAAATCCTTTATTGAGGGATGCCTGGGTGGCTCAGTCAGTTAAGCGTCTGTCTTGGGCTCAGGTCATGATCCCAGAGTCCTGGGATCAAGGCCAGCATAGGGCTCCTTACTCGACAGGGAGCCTGCTTCTCCCTCTTACTGCTCTGCCTGCTGCTCCCCCTGCTTGTGCTCTCTATTCCTCACAAATAAATAAATAAATAAATAAATAAATAAATAAATAAATAAATAAAATCTTTAAAAAAAAAATCACACACACACACAAAATTCTTTATTGATTTAAAAAAAGGGTAAAAAATCCTCTAATTCATGTAATAATGATACTGAAAAAAGCAGTCTGACTGACTATAAAAAAACTATGCATTGTAGAGGATACATTGTATGATGTATTGTATGATGCATTGTATGATGACAGACGGTAGTGCTACTTGTGATGAGCACAGCAAAATGAATATAGTTGTCTAATCATGAAGTTGTACACTTGAAACTAATATAACATTGTATGTCAACTCTACTCCAAAAAAAAAATTTTTTTTAAAGATTTTATTTATTTATTCAACAGAGATAGAAAAAGCCAGCGAGAGAGGGAACACAAGCAGGGGGAGTGGGAGAGGAAGAAGCAGGCTCATAGTGGAAGAGCCTGATGTGGGGCTCGATCCCATAACGCCGGGATCACACCCTGAGCTGAAGGCAGACGCTTAACCGCTGTGCCACCCAGGCGCCCCCCAATAAAAAATTTTTTAAATAAAAAAAACATATGGTGGCTCAGTTAGTTGGGCACCTGCCTTCGGCTCAGGTCATGATCTCAGAGTCCTGGGATTGAGCCCTCAGTCAGGCTCCCTGCTCGATGGGGAGCCTGCTTCTCCCTCTGCTCTCTCTCTGCCTGCCACTCCCCCTGCTTGTGCTCTCTCTCTCTGTCAAATAAATAAATAAAATCTTTTTTAAAAACCATAAAAACAAAAAAAAGCTATCATTGTACAGACTGATAGGAGAGTGCCTAGTAAATTTAATCTGATGATTTAACTTTCTGTGGTGATTTTGTATCAAGAAAGCCTTAACAAAGTATGAACTGGTCAAGAGCAAATCAATTTCAAAGTGTTCTGAGCTTTCTTACATGGATGTCCATCCAGGTTTACTTTAAATATGTTTATCTCTCTCTCTCTTTTTCAAAGATTTACTTATTTGAGAGAGAGAAAGAGCGAGAGAGCACGGTTTGTGAGATGGGGGAGTGTTAGAGGGACAGGGAGAGGGAGAGAGAAACTCTAAGCAGACGCCTCACTGAGGATAGAGCTGGATGCGGGGCTCAATCCCAGGACCCTGAGATCATGATCCTGAGACAAAACCAAGAGTTGGATGCTTAACTGACTGCACCACCCAGTCGCTCCTACTTCAAATATGTTTAAATTATAAGTAGTGACTTACCCTGTGTATCTCTTAACTTTCAGCAATGGTTATAAGCAGGAATTCTAATTTGGATTCTTCATCTTAGCTTGAATATTTTTATTGGTAAATATAGTTCTGTTTCTTTGACATCTTCAAACTCACTTTTGACGTATTTACTACCCCTTCTTTGTTCCGAAATTATACTAGATGGTGAATAGTAATCTATCAATGTATTCAGTGTTAATAAACATACCTTTTGAAGTGATGGAAATTCTGTTTTCTTTTGAGGAACTTATATTTAATTTCTTTAGTTTTCTGCAGTTGCACAGGTGCAGGAGGGCAGTATCTGAAATGTCACAGCTTCGCAGATCTAGAGTTTGGACTTCAGGATGTAAAATCTGTAAAAAATACATGATTTCGAAAAATTAATTTTTCTTCTAAATGTAAATGTTTATTCCATATTCAGTGTTTTGGCAGTGTTTTTTTTTTTTTTTAAGATTTTTATTTATTTATTCGACAGAGATAGAGACAGCCAGCGAGAGAGGGAACACAAGCAGGGGGAGTGGGAGAGGAAGAAGCAGGCTCATAGCGGAGGAGCCTGATGTGGGGCTTGATCCCATAACGCCGGGATCACGCCCTGAGCCGAAGGCAGACGCTTAACCACTGTGCCACCCAGGAGCCCCTGGCAGTGTTTTGACACGGTGATCATGAGAGACAAATGGTGGACAGAAAATATAGCAAAGAATACAAAAACCCATCTGAGTGCAGACACATATGTAAATCAGGAAAAAACAAGCCCACTTCCAACTGGAGGTACAGCTTCTAGTGTCCCCAAAGTCTTTACTGGGACACATGGCATTGTTGCGATGGTTGGTACAGAGTAAGGACTCGCTAGACCTGAGAAGCAGAACCATGGCGGTGGCATGTGCTTATCTTTTTCCAGTAGTTCCTGACGGTTATTAGAGATCATAGCTATGTGCCTCTGCTCAGCGGGTATGAGTATTTAGTTGCTATATACTGAATGGTTATAGGATGTGAGTATTGCTTTTCTAGAACACTTACCTCCTTCATTCTTACTGGGAGCGAGTACAAACAAACCCAATATTATTGAATGTTTACTTAAGGGCAACAAACAGCAAATCGATTTCAAACTGTTCTGAGCTCTCTTCCTTGGCTCCCTCCACCACTCCCTCCCTCCCTTCCTTTATTTCTTTTAGAATGAGGGGGTGGGGAGGGGCAGAGGGAGAGGGAGAGAGAATCTTACGCAGGCTGCTTTCTACTTTTTTCCAAAGTAGAAATTGCTTTACTTTTCTGAATAAAAATAATGTACTATTGTTGTAAAAGATTCAGACAATATAGAAAAGTTATAAAAATGATAAGAATAACCATTTTTATTTATTTAGCACTTACCAGGATGGGTACTAAGTGTGTTATATACATTATGTCATTTAATATTCTCTCTCAAACACACACACATCCCTGAAAGATTGGTCACTGCCATTTTATAAATCAGGGAATTGAGGCACCTGGAGCTTAAGTAGTAACACGAAGTCATAGTCAAAAAAAAAAAAAAAGGGCAGAGCTAGGATTGAAAACCAGGTCTTAGAATATGCAGGGAATAATCTCAGTCTTTTTTTTTTTTTTATGATATGTTAGTGACCATACAGTACATCATTAGTTTTTGATGTAGTGTTCCATGATTCATTGTTCGCATATAACACCCAGCGCTCCATGCAATACATGCTCTCCTTAATACCCATCACCAGGCCTATCCCCCCACCCCCCTCCCCTCTAAAACCCCCAGATTATTTTCCAGAGTCTATAGTCTCTTATGGTTCACTTCCCCCTGTTTACCCCCCCTTCATTTTTCCCTTCCCTCTCCTACTGATCTCCTTGTTATTCCTTATGTTCCACAAATGAATGAAACCATATGATAATTGTTTTTCTCTGCTTGACTTATCTCACTTACGTATTTTGTTGCTCTAGGGTGTAGTGTTCTGTATGTATCTATGAGGTCCATCTGGTCCAGTGTGTCATTCAAAGCTCTTTTTTCTTTGTTGATTTTCTGCTTAGATGATCTGTCTATTGCTGAGAGTGGAGTGTTGAGGTCCCCTACTATTAATGTATTATTATTTATATGTCTCTTTATTCTGATTAAGAGTTGGCTTATGTAGCTGGCTGCTCCCCTGTTGGGGGCATAGACATTTATAATTGTTAGATCCTCTTGTTGGATACACCCTTTAAGAATAATCTGAAAATGTAGAGATCAAGGGTGCTGGTATGATGAAGACAAGGGGAGCAGCTGATAGAACAGTGAGAGTTTTTTTAGTAACTATTACACATGAACATTTTGGTTATCTGGAGAAAAAAAAAGAACCCCAATGTTTTGTTGTATTTTAAAATTATTACTAATCCTACTATATGCCATTGCTCCAAAAATCTGAAACCATATCTAAACAGTAAAATATAATATGCTTGCTTTGCAATTGTACATACTCTTACCTCACTTATATTTGAATCTGTTATCTGCCCCTGGGTACTCATTATTTTAATCAGTCTATCTTTTATGTTGGGAGGCAAAGGCTTAATGTCTGTGATATATCTGGAAATATTCTTCATGCAGCACCACAGGCATCTGAAATACAAATACGATATGGTAAATTACATGGTACTGGTACCGATTACTAATATTTAAGATGTTTGTTCCCACTTAGTCCTTTCATAAACAGGGTGTACATTTGTATCAATATTTGCAAGGAAAGCTTGCTAAGATTCAAAAGCCTAGCATGCACTCGGTTAGGCTCTGAGGCTCTTAATATTTTTTTCTCAGCATACCTCATTTACTAAAATGCATTCTAAATGACAAAAAAGTTTTTCCTAAGTCAGTCTCTCTAATTCCTAAGACACAGTTACTACCAAGATTTCAGTTACATATTCCTAAATATTGAAAGAGGGCCTACTGATTGACAAGTTTTATTTATTAAGGCAGCAAACGTTTCACTGTTTTTCTTAAAAATCATGTGTATAATGAAATTGTGAAAGAACTACAACCACAGAGATTGCATAAATAGTACAAATCCTAGAGATGACAAACTTAGTGCCAGGACTGTATATGTATAAAGAAGAGTTATCAGAGCAGGCAATAATCAAGGCCCCTATGACCAACATATCTCCTATGTAGCCTGAAATTCCATCTATCCGAGAAACTCATACTTTAAACAAACAAACATAAATCTTACTTAAATCTCTAACTACAAATACCTCCACATATATATGATTTTACACTCATGAATTTCTCTGTCCTATTCTTCCCCCTTCCATTAGATTAGTTCCTCCCACTAATATCTAGTGTATGTTCTTATTTTTTTCTGTGCTTTTATACACACATGCACTTACATATTTAAAGGGTTGGGGGGAGGGGAATCACTGTTTCCTAAAATGGCCTCACCATATACTCACTTTTCTATACCCTCTTTCATTCAATAATATCTTACAAAATTCTTCAAAGCATCAAGTACAGTTTTAATGCTCCCCTAATGGCTATATAATATTTCACAGCATGGAGCATTTATTTAGTCTGTCTCTAGGACATGTTAACATACGTTGTCAGATTGTTTTCTAGGAAGTCTGTGACACTTCGTATTTCTATCAGCAGTACAGGAGTACCGTATTCCTCTACCTCCCTCAAGCAACAGAGTCATTTTATTTATTTTTTCATTTATTTCCATTGTCTCCATTTTCCAATTCCATCCCCCACCACTCCAGGAATCCATTCTAATGTCTAATGTGTACCCTTTCATTGTATGTGTCCTTTTAACATGCTTGCTGTATGTATTTCTAATTTATATATCTGGAATTTGTCATAGATTTGTTCAGTTTTTCACTCACCAGTGTTTTTAAGATCTACCTACTCTTAAATGTTGTAAGATCTAATGTGTGAAAAGTGGTATCTTATTATTACTTCAATTTGTATTCCTCTAACTGCTAGTAAATTTCACATCTTTTCATGAACTTGCTGGCTCTTCGGATATGCTTTTCTCTAAATTGGCTATTCATATCCTTTGCCTATTTTGCTATTTTTTGACTTACATTTGTAAGAGTTGTTTTTGTGGCCAAATATATCACTGAATTTGTATTTGTTCCATAAGTATTCAGAGGATATATATTCTCTAAGAGATATAATGTTCTATTATACATGTATGTCCAAATATATCTCTCCGTATATGTATATGCACACAAACATACTATGTGAATATATATGATTGTTTGATAGTACTATTTAATTCTTCTGTTATTTTTCTACTAAATTTATAGAATTCTTTTTTTTTTTTTTTTTTTTTTTTAAAGATTTTTTATTTATTTATTCGACAGAGATAGAGACAGCCAGCGAGAGAGGGAACACAAGCAGGGGGAGTGGGAGAGGAAGAAGCAGGCTCATAGAGGAGGAGCCTGACGTGGGGCTCGAACCCGGAACGCCGGGATCACGCCCTGAGCCGAAGGCAGACGCTTTAACCGCTGTGCCACCCAGGCGCCCCTAGAATTCTTTTTTTTTTAAATATTTTATTTATTTATTTTAGAAAGAGAGCACAAACTGAGGGGAGGAGCAGAGGGGGAGGAAGAGGGAGAGAATCTCCAGCAGACTCTACACAGAACATGGAGCCTGACACAGGGCTCAATCTCACAACCCTGAGATCATGACCTGAGCTGAACCAAGAGTCGGATGCTTAACTGACTGAGCCACCCAGGCACCCCTAAATTTGTAGAATTCTTAATTTACAATACTTGTATTTTGAAATCAAGTTTTACATTCATTTCTACTAGTTTTTGCTTTTTGTACATTACTGTTTTATAATGAAAAATTCAAAAATACATAAAAATAAAATAGGATGATAGAAAACCCATGCACCATAAATCTAGAATTAAAAAAATTTTTTTTAAAGATTTTATTTATTTATTTGACAGAGATAGAGACAGCCAGTGAGAGAGGGAACACAAGCAGGGGGAGTGGGAGAGGAAGAAGCAGGCTCTCAGTGGAGGAGCCTGATGTGGGGCTCGATCCCAGGACTCCAGGATCACGCCCTGAGCCGAAGGCAGACACTTAACGACTGAGCCCCCCAGGCACCCCCCAGATATCTTTCTTAAGACATAAGACATTTCAGATAAAAATAAAGCCTCCTTCATACACCTACCTAGGTTTACTTTTTATCTCCCTTTGCAGAGGCAACCACAAGCATGAAGTTTTTAAAAATAGTTTGTGTCCACGATTTTATTTTTACTACTAAAGTATATGTGATATGCATAAATAACAGAGTATTGTTTTCTGTATTTGCAAAATGTAGTGCATTAAGTTTCTTACCATGGCTGAACTTGTCAATTGTCCTTGTATTTGACAACTTTTCTTTTCATAAGACTTTGGTGTTAGTTGCAAATTCATGATCATTACATCTTCTTGTGGAATTCCTTTTATCATTAAGTAATGTCTGTCTCTTTATCCATATTATTTTTCAATTTGTATTGTATTCAGTCCAGTTTTAATATTGTTCTACTATCTTTTTTTGGCTTCTTTTGCTAACATTTTTTTTAAAAAAAGATTTTATTTATTTATTTGAAAGAGAGAGGCATGAGAAGGGGGACGGAGAGCGAGAAGCAGACACCCTGCTGAGCAGGAAGCCTGATGCACGGCTCAATCCCAAAACCCTGGGATCATGACCTTAGCTGAAGGCAGACGGTTAACCGACTGAGCCACCCAGGCATCCTTCTTTTGCTAACATGTTTATGAGACTCATCTGCATTATTGCAGATAGCTATAATTTGTTCATTTTAATTTTCCATTTGTTCATGTGCATTTTCAATGCTGCATAATATTCCACTGTTTGAACAATTTATCGTTTCTACTGTTGATGTACAGTTGGGTGGTTTATAATTTACTATTATGAATAATGTTCATATGAATACTATTGCACAGGTCTTTTGGTGCATGTGTGCTTGTGTTTTAATCAAGTATATGTCTAGGAGTAGAATTGCTGGCTTCTACGGGATGCATATGTTTAGCTTAATGCCAAAGAGTTTTCTGAAGTGATTGTACTGATTCCTACCTTCATTCAGTGAGAGTTCCTGGAATCCATCTCCTTGTCAACACTTGGCATTGTCAGTCTTTAATTTTAGCAATTTATGAATATATGGTAGCAATGTAATGTGACTTTAAGATGCAGTCCCTTATTATTAATTAATTTGAGCATGTTTTCATTTCTTTATTGTTCACTTGGATGGTCTCTTGAGGAGTTATCTGTTCAAGTATACTGCCCAGTTTTCTTTTGGGTCTACGTTTTACTTACTGATATGTAGGAGTTCACCTTCTATTCTGGATATGAGCTTTCTGTTGCTTATGTATGTTAAATATATTCCCCATTCTGTGGATTGTGTTTTCAATCTCTTAATTATATCTTATGTTGAAGAGAAGTATAATCGAATGCGGCCTAATATATTAATGTTTTCTTTACGGCAAGTTTCTTTTGGGTTCTGTTTATGAACTCTTTCACTGTCCTATGTTCATGAAGATATCCTGCTATGCTTTCTTCTAGAAAAAATTCACTAAAGGGATTGATTTACCTTTCACTTAAAATTTAACAAATTTTTTAAATTAAGTAATCTCTATGCCCAATGTGGGGCTCAAACTCACAACCCTGAGATCAAGATTTGCATGCTCTACTGAATGAGCCAGCCAGGTGCCCCTACTTTTCACTTTTTTTTTTTTTTTAAGATTTCATTTATTTATTTGACAGGGAGAGACAGCGAGAGACAGCGAGAGAGGGAACACAAGCAAGGGGAGTGTGAGAGGGAGAAGCAGGCTTCCCGCTGAGCAGGGAGCCTGATGAGGGGCTTGATCCCAGGACTCTGGGATCATGACCTGAGCTGAAGGCAGATGCTTAATGGCTGAGCCACCCAGGTGCCCCTACTTTTCACTTTTTGATTTAAAAACTACCTGGGACTGACTGTTGCAATTGTAAAGAACTTGCAGAATCTGAGTTTACCCCACTTACAAGCTTACAAGTGAGCCTATTACCAATTCATGAATGCTGGCAGAAGACCCAGCGATTCCTGGGTCAAAGAAAAAGGGCTTTATTACTCATGACAAGAGCAGTAGCCAGGGCTTCACATTTATGCTGGTTCCCCATGCCCTCTAACTCCTACAGTGTAATGTAGGTAGGGCCCAGATGAATGCTTGCTCACATGGTGGGTTGTATTGCGGGAGAAAACACCGAGCTTGGGTGATCCACAACTTTTATGGTAAACTGAAGCAAGTCTGCTCTTTTTTGGAAGGAGACAATATTTGCTGCACAAACAACCTTGAGAAGTGCCCTAGGTAAAGAGTAGTCAAGGCCTTACATTCTTGGCATACCCATAAGGCATGCCTCTCCCAACATCCATCCAACACATTCTTGGCTGAACTCAAATATTTATATAAGTATACCACTCTGTCAGCTACTCTAATTAATTTGACCAACAAAGGCAGACACCAAATTTGTTCAATCTGTCTCTTAAAGCATTTAATTAAGGCTACTATCAATAATATTCTAAATAGCCAGATAAGGCCAATCTGCAGTAATGACCTCGACAGTGCCCCCAGGGTCCCAGACTCAGCTAACTGTGAATAAGTATGGAAGGGTGGGGAGGACCCATAAGTCTCATTTTAGACAGGATGTAGTTCAATCTATCATCCACTGCAATACATGCAAAGGAATTTAGATTGTTATTTCAATGACTACATTTTTCTTTTGTACGGCTTCTAATTAAAAAAATCTGGGGTGCCTAGGTGGCTCAGTCAGTTAAGCATCTACCTTTGGCTCAGGTTGTGATCCCAGGGTCCTTGGCATCAAGCCCCATGTTGGACTCCCTGCTCAGTGGGGAGTCTGCTTATCCCTCTCCCTCTGCCCCTCCTCCCTCCTTGTGCTCTCTCTCTCATTCTCTCTCCCAAATAAATAAATAAAACCTTTAAAAAAAACACTATTATCTGTATTCTCTTAAGGATAACTGTTCCTTTGTCTTTGAATATGTCCAATACATTTGTTTTAAAATACCTTTCAAACTGTTCTATTATTTATAGTTCTTAAAGTGTCAATCCTCTTCTATTTTCTGCTGAGTCTCTTTCATGCCATTTTTTTTTTAATTCCTTAATCTCCAGCAGACTCCCCGCTGAGCCTGGAGCCTGATGTGGGGCTGGATGCAGGATTCCAGTCAGGGCTCAACCTCTGAGGTCATGACCTGAGCTGAAATCAAGCATGGGTCCCTTAACCAACTTAGCCACTCAGGCCACACCACCCCCCTGTCTTTTAAATTTTTTACTGTTAACTCTTTCACACAAGTAGTTTTTCATGTGAGTTCTGTGTTCTTTGTGTGAAGCCACCCCCATAGTGAAGGTTTGGGTTTTCTCTGCTGAAGGACCCTGTGTTTGGTTGGGCTTCAATAACAAAGTCCCACGGACTGGCAGGCTCAAAAACAAGAGAAATTTAATCCTCACAGTTCTGGATGCTGTAAGTCTGAAATCAGAGTGCTAGCATGGTTGAATAAGGGTCCTCCTCCTGGTTCATATTCAATGCCCTCTCTACGTGTCCTCACATTTTGGAAGGGGCCAGAGATTTCTCTGGAAATTTTAAAGGCACTAATCCCAATCATGAGGGCTTCACCCTCATGATTTAAACATCTCCAAAAGTCCCCACCTACTAATACTATCACCTTTGGGGGTTAGTATTTTAACATATGAATTTGGGGCTTACAAAAACATTCAGCCTGTAGCAGATCCCATGAGTATTCACAAGTTCCAAAGCAAAATTAATGTTATTTATTCATCTTGAGGATTCTGCAACATATTCACAGTGAAAATTCAAACCATACACCTGTGCATAATAACGGCATGAAAGACCAGTTTTTCAACAGGAATCTACTTTTGACTGGGACTTTATATCCTTGTCAGTGGATGTGGGTTGCTTGGGGGGGGGGCAGTGTTTGTGACCTCAGCTAGGTGGCTCTGCAGCAGGGGTAGATTCTGAAGGAGATAAGTAATGCAAGCTATCTGTTGACCATTGTCCCCACAAGTGGGAAGCAAGTCCTTCCCTGAAGAGTGACCTGAGTGGCACATGTCCATGGCTATCACTCTTATTTTCCAAAACTATCTTTCATTTAGGTGTTTATACATTTTAAGTAATTCATACTGAATGGACTACATGGCATAATAAAGGGCAGTAAGTTCAGACTCTCCCAGCTCTCATTCTCCTTTACTCTGTTATGATATTGAAATCAGGTACTCCATTATCAACAGACATTTATATCATTTATTCTAAAAGTTAAAAGCTTAATGAAAAAAAACTCCCAATTTTTTGGCAATGGCTTTATTAAGATATAATTGACATAACATCAGTGTTTTTTGGTATATCCACAGAGTGGTGCATTTGTCATCACTATCTAATTCCAGAATATTTTCATTACTCTAAAAATAAATCTTGTACCCATTAGCAGTCAGTTGCCAATCTCTCCCATCTCCCACCAATCTACTTTCTCTTTCTAGATTAGCCTGTAGTGCACATCCACATAAATGGAATCATATAATATATGGACTTTTGTTACTGGCTTCATTTATTTAGCATAACATTTTTAAGTTCTTCCATTTCAATTACTGTACTTTTCCTTTTTTTTTTTTTTAAAGATTTTATTTATTTATTTGACAGAGATAGAGACAGCCAGCGAGAGAGGGAACACAAGCAGGGGGAGTGGGAGAGGAAGAAGCAGGCTCATAGCGGAGGAACCTGATGTGGAGTTCGATCCCAGAACGCCGGGATCATGCCCTGAACCGAAGGCAGATGCTTAACAACTGCGCCACCCAGGCGCCCCAATTACTGTACTTTTTCAATTCCAGAATTACCATTAGGTTCTTTTTTATATTTACTGATATTGTCTATTTGACGAAACACTGTCATGATACCTTCTTTTTCTTTTTTGAAATCAAGGTGAAATTCATAAAATGTAATTAAAGTGTACAATTCAGTGGCATTTTGTACATTCACAATGTTGTGCAACTACCACCTCTATTTAGTTATAAAACATTTGCATTAGCTCAAAAGAAAATGTGTACTTATTAAGGAGTCAGTCCCCATTCCTCTCTCCAGTGGTATCTAGCAACTACTAACTTGCTTTCTGTTGCTATGGATTCATTCCATGTCAGTTATTTCATATAAATGAATTCATACAATATGTGGCCTTTTGTGTCTGGCTTCATCTACTTAGCATAATGTTTCCAAGGTTCATCCATGTTGTTGCATGTATCAGTACTTCATTCCTTTTCAATGGCTGAATGGTATTTCATTATATGGATATACCGCACTTTTTAAAAGATTTTTAGTTTTAAGTAATCTCTACACCCAATGTGGGGCTTGAACTCAAAAACCCGAGATCAAGAGTCACATGCTCTACTGACTGAGCCAGCCAGGTGCCCCCACATTTTGTTTATTAATCACTGGTGATGGACATTTTGATAGTTTCCACTTTTTGGCTATTGTGAATACTGCTGCTATGAACACATATGTACGAGTACTTATTAGAGTATCTAGTTTCAGTTCTTTTGGGTATATACCTAGAAGTGGAATTGCTGGATAATATGAATATTTTATGCTTAACTTTTTTTTTTTTAAGATTTTATCTATTTATTTGACAGAGAGATAGAGAGTACAAGTAGGGGGAGTAGCAGGCAGAGGGAGAAGGAGAAGCAGTGTCCCTGCTGAGCAGGGAGCCTGACGTGGGGCTTGATTCCAGGACCCCAGGATAATGACCTGAGCTGAAGGCAGATGCTTAACCATATGAGTCACCGAGGCACCCCTCTATGTTTAACTTCTCGGGAACTGCCAAGCATTTTCTCCTTTACTTCTTAATATATGGCTTCCTTTAATTTTTTGAATATATTTATAATAGTTTCTCTGAAGTCTTGTTAAGTACAACATCTGGGTCCTCTAAGAAGTTTCTGTTGCCTCTTTTTCTCCGTGTATAGGTCAAACTTTCTGTTTCTTTGTCTTGAAATTTTTTTCTTGAAAATGGGACAGTTTAGATAATATAATTTAGTAACTCTCGATATTGATCCCACACATTTGTGATTGATTGTTTGTTTAGTGGCATGGCTGGACTATTTCAGTGGTCTATTTCCCTTACTATATGCAATCTCTGATTTGCTTCTTAGTGGGCACAGCTTGGACATAAGCATTGTTCCCCTAGGATGTCAGTGGTTTTAGTAGGGTTCCTGTGACTATTTCTTTCTCTGATTATTCTGTTAAGTCTGTATTGGTATCACACCCAGCTGTCAACCTTCACTCACTATAGATTAATTGCTCTAAACTTTTCAACAATGTATGGGGTATAAATTGCCCCACAATGTCATCCAATTCATTTTGGACTTCTTTGTGGGATTCGTTTCTGAGATCAGTGTTTAAGATCTGTTCTCACCCAGAGCAGGCTCTTGTTAGAGGTCCCTATCCCTGGTTCTCTCTGGTAAACTTCCTGGCCTATGGTTTAGCTTGCCACTCACATGAAGCTATCAGACTCCTTGTTAATACTTACTTAGATTTGAACTTCCTCCACCCTCTGTTTCAAGTAAAATCATTTTCTTGAAAGCTTCTGAATTCTTTGTTTTGCAGCCTGTCTTTCTTCCTGGGAAAAATCTCTAAACTACAATTTCAGAGCTGGGAACAAGGACGATGATATGCTTCTGAGTGAAACCCTTCTTTAGGAGCAGAGTGCCGGGTAGTAGACTCTGGTCTTCTTAGCTTGCCTATTCTAAAATGGAACCTTCACCCATGAATGAGCTAGGATAAGGGAGATCAGCATCCCAGTATTCTCAGCATGCCATGCTGAAATAGAACCTCTGCCCCATAAGTGGGGGCCAGGTGGAGGTAGCAATCCCCCAACTGTCGACCATACTCACCCGTAATCTAGCCTGTGAACAAGTATCTAGGGAGGAGTGTGACAAGAAATGCTGGCATCCTGCTTTTCCCAGGAAAATACTGAAGCTCTTGACTAGGAACTGGGGGGAGAGGTAGCTCCATCACCTTAGCCATATCCACCTGGAGTAGAGGTATAGTTCAAATGCCATAGACTCTTGTTGTTCTTACTGAGTTTTAAAAGATTATATTGAATGCATGTTTTTTTCATTTGCTGTATGCCCTTAGGAGGATTTCCAGAGAGTTTAAGCAATAGGTTTTGTTTTATAATTTTCAACTTTTATGCTTATTTTCCTGGGGAGCAGGTCTGTGGAGCTCCTCATACTTCCTTTTCAATAAGTCTTCCAAATAACATCAGTCTTCTCATCCATATAACACCTATATCTCATTAATAAGAAATATGGTGACTCCTCTTCTCTCAAATATGTACTTGGGCTCCTTTTCAAATAAGTTGGTCATTTTAAGTTTGCTTACTTTTCAGTACAAGGTCTTTCTATCCCAATTGATTCTACAACCATTCTTGGAAAGAAATGGTTAGAGAGAGAGAGAGACAGACATACTCATGTATTTTTAAAAATCCATAAAATTGCTAAATTGTTTTAAAAATTGAGGTGAGATAGTCTCCCAACTTCTGGCTGGTGGTCACAGTCAAGCCTTTCACGCTTCCATAGGTATGCTCAGAAGGTTAGGTCCCGACTGCACTTTATTTGGGCCATTTCTCAGGTGGGTTGTGTTTGTAGCAAACAGTTCTGAGAGGTGAGGTATTGTCTCCCTTCAAGACAAAGGGCAAGTCTGCTTATTGCTTGTTCTAAAACTGTATTCCTCAAGCTCAGTGTCTTTTTCCTGTAATATATCCACTGTGCAGGCATCCATGAACCCTCTGCATCACCCTCATGGGATGTGGGAGAGAAGGGCAACTGAGGCAAACTGCTCATGTGGCTTGCTGTGCTGTAGCAAAGTCCTTTGTCTCTAGCCCAGAAATCTTGTGTCTTCTGCCAGTATCAAACAGTATGAACAGTAACAGTCTCATCAAGTAAAATCAAATCCTAGATCTAACAATTCTGTGATGAGAATGGGATGCTGATGGAAACATAACTTTATGGAAGAGGGAGGAGATAAGTTCTGTGGGCCACGTCTGGGGATATGAGGAGACTCCCTGAGATATAGTAGCAAATGCTCTTCCCATTTACAGCAATTTGTGCTCTAACCCAAAATGATATTTTATTTTATTTTTTAAAGATTTTATTTATTTATTTGACAGAGAGAGAGACAGAGCATGAGCAGGGGGGAGGAGCAAGGGGAGAGGAAGAAGCAGGCTCCCCGCTGAGCAGGGAGCCCGATGCGGGGCTCTACCCCAGAGATCACGACCTGAGCTGAAGGCAGACACTTAACTGACTGAGCCACTCAGGCATCCCCCAAAATGATATTTTTAAAAAATGGAACTTTCTCCATCTCTAGTCAATATGATGTGGGAAACAAAGGCAGAAGAAAAATCATTAAATTTCCTTACTACCTAAAGCCCATTGACAAGACCTTCAAACAGGCAGAGTGACATTCCTCTGGGGACGCAACTGTGTTGATGTTAACACTTTGCTAAGGGCAAAAGGCAATGCTCGCCCAACCTGCCCCACCCCAGGATCCTGTAAGCCTACTTCAACATATAAAAATTCTTTTGGAAACTTCCTTTATCTCTAAACCCCCCAAGATACGTGTTGGCAATCATCCCCCAAGCATATGGCCCACCAATATACATCTAAAGGGTCTCATGACTAAGGTTTTATTCCATGGTAATAAATGACCTTTTCCCAACAATAGCTGTCCCCCTCAAGGTCCTGGAAACCTTGCTTCCAAAATTCCTTAGAGACTTATGCTATCCCTAACCCCCTCTCAACTTGAAAGTATATAATGGGCCACTCCTCATGACCCCAGTGCAGCTTTTTTCTGCCCACAGGTCCTGTCCCCGTGCTTTAATAAAACCACATTTTGCACCAAAGACATCTCAAGAATTCTTTCTTGGCTGTCCGTTTTGAATCCTAATGTCTTTCCTACATCACTTACTGCTTACTATGCAATGGCAGACTCCCCAAATTCAGTGTTTCTTTCCTGTAATGCACCTCACAGCTTGATTAGACATTCGTTTGGGCCCTCTGTGTTTCTCTCATGGAATGCAGCCCACTGCTTGTGTTGGCATCCATCTGAGCCCTTTGTGTTGCTGCTGTGTGTCTTGGAGATCAAGAGGAAGTGGCATAAACATGCTAATGCTCATACTGCTTGCTGTGCAATGAATAATAAAGTCCATTGAGCCTTTGACCCAAAAGCCTTTGTTCTACCAGTATCCATGAAACAAGACCAGGCTAAAAAAATGTACTAGCTTATAAGAAGGGTAAAATCAAATTCTACACTGATAGTCATTCCCCTTATATTTTCCTTTATGCAGATTTCAGCTATATTTTAAATGTTTCCTTTTTCCCCACAAAGGCATCCTTTTTACTGCCCCATCTCTCTTCCTAGTCTTTTTCATCTGGGCCCTTAAGGGTCCTCTTCTCTGAGCTCAGCTGCCTAAGCCGTGCTATGTATTCTCCACAGTAAACGCTTTCCTCTTTCTGCTCCGGTTCCCTCCAGCAGCAATATCAGGGAGCTGGGACAGAAACAAATTCAGTATTTTGAAAAATACTACTATGAGAACTAGTAAATGGCTTATGAAGACTATCCAAAAATCTGTTGGTCAAATAAAGAAAGTTTATTAAATTTACCACAGCAAGGATTTAACAGAGTTTTGGCAGTGTCTCAATAGGGGAAAGTTACATAAGAGTACATTTAGGATTCTCCCTCCAAGATGGGGAATGGGTTAATATTAGGCAAAATTTGTGACTTAATAGTATAAGACTGATGGATACAGGATCTCAAAGCAGGCCTTGGTGAACAATCTATCCTGATAAGCATAATGTTTGCTTTAACAATCAAAATGTTTGTCCTAATAATCAAACATCTGTTTAGATAAACAGATTGCAAAAATTTCCTGGAGCAAGTTATATTGATCTAAGTGATCTCAGTTTTCAGGCCCATCGGTTGACACAGGTGGATTAAGTTATCAAGACAAAAATGAAAACTGGCCAGCTAACACTTAACAAAATCTTTAAAAACTGTAAAAAAAAAAAAAAAGGTGGGGGTGGGGGATGAGGTAGACATCTCATCTGATATGAATTGCTTCAAATTTTATTTTATTTTATTTTTTTCTGACTCCCACCACCAACATCTGCTTCAAATTTTATAGTTAGAAGAAACAACTTATTTATATTTAACCCATCAGTTATATGGCGAATTAATGTAACAAAGAAATTATTTTTGGCAAAATGGCCTACTTCTAATATGAATGTTACATAAAATTTTGTCCTTGGTCTCCTTTTCTTCTCTCCATATTCTCTCCCTTAAACTTAACAATGGCTTCATCCATCATCTATTAGGAATTTACTCCTAATCTTAGACTCAATCCTTGATCTCTCTTTAAGATTTCTATCTGCCTGTTTGATATTTCTAATGGATGTTCTGATTCATTTTTCTCATAAGACACTTACTTCTCCATGATAATCTAATGTTAATCACCATTCTCCTGGTCAACAAAGCTGAAAACTTTAATTTTTGCTTTTTCCCTTTCCTTGGTCCTTCTATTTAAAACTATTCACCATATCCCAGATCCAAAGGATTCTCTAAGGCAGTTATATTCAAAGTGCTAGTCAGTGAGGAGATTAGGACCTCATGCAAGGATGTAAACCAAGGAGTTTCCTGCATGGAGAAGTGCCATCCTCTGGACTAAACAGTGCACCCAGTAAAAAAGTTGATTATTAGTCTGGATCAAGCTCCTTACCTTGTTACATCCCAGAAATAGCTTGCTGACCAGCTGCTAGCCTGAACATACCTTTTCCCAAAAAGATTAGGAAATATGATTCTTAAGGCAAATATGGACCCTTATACGGGGGACAACAGCCTAGTATAACAATCATGTGGTCATCTTTTTACTTATTTTTTTTAAAAAAGACTTTATTTATTTGACACAGAGAGAGAGCACAAGCAGGTAGAATGGCAGGCACGGGGAGAGGGAGAAGCAGGCTCCCCAATGAGCAGAGTCCAACATGGGGCTCAATCCCAGGACCCTGGGATCATGACCTGAGCCGAAGGCAGATGTTCAACCAACTGAGTCACCCAGGCACCCCAATCTTTTTGCTTTACTTCCAAGTTCTAGATAATTTTTCTTAACATGTTATTCTGTTTCCTCTTTTTTTCACTAAGCATTGTGTTTTATTTATTTTATGTTAGTTGTTTATCAAGTTGTTTATTTATTTATTTATTTATTTAAAGATTTTATTTATTTGTTTGACAGAGAGAGAGCCAGCGAGAGAGGGAACACAAGCAGGGGTAGTGGGAGAGGAAGAACCAGGCTCCCAGTGGAGGAGCCTGATCTGGGGCTCGATCCCAGAACCCTGGGATCATGCCCTGAGCCGAAGGCAGACGCCCAACGACTGAGCCATCCAGGGGCCCCTATCAAGTTGTTTTATTTATCTTTATTTTGCCACAGCCAAACTTAACAGAAAGATGCAACCCCCAGGGGTACAATGAATGCTCCAACAATACGAAATCACAGATGCTTGGCCAGAAGGCCTCTCATCTGAGGTTTTGTCAAAGCACTGGAAGTCATGGTAGTTATTCTCCTCAATACCAACCTCAGACCTAACCTCCTTCCTAACTCACTAAGCACTATGTTTTATTTTTTAAAAATATTTGAGAGAGAGAGTGGGCGTGCATGTGTGTGGGCAGGAAGAGGAGCAGAGACAGAAAATCTCAAGCAGACTCCATGCCATCAAGTGTGGGGCTGGCCTCTGGACCTGATGACGGGTGTGGGAGGTGTGTGTTTGGGGGGCAGACACGGGGTGGGATGTGGGGCTGGATCCCACAACCTATGAGATCATGACCTGAGCCCAAACCAAGAGTCCGATGCCTAACGGACTGAACCACCCAGGCACCCCAGCACTGTTTTAAAGTTCTATCCATATACATCTACTCTCTTCACCTCCCTAACAGCTGCATAAAACTCGATGGCACCTCTCCCAGTGATGGACATTCCAATTCTCTGTCACCACAATGGAATTCTGCAATGAATATCTTCATACATGTCTCTTAGTTTGGGCTCTCCTTACCACCTTCCAAGATTTGGTAACAGTTTCCTAAGTGTCTCTTTATTCCCAACTTCTCCCTAATTCAAATCTCTCTCTACTCCCAGCACAGTTCCAAAACCTTTTATAGCTCCCATCGCTACAGAATTAAATTCTGTTATGTCATTCTGGTCCCCAAAGTTCTACGCCTAATTATATGGCTTTCTGTCATACGACTCTGCTATTCATATTGTATTGTCCGGCCAAATTGAAATGCTACTTTCTGGTGAAATACTGCTTTCTGGTCTTCTCCCATATTTCTAACTTTCCTGCTTGTCAAGCCTTTGCCCTTATTCTTCCACTTCTTCTAGGATGCATTTCCTCCCGTTTCCAACTGTCAGATGCTACCAATCCTCAAATATAACCCCCTTCACAAAGCCTTCTCCTAGTCTTGTAATTTGTTTCCTCATCAGAAATTTCAACACTTTGTCAATACCTCTTTTGTGCTATTATTACCTATATTATAGCTATTTATAGATGTCCTTATGCTAGTCCCATAAGACTGTACCTTCTTTATGCTAGTTATTTCCCACAATCATCAGCATAGTGCTTCATATGCCAAATGTGCGCTTTAAATATATGCTTACCTTAATATTGAGCAACTCCTAAAAATAAGGAACTGTGGCTATGATGAGATAAAAGACTTGATTCTGGCCTCAGAAATTCAGAGGACCATTTGTATGGATGCATCAGGGAAGTATGAGGATAAAGACAGGAATTAAAAGACAGGAATTCAGCTAGGCTTTAATCTGTCTTCCTAACTTGCACTCTTAACTATTTCTCCAACTGTTTTTAAAGACAGAAAGAAAATCTTTTTGGGTTAGGCATAAAATTCAAGCCAAGAATGAAAGCAAGATACTTTTCTCAGGACTCTGTGCAAGCCTGGAGAATCACAGGAGATGTTTCAAATAGGAGAATCAACAGCTTTCTCTTACAAAAAGTGACTGTGGGGGCACCTGGGTGGCTCAGTTGGTTTAGCACCTGCCTTTGGCTCAGGTCATGATCTCAGGGTCCTGGGATGGAGCCCTGCATCGGGCTCCCTGCTCAGAGGGAAGTCTGCTTCTCCCTCTCCCTCTGCCTACCTCCCCATCCCCGGCTCATACTGTCTTGAGCGTGCGCTTTCTCTCTCTCAAATAAATAAAATAAAATCTAAAAAAAAAGCCCCAAACAACAAAAAAAATCATGACTGTGGACTGAGGGCCAGAAGTTTATAAGATATAATGTAAAGGTTACATCTCAGTGATTTCAAAAGGAGTCAGCAGATTAAGATAATTGTCCTCCTTGGCTTTAATTTTTACATGGCAATATTTTAAATGTAATATGAACGAACTGAAACCTCCTGGATAGAAGCAATTGCCATTGTAACTGCAATTCCAGCACAATATCTCATGTGAGATAATTAATAACAATAACATTTAGCAGTGTTTATTACTTGCTAGCATTAAAATAACATGGAGACCATGCTTCAAAATCCCTTAAGCAGACAAAACCAATTAGGTCACATAAGTGAAACTTAACCTAGCTTATATCATGAATATAAGAGAAACTTAACCTAGGTTATTTCTTGTAAATGTCTCTGATAATTATAAATAACACTTAAATCATCTTCTTAAAATAGTATAAGAGAATCACTTTTAACCAATCCCCTGCCATCTATAAACTCCCATTAAAAATTTTTTTTTAAATTCCAGGATCCTTATATTAGTTTCAGGTGTACGATGTAGTGATTCAACAATTCTATACATTACTCAGTGCTCATTGTGATAAGTGCACTCTTTAATCCCCTTCACTTATTTCACCCATCTCCCCCCACAGCCCCACCCCTCTGGTAACCATCAGTTTGTTCTCTATATTTAAGAATCTGTTGCTTTGTTGGTCTCTTTTTCCTTTGCTCATTTGTTTTGTCTCTTAAATTCCACATATGAGTGAAATCATATGGTATTTCTCTTTCTCTGACTGACTTATTTCACTTAGTATTATATTCTCTGGCTCCATCCATGTTGTTGCAAATGGCAAGATTTCATTCTTTTTTATGGCTGAATAACATTCCAGTGTGGTGTGTGTGTATGTTTTACGTCTTCTTTATCCATTCATCTATCAGTGGACACTTGGGTTGCTTCCATAATTTGGCTATTGAAAATAATGCTGCAGGGCGCCTGGGTGGCACAGCGGTTAAGCGTCTGCCTTTGGCTCAGGGCGTGATCCCTGCGTTGTGGGATCGAGCCCCACATCAGGCTCCTCCGCTATAAGCCTGCTTCTTCCTCTCCCACTCCCCCTGCTTGTGTTCCCTCTCTCGCTGGCTGTCTCTATCTCTGTGTAATAAATAAATAAAATCTTTAAAAAAAAAATCTTTGAAAAAAAAAAAAAGAAAATAATGCTGCAATAAACATAGGGGTATATATATCTTTTTGAATTAGTGTTTTTGTATTCTTTGGGTAAATACCCAGTAATGAAATTATTGGATCATACAGTAGTCTTATTTTTAACTTTTTGAGGAACCTTCATACTGTGTAAATTCCTCTTATAAATAACCAATCATTGTAAAGGTTAAACAACTTCCTCATTCTCACTTTGTAAGTCATTCTGTAATGACATGCCTCTGAGATTCTAACCACTTGTGGTTTGAAGTCTCCCTGTTTGTTAACAATTTGTTTCTCACTCAGTAAAATATTCATATCAAGTAAAACGCTCTGAATTTTCTTTTGACAGTTTTTGGTGTCAGAAGTGGGATCCAAAGATGACCCCCGCTCAGCCCCAAGGCCAGTGAGTAACCAGGTGCCAATACCCATGAAACCCATTGTACATTGCTTTCTTACCAACCATGGAATTCCAGGGTAAATCTTTCTCAGATTCAAACTCTACTCCCTTTGGTTGACCTCTTTGGTTTTGCTGAGCAACCTTTGTTGAAGCTTTTCTGTAATTCACACTATTTTGTTCAAAAGAGAGGGAAATGTGTGATTCCCGCTGTTTTGGAACAGCTGTTGAAAAACAGTACCCCTGATAATTAAGCTTTCCTAGGGAATCTAAGGCAAAGATGGGTTCTACCTGGTCCAAAACTCAGACCAGGATCTTATGCCTTTTTGGAAAAATGGGTGAATTTTACAAAGAATAATTGGAACTGCAGTGACCACTTTGGGAAAATCCTTAACTTAGATAAAATAGCCCACCTTAGGGACATCTTTTAAAAAAGAGGATTACAAACTTCTTAAAGGCGATAAATGAATTACTGGTTGGTATGCCAAAGTGTCTAAAAGACAAAATGACTCCAAAAATTGCTTCTCTAAAGAATTCTTATAGCACACAAATAAAAAACTTGTGGTAAAAAGCTTAAGCCATCTGAGCAGATAATCTTAAATTATTCTATCTGCCAGAAACACAATTTGGGTCCAGCTATTCTTTTGAGTTTTTTATTATTGTACCTGACACACAGCTAACATTTTTCAACAAAAGCTATAAAATCTCTGTTTACAACTGTCTATATATTAATGTATATGTGTCTATGAATGTATGTTATACCTGCGTGATTTTCAAAAAGAGCTCTATTTAATTGGCTTAAAGAAAAATAAGTACTTAAGTCAGTTAAATACTCTTAAAACTCTCATAAATATAGAAACTAACCTAAATGCTTTTCAAGTTCATAAGATCTGGGATAATCTTCGATGCATAAAAGCTTTGCAAATAGTTTAAATGTGTTAATTTAATAAAAACAGGCATGTTGTCTCAGTAGGCAACATTAAATATAAGGAAATATACAATCTTTCCGACCTGGGTTTACTGGTCAAATAAGCTGTTGCTATCTCTGTTACAAAATTTGTAAGCAAGAAGAACTTAAGATGTTAGTTAAGTATTTAATAATTAATCCAAGCATAATTATTGAAAACAAATAAGTAGATTAAATGGTAGATATTCATCTAATGTAGATGAATAAAATGAAATGTAGATCATTTCCAAATAAGATAATACACTGAAACATTAATTGCTAAACATACATTTACATTTATTTACTTTTGGCTGCTTAAGTTTTATAGAGACAAAAGATACTTGGATCTATTTGTATACATGTCTTTTGCCACATTAAAAAAATGTACTATGAAGAAGCACATGTCTCTAAAAAATATAATTTTTTATAATTACGTGTTCATAATTTTGGTAATCTACTACAAGATGCTGATCTATGCCAGACAGTTCACAATTGCCTGCTTCCTAGTTTTCATTAGAAAATAAAGGTTACTAACAGTTAAAATTTATAATCCATATATAAAAATAAGCCTACTAAAACAAGAATAAAAGAAAATAACTTCATATACAAAGTATGAGAGGAGAATGGTATGTGTTTTTTCATATGAAGAGTATGAAAGAATACAGAATGTGTTCTTATTAAGGAAAAAAAAAGAGGAATTTTGTCCTAAAGTAAAATGACTGGTTATCCCAGAAAGAGAAGGAAAAAAGGAATAAAACAAAAATCTAAATGGATACAGAAAGTTGCAGAAGGCTTGTGAAGAAATTTCATGCTGTATGGTCAAAGTTAGCTAAAATTAAATGAATTTATTTATAAATTTTTCCAAAACTGAGTTGAATAATACACTAATACAAATCCACAGTTTAATTTTCTCTCTGTTAAAAGGACAAAGTTTCTTAGGCTGTTAGTCTGCTCTTAATAAGAGATTATGAAAGGTTTTCCTTTACCTTTTGTTTATTTTGTCTAGGAAACAAAGATTCTATGTCTTATGAAAATAATTTCCTGTGTTTCACTTTGTCTTTATCAGGTTTTGGATTGCTTAGGAAAACAATCTTTTCAATATTAAAAGAGGTAAGGTTTTTTTTTTTTTTAACAACTATGTACTTTCTATATTTGCTTTTGAAATGATTTGATCACTTTGGTTGAATAGATAACTAAGTATTATTTCACAATGACCTGTGATCTTATTTAATCAAGTGGTTTTTTGTTTTGTTTTGTTTTGTTTTGTTTTTTGAGAGAGAGAGAGGTGGAGGAGGGGGAGAGGGAGAGAGAGAATCTTAAAGCAGGCTCCATGCCCAGCACAGAGGCTGATATGGGGCTTGATTGCATGACCCTGAGATCCTGACCTGAACTGAAATCCTGACCTGAGCTGAAACCAAGAGTTGTGCACTTAACTGACTGTGCCACTCAGGCACTCCTAATCAAGTGATTGAAATCTTGTGACATTTTTTACAAACTTCCCAAAATCAAATTCTAAATGAAGTCTTTTTGATCTTGAACTAACTTTGGGATATTCCCAAGGCTCCCTGGCAGATCTCAAAGTTTTTTTTCCTCTTCTTATAAAAATGGAGATATTAACTATAAATTTTTCAAATATTAAATTGCATGGGAAACATTATCAAGTAAAGGGGATGCTTAATCTTCTTAGATTGTATTTGTATGGATATATGTTATTAATATAAGTGTTCCAGAAATTGCATAGAACTCCTAGGAATCTGATATGTCCTGATAACATTATCAGTTATTTTTAAATGTATGCCACAGGAATAGCCAACTTACCTGTCAATCACATCATTTTTTTTTTAATAGGGAACTTTTTAACCAAGGCTATTTTTAAGTCTTTTGTCATTCACAGACAGTTACTGTTTTACACTGAATTCTTTTATGAAAGCATTTATAATCAACTACAGGCCAAAATGCTTTGTTTTTAAGGAGATTCACAGAAATGACACTGACAAGTACTCTAGAATACAAGTTTCTGATAACTTTAAGATCATACCACTTAACTAGGTAAGAATTTCTAGCATGCTATGGAGAAACTGATTTATAAAACTATTAACCCAGGAGCAAGAAAACAAGAATTGATTACATAGGACTAAGTCAACTAATGGAGATGATTATAATTTTTATGACACTGTTTGCAACATTTTTGGTTCTTTAATGTTTTGCTCTCCAAATTTAAAGAGCCCCTTTTCTCCTTTCAAGCCACTATATAACTTATAACAATTAGGTAAACTTTTGTAAACAAAAATAAAACATTTACCTTTTTCTCCCTACCTGATCCCTTCAGAATTCAAAACAAAACAAAGCAAAACAACAACAAAAAACCCTTATTGAGTATACTTATTTTCAGGGCAGTGTAGGTATTTGCATAAATTCAACAAGAATTTATTCTCTTTGTAACAGGACACAATTGGACAAGCCCTTGGCTTGGCTTCTTGGCCTGAAGAAGTATTTAAACATCTAATCTGAGATTTCTTATTACCAGAGTTTTTAAGAAGCTAAGGTTTGATTTGTGGAGCCAATAAACCCCTTTGGGTTACCAAAGCTTGGACTAGAATATTATATTTGAAAATGTGCATAAAATCACTATTCTGCTGCACTTATATGAACAAGCTGAATTTAATGAGACTAGACTTATTTTACAATTTTACAATTTCATTGTGATTATCTTTGGTCAAAATGAAGTGACTAAAGAGAGAAAAATTATGTTTCAATAGAAAACTATAGCATACCTATTATCAGATTCTAGAACTGTTCATTATCTTTGAGGTTTTGTTATCTATCTGTAAACTGGACTGCTCCTGAATTCTTCTAGTTTCCTCCAACACCTGCCTACAATTTTCCAAAGTAACATTTCCAATGTTCTCTTACCACTCTGACTTGGGATAAAAACTAAAATTGCCCTTCAACCCAATCCCTACAACCTAAAGCCAAACAACGTGACATAAACTTTAGAGTTATCACCACAATAGATCATGTACAGACAACCTTCGTGCTCATTTCTATACAGGCCACTCAGAGAGTTCACCAGAACACCCAATGACATCATCAAAGTCATTCAAACTGCAAACCAGGAAAATCTAACAGATTGAAACTGCCATCCTCACTCTACTATCTAAAGATGTTTTGAGCTCAAATCTAGAAATGTTCTTGACTGGCTGCTTCCCAGACTCAGAAACTGAGTTTGTAATTTGCTCCAACAATTAATTTTTATCTTTCTTTTGTTTCCATAGAAATGCCTGATTGCTCACACCATATAGAGGCCCAACTCGGATGGAAGCTCACCTATAACACTCCTGAAATAAGACAGCCTCTGTTTATCTAAGTAATCATAACACAATTCAATAGTGTAAGGCACTAATGCAATATTAAAAAACTTATTTTCCACCAGGTCTAAGAAGCTTTCTGTGATCCATTTCAAAAGAAGACATTAGAACTTAGAGACTTAGTTTATTGGAAAAGACACCAACAAAAGACTGCTTTTAAAGCTCCTCAGGAGAGATCCTCTCTTCTGAAAAATCTCTACAATTATGGCAAAAATCTATAAACTCTCTAGCCAGAGTTATTTTAGACAACTACATAGCATTAGACACCTTAACCATTTAACAAGGAGATACATATGCTCTAACTGGTAAAAAAAAAAAAAAAAAAAAAGTTTCCATGTTAATAAATTAGGAATTATTATCCCCAATTTAAAAGATCTTAAAGATCAGATGTCACTCTTTCATCAAATAGGTGATGCTTCTTCCATTGCTTTATTTAGTTGGTTAAATCTTGGCTCCTGGAGATCTCCGCTCCCAGGAGTTTTTCAATCCTTGTGTATTACTTCCCTTACAGTCATCATATTAACCTCGCTAGTTGTTGGAGTGCCGACAACACTGACTCCATCTTTGGCCCTCCATTTTGTTTATGCTCATGCAATGACCTTCCTTGGGCAACACGTTCCAGGCCTCTTGGACAGTAACGTATGCCCTGACCAGAATTCAGGAAGGCTTGCTCTGATCTTCCCTCAAGTGGTGCACAGAAGGCACACTTCAGATAACCAAGAGAGATGACTGATGCACAAAAGGCACCACTTCAGATAACTAGGACAGATGACTGGTGCACAGATGGCGCCACTTTAGATAACCACCCTTTGACGGCACCACAATGCCCCTTGCTCTGTTAAAAGCTGTAGCTTAAGGTTTGTACTGAATGGAGAATAGCGGCAGAGCACCTGGATCATCTATCCACTGGCTCCCCCTTGTCAGTAGGTTACCTTGAATAAAAGTCTGTGTAAACAGTATGGAGTATGGCTTGCTTCATTTTTCGGCTTCAAAGTGCCTACTCGGTCTGGAGGATACTTTACTGTACCCCCCCCCACCTTCTAACACGAGTGCACTGTGTCCTCTCAAGAGTTTTAAATGCCTTTCAGCAGCCACTCATACACCAAATGATATCCATCAGGATTACACAATTCAAAGAACTCAATAATCCCACTGCCATGTCTGCAATGACTATGCAACTGTTTGTAATGGTAATTACATGACCATACAACCCAATGACTGCATCAACAGTGGTAGTGAGAGTAACAGTATATTGGCTCACACTTTCAGCTTGCTAAGGGAATGACCAAAAGGGGATAATTTTTTAGATAAAATAAAATGGAGACCATGCTTGAAAATCCCCTAAGCAGACCAAACCAGTTAGATCACGTAAGTGAAACATAATCTGGTTTATTTCATGAATATAAGTGAAATTTAACAGGTTATTTCTTATAAATCCCTCTGATAATCATAAACAAAAATCATCTCTGTAAAACAGTGTAAGATATATCACTTTTAACCAATCTCTTGCAGCTCTTTAAATTGTAGTAACCAATCGTTGTAATAACCAATCACTGTAAAGGTTAAACAAACCTAGTCATTCTCAGTTTATAAGCCATCTTGCAACGACACGCCTCTGAGAATCTCGTTTCTCCCTCACTAAAATATATTTTATCAAGTAAAGCTCCTTGAAATTTCTTTTGACACTAGGCATCCTTCTAAGGACTTTACATATGTTAAATTTATTCCTCGCTATAACTCTATTAGATAGGTACTGTTAACATTAATTTGATAGGTCAAGAACTCAGGCACAGAGGTTAAGTTACTCTCCATGATCACACAGCTGGTGAATGGGGCTGGGAGCTGAACCCTGTAATCGCCATCAAGCAATCAAGGAGCCGTGCTGCCTCCAAGATTCAATACCTATCCCAGTTACAGAAACTGGTGGAACTTTTGCTGAAGGCTTCTGAGAGCCGCATCTAGTGTTTTGTTTTGTTCTACCAAGGCTTTCAGCTCTTGTCAGAAACAGGTCACTGCCAGAAATTGCCTGGGCATCGAGCTGTCAAGGCTGACGGAGAATTCGGAAACCCGTCTGGGGGCGCCCAGGGCGGAGAGGGGGGCAAACCTGCCCAGCAGCCCACTTGGTACAACTGTTCTCTACGAGGAGACAACAATCAGGAACTCAGAAACAGAAAACACCAGCTGGGCCTCTTCAGAGGTCCCGAGGTGGGAAGGGGGCGGGGAGGGAGAGCAAGCATGGGGCTCGGCTGGGGCGGGGCGAAGGGGAGGCGGGGACCGGGTGGACTCACAGATCCAGAAGCTGACTGACCCGCCGCGAGCTAGGCATCGCGGCCGCCCGGGAGAGCCTCTTCCGTGGTCCCAGGGCCGCCCAAACGCAGCCAGAGACCGTCCGTCAACTCCTGCCCCCGCGCGACGCGTAGGCCCTCGTGACGTCACACGGCTTCTTCCGGTGACCGGGACGCCGCCACGCTCGGGACTACAGAGGGAAAGAAGAGAAGGGAGGTGATAAAATGTAGAGTAGCCCTAAACTTTGTGAGGCACGACGGGAGTTGTAGTTCTCCCGCCTCGCGGGCTCCGTTTACGGGCGGTTTTCCAGGAGTTCAAGCCCCGCGCGCAGCCTAACCGGGTACACCTTCAGCGGCGCTCAGCTTAGAGGCCGCTGCTGTTCTTGCGGGGGTATGTTTAATGCTGGTCCATGCATTTGGCGACACACACTGGAGAATCCCTTGGAAATGGACTCCATTAACGTGAAACGGAGCGTTTTAGAGCAACCAGGAATGACCGCTGTTTACCGAGCACTTTCTCTGAAGCACGCACTGAGCTACGTGCTCTCAGTTAACTACATTCATTTAATCCTGTGAAGTCGGGATTGTTTAGCCTTATTTTACAGATGAGGACACTACATGCCAACAAAAAATCTCAGTAAGAATTTTATCATGGGGGGAGGGGCATCTGTTCAAATCAGAAAGGATTCTAAAGAACCGGCACCCTTCCCCAGGTGGAATTATTTCTCTTTGGTTATGCTGCAGAGTACCGGCTACTTTTTAGTGTTTTTCATTTTTACTTGGGGATTAGCTTGTTGTTTATGTGTCTGCCTTTCCTTTGTAAGCTCCTGAAAGTTGGAACCCGGTTTTGCTCATCTTTTCAGGATGCTGCTCATTCAGGCAATACGCATTTATCAAACACTGAAGGAGGGTAGAGATAGAGCTGGTGCTGAGGATTCGGTGGTGAACACATGCACCAAACCAGTAGAAGGACGGTCAGAGTAACTGTTAAATGCTAAGATGAAGTTAGTTCTATGCGAGCACCCATGAAGGAGTTGGGGGCGAAGTTCAGAGAGAAAACTGTGGTCAGGGACTGCAGACAGTTCAGGGTGGCGGCTACAATAGGGGAGTGGAGACAGATGAATGTAGAGTAGGGGTTGGCAAACTTTTTCTATGAAGGGCCCGATAATAAAGATATAGATTTCCGTGGGCCATACTGTCTTGGTCACGGCTACTCAACCTGTAGCTCAAAAGAAGCCATAGACAGTATGAATGAGTGGAGCTGTGATCCAATAAAGTTTTTTTATGGACCCTGAAGTTTGAATTTCATGCAGTTTTCACTGTTATGAAATACTATTCATATTTTGTTTTTTCAACCATTTAAAACTGTAAAAGCTTTACGTTGCAAACTACAAAAATGGGCAGTGGGCTGGATTTGGCTGGCTGGTGGTATGTATTCTGATCAGAAAGCTAAAATGATCTGTTACCTTAAACAATTTAGGCTTTGTGTGGAGGACTTCGGGTGGAGTCATAGGTAGTTTTTAAGCAAGGACAGGGCATGCATAGGAAGAATTAGTTTTGGAAAGAACTCTAACTGTGAAGTGTTGTGGAGGTCAAAGGTAGAGACCAGATGGGATTCCTTTGATGATAGCCTGAGCTAAAGTAGTAACAATGGAATGGACAGACCGATTCAAGAGGTAATGGAAGTTGAACTGATAGGATTTAGAAATTGGTTGGGCTGGGGGCCCCTGGGTGGCTCAGTCGTTAAGCGCTTGTGTTCCCTCTCTCGCTGGCTGTCTCTCTTTGTCAAATAAATAAAATCTTAAAAAAAAAAAAAAAGAAATTGGTTGGGGGGAAGGAAAGTGAAGAGGCAAGAGGAATTTCTAGGCTTTGGGTTTGGAGAATTGGGTGGCATATGGCGGTGCCATTTATTGAGCTGAGAGGATTGCAGGAGTTTTTTGAAGAGAGGAGGAGAGTACTTAAATGTCAGACGTGTGGTTTTTGAGATATCTATGGAAAGTATAGGCATGGAGCTATAGATCTGCAAATTGTGCTGGTTTGCTTTTAAAGGAGAGATTGAATAGCAGTGATAATACCTGCATTTACTTATTAACACAGTAATTTTTTTGAAGAATCCTCTGCTCTTCTGGGAGCCACTTAGACATTGGAAGACCATGGGAGAGCTTGACAGAGTAGATAAGGGTAGGACTTAATGATCCTTCCTATCTATTGAGTGCTGCACAGCTGTCCATCTGGGTCTTCCCACTGATTACTTGATTTTTCAAGGAAAATACAGGCCATTGTCCCATTATTATGAGATGCTTCAGCTTTGGGTGCCAGAATTCTTCTCAGTAGTCAAAGGAAGTCATCACAGCTGTTTTTTTTTTCTTTTAAGAAAATAGTTATAAAATGAGGTAAGATGACAAAGTCCTAGTTATTTCTAGCCAATTATTTTTTGAATTTTTATTTATTTATTTTTAAACATTTTATTCATTTATTTGACAGGGAGAGAGGGCACAAGTAGACAGAGCAGGAGGGAGAAGTAGGCTCCCCGCTGAGCAGAAAGCCCGACAAGGGGCTAGATCCCAGGGTCCTGGGATCATGACCTGAGCGGAAGGCAGATGCTTAACCAGCTGAGCCACCCAGTGCCCCTCTAGCCAATTATTTTAAAAGTCAAAGATACGTGCATGATATCACAATTCATAGAACTATTTTTTATTCTTCAAAGATTTTTTTATTTTAGGGAGAGTGAGTGGGTCAGATGTACCTAGAATGAGAACAAGTCCTTGGAGAGGTAGTTGAGAACAGCAATTGACACTGAGAAGGAACAGCCAAAGAGGTAGGGAAAGAAACAGTGGGGTGCTACAGAACATAAACATGACCAAACTTGTCACATGCTAAAGAGAAATCCAGTAAGATAACACTTGAAGGTGGTTTAGCCAGAAGAAGGTCATCGAGGGTCTTTGAGGTGGTAGTGGAGGATGCAGTCTGATTGTAATGGGAGGAATGAATGGGAAGTCAGGAAATGAACACACAAGTAGCCCAACTCTCACTTGCAATGTATGCTTGTTCAAATGAATTGGTGCTTCTATTAAGACTCATGCTGAGAAGAAAAGGAGATTGTAAAAGGGTATAGCTCTACTTTATGGAAGGTAAAATGGGATAACTCAGAACTGTTATTTATGGACCTTCTAGGTGTCAAACATGGTAAATACTTACATGATCTCATGTAGTCATCAATTGAGTCTGAGATATGCTATCTTATAGATGAAGGTGAGGTTTACCTAAATAAATGGGTCTGTCAGACTCCAAAGACCGTGCTGTTTCTACTTATTTGGGGGCTCAGGAGAGAGGTGTATGGTACATCTAAGGTCATCAATATAACCTGCAGAGCCCCTTTTCAAAAAGTTGTTAGGTTTTTCAAGATGGTGATAGCAGAGCATTAAACCAAGGCAGGACCCTGTACAACTGCACCAATGGTCCACCCATGAAGCTGGCCTTGGTGTATGCAGGACTTCCTAAGAAAATCAGTTTCAGCCACTGACTGTTCAGTAACTCTTTGTCAAAATAAGATTCAGAGACAAATGTGAACACAGGGAAATTTTTTTCAAAAATTGAAGTACAGTTGACATACAATATATTAGTTTTAGGTGTACAACATGGTGATTCAACAGTTATATACATTATGAAATGCTCATCATGATAAAGTATAGTTACCATCTGTCACCATACCAAGTTATTATAATATTATCAACTATATTCTCTATGCAGTACTTTTCATCCATGTGGCTTATTTCTTTCATAACTGCAGGTTTGTACCTCTTCCTCCTCTTTACCTATTTTGCCTTTTAGGAAAACATTTTCACTAGCAGTTCAGTAGTGGCTCATCTCATAGAAGAAGAGGAATTTATAGCTCTGATGATATGGCAGATATTTATAGCTCAGATATGGCAGCTGACAGTTCAGATTGGATAAGAACAAGATGTTCCTGTCTTTCTGTAAGGAAAACAGGATGTTCTTATTTTTGTGGCTTATCTCAAGAGGCACAGCTTTCAGGATTTCCTGTTAGTCGATGCTTTTAGGAGGTTCCTGTTATTCATGGTTTATCTTGGAATGCAAGGTTATTAGGAATAAAAGTCTCTTCTGGTGCATGGTAAGTGATTTCTGGATAGTGCTAGGCTGAGGGCAAGATGTCATGTTCCCATTCTCCCCTCTTTGCTTGCTGTGCCCACTTTATTGTAGTTTCCTCTGGCTTGGAACTTCCTCCATTTCCTTCCTTAGCTACGATATAAAGAAAAGTTATAGTTTGTTTTTCTGGGCAGGTTATGTAAGAATAATAAGCAACATACCTTAAATCATGCTATTTATTCCTAGTGTGTTTGTGTAGAAAAATACATAATAAATGTCTACAGAAAAAATGATGAAGTATATCTTACGCTATATATGTGTGCATATATATATAGAGACACACAGTTGACCCTTGGACAACATGGGTTTGAACTGCACAGGTCTATTTATATGGATTTTTTTAAGTACAGTACTGCAAATGTATTTTCTCTTATGATTTTCTTAATATTTTCTTCTCTCTAGTTTATTGTAAGAAAACAGTATATAATATATGTAACATATAAAATATGTGTTGACTTTATGTTTTGGTAAGGCTTCCTTAACAGTAGACTATTAATAATTAAGTTTTGGAGGAGTCAAAAGTTATATGTGGATTTTTGACCGTGTAGGGGGGGTCGGGGCCCCTAGGTCAACTATATGTGTGTGTGTGTGTGTATGTATATAATGAATCTTGGGTCATTTATTAAGAATGTGCATGCATGCAAGTAGATAGCAATAAGTTGTTGGTCAAATCATCTTTACATGTCATATCTCAAAATATAAGAATAGGCTATGAGTTAGGTTCTTCACTTTTAAACCATACTGCTTAAATTTAGATTCAAAATAGCAATGGCTCTTTTTTTTTTTAATTAATTTATTTGTTTGAGAGAGAGAGTCTGCGTGAGTGAGCAGGGGTTTGGGGGGCAGAGGGAGAGAGAGAGAGAGAGAGAGAGAGAATGAATCCCAAGCAGACTCTCTGCTGAGCATGGAGCCTGACACAGGGCTCGATCCCAGGACCCCAAGATCATGACCTGAGCCAAAACCAAGAGTCAGATGCTTGACCAACTGACCCACCCAGTCACCCCAGCAATTGCTCTTCTAATGTTAATTTTTAGCTCAGTATAACGTATACATTATCATCTACTACTGACCCCAAATCATTTCAGTTGGGTATTGTTAGTGTCTAGACTAGGTGCAAGATGGAACCACTTATGCTACGCCCACATCAGCAAACTGGAATTTAAGTTTCCGTGCTTGGCTCTCCCAGAAAAAGCGGGCCTCGGCCAACCAATCAGTGCTTGCCTACCCAGCACAAATCATCTGACCTGGCTCTAAGACTCTCCTTTGCTCCATATAAGGGAAGTAATCCTGCTTTAATCAATCAGCAAACGCCGAGTATAACTTCTTTGTTCCTTCTCATTTTGGTCTATAAACATTTCTTGCCTTTTATGGCTCCTTAGAGCTCTTTTCTGTCTGCTAGACTGGACGTTGCCCCATTTATGAATTGCTTAATAAAACCTCCTAGATCAGTAAATTGTGGAAAATTTTCTGTTAACAGTATCAAGGATAATTGTAAATAAACACTTACTGAATGGTTAGAATAATGCCTTGCACATAGTATTTTACAGGTTGTACTCATTTCACTCAAAGAAACCCTCATTGATAGATATTTTTACTGTTATCATACCCATTTTCCAAACAAGGAAACTGAGGCCCAAAGAGATTAAGGACCATGCCCAAGTTCATGTGGCTAATCAGTGGTAGAGCTGGGATTTGAAGCCAAACAATTAGGTGGCAGAGCTGGGTTCTTAAACAATACTATATGGTTGCCCTACAACCTTTAAAATAAAAACTCTTGATAGTTCTTGATAATCATAAAATACAGTTATCAGAGATTTAAAACTAAAGGATATCTTAGCTATAATTTATTCCAACATCTTAATTTTGCAGGTTAGGCAACTTGTTTCAGAAAAGTTGACTGATTCCTCAAGATTTCTGAGCAAAGATGGTGCTAGAATATATTTGCCAATCCCATGTCCAGTACATTTTCTAAACCTGATCTTTAGGTTATAACTCTGAAGGGGGCTGAACAAACAGAACAAAGAGAAGCCAAATGAGTGACTACTTTATTATCCTACCATGTGCGGGTTATTTCCAAGTGGGAATGTCCTTAATTCATACCAATGTGAAAATAACGCGTTCTTTTTATTTAATTTCTTTTTATATCTCATATCTGTCTTACTCCAAATTGGAAACAACAGTGCCCATGCTCATGAATTCTTGTGCATTGTTAAAATTTTCCATTGACTAAACCCTTGATTTTATTTGAGGCATAAAATGTATGACTCAGGATCCTTGGAGGAAACAGCTGGGCAAGTTCAAACAGGTTAGGCAAGGAGGTATTAAAGGTGTGGGCAGAATTAAGGGAAAGCAGGGATAAGGGTGGTTTAATACCCTTAGACTAGCAAAAGCAGGAAGCCCTTACCTCTCTCAGTCCTGAAAGCCAGGGAGGGAACAGTTACCAAAACCAGGAGAGAGTGGCTATAGGTGAAGCTACCTAAAAGGAGTTATGGCTTTGGGTTAGTAAAGGACATAGCCTGTGCCAACCCAGCGGGGAGGGATCCTAGAAGAATAAATACTCCAACCCACTTTTGATCTCCTGGTGCTTCTGCTTGTAGTTTCAACCCACCCAGAAGTTAGAGGTCAAGAAATCCCAGTTTGTGCAGTCTGTAAAAGTCAGCCTCTTAAAGCCCAAAGTAAAGAAGTTTAGAGTGGAAAATAACCCATTTCATAAGCCACTGGTTTTTAGATAAAATAATTAAATATCACATTTTGAAAACTAATAAGAGTAATAGCTCAGTCTGCGCCAAAGTAATAATTATTATAGTTTTATAACTGAGAGGGATGGCAATTGTGGTCTTTCATCAAGATTCTGAGAGTCTGGGCAATGACAGCTTAAGCCCTGTCTTTTTCTAGTTAGCTTCATTGGTTATTTTTATTTTTATAAAGTTATGCAATTCCTAACCCACACTTACTGGTCATTTGCAATGGAATCAAATGCCTGGCATTTCCGTCAGATAGACTTTAAAAATCCATTAATAATAGTTATTCAAATAAATATTTAATGCCTATTATGTGCCAGGCAGGATATATCAGTAAACAAACATGTCCTCTTGGAGTTTACATTTAAGCATGAGAGCCAGAAAGCAAGCACACAAACAAAACAATACACGGAGATAACGACTATAAAGAACAAGATAGGATGGGGGGCAAAGGGGTGCTGGGGAGAAAGGAAGGAGGGGGAAAGACAGAGAGGGTTTAGTTTTGCTTTGGTGGTCAAGGAAGACATCTTTAAGGCTGTAACATTTTTGCTGTTAAAAAGATAAACTAAGGGATGTTAAAAATTTTGAGTTTATTCGAGCAAAAATTGATTGGAATTAGGTGCTGCCAAACCAAATGTATTTAGGAGCACTGAGCCAACAGAATTCAGGGGAAAGGCTTATATAGACAAAGTGCAGAAGCAGAGAAAGGAAATTATTTGATTGGCTATATATTAAAGTCTAGTTGGCTTTTTGTGATTGGTTATCCTTAGCGTTTTGATATTGGAACCTTGAGGCATTTACAGGCTTAGATTTTGGTTTGCACACATTGGCCACTGTGGCATTACAGCCACCTTGATCTAACGGCCTCCTTGTCTAATCAATTTAACAGACTTGAGGGATAAAAGGAGCTAACCCCGCAGAGATCTGGAGATGGAAGAGAAAGGTTGTGAAGCAAAAGATGTGCGTGGTAAAGTTGGGAGGATGGAAGGAGCAGCTGGAAGGAGCCCCCCGTGAAAGAGAAGAATTGCGGTGGTAGTAAGCAGCATGTGCTTCCATAGCACCTTCATGCCTGGGACGCCGAAGATTTCAATCCTGGGTTGCTGTCATGGTGGTGACGAGTCTCAGAAATCTCAGAACCATGGAGCCTGCATGTGGCTAAGAGCTTGGGCTCTAACCTCAGAGTCTGAACCGCTATTTTTGCCTAAGGTGAGTGTAATATTGTGATTTGTAATAATAAAAAAATATATATATATATTTGATATATATGTTTGTGATTTATAATAAAATACATATACACATATACATATATACATATATATATATTTTGTCTTCGATCTCTTTCTGGTGCAGAGCTCTTAAAACTTTTGGAATTTCCTAAGAGCAATAGGAGCATCTTTTGTTACAGTATTTGGTCTTTTGTCCTTGGTTCCTGAAATAGCTCCAGAGCCTTAAAGGTGAAAGGAATATGTCATGTTATTCATAACAAGCCCCTTTCAACCACCCCTGAATTTATGTTAATGCAGCGACTTTTGGAAAGCCCCTAAGGATGGGGGCTAGTTGCCAGGGGAACTAACCTGATTAGAAGTTTGGAACTTTCAGTGCTACCCTCCATCTCTGGGGAGGGTAGAGGGGCTGGAGGTTAAATAAATCATGGCCAATGATTTAGTCAGTCATGCCTGTGTATGAAGCCTCCATAAAAACTCGAAAGAACAGGTTTGGAGAGCTTCTGGATTGGTGAACACATGGAGATTTGGGGATGGTAGTGCACCCAGAGAGAACATGGAAGCTCCGTGCTCCTTCTCCCAAAACTTGCCCTTTGTGTTTCTTACATCTGGCCGTTCTGAGTTATATTCTTTTATGGTACATTGGTAATCTATTAAGTAAAATGTTTTCCTGAGTTCTGTGAGCTGCTCTACCAAAGTAACTGAACCCAAGAAAAGGTTCATGGGAATTTCCAGTTTACAGCCGGTAGGTAGAAGCATAGGTGACAACCTGGACTTGCGATTAGCATCAGATGTGAGTGTGGGAGGGGATTTGTGAGCCTTTAATCTGTGGGAGCTGTTGCTGTCTCCAGTAGATAGCATCAGAATTGAGTTAAATTGTAGGACACCCGGCTGGTGCTGCAGAATTGCCTGATGTGTAGGTAACCCAGACATCTGGTGTCAGAAATGAAGTAGTATACAGATGGTCCCCAACTTGTAATGATCCCATTTATGATTTTTCGACTTTATGGTGGCGTGAAAGCAATATGCATTCAGTGGAAACTGTACTTCAAGTTTTGAATTTTGTTCTTTTCCTGGGCTAGCGGTATGTGGCACCATTCTCTTTTGTGATGCTGGGCAGTGGCAGCGGGCCACAGCTCCCAGTCAGCCACGATTACAAAGGTAAACAACTGACATGCTTACAACCATTCTGTTTTTCACTTTCAGCACGGTATTCAATAAATTACATAGATACTCAACACTTTATTATAGAATAGGCTTTGTGTTATATGATTTTGCCCAACTGTAAGCTGACGTAAGGGCTCTGAGCATGTTTAAGGCAGGCTAGGCTAAGCTGTGATGTTCGGTAAGTTAGGTATATTAAATGCATTTTCAACTTACGACATTTTCAGCTGACCATAGCTTTGTCAGGATGTAACCCCATCGTAATTTGAGGAAGATATATAGTAGTGGAATGTTGAGAGTAGAGGGGAAACACATGGAAGTGAGTTTTCCTTAGATTGAGTCACTTAACTCCTTGGTAAGTCAATTTCTTCACTTGTTAAATAAGGCTAGTAATATAGTATCTTATCCAAAATCCATGAGGACCATGTGTCCGAGAATTTCTAAATTTCAGGATTTTAGAATACTATTGTGGTACGTATACCAGATATCATGAGACACCCCCATGGAGCTCTAGGGCAAACTAAACATTACTATTTCTGCATTGAAAGGTATTATGGTGGACAGACTCTTAAAGTGGTCCCACAGTTCCCACTTCCTGGTGTCCACTCCCTATGTGATCCTGTCCCTTCAAGTGTGGGTAAGACCTGTGCTTGCTTCTAAGTGAAAGAATTTGATAAAGGTAATAGGGTGTCAGTGATTCTATGCACATGATTCCATGGCTACTTTACATAAGTAGTATCTATCTTGCTGGAGTCTCAGTCTTTCTTCCCCCTACCCCTCATCCTTGCTGGCTTTGAGGAAGCAAATGACCAGGGTAGGGGATGCCACACAGCAATGAGTATGGATGGGCAGCCTCTAAAAGCTGAGGGCAGCCCCTGGTGGATAGGCAGTGAACACAACAAAACACACACACAAACAAAAACCAAACTGAAGCCATCAGTCCTACCACCTCAAGGAACTGAATTCTGCCAATAACATGAGTGAGCTTGGAAGTGGATCTTTCCCCATTTGAACCCAGGGGAGACTGCAGCCCCAGCTAACACCTTGATTGAAGCCTGTGAGACCCTAAGCAGAGGACCTGGTTTGGACTCCTGACCCATAGAAACTTAAAGATAGTAACTGTGTGTTGGTTTAAGTCACTAAGTTTGTAGTAATATTGTTACACAGCAATAGTAAACTAATAAATGTATGGATATTCATACATTTTTTTCCTGATTTTTAAAAATTTATAAATAAAAAACATTATAAGTAATCAAAATAGCCTCACATGTGTTCAAGACAAATTTTGCCATCAGAAGGGTTTGGGCAGCAAATACAGGAAGAGTCTGTTGGTTTTCAGTATTTTGAGCTTCCAAATTAAGATAGAGGATTGTAGACTTGTATCATATAACCTTATAAGGTTGCTGGGGGATGGGAAAAAATACTACGTGTTAAGGGGTTTAGAACAGGATTTAGCACAGGATTTAGCACAGAGGAAGTACTCCATAAATATTGGCTATAATTCTGATTAGAATCAGAGCTCCTGGGGCCGGGCCAACATCTCTGCTGCTATTCCTTGCAAGTTACTTCTCAGCTTCCGTATCTCTAAAAGGAGGGCCTCTCAGAGGACCCTAGAGTTGGGGGAATAACTCCTGTTTATTGAGCCCCTGCTCTGGGGAGGCTTGGATTGGGTGCTCAGCGAGCTGTGATGTGGATTGCTTCCAAGTGAAAAGGCATATGGTCTGCTTGTGGCCTTACTGCTGACGAGGTGCACAACCCTGGGGAAATGGCTTCTTACTGAGTCTTAATTTCTTGGTCTGTCAAACGGGGCTGGCTGATCCCTCCCACCTAAATATGTGAGAGGAGAGGTATGACAAGTGTACTCACTCTAGACTGAAGGGTTATTTTTGTTTTTAATGTCATTTGAGGGGAAGAACATATGCAAGGATCTGCCTGACCTTTCCTTATATACACGAAGGAAATGCTCCCAACCGTAATACTAAACCCCATCTCCACCCCTGCACAGAACACAGAGGAGTGGCTCCTTGTCTTTTGCCTAGTCTTCTGTGCAATTGTATTGAGGACGGCAGGTTTCCACCTGCCCAGACCACCATACCCACCTCTGCATCTCCAATTTTTATGCAGTAATGACCTGTGTCATCATCCCTCTCCCAGCTTCCCCACTAGACTATGGGTCCATGAGGCCAGCCCAGTGCCCTGCATGCACCTCAATAAACATGGAATCAATGAAAACAGGAAGAGAAGTAAAGAGATTACCAGGTAAACAGGAGGGTGAGCCACTTCCAACCAGGACACTCACTGGTGATAGCCCTAGAGATGGTCAGAGTAGCCAAATTTGGATATATTTTGAAGGTTGAACCAATAGACTTGCTGAAGGATTGGAAGTGAGGGAAAGAGAGAAATCAAGGCATTGTTCATTCATTCATGTTTAACTAATAATTATTGGCTATTGACTAAATACTAGGTACTGTTTAAGATGCTTTAGGTATAGTAACAAATAAGAGAAGGTCCCTGATGTCAAAGAGCTTATGTTCTAATTGATGGAGACAAGCAATAACAAACAAGATGTTATAAAGAATGTTATGTGCTAAGAAGAAAATAAAAGAGGGCAATGTAACAAGTTATTAGGTAGGATATATTTGGCTGAAAACCCAACTCAAAATGGCTTTAACATTAAGATTTTCATTTCATAGGAAAAGTTAGAGTAGGATTGTTCCATGGTTGGTTACTCAGTGACTCAATGACATCATGACTCCAGCTCAGCATCTCTGTGATTCTCAAGTTTTCTTCTCATGCTTGTAAGATATCCTCCCACTAATGTATAGGCAGGGAAAATCTTTTTTCTCACATTTCTCTTTTTTTAAGTTTAAATTCAATTAGCCAACATATAGTACATCATTAGTTTTTGATGTAGTGTTCAATAAATTATCAGTTGTGTATAACACCCAGTGCCCATCACATCACGTGCCCTCCTTAATACCCATCACCCAATTACTCCATGCTCCCACCCACCTCCCCTCCGGCAACCTTCAGTTTGTTTCCTATAGTTAAGAGTCTCTCATAGTTTTTTTTCCCCTCTCTGATGACTTCCCATTCAGTTTTCCCTCCTTTCCCCTATGATCCTCTGTGCTGTTTCTTATATTCCACATATGAGTGAAACCTTATGATATTTGTCTTTCTCTGATTGACTTACTTTGCTTACCATAATACCCTCCAGTTCCATCCACGTCCATGTAAATGGTAAGTATTCATCCTTTTATTGAAGGGACGGTCCCTTTTTCCATTGGATACTTTCTTATTTTGTCGAAGGTTAGTTGATCATAGCATCGAGGGTCCATTTCTGGGTCCTGTATTCTGTTCCATTGATCTATATGTCTGTTTTTGTGCCAGTACCATGCTGTCTTGATGATTATAGCTTTGTAATATAGCTCGCAGTCTGGAATTGTGGTGCCACCAGCTTTGGTTTTCTTTCTCAACATTCCTCTGTCTATTCAGGTTCCATACAAATTTTAGGATTATTTGTTCCAGCTCTGTGAAAAATGTCGATTGTATTTTGATAAGGATTGCATAGAATGTAGATTGCTCTGGGTAACGTAGACATTTTAACAGTATTTATTCTTCCAATCGTGAGCATGGAATGTTTTTCCATTTCTTTGTGTCTTCCTCAATTTCTTTCATAAGTGTTCTATAGTTTTTAGAGTACAGATCCTTTACCTCTTTGGTTAGTTTTATTCCTAGGTATCTTATGGTTTTGGGTGCAATTGTAAATGGGATCAACTCCGTAATTTCACTTTCCTCTGTCTCATTGTTAGTGTATAGAAATGTAATAGATTTATGGCCATTAATTTTATATCCTGCCACTTTGCTGAATTCCTATATGAGTTCTAGCAATTTTTTGGTGGAGTCTTTTGGGTTTTCCACATAAAGTGTCATGTCATCTGTAAAGGATGAGAGTTTGACTTCTTCTTTGCCAACGAATGCCTTTTATTTCTTTTTATTGTCTGATTGCTGAGGCTAGGACTTCTAGTACCATGTTCAACAATAGTGGTGAGAGTGGGCATCCCTGCCATGTTCCTGACCTTAGGGAAAAAGCTCTCAGTTTATCCCATTTAAGAATGGTATTCACTGTGGGCTTTTTGTAGATGGCTTTTATGATATTGAGGTATGTTCATCAGGGATATTGGACTGTAATTCTCCTTTTTCATGGGGTCTTTGTCTGGTTTTGGGATCAAAGATAATGTTGGCCTCAAATGAGTTTGGAAGTTTTCCTTCCATTTCGATTTTTTGAGACAGCTTCAGAAGAATAGGTATTAGTTCTTCTTTAAATGTTTGGTAGAATTCCCCTGGGAAGCCATCTGGCCCTGGACTCTTCTTTGTTGGGAGATTTTTGATTGCTGCTTCAATTTCCTTGCTAGTTATGGGTCTGTTCAGGTTTTCTATTTCTTCCTGTTTCAGTTTTGGTAATTTATAAGTTTCCAGGAATGTATCCATTTCTTCCAGATTGCCTAATTTGTTGGCATATAGTTGCTCATAATATGTTCTTAAAATTGTTTGTATTTCCTTGGTGTTGGTTGTGATCTCTCCTTTTTCATTCATGATTTTATTAATTTGGGTCCTTTCTCTTTTCTTTTTGATAAGTCTGGCTAGGGGTTTATTGATCTTATTAATTCTTTCAAAGAACCAGCTTCTAGTTTCATTGATCTGTTCTACTGTTCTTCTGGTTTCTATTCCATTGATTTCTGCTCTAATCTTTATTATTTCTCTTCTCCAGCTGGGTTTAGGCTTTATTTGCTGTTCTTTCTCCACCTCCATTAGGTGTAAGGTTAGCTTGTGTATTGAGACTTCTAATTTTTTGAAGAAGGTTTGTGTTGCTCTGTACTTCCCTCTTAGGACCACCTTTGCTGTACCCAAAGGTTTTGAACAGCTGTGTTTTCATTTTCATTTGTTTCCATGAATATTTTAAATTCTTCTTTAATTTCCTGGTTGACCCATTCATTCTTTAGTAGGATGCTCTTTAACCTTCAAGTGTTTGAGTTCCTTCCAAATTTCTCTTGTGATTGAGTTCCAGTTTCAAAGCATTGTGGTCTGAAAATATGCAGGCATTAATCCTAATCTTCTGGTATCAGTTGAGACTTGATTTGTGACCTAGTATGTGATCTATTCTGGAGAATGTTCCATGTGCACTCAAAAGAATGTGTATTCTGTTGCTTTAGTATGGAATGCTCTGAATATATTTGTAAAGTCCATCTGGTCCAGTGTCTCATTCAAAGCCCTTGTTTCCTTGTTGATCTTCTGCTTAGATGATGTATCTATTGCCATGAGTGTGGTGTTAAAGTCCCCTACTATTATTGTGTTATTATCAATGTGTTTCTTTAATTTTGTTATTAATTGGTTTATATAATTGGCTGCTCCCATGTTAGGAGCATAAATATTTATAATTGTTAGATCTTCTTGTTGGATAGATCCTTTAAGTATGATATAGTGTCCCTCTTCATCCCTTACTACAGTGTTTGGTTTAATATCTAATTTGTCTGATATGAGGATTGCTACCCCAGCTTTCTTTTGAGGTCCATTAGCATGATAAATGGTTCTCCACCCCCTCACTTTCAATCTGGAGATGTCTTTGGGTCTAAAATGAGTCTCTTATAGACAGCATATACATGGGTCTTTCTTTCTTTCTTTCTTTCTTTCTTTCTTTCTTTCTTTCTTTCTTTCTTTCAGATTTTATTTATTTATGAGAGAGAGAGAGCTCACAAGCAGGGGGAGCAGCAGGCAGAGGAAGAGGGAGAAGCAGGCTCCCCACTGAGCAAGGAGCCCAATGCAGGACTTGATCCCGGGACCCTGGGATCATGACCTGAGCCAAAGGCAGACACTTAACTGACTGAGCCACCCAGGTGCTTTAGGGTCTTGGTTTTTTTTTTTTTTTTTTTAAATCTGATTTGATACCTGTGTCTTTTGATTGGAGCATTTACCCCATTTACATTCACAGCAACTATTGAAAGATATGAATTTAGTTCCATTGTATTACCTGTAAAGTCCCTGTTTCTGTAGATTGTCTCTGTTTCTTTCTGGTCTCTGTTACTTTTGGGCTCTCTCTTTCCTTATAGGATACTTTAGTATTTCTTGCCGGGCTGGTTTAGTGGTCACAAATTCTTTTAGTTTCTGTTTGTACTGGAAGCTCTTTATCTCTCCTTCCATTCTGAATAACAGCCTTGCTGGATAAAGTATTCTTGGCTGCATGTTTTTCTTATTTAGTATCCTGAATATATCATGCCAGCCCTTTCTGGCCTGCCAGGTTTCTGTGGATAGGTCTGCTGCCAACCTAATGTTTCTACTCCTGTAGGTTAAGAACCTCTTTTCTCGAACTGGTATGAGGATTTTCTCTTTATCTCTGAAATTTGCAAGCTTCACTATTATATATTGGGGTGTTGATCTATTTTTTTTTTTTTTTGAGAGGGGTCCTCTCTACCTCCTGGATTTGAATGCCTGTTTCCTTCCTCAGATTAGGGAAGTTCTCAGCTATGATTTGCTCAAATATACCTTCTGTCCCCCTCTCTCTCTTTCTTCTGCCTCAGGGACCCCAATAATTGTAATATAGTTTCACTTTATGGTACTGCAGATTTCTCAAAGCCTCCCCTCATGGTCCATTAGTTGTTTTTCTCTCTTTTCCTCAGCTTCCTTCCTTTTCATCAACTTATCTTCTATGTCACTCTTTCTTCTGCCTCATTTACCTTAGCTGTTAGAGCATCCAATTTAGACTGCATCTCAGTTAAAGCATTTTTAATTTTGGCCTGATTAGATTTTATTTCTGCACTAAGAGATTCTTAGTGTCTTTTATGCTTTTTTCAAGCCCAGCTAGTAACTATAATCATCATCCTGAATTCTAGCTCTGACATTTTACTTATATCCATATCAATTAGATCTGTGGCAGAGTATTACCTCTGGTTCTTTCTTTTGTTGTGAATTCCTCCTTCTAGTCATTTTGCCCAGAGAAGAATGGATGAACAAGAGAGCAAAATAAAAAATATCAACCATGGGGGTGCCTGGGTAGCGCAGTCATTAAGCGTCTGCCTTCGGCTCAGGGCGTGATCCTGGTGTTCCGGGATCAAGTCCCACATCGGGCTCCTCCGCTGGGAGCCTGCTTCTTCCTCTCCCACTCCCCCTGCTTGTGTTCCCTCTCTCTCTGGCTGTCTCTCTGTCACATAAATAAAAATAAAATCTTAAAAAAAAAAAAATCAACCATGACCCAAGTGAAATATACACTAGACAAATCCAAAGAGGTCAGAAACTAAAAAAGAAGAGAAAAAGAAAAAAAAAAACAAAAACGGTGGGGGTAAAGAGAGAGTATAATCTCCTAGGTGGACAAAACAGGGTGATCCACTTGGTCCTGGGTGTATTTTGGTCTGTTTATTAGAAGACACTAAATCACAAAATTATAAAGAAAGCAAAACTTTATATATATATATATATATATATATATATATATATATATATATATATATATATAAAATAAAATTGAATACAGTGAAAGGAAGTAAAAAATGAAGACTATGTCTATAAAATATAAATGTAAAAAATGAAAGTTAAACAAAGACTTAAAAACAGAGTTTATAAAATAAGGCACTAGTTGAAAAGGAAAAAAAGAAAAAAGAAAAGGAAAATTTTAAACTGAAAAATAAATGCATCATGAGAAAAAAACCTGAATTCTACATACTATTTTCCCCTAGTGCTGGAGTTTTACAATCCTGTGTGCTCTGTCAACTTGGTATTCACCTGTTGTTCCAGCTCGTCTTCTGGGGGAGGGGCCTGCTGCTCTGATTCTCAGGTGTCTTTGCCTGGGCAGAGTTACACTGCCCCTCACCAGGGGGCCAGGCTCGATGTAAGCTGTTACTGGTTGCTCTATGTGGCTTTTGTTCCCTGAAGGCTTTCTGTGCTTCTTTAGAGGATGAAAATGAAAATGGACCTACCCCGATCTGCAGCCCCAGAGCTGAAAAATTGTGGTCCCCTGTCTTCAGTAAACCCACAGGAATAAACAGTCTTCACTTTTGTGTGTGCCAAGCTCTGTAGACTCCTGCGGTTTGTACCCACACTGATCCTCCTGGGGGAAGGTGGAGGGTCACCGCTTTTCTGTCCTTTGCAGGGCTCCTGCATGGAGAGTTGTCACCCAATGATGCCGCAGTTCGCAGTTTATGGCAAACAGAGCTGAAAGCCCCCTCCTGGGCTCACTGACTCTAACTGGTTTTCCAGCTCCAATGCTTGGGAACTCTGCAGGCTCCGGTACCCCCATTCTTTCTGTGACCCTGGGGATCCTGTCCCACCTAGGATTCTGGCCTCCTTCACCACCTGAGCACCTTTCAGGAAGGGATGTCTCTCACTGGAGCAGATTTCTAAAGGTTCTGATTTGGCTCTCCAGGGCTATATCACTTTCCAGTAGCTGGCTTACTGAGGCTCCCTCCCCCTGCCATTTATCTTCCAATATATCCCTTCAGATTCACTTCTCTGCACCTCCTACCTTGCAAAAAGTGGTTGCTTTTCTATTTGTAGAATTCCAGCATTCCTTTCTTATATCTCAGGTTGAATTTATAGGTATTCAGAATGATTTGATAGTTATCTAGCTAAATTCAAGGGACCAGATGAAACGAGCTCCCCTACTCTTCCACCATCTTACCTCCCTCCATCCTCACATCTCTTTTTTAATAGCACAGAAATCTTTGCCTAGAAGAACCCTCTGCTGTACCCTTAGTATTATAGCACATACCATTACTAAAGCATCCTTGCCAAGGGGAACGAGACATCATCTTTGGCCTAGATCAGTCATGATTTATCCCTTGGGGTTGGGCATGGGCCTGACCACCCCTGTAGCATGTAGGTACTGGATACATGAACAAAATCATGATTCTGTTAAAGGGGTGAGGAGGAGAGAGGGAATAACCATAAGCAACGAACACTGTCATCCACAGAGAGGCAGGGAATAATTAAAAAAGGGGTGAGATGACCTCTGTAGAGATGGAAATGCTTACTTGAGTCTTGTCAAGATGTAGCTGTCAGTCTTTGGAAGTCTGGGGACTAGCACTCCAGGTGTAAAGAAAAGCAAATGCACTGCTTATGTGTATGAGTACAGGGTTTCTTTATGGGGTGATGAAAATGTTCTAAAATTGATTGTGGTGATGGTTGCACACCATCTTTGAATATACTAAAACCTATTAAATTATATGCCTTAAGTGAGTGAATTATATAGCATATGAATGATATCTCAAAGATGGTATTTTTTAAAAAGTACAGTAAATGGCAATGCCTTGAGACTAGACAAACTTGGTATGAATCACAAAAATTATTTGATTCACTGGGTCAGATTCAGTGGAGAATTCTCATAGCCAACTTTAGTTACAGTTTATCCATTAACAAAGGGTATGAAACTCAATTTCAGAATTTTTAATAAAAGGCAGAGAAATACCCTATATTTCAGGTGTGATAGTCCCTGTTGGTGTTTCTTTCCCAGGAACGTGGTTTTCCTAGGCTTCAAACCACTCAACATGTGTGGCCTCCAACAGACCTGAAGCCACGGGTAGGTGGGATCTTGTCTCATCTGAAGGGGTTCTTCTGTGACTTATAGGGAGATGTTGCATTCTCCTTATGTGTAACATCTGGTCTACTAATTAAGCTGATAATTTTCCATTGGATACAGCTTTAACAAGAGATATTACCCAATTTAGTTTCTGTCTTTCTCTTTTGTGGTGGAGATTTGCTCTTTTGGGATTGGTTTGTTTGTTTTAGTCTTACCACAATTACAAGAAAGCATTTTATTTTTATTTTTATTTTTATTTTATTTTATTTATTTATTCGGCAGAGACAGAGACAGCCAGCGAGAGAGGGAACACAAGCAGGGGGAGTGGGAGAGGAAGGAGCTGGCTCATAGCGGAGGAGCCTGATGTGGGGCTCGATCCCAGAACGCCGGGATCACACCCTGAGCCGAAGGCAGACGCTTAACTGCTGTGCCACCCAGGCGCCCCAAGAAAGCATTTTTAAAAATCATTTTAAAATTATTGAACTATAATTGACATACAATGTTATATTAGTTTCGGGTGTAAAACATGCTGATTCAACAATTCTATATATTACAAGAAAGCATTTTTATTAGAACTAGTGCTATACACCTTGTAGCTGGGCCTTTCTAACATTCTGCAGAGGTGCAAATGAGCATTTGTCAAAAACCGGCACTTGTCCAAAGCTATGCAAGGGAGGGAGCTCAAGTCCATCTCATATACGTAATTGAGGAACAAAAAGAAGGCCAGTGTTGTTGAGTTTAGGGAAGGAGATAGGACAAAGAGGTAGGCAGGGACTAGATCATTAGGGCCTTGATAATCATGAGAGATTAAATTTTATAGCTAACTGTAATTGGGAGCCACTGGAAGTCTTAAACAACGACATGACAAAATAGGATAGGTATTATAAACGGATCAATTTGGAGCTATAAATTTTGGGGAAATATCTGCTACACAAATAACTAAAGAAAACTAGTATTCAGAATATAAAAAGTACTCCTATAGATCAATACGATAAAAGACAAAAAACACAATTGGAAAATCAGCAAAATACTTGAGTCAGCAGTTCCCCAAAGAGGAAATCCAGATGGTCAATAAACGTGTGAAAAATGTTCATCTCATTAATCCACCAGGGAAATATATACTAAAACCATACTCATATAAGCCACTAGATTGGTAAAAGTAGAAAAAAAAATCTGATATTACCAAAGAACTTTGACAGTAGAATGCAAGCTCATCTTCTTGTGGTTAGTATTAAATTGGTATAACCATTTTGGAAAACAGAAGGTGTACATATTTTATTTTATTTTATATTTGTTTGAGAGAGGAGGGGGAAGGGAGGGGCATGGGGGGGGCAGAGGGAGAGGAGAGAGAGAATCTCAGGCAGGCTCCACACTGAGTGTGGATCCTGATATGGGGCTCCATCTCACGACTGAGAGATCATGACCTGAGCCAAAACCAAGAGTTAGACGCTTAACTGACTGAGCCACCCAGGCACCCCCATGTTTATTAAGACAGTCCAATATCTATATTCATATATATCTTATATCTCATCCCCTCTCTCTCTCTCTCTCTCTATATATATATATATATACATATATATATGAGAAAGTCTTGAATGTTAGTATCAGGAGACATGTATTAGAATGTAAATTGTAGCACTAGTAATAATTGAAAATATCCTGAAGTCCATAAATAGTATAATCTAATGATACTAATTATGATGTATTATATTATGAATTTTATACAGAGCTCCAGCTATATCCATCAGCATCAGCTCATGAACATAATATTGAGCAAAAAGAAGCAAGTCACAAAAGAATACATATAGTGGGATTCCATTTATATAATTTCAAATTAATAAAATGAAACTATATTATTTAGGCATGTACACACGTGGTAAAACGGAAGTAAGGCAAGAGAATGATTTTTAAAAAAGGACTGTGTTTATCTCAACAGGAAGGGAGGAGATGTGGGCAGGAGGCAGCCTTATGAGGTACTAAAAGTGTACCATTTCTATGAAGCATAAAAGTTTTTAATTTTGATGAAGCTCAGTTTATCTATTTTTTTTCCTTTGTTGCTTGTGCTTTTGGTGTTATACTTAAAAAATCCTTCCTGGGGGACCTGGGTGGCTCAGTTGGTTAAGTGTTCCACCCTTGATTTTGGCTCAGGTCATGATCTCACGTCCTAAGATCTAGCCCCACATCAGGCTCTGCTCAGTGGGGAGTCTGCTTGGGATTTTCTCTCTGCCTCTCCCCTGTGCTTGTGCGTGCATGCTCGCTCTCTCTCCCTCTCAATAATTAAAATAAAATAAAATAAAATAAAATAAAATAAAATAAAATAAAATCTTAAAAAAAGGAAATCCTTCCCAAATCTACAGACAGAAGTATTTACCCCTATGTTTTCTTCAAAGAGTTTTATAGTTTTAATTCTTACATTGAGATCTTTAGTCCATCCTGAGTTAATTTTTTGTATTTGATGTGAGATAGAGAGTCCAACATCGTTCTTTTGCAGATAATGTTCCATTTCTAGACCTGTGTGTGGATACATTGATATTTACTTTGTAATATATTGTATATACTCTTCTCTATGTGAAATATGTTTCATAGATTTAAAAATACAATTGGAAATAATGGCTGGGATACTGTGTGGAGTACCCTGTCTGTGGAGCGTATGTTAGAGAGAAATGAAAGACAAATCAGGAACACCAGTTGGAATGTCTTATGAGTTTTTGGCTGTAGTAATAGAATAGATGGTGGTGCTGTTAACTGAGACAGCAATGAATGCATTAGGAACAAGGTTTTTCGGGGGGAGAAACAAAATTATCTTAAGGATATGTTAAATTTGAGGAGCTTTTCAACATCTTAGTGGAGAAGTCAAAAAGGCAATCTGATATGTAGAATCTGGAGTTTAGGGAGGGAAGTGGGTCTATGGGTATACATTTGTGAGTCTGTGGCATGCAGCTGTCATAAAGCTATGGAACTGGTTGAGATTATACAGGGAGAAAATGTAGACACAGGAGGGAAGAGCATCAAGGACTCGTGTAGAGTGTTAATAATTAGAAGCCCGGCAGAGGAAATGGTGGGTCCTCCCAAGGAGACTGAGAAGGAGCAGCCAGTGAGGAAGGAGGGGAACAGAGAAGTGTGGTTTCAGGAAATCTTAGAGAGGAAAGTGTTTCAAAGAGAAAGAAATTGTCAAATACTGCTCAGAGATCAACTATGATTTAGACAGAGAACTAATCTTTAGATTTGGCAAAGTGAAGATGGTCAGCAAGTTTGATAAGAGATATTTTGTGGAGGAAGCAGGAAAAAGCCTGATTGGCCTTACACAGCACATTGGGGAATTGAACAGTCAGTGACCACCATTCAGTTTTTTCACTTTCTTCTTTTTTACAGTTTCTTTCAAAAAATATCAGGAGGCATATCATTGACCACCAATTCTTCCTTATAAAGCAGAGCATGTATTCCTTGTTATGTGTAGCTACCCGGTATCAGAACTGAATGCATCATACCCTTTCCAGTCCATGTTGTGGCTCACAAAATAGTGATTATCTAAAAAAAAAAAAAAAAAAAAAGTTCTCCCAAAGCACTGGATTTTATTAATGAGCAGAACAAAAAGTCCTCTAGCACTTCTCCTTATACCACATATATGTAAGAACTGATTCATTTTCTAGACATTATCAATTAGTGACTTGATGCAACTCTAAATAAAATATTTGCTAGCATGAGCACAGAACAGCAATTCCTCTTTCACATTAAATGCCTTTGATGTTATGCAATGTCAAATAAGTTGACAATGGAATTTTGCCAGTAGCTTGTTTTGCTTTCTCTGAGCATATTTTCAACAACTTTCCAGCTAGTTTTTACAAACCCTTTGACAATAGTGAGAACTGTTGAACTCAGGAACACAACTCTGAATAAAATATTGATAGTTTTGGTCTCTTTCTGACTTTAGCAAAAATAATTATTTAATTCTGTACTATATTGTTTTGTTTTAGTAATGAAAAATTTAATTGGCTTACTGGAGGTTACAGTGTTATGTTAGAAATTGAAATCAAAGCATCATTAATTTCTTGCCAAAACTTGACAAAGTTTCTTAGAAGATAGCACAGTGTGAAAAAAAATAACTGCATTGCTAATTTTCAGATATTCACCATCACACTTCTCTTCATTTATTTTCTACTTCTGTGAAATTATCACATTTGCCTCTTATCTAAAAATGGGGCTTCTGTTCATTTTTTTATATTTATGGCATTCTAAATTTTAACATTTACATTACTATTTTCATTATTATATTTTTTCTTTAGTGCTTCCAAAATTCTTGATAACATTTTTTCAAATATTGGATATATAAGACCACACGATAGTAACAACACAAAAATTGAAGTGTTGTGAAAGTATTTTAAATTGAGATGAACTGCACCCGATAATTGAATATTAGTGGAGACAAATTGCCAAGCATGGTTCTTATATAGTTCATGTGATATTTTAAAAAATGATGTTATCACAGAGAACATAGCAGGACTTATTATTTGAAGACAATAGTGTAAAGTTAGCATTTTTCCTTTTGGAGGCTAAATCACCCAAAAGTAGAGTAGAATAAGAAAAAGTATTAGACAAATCCTTAAATTACAAAGTAAATGGATGGGAGTGAGAGTATAGGAGGATGTTAAGAGTGTAGATTTTAGAAAGATCTCATTAGATTTAGGGTATCAGATTGGCTTGGGGTCAGGTTAAAGGTTAAGTAGCAAAATATACTGCTTAAAAATTAAGGACATAGCTTAAATCTCTTGTATAGAGCCTAAATATCTCATTTCAAAGGCAGGAATGCAATTCACAGGTTGGTTGCAGGACCTTCCCTGGATCCACATGGTTCCAAGAAGCAGAGAAAGTATAGCAATATATGTATCACATAGAGGAGTTGTAGTTGGAGAAAACAGTCTGCGTCTGTAACAGTGGGGGAGAAGAGCTTGCATTGTGAACATCCCTGTAATGGCCTATCTTCATTACCTGGGGAAAAGTCAAACAAACTCCCACACAAAATACTGAGTCACAAGGAAGATTCCTGTTGGCTTGGAAAACAGTGTAGATAGCCAGAGTAACAGGAAGCTGCCTGGCTGTGGGAAGCCAGGAAGAGCAGTGCTGGCCTGAGGAAATATTCCTATAGCAACACAATTGTTGTGGGTACCAGCCCTTGGAATGGCAGCTATCTGGACAAGCTGTACCTGAGATACTCTAAGCCAGAACCCCAAAGAGGGCTGAAGTGGTCTTGGTTACTGACAGAAATGGAAATAAACATTGTTTGGAGGAGAGCTCTCCAAATTTGGTCCAGAGGACTCTGACAGATTATGATTAAGCGATGAACTCAGAAACAAGATTGCCAAACACACAATAAGGCAATAACCATGAGTGAGAGTCAGCAAGAAACAAACACCAGATTTAGATTCCTTAAAAATTTCAAGTATTGGAATTATAATTACATACATACAATGTAAAACAGCTATGTGTGAGCTGTTTAAATAAAGCATGCAATTTAAAAAGTGATCATTCAATTAGAAACATCCAGAAATTTTCAGAAACATTTTGGGACAATCCAAAAGAAACCAGAAATAAAAAATTATCATTGTTGGCAGCAAAAACAAACAAACAAACAACTGTGAAGGGTTTAGCTAGATTAGAGAACTCAAGTGAGAATTTGTAAACCAGAAGATATATCCGAAGAACTGATCCAGAATGTAGTAAAGATAAATAAGAAAACGGAAAATGTACCCAAAAAAAGGTTAAAAGATATGGAAGATGGAATGACAAGATCTAGCACTTAGAGTTCCACATAGAAAGAATAATGAGAAAGGAGAGGCAATATATAGAGATAATGCCTGTGAATTTTCCAGAACTGATTAAAAAAGCATAAATCCATAGGTATTACAAACAAAGAAGAAAAAAAAAAAAACAATGGGACAGGAAAAAATATTAAAAATATAATTCAAGAAAAAGAAATCATAGAAATAAAAAAAGACTTGAGTCTGAAAACAATATAAAAGGCAAATATTATTTTATAAAATAGTCCCATATGGTCAACACCAATATATGTCCTCATAAAAATACTAGATTTCAAAAATTAGCATTCTTTGAAAGTTAAAGAAAATAAGTCACTTATGATGACAAAAACAGGCTGAATTCGTTCCTAGAAGACAATATTCGTTCCTAGAAGACATCATAGATAGAGCAATACAAAATTAAGGAAAGAGGTATGACCCAGGAATTGTATATCCAGTCGAACTGTTGTATAAGTAAAAAGGCAAAGAGTTCTGAAAACACAAGACCCTAAGGATAGTATTTCTATTAACTCATTTGAAGATTCTGCCAGTGGACAAATTTTATTGAATAATAGATGACTAGAAAGCATAGGGTAGATAGCATTAAAGGGCTGCTGACAAATAGGATTAAAATGGAAACAACTATGGGCATTATTTCTACTAAACAGAAAGCTAAACATTAAGAAAGATAATATAATTAATTAAAATTGGGAAGTTGTGGAGAGAAAGGGGAGGTGGAAGGATAAAGCAAGTTACTAATTTATTGCTTAGAATAGGGCATTTATAGGGGTGCCTGGGTGGCTCAGTCGTTAAGCATCTGCCTTCGGCTCAGGGCATGATCCCAGGGTCCTGGGATTGAGCCCCGCATCGGGCTCCCTGCTCTGCTGGGAGCGTGCTTCTTCCTCTCCCACTCCCCCTGCTTCTGTTCCCTCTCTCACTGGCTGTCTCTCTCTCTCTGTCAAATAAATAAATAAAATCTTTTAAAAAAAAAAAAGAAAGAAAGAAGAATTGTACATATAACCAAGCAAAATCCCACATAGGAAATCATTTTTTAACCTTAAAAGCATGAATCATATCACAATATAACAAGACATAACGATGACTAAACATACCTTTCATATCAATAATTGTAAATAATTGTAATAATTATAAATGAGTTAAACTCGTGCAGTAATGGGGGAAAAGTCAGATTGGATACAAAACAAATAATTCTACACTGTAAAGAAAGAGAAACTTAAAACTAAGAGAAGAAAAAGCATTAAATAAGATAAGGGCACTTCATATGTGAAAGGTTGGAATTCACAGACATAACAGTTAGGGATATCTATGTACAAATAACATACATCAGTATAAGCATAGTCTTTAAGCAAAAGTTAAGGTCTATACAGAGAAGTAGACAGAATCACATTAGTGGCAGGATACTTCAGTTCATCTCTCCAGTCCATGACAGATAAAGCATACAAAGAAACAAATAAGGTATAACGAACTTCAATAATGTGATAGAGTAAATTGGTGTATGTCAAATTCTGTGATTCTGAAATTGGAGAATATACTTCTTATTTACGTTCCTAATTAAGGAGGAAACCTCAATAAATTCCAAAAAGAAAAAAAAAAAAACCCAGTACAGATAACTTTCTCTAGTAGCAATACAATAAAACTAGAAGGCAACAAAAGCCCCACTTGGAAATAAAATACCTTGTGTTAAACAGCCCTTGGGCCCAAGGGAAAAATGGAATTGCAGCTATTTAGATAAAACAATAATAAAAACATTACATATTGGAACATATGTCATATTGCTAAAGCAGTGTTCAGAGGAAACCTATTTTAATACTTTTGTAATATGTCACAAATTGCTTAAAATAGCTAGAGATTGTACTAGGGGATTTCAAAAAACCTACTACATATGTAAATATCCTATTTAATAAGCAAAAGTCACTAGCAACAAAATTAAAATCCCAAAATCAATGAAGTTCTAGAAATCAAAGTGTCTTTCTAACTCTTCTGGTGTCAAAACAAAAATGTGAGTCTGGACATTAGCAAGGCAAGAGTTTTTAAGGGGGCCTACTGCAATAGAGAGATACTCAAAACCTAAGCCAGAAACATCTCTGAGAAGTGGACAAGCAAAACATTTATATGCAGAGACCATGGGACAGGTGGCTATGGAAAGAGGAAGGGGTATACTAAAATTGCAAGGGAGGGGTGGGTCTTGAACTTACCGAACCCTGTCGAATATTGTAAAAGCAGGAAGATCAAGGCAGGAAATTTTAGTTGGTGGTTAGGCACATGGGTAGAGTTTGGGTCGAGATGGAGCAAACAAGTTACAACACAGAACATTTGCATAAAGTTCAGGGTCTAGCCATCCCTTAGCAAACTAAAGTTATGTCAAGCATTAAGTTTGACCAGTTTTGTCATTGGCTGTCAGTGCCTGCTTAAATGATTTTGTTTTTTAAGTGGATGTAAACTGCATATATTTCAGGCCGTGCTGACACAAACATATCCTAGAATACAGCTCTGTAAATATTCCAAACTAGGTCTTATTCACAGGTGAATAAATTACAAAGCAGCTAGAAAATTTCACCATATTAACTAATAAGAAAGACTGAAAACAGATGAAGTAAGCAAATTCAAATGAAATTAAACAAAGATCAGCAAAATAAATCTAAGAAAACAGAGAGGAGACTAAAAAGATAAAAGTAGAAACTACTTAAGGGGCGCCTGGGTGGTACAGTCATTAGGCGTCTGCCTTCGGCTCAGGGTGTGATCCCGGCATTCTGGGATGGAGCCCCAGGTCAGGCTCCTCCACTGGGAGCCTGCTTCTTCCTCTCCCACTCCCCCTGCTTGTGTTCCCTCTCTCACTGGCTGTGTCTCTCTCTGTTGAATGAATAAATAAAATCTTAAAAAAAAAAAAAAGTAGAAACTACTTAAAATATAAAATAAATAAATTTATAAAATCTATAAAATAAGAAAAGGATAGAATTAAATAACCCAAGAGCTGGTTGCTTGGGGAAAAAAAAAAAGATAAACTTTTAAGTGAGTTAATTAAGGAAAAAAGCACAAATATACTTGATGCAATAATTCAGAAATTCTAGATAAAATGGATTTGTTTTTAAGAAGCTATAATATACCAAAACTGATCTCAAAAGAAACCAAAAGTCTAAACAAATCAATTACTGTAAAAGAAAGTATAAAGAGCTATCCCACACAATCAAAGCACCTCTTATACGTTGTCATGCTGCAACTTTAAGGAGCAGATAATTCCCCAATTTAAGCTACTCTAGCACATACAGAAACCTCGCAAATTCTTTATATGAAGCAAGAATAATTTTGATACTAAATCTGACAGAGATGATAGGGAAAAGAAATGCCCAATAATTTCACTTATAAATATTGATGAAATAATACTAAATAAAATATTGGGAAAAGGAAAACTGCAGTATCTTAAAAGAATAACCGACAAAATGGGATTTATTTCAGGAATACAAAGGTGATTAAATATTAGGACATATATTTTATGAATAGATATAAAGAAGATCAACTCTACAGACTTTGAAACAGAATTTGATAAAAATTTGAAATCTACTTTTGAGTCAAAGATGTTTATAAAGGAATAAGAACAGAATACACTACATTAACATAAATCTATTTTAACCCCCAAGCCAGCTTATGTTCCATAGGAAAATATTAGAAACACTTCTATTAACAAATGGTTAAAAAAATGATGACTACTATTTCCACTAACATTTTCGTAGCTAATGCAGTTATCTTCATAATTTGGGGAAAAATAAGAAGTTAAAAAATATTGGAAATAAATATGTTTGCTCCCATCATTTCTATTCAACATTGTACTAGAGGTTCCAGCCAAGGCAATTAGGCAAGAAAATGAAATAAAAGGAATCTAGATTAAAAAAGAAGAAGTAAAACTATTTCATTTGCAGATGACATAATTTTATATATTGAAAATCCATTAGGGCAAATAAATGAGTTTAACAATGTTGCAGAGATATAGATCAATATACAAAAATAGTCTCATTTCTATACATTAGTAATAACAATCCAAAACCAAAGAAGACAATTCCATTTACAATAGTATTAAAAAGAATAAAATACTTAAAATAAATTTAACAAAAAAGTGGATGACTCATAGTGAAAAAAACAAAACACTATTGAAAGAAATTACAGAAGACTGGAATTGAAATGATACTCATGTTTATAGATTGGAATATCTAATATTGTTAAGATGACAATACACCTCCTAGTTAATCTGCTGATTCAATACAATCCCTGTCAAAATTCCAATTGCCTTTTGCAGAAATGGAAAAGCTGGTCCTCAAGTTCATAGAGAATTACGAGAGGCCCTGAAGAGCTAAAACAATCTTGAAAATAAAGCACAATATTCCAGTTATAAAATAAATGAGATGCAGGGATATAATATACAGCATAGGGAATATAGCCTATAATACTGTTACAGTTTTGTGTGATGATGGACTTATTGTGGTGACCAATTCATGATGTATATAAATATCAAATCACTATGTTATACACCTGAAACTAACACAGTATTGTATGCCAATTATTCTTTAATAAGGATTATTTTAGATTTATAACAAAAAAAAGAAAGAAAAAAGTTTGAAGTTTGAACACACATTCCCCATTTCAAAGTTACTTCAAAACTAGAGTATTCAAGACTATGTGTACTGGCATAAGGATAGACATATAGATGAATGGAATGAACTGAGAGTCCAGGAAAAAACCCATATACTTATGGTAAAATGATTTTCAATAAGGCTGTCAAGACAATTCAATGAGGGGAAGTAATAGTCTCTAATGAACAGTTCTGGGGCAACTGGAATTTACAAACAAATTTAAAACCCAAGTATCACATGCTGTATACAAAAATTAACTGAAAATGGATCAACACTTAGAGACAAGAGCTAAATCTTATTTAGAAAACATAGATAAAAATCTCTGTGGCCTTGCATTAGGCAGTGGCTTCTTAGATATGACACCAAAAGCACAAACAACAAAAGAAAAAAATAGATACATCAGACTTCATTAAAATTAAAAAATTTTGTGCTTCAAGGACATTACCCAGAAAGTGAAAAGACAACCAAAGAATGGGATAAAGTATTTGCAAGCCATATATATATATATATTAAGATTTTATTTTTATTTATTTATTTGACAGAGAGAGAGGCAGTGAGAGAGGGAACACAAGCAGGGGGAGTGGGAGAGGGAGAAGCAGGCTTCCTGCTGAGCAGGATGCCTGATGTGGGGCTTGATCTCAGAACGCCGGGATCATGACCTGAGCCGAAGGCAGACGCTCAACGACTGAGCCACCCAGGCGCCCCTGCAAGTCATATTTTTAAAAATTCTGCATGGGAAGAGTTATCATAAAGCAATGGCAATGGCTACTTGAGGAAAATAATTTTATATTTGTATCACAAAGGGCTAATTTTCCTAATATAAAAAAAGAGAACCTGCAATAAAGAAAGAAAAATACAACCTAATAGAAAAATGGACAAATCATAAAACCAGACACTTCAGAGAAAAGGTAATACAAATGACTCAAACATACAAAAAAATGTTAATTTCACTCACAATAGGATGAATGTTAATGTCCTGCTGAGGGATCATTTTGACCTATTCAATTAGCAGAGAAAATATGTCTGATAATAATATACCATGTGGCTGAGATTATGGGGAACGAGGCACTCTAATTTCCATGAGAGGATGAATTGTCTCCATGAAAAGAGATTTTAGCAGTTAACTATAAAAGTTATAAATTCATGTACCTTTTGAAGCAACAAGTCTGTTTCTAGGAATTTGTCCTACAGATTGATTCAGACAGGTATGAACTAACATTTGTACAAAGTTATTTATTAAGACCTTCTTTGTAATCTAAAAAGAAAACTATCTTTGTGTCCATTCAAGAATTCTCCGCAGCCATAAAAGTAAATGAGGCTGCTCTTTGTGTACTGGTATGGAAGGTTGTCCTAGACATACTGTTGCATGTAACAAGATACAGAAGACTGTGTAGCCTAAATTACTTGTATAAAAAGATCAGAGGCGTGTGTGTTTGTATGTGTGTTTTTTCCTATATATTGTAAAATATTTCTGGAAGGATACATAACAAACTGATCATTATTGGCTAAGGGATGTGGTTGGAGGGAGACCTTTTACTGTTTATCCTTTGACCTTTTTCAATTTTTTTTCATTTTTAAATTTTTTAAGTAATTGCCCCACCCAGCATGGGGCTCCAACTCACAACCCCAAGATCAAGAGTTGCATGCTCCACGGATTGGACTGGCCAGGCACTCTAACTTTTTCAACTTTGAATCATGAAAATCATATCTATTTTAAAAATAATAAACTAAAAATTTAAGAGGAGTTCTGTAAAAGAAGTAATCTTAACTTCACATTTATGAACTGTGTATAAACAAAATTACTTCTTTACTTTCTCCCCTGAAATGGCCAAACTTTTTTGAATACTTCATAGACCATCACGAGTCGACCACTCTCTGAGCAATATTGCCCTAGAACTTTATACACATTAAGATCCCAGAGTCCACCACAGTTAGACTCAGTATCTATAACTCTATCACCTTAGGACTAAGTATTATATTCTCATACCAGAAATTAAATGGGATCTTATTTAGAGAAATTTAGTTCTTAGTTAACTTCAGTAAATATTTGTTGAAAACCTATTATGTAACATAATTTCTTATGGAGAGATGAATGTATCATGGTTACCATTCTCATAAAGCCCACAACCATGCTAAAATACCAAACTATAATTAACCATATAAAATATGTTTCAAAGACCCCGGCAACACCATGGCAACCGGTTAAAATAGGCTTATTATAACACCTCTGTGCCTAAGTTTACACCTGAAAAAATATACATAAAATTGTTAGTAGCAATTACCCCTGGCAGGTGGGATTGGTAGGAGGGAGATCAAGGACTTGTACTTCTTTAAATACTTAAAAAATGAAGATGGTGAAATCATGAGTGATTTTATTTAGTTTTAGGGTTTTTGTTTTTCAAATATAAACATAGGAACAAATCAAGAGTTTTAAACAACCACCTAAAGTTATTTCTTCACAGAATCGAAACAAATTCTATTTCTCTTTCCCAACTCCTTCACTTAACAGTTAGTATGAAAACCTGGCACTTTGTGTTTTCTGTGGCCCTTGTTAAATTAAGAAGAATGTACAATGTACCAAAGGATAAGATCATCACCCAAAGTGTGAAACCTAGAAACCGAATTTATTGCTTACTTAGGTAAGGGAAAGCTATGCTGATCAGACACAGTCTCATTGAGCAGAGCAAATAGAGGTTTTATGGGAAGTATTGTTGGGACGTATTGGTTACTGAGGCAGGAGTAGTTGAAAATCAGCCTTAGAAACACGGGTTATAAAAGTGTGTTTTCTGTTCCTGAGGTGTGTTTACCGGAGTAAGTTGTCACTGATCAGTTAAATAGGTTTAAAACCAGCTTTGGTATTTGTTATCATGGCTATAAAAACATAGGTTCCTGGGGAAGTTTCCTTTTTGGGTTCCTTTTCCTAGGTTCCTGGGGATTTTTTTTTCTTGAAAGATAAGTTATGTCTCTTTTTGCTTGCCCTTGCTTTGAAAACTAGAGGTGTCTTGCACTGAAAGGAAACAATTTCCTTAGACTAATCATAATTTGTTATTAAAAGGTCTTAAGAGAGCATATTCATTTTCTGTTGCCACTGTAACAGATTACTGCACATTTAGTGGTTTAAACAACACAAACGTATTGTTTTATAGTTCGGTAAGTTAGAAGTCTGACACAGGCCTCACTACGCTAAAATTAAGGTGTTGGAAGGACTCCATTCCTTCTGGAGGCTCTGGAGAAGAATCTATTTCTTCTTCCAGCTTCTAGGAGTTGCCCGCATTCCTTGCCTCATGGCCTCCTTCCTCCTCCTTCAAAGCCAACAAAGCATTTCTCTGACTCTGCTTCTGTTGTCACATCTTTCTCCGATCCTTCTTTCTACCTCCCTCTTTCCCTTATAAGGACTTTTATGATCACATTGGGTCCAGATGGATAATCCAGGACAGGCTGCCGATCTGGTGACAGGAGGTCCAAGACTGGTATGGTAGCTCCACAACACCATCCACTGACCCCTTCTGTCTTGCTGTATACATACTTCACAATGACTGTAAGCCTCTTGCTGTATACATACTTCACAATGACTGTAAGCCTCAAGCATCATGCATGTGTTTCAGGCAAGAAGAATGAAGTGGAAGAGCAGTACCAGAAAAATGCAGCTTACTCGTCATTTGCCAGAACTGAGTCATGAGGGCCACCTCTACCTGCAGGGCGATCTGAGAAGGTACGTTTGCTTTCTTGCATCTCTAAAAAGGGAAAGAGAATGGAAATCAATGTTGGAATGAGTGAGAGCTGTGCTCACCTCCAGAATGACTGCAACAACTAAGTGAACTTAACCAAGAACTTTGCCCAGTTACTGAAGATCAGGTGCCAGGTGCTAGAATTTTAATGGACTACTTGGTACACGTGTTCTCAGATACCTGGTGACAGGTTAGGTGCAGCTTCCACTCTCCTCCTTTCTGCAGGGCTCAGGCACAAGAGAGGAGGTTGAATCCGGGGCAGACAGCTTCACATTAGGGCACCCCCCCTTTCTATTCCCTACCTGTGTGTAATCCCATGCTTGTTATACAGTCTCTTCAGGAGTAAATGCCAAGTCACATGCCTCCCAGCGCAGCTGCAACTCATTAGAGATTTCACAACGAATGCTTCTGTAAACCAGGTGCAATCTGACCCGCTAACATTCCACATTTATCTTACTTTGCTACATTCTGGGGAGCAGAGTGGCAAGAAGGCAAATCTAAGGTCATATCCCCGGAGTCCCTGGGTCTGATGTATGAGGTCATCCCTGCTGAAAACCCTTTTCTTGCAGGAACCGGGTACCTAAAAAGTAGTGTCCCTTTCTTCCTCTTGAAATTGGAATCGGTTGAAAGAGAGATTCAGACAAACGAAGGTCAGACTGTTACCTTAATAAAGCTGACTAGAAGACATGGCCAAGTGGGCGCTGTCCTACTTTTCCCAGACTTATCCAGTAGTTACTGGTATAGCTGAACAACACAGGTTCCCAGTAGAATACAGGCCCATGAGAGGACAGCTGACACATTCTCTGCAAACACAGGTCTAGAAATGGTGGGGGAAGGGCTGAGCTGTTTATTCTCCCCAACTCACGTGTTCATCTAGGCTCTCCTATTCCCCTGTGGAGGAGTAAATGAGGGGTGGAGAGAATCTCAGTGATTCTCAGCTTTCCGGGAAGTTTGCGGTCACCCAGGGAACAAATGAGCAGCCAGGTCAGAGAACCATTTTGGTCTCCCTTAAGTTACTGCATATGGAAACACAAGGGGGTGAAGATGACTGTTCTTCCCTATAGCTAGGAAAGTTCATTTTGTGTTTGTGTTGCTTTTCTTTTTAATTAAACTTTATTTTGAAATAATGATAGATACCCACACAATTGTAAGAAATAATAGAGAGGGATCCCACATAGCCTTTATCTGGCTTTCTCCAGTGGTTAGCATTTTACAAAACTATCGTACAATATCACAACCAGCATATTGACACTAATAGGCTCAAGGTACAGATTATTTCCATCAATACAAGGATACTTCAGGTTGCCCTTTTATACCCACGCTTATTTCTTACCCCCCCCCACACACTCCAGAAATGTTCATTTTAATGTGCTCTGCCCTTTTTGTAAATTGCAGATTTCCTCTGTTTTATTTTCCTTCCTTTTAATACAAAGCAAGTAAAGACACCTGCTTTCGATTTCTTTTTATCAGTAGGACTATCTTTAGGCAACAAAAAACCTATTGCCTCTAGGCTTGTGTTAACACTCTTTTTGTTTGAGAGAATTACCTGGAGTCATAAAACAATTCTTTGGGGAAAGGCATGGGTAGAAAAATTAGTTCATTCATAAAATATTCTTCAGACATTCTTCGCTTAGTTTGTAAATACCGTGATCAATATAGTTTTCATTTTTCCTTCGTTCAACACAGAGCCATAAAATCTCTGGAGCAGATTTTGTTTTTTAGATGGCTATGGCAATGAAGTGTCTCCCTCCTGCTTACATTTTCAAGAACCAAATAACGTAGTATGCTTCTGACTGTCTCAGAAACTAAAACACAACTGGAACTTTATGTGTTCTTTCGTGACCCTTCATGACATAACTCAACTTCTCAGGACATGTCTCTCACTTGGTTTACATCGTAGAATTTCTGGCATCATCTCAGAAGACTCCCAGAAATGCCTTCAACTCACCTGTTTTACCACCCTGGCCCTCCAGTTCTCCTGGTTTTGAAGGCCCCTTTTGGCCACACTTTCATCCCTAGCTTGGAGGCCCACCATCCATTGTTTTTTTGTTTGGTTGGTTTTTTTTTTTAAAGATTATTTATTTATTTATTTGATGGAGAGAGAGACAGCCAGCGAGAGAGGGAACACAAGCAGGGGAGTGGGAGAGGAAGAAGCAGGCTCCCAGCGGAGCAGCCCGATGTGGGGCTTGATCCCAGAATGCTGGGATCACGCCCTGAGCCGAAGGCAGATGCTTAACGACTGAGCCACCCAGGTGCCCCCCACCATCCATTGTTATTTGCAGCCTTCTCAACTCTCACATTCTTACTCTCCTGTTCCACCTGTACTGTAACCCCCCAACCAACAGTCTACCGTCTCCATTGCTATTAGGAGGCAACTTGGCAAAGAACATACCATATTGGGTTTAACATTTCTGATCTCAATTCTGCTCTTTTATCTGCAGTGAACATTTATTAATTTTTGCTCACCATCATCCAACCCCTTTTCTTTTGACAACAGCACTTCAGTTCTCCTTTAGTGAATTATCTGCCAACCCTCCAGGCTTGGAGGCAGCTCGCCTAACTAAGCATATGACCCATGCTAGGGCAAACAGTTTCTCTCTGTCTCCAACTGGACTCTGGAATGGAGTGATCCAAAGACATTAGGTGATTTACACAGGCATCTATCTGTTTCTACTACGGAGACCTGGGAAAATGTTTTGTGCTTTACATACTGGCTCATTAGCCTCTTCTTTGTTTTGATAGCTTGCACATATCCTTCCAATGAAATTCCTTTTATTTCCTATTAGCCAGAGTAATTTTCTGTTGTTTGCAACCACAAAACCCTGACGAACTCACTGCTGAAGCTTCTATTAGTGATTTAAATCCTGTATAATCAAGAAAAATTACACTTACGTATATGGATGTCACGAGCATTAAATGTGAAAACAAACCTAATGGTTCTGGCATGTGATAACCACAATAAATCCATGACCTCTAAACTCAGGTGAACCTCCAGCAGAGCTTGGCAATCTTTTTATTTGTTCTGGGCCATCTGTTTCTCCAAAATTCCCTCAACAGATTTTACAAACATTTACAATTTTCTTCAAGCTGCCCATTTAACCTCCCCCTCAAGCTCAACAGCTTGTCTTAAGCATAACAGGAGAATGTCAAGGAGACAGAGGTACCAGGTTTGCAGAACCTTGGAAGATTTTATTGATCTTGTGATTGATGCCAGTGTCGTGATGTTTCAAACCCAGTGCATGAGAATAAACTTTTGAAAAAACGTATATAATCAAAACTATCCCAAATTTACAACATTGATTACAACAATGGTGAGAGTGTCCTTAACCATTACCTACACCCTTTAAGTGTTTGTAATACTTGGAGTCATTCAGTGGTTGCTTTTGCATATATGCACCAGTGTAATATGCAGAGTTAGACTGGGCAGATTGATGGAGTGAGGTTGTATTCTGCTCTGCTGCCAAAATTCTTCCTCCTAATTTGACGATGTTGACTTGAAGGTCATACCTGGTAGCTTCCCTTCTTACGGTGGGCTTTTGGTATGCTGTGAAGTGAGTACTATTCAGTCTTTGAAGAACTGTCAGGATCAGAATGCTTCTGGTTTGCCCCAGTACTAGAGATGCTATTTGAAATTTTTTGTGCCTTCTTCCCAGTCAGTCATCAGAACATCAAGATTACATGCAGCTACAAATATTTAATGTGGTAAAGGATGCAAATGATGTCTATTTTTGTTGAAGTATAATCGACATGCAATGTTATGTTAGTTTCAGGTGTACAATATAATGACTCAACAATTCTATATATTTCTCAGCACTCATCTAGATAAGTGTACTGGTAATCCCCTTTGTCTATTTCACCTGTGAATTATGTCTTAGTTACAAGAGTCTATAAAGCATTCTCAAAATGACAAAAATACAAGCATATCAGTATAAGACAACACCAGCCATAAATTTATGCAATCCCAATGAATAAAAAGTAGCACAACGAGACGAAGGAAACTTGACTAACTTGCAAAGGTAGTTTCAGGGTATCTAGAACCAAGCCATGGACCTTTTTCATTGATTTCTAGGTAAAGAGGCTCTTATATATTTGTACTTTTTGCTTCCTCCCCCCTCACTTTGCCCTTCCTTTCCTTTCTCTTCCTTTTCCTTCCTTTCTTCTTTTCTTCTTCTCTGCCTTTTCTCTATAAGTAATCTAGGACTATCACTAAATTTGTTAGGAATGGCATTTTCTCAGTATATATGTTTCAAATTTTCTTTCTATTTAACGTTACATTTTATTTTACAATTTCCCCCTACACTACTGGAGTGTTTCAATGTTTAGGTATTTTCCCCTGGATGTAAGATGAGTTTTGCTTGTGATCCCTGATCAGTTTTATTTTACTTTATTTTATTTTTTTCCTGATCAGTTTTATACATTAGAAGAGCAGAAGCACTGCTGTCTGGTTTCTGGCAGTCTCTTTGATTAGATGTGCTTGAAGTACAGAGATGGTTTCATTAGCCTTTGAATGAGGCTCTGGAGACTCCAAGAGGTGGAGAAATTCTGGGTGCTTTGTCTCAATGCCAGTGATTTCTCAATGCCTGGCAAAAATAAGGTTTGTGGCTCAAATAAAAGGAAACACCTACCCACCTGACATCTAGCTTTGCTGCTGAGGAGGGGCACATACCAACGGGGAAATGGGAAAAGTTCCCAATCGTGTAGGTATATGAACAGCAGGCTGCTGCCTGGGACACTTGACTGGGCATCATGACATTATTGAGCCTGATAAGCTCCTGCTCACAGCACATTTACGTGGTAAAAGTGTGAGGACAGCAGGAGTAGCCGCAGTAGTAACATCTGTGTCTGTGCTGACAACACACTGTGGGACATGACTCAGAACATGGTCTCATGACAGAATTAGGAGGGGTTTAGGTCTGAAAGCCTGAGCATTCCGGGGAGCGGTTGGTCTTAGTTGAACAATTTGTCCAGGGGGACAGAATGTGGCAAGATTCTGGGAGTCTTGGCACAGCTACCATGAAGTATCTGAAGGAGGTGCTGACAGATAGGAGATGCTTATGAAGCTGGGTGCAGCTGTTACTTTTACCAATCTCTGCATAAACTGATGATGAGGGCGAGCTGTCTGCACTTCTTTATGTTGAACTAAAATGATGAATAATGGCTTGGTGGTCATATTGGTGGCTTCCTCTGGGAAGAGAGGGAAGCCCTCTGCTGGGATCACACTCCATCATGCCTTTGCACTAGAGGTTGTACCAACTGGATAAAACTCTTTTTGGAGACAGGATTTCCTTTAGAATATAGTTTTTAAAATTTCCCCTCCCAGGTAGAGTAACTGATCTCCTTGAACTGAACCAACACATCTATCTCTTGAGAAACCTGTGGGGCTTTCACACTCTTAAGCCAGGAGTCGGTTATAATGGTGTGCAGTTCAAGAAAGAGAACAAATCTGGAGATATAGATTTGGCAGTTAGCAGCATACAGATGGTAGCAAAAGCCACTGGCTTAGAGAAGATACAGGGGTAGTGTTTAGAATAATAAGAAAAAAAGAGGTAAGGGTCGAATTGTGGAGAATGCCAATACTTACAGGGAGGTAAAGGAAGAAGATCAGCAATGGAAGCTGAGAAATAGTCAGGAAAGGGTTAGGACAAAAGCCAGGAAAGAATGGTGTCATTGTGGTCCAGGGAAAAGAGATTCATGGAAAACAAATGTTGCAGAGATTAAGTAAGGGCTGAAAATGTATTGGAATTTCAAACTGAGAACTCCTTGCAACATTCCAGTGACATGGGGACCGTAGTTCCACTGGAAAGGTTGGGGTGCAGGTCAAACTGCTGTGGGCCGAGGAGATGGGAGGTGAGGAAGTGGAAGTGTGTGTGGACTTCTCTTTCAGGAATTCAACCATGGAGACAGAGTGGGTAACTAGAGCTGAACTAGGAAGAGCATTTTGGAAAGGTTTTGTTTTTTCTTTTACCCAAGAAGGTATAGAAGTGGAGCTTCAGAGTCTAGTTTCAGAGTGTCTAGAACCAAGATAGGGGAAGGCCTAGTAAGGAGGAAGTAGTTTAAGTTGAAAGAGCAAAAGGGTGATGGGAGCGGGAGAAGATAGTAAAGGATACAAGGGAAGAATGGTAGCCAGACTCCAAAATGTCCCCCAGTGAGCCCCACTTCCCAGTATTCACACCCTGGGAACATCTCCTCCCAGGTTGTACCAGGGGTGGTCTTCATGACTGATTAAATACAACAAAAGTGATGCTATGTTGCTTCTGAGATAAGGTCATAAAAGACACTGTAGTTTTCATCTTGGTGCCTTCTCCCTCTCTCTCTCTTTCTCTCTCTGTCTCTCTGTCTCTCTCATCATTCACTCTGGGGGAGGCCGGCTGCCACTTCATAAGCAATCTTATGGAGAGGCAAGCCTGATGAGGGACTGAGGCTTCTTGCCGACACCCAAGTGCCGAGCTGGGAAGGGGATCCTCCAGCTAAGGTAAGCCTTCATATGACTGCGGCTCTGGCTGACATCTTGGCCGTAATGTCCTGAGCTATTCTGAGGCAGATACACTCAGCTTAGCTGCTCCCAGATTCCTCACCATTTGAAATGGTGTGAGATAATAAATGTTTATTGTTTTAAGTTGCTAAATCTCAAGTAATTTGCTATGCAGTGTCAGGGAGGAAAAAGGGTTCCTCAACCCTGTGAAGGTCGCTGGCTGGGTCTGAAAATTAAACCGACAAAGACAGATTAGCAGGAGAAAAACATACAAATTGAGGAGAAGTTTTATGTGACGAAGGAGACTTCATAGGGAAATGAAGACCCAAAGAAACAGTTAGACTTGAGTACTTTTATGCTAGGTTTGAAGAATGCATTGTTGTGGAGGAATATGATAGATTAAGGAGTATGAGGTAATTGTAGTAACACACTTAGCAAGGCCTGTTTGTTTGGATTCTTCTTGGTGTCCTTTTGTCCTGGAGATAACGATGCTCTGTCTACCACATATAGGGAGGGCACCTCTCACATGAGGGTTTTATGACCTGATTCAAGGCAGAAGTGTAGGAGGAAGGTCAGAGTGATCTTCCTGCTTCTGCTTGTTTTCTCAAACTCCTTCAGTTAAAATATTCAATATTCATATTTTGGGATAGCGTGTTCTGAACCCCATCAGCATAAATAATACAGGAAGGAGTGGCTTTGGGCAGGAGGATGTTCTCTGCTTCCTCTGAGACGTTACCAAGTCAGGTCATTTTTACAAGTTCTTGTTCTTTAAGCTTATTTTTTATTGCTTATGCTTGGTATCTTGAAATATTTCAAATCCTAACTTACACCTAAACTTTAATCATTTTTATTGCTCAAAAAAAACACAAAACAAAACAAAAAACAAAAAACACCCTGCATCAGAATCTCCTACTTTTTGTAACATCCCACTCAAAGGTGTCTGTAATACCTCTTAGCTGATATCCACTTAATGATTCATTTGATAAATATTTATGTGACATTGTTATAAACTGTAGAGAAAGCAGTGTTGCTTTTAAAGTGATTAGTAGAGTAACAGATGAGCTATTTGCTAATATATCCAAATTACCCACTCATACTGAACAAAGCAGTATGGGTATTAAGCATAAAAGCATGAACAAATGTCCAAATAGTGTATGTGAGAAGTCAATAATCCAGGCAGAAAAAAATGACACCTACAAAGAACCCATGCATGCATGAAGAACAACCTGAGAATGTATCAAATCAACGTCGTGTTCAAAGCAAAAATCATGTTTGCATGACGAACAGTGGAGTATCAGTTAAGACAAATGGTACCCTTGATCACGGAACAATGAGAAATTCTTCCAGCAAGTGGGTGTAACTGCCAAATGGGATCATATAAAAGAAGGACGAAGGGAAAACTAATTTTGGGGATATAACCAGGTGGAACCGAAACTAATTCTTGAAGTTCTGCCTCAGGTCATCCAAGAGAGTGGTGCCCCCCCTTCTACCCAATAATGATAAGTAGAAGATTCATGCATAAAAAATTATTCTGTTGGTGGATGTGACTTATTGCATAATAAACTTGTGAATTTGCGGTCATTTCCATTATTTATCTCAGAACTTTACTCTTGTATTCATTTAGGAAGTACTTATATGCAAACCATTGTGCAATGTTTAAAATGCCAAATATGCCTCAAACAAATGAAAGACAGTATTTTTTTTTCCTTAACGAAAGAGTTTTTTAAAATCACTATCTCTTCTCCTTTGTTGTATTTTGGGTTTCACTAGGTTGGAGCAGACTACACCACAGTGAGAGCCTGGAGCTTGACCAGGTCATGGGCCTAGGCAAAGGTAGCAAGATTAACAGGCCTTGATGTCAGAACAGAGAAGGGTCTAACGAGGTGGACATAGTTTTCATGGTTTCCCATTAATACTCTGTAGGAAAAATTACAGTACTTGGAAATGGAAGACCTTGATTTGAATTCTGATTTTACTATTTAGTAGCTATATGATACTGAGCAAGAGACTCACCTCTCTGAGTCTCAATGTCTCCTCCACAAGGTAGAGCTAAAAAAAACCCTGCCACTATTACATTCGATTTTTTTTTCTTAAAAGTCAAATAGTGTATCAAATATATGTGAAGCTATTTTTAAATCTATTAACATATTATTATTTTTATTGTTGATACTGTTACCATTTCTTCTTACCTTGAATTTTTATGTTCTTGGCAAAAGCTCAGATGGTTTTTAAGTCTTGAGTGCAACTTGAGGAAGGCTAATAATGAATGCTGAAAAACAGAAAACAAAACCACTGTCTTTTAAACAAAATTATTAACACATTTGAAATTAATTTTTGAGTCAAAAAAATAATGTCTACGAGTCTATGTTACTGGAAAATATTGAATATTTCTTTGAGATTGCAAGGACTTTGTATTTAGCCCCCTGGAAAAAGATCTATTTTCCCAACACCAAAAAGCTAACCTAGTGGTGCCTGGGTTTCTCAGTCAGTTAAGTGTCCAACTCTTGATCTCAGCTCAGGTCTTGAGCTCAGGGTCCTGAGTTCAAGCCCTGCAACTGGGCTCCAGAATGGGTTTGGAGCCTACTTAAAAAAAAAAAAAAAAAAAAAAAAAAGCTAACCTATTAGCATTTGCTACTGCAAATAGTTGTCACAAAAACAAAACAATGGAGGGGCGCCTGGGTGGCACAGCGGTTAAGCATCTGCCTTCGACTCAGGGCGTGATCCCGGCGTGATGGGATCGAGCCCCACATCAGGCTCCTCTGCTGTGAGCCTGCTTCTTCCTCTCCAACTCCCCCTGCTTGTGTTCCCTCTCTCACTGGCTATCTCTCTCTCTGTCGTATAAATAAATAAAATCTTAAAAAAAAAAAAACAAAAACAATGGAGATTTAATTTCTTGATTTTGTAAAAGGTGAGTCCCTAGGATATTAAAACAATTGTTTTTTCTAATTATAAACACAACATTCATTGTAGAAAATTTGGAAAAAATGTAAATATAAAGAAGAGAATTTTTATTTATTTATATATTTAATTTATTTAAAGATTTTATTTATTTATTTGACAGAGAGAAACAGCCAGTGAGAGAGGGAACACAAGCAGGGGGAGTGGGAGAGGAAGAAGCAGGCTTCCAGCGGAGGAGCCTGATGTGGGGCTCGATCCCAGAAGCTGGGATCATGCCCTGAGCCAAAGGCAGACGCTTAATGACTGTGCCGCCCAGGCGCCCCAAGAAAAGAATTTTTAGAACTCATAACCACATTACTCAAAGATAGTCACTGTTAACATTTTTGTGTGGTTTTTCCAATTCCCTTCTCCCTCTTTGTTGGCTTTTTTCCCCATGTATTTTTAATTTATAGCAGTATAAATATTATAGCAGTACTATAGCATTAAATAATCTTTCAAAACATGATTTTTATTATCGTAGTCTAAAATTGGTTTTTTGCATGTAAAATTTGTTTTTTAGATCTAAAATCTAAAATTATTTTTAAAAAAACATCTGAATTTGTTTCAAAGGTAAATCTTTTTTTCTCCAAGTATTTTCCTGAGGACCTAGGTTCAAAACCTTGCATTACTCCGACCTCCTTCACTTTTTTCCTTGTGGGAAGTCATCTGAATCAACTTGATTCTGAATCAAATCTGAATTCTATCACTAAATCCTAAGAATTCTTTCCTTTCTATCTGACTATCATCGGCCTAGGCCAGGCCTTTGTTTCCTCTGCTCTAGACTATTGAAATAGTTTTCTTACTGGTCTCCTTCTTTCTAGTCTTTTCTCTCTGTAAATCATTTTAAAAACCTCTTTATTTAGTTTTTTAAAAGATTTTATTTATTTATTTGACAGAGAGAGAGACAGCCAGCAAGAGAGGGAACACAGTCAGGGGGAATGGGAGAGGAAGAAGCAGGCTTCCAGCGGAGGAGCCTGATGTGGGGCTCGATCCCAGGACTCTGAGATCACACCCTGAGCAAAAGGCAGACACTTAACGACTGAGCCACCCAGGCGCCCCTTTACAAACCTCTTTAATGCATCATTACACTGCTCAAAAATATTGTCTGTTTCGACAGTCTATAGCAGAGGTTGCAAAGTGGAGCTCCAAGGCTGGATATAGTCTGCAAATTTGTTTTATTGCTCCACAGTGGTTTGAACATTGTTTTTTAATTAGATGGAATCCTTTAGGTGGGTCATATGCTTCACTGCTTTATGTTACTTGCCTGGCTTCTACGTTTCCAAGGAAAGCTGAGCCGATTTTGCATTGTATAACTCCGGGGAGCACTGTGTACATAGCACCCCCTACAGTTGTGCAGTGCACAACCGGTACAATCACAGCTCTGCCCGGTGGCCTGGCTGAAACCTCTGGATGTTTGAAGCTCTACACTCTAGTCTATACAATATGGCAAAGAAAACTGATGTCTTATCTAACCCTGTCCACAATATTGACCAATCAAGCCCGTCCTGTACCAAAGCCTAGAAAAGGCTAACGTTTCTAAAAACATTGCATTCTAAGATGAGTCTTAAAAAACAAGAATATTCTAAAAAGCCTTGAATTCTAAGATAAGCCATAAAGTTGTGTTTTATTCCAAAGACAGAAACATTTTGTTTTTCTTTTTTATCAAAATGGACCCAAAAGTTATCCAATCAGAATTACTGACTACCACAGAACAAACTGAGTTATCACCTGACCTTGCGATTTTTTATTCAAAGGCTTCTATTTTCTTGATTAGGTGTGCCAGTTCTGCACTAACTTGTCTCCTTTGCAAATGCAAGTTAAATCTCTACTCAGTTCTTGAATTTGTGTATGAGATTTGCCGAATAAATTTCCTTTAATCCTAATTCTAAACTCTTTACAGTGTGGATCCTACATCCCCAAAGTTTTCTCTTTTGCGTAAAATTTTGAACAGACTAATTGACAAACTGACTAATTTCCTCCTTAACATAAACTTCACAATGCTTTTGTTGCTTTTTTCCTACCCCTGATCCTTCATTCTCCTTTTCATCTCTTAACTGACGTCACTTCTGTTCAAGGCCATTTTAATCCCACTGCCCTTGCAAAGCCTCTTTTGCTACCTTAGTTTCCATTTGTTTTTCTCAGAACTCTTTCAGCCCTTATTGTCTGCCTTATCATTTATTTGACAGTATGTGAATCCTTCTGAATGTGCATTTTTAAAAATTATTTTCATCTTTTTTCTTATAAAAGTTGTTCAATTTAGGTTATAGAAAACATAAAGGAGTAAAATGAAATGAAACACTTGTCATAAAACAATAACTACAAAAGAAAAAAAAAGCCCTAGTTGAGTATTTGTATAATCTTGGGATGGGGAAGGACCATCTAGTCTGGTGTCAAAAATACAAACTTTGAATTTAGAAAATAATAATTTGCCTTTATACAAGTGTTACATTTCTCCATGATATTTATTCCATGGAGTAAAACATCAGGTTTCTTTTTTGTTAGGTGAGTTTCAATTTCAGGGGAGACTGATCTCCTTAAACAGAGGAAAAAATGGACAGCCTCTTCAGACCTTGACTCACAGCGGGATGTATCTCTATAAAGCACCCGAGCTCAGTTGTCCAGATAGAGTAAAAAGGTGTAGAATGTTGACACTTACAATAGAAACTGTATCACCAGAGCCTTTGGTTCTAGACAGAGTTTGGACAGTTCTGGCAAGAAAATAATGGAAAATTAGTGATTTCTGGGAACAAAACTACTAAACAGTAGATGGGAGTTAATTGCTATTCTTTTAGTCTTAGAGCTAAAGAGAAACTATTGGACTAGTCATTAATACTGTTGACACCTGAAGAAATCTACCTTATTTTCAAAAAGCCAACAGAAGGAGGTTTTTTCCCCCCAAGGAAAATATGGTAAAATCTCTAAGTAATGAGTAACAAATAAAGCACCTTTACACTACCAGGAGTTGCCAGTCTGTGTTCCAGTCTGTTGAGTGGGTGAGGTCTGAGTACAGCTTGGGAAGTTCCCTGCCTCCATAATCTCTATGCGTGCTCTCTACCCGTCACCTCAGATGCCTTTTGGGGTTTTCATCTTTTATTACAAACAGTTGATTTTTTTTCTCAGTTGTATAGAAAGTATAAATCAAAGCTTCTTTAATAAATTGTGTTTTATTTATTTATTATTTAAATTGTGTTTTATTTATGTAATTGATTACATATTTATCAAAAATATGTAATCTAAGTAGAGAATGGTGAACGTATTATGCAAATACAAGAAAGCCTTGAGAAAGTCCCTTAGCTGTTCCTTACAGATCAAGAACGTTGGGTTTTAGAGATGGCAACTTGGTTGGGTTGAGAAGGATGACAAATAGTACAGTGTCACAGGGATTAGTGTTGGGCTAGTTCTTTGAGGAAAAAGTCATTTTCCCCATCTAAGGATGTATGTGGGAATTTATTAAAATTATCGAGGCACTAATGCCAAGCCAAGCCTCCTTTTGTTACTGACCTCCTTCCAAATGAATTGTGAGCCTTAAGCCCAACCTCATAAAAATTCTGGAGATGGCACTGCCTTAAACCTTTCTGGCAAATATATATTCACCCTCATTTCCATATCCTACCCTCCTTCAGAAGGCAGAGGTAAGTAAAGAAAGAAAATAATAATAATAACATTTATTAAGCACTCAATATGTGTCAGACACTGTTTTGCCTGCTTTATATTTAATAACATGTTAACTCTTTTCAACAACAGCTTTATATTTAATAACATATTTACTCTTTTCAACAACTTGTATATCCTATTATTTTGCAAATGAGGAAATAGAGCTTTGGAGAGGTTAATTTATGTGAGAGTCCCTGAGGTTCCCAAGAGTTTTCCATGTGGCCCCTGTATGTCTACTTTGCCTGATTTGTTCTTCCCATTCCTTCTTCCACAGGATTTTAATCCTGATCTGTCTCTCCCATCCATTTTCATAAATTCAAATTGCCCAAACAATGGCTGCTAATGTACAATAATAATTTCCTCTTCTTCTGAGGTGCTTTTCTGACCAGCTATTCCCCAAACTAGCTGAATTTTGGCTGACAGTCCCCTCCCTGCCTCCAGCTAAAATTCTATAAAATTCTTGCCCCTTCCTTCCTGAAGACGGACTCTTCTCTAGTTCCTTCAGAAGCCCTCTCAGGACCAACATTTTATTTTATTTTATTTTATTTTATTTTATTTATTCATTTTTTTAATTTAAAATTTTGTTAATATACAGTGCATATTGGTTTCTGGAGTAGAATTCAGTGATTCATCACTTACATACAACACCCAGTGCTCATCACAAAAAGTGCCCTCCTTAATAACTTTACCCATCTTTCCCATCTCCCCTCCCACCTCCCTCCATCAACCCTCAATTTGTTCTCTATTAAGAGTCTCTATGGTTTATTTCCCTCTCTCCCTGCCCCCCCCTTCCCATACATTCATCTGTTTTCTTTCTTAAATTCTACATATGAGTGAGATCATATATGGTTTTCATATATGATGTCAAATATGATCATTTCTCTGACTGACTTATTTCACTTAGCATGATACAGTCTAGCTCCATCCACATCATTGCAAATGGTGAGATTTCATTCGTTTTAATGGCTGAGTGATATTCATATATATATATATATATATATATATATATATATATATATACACACACACATATCTATCTCATCTCTCACACATATATCATATATATATATATATATCTCACATCTTCTTTATCCATTCATATCACATCTTCTTTATCCATTCATCAGTCATCAGTCAATGGGCATTTAGGCTCTCTCCATAGTTTGGCTATTGTTGATGATGCTGCTATAAACATCGGGGTATATGTGCCCCTCTGAATCTGTATTTTTGTATCCTTTGGGTAAATACCTAGTAGTGCAATTGCTGGGTCGTAAGGTAGTTCTATTTTTAACTTTCTGAGGAACTGTTCTCCAGAGTCGCTGTACCAGTTTGCATTTCCACCAACAGGGCAAGAGGGTTCCCCTTTCTCTGCATCCTCACCAACACCTGTTATTTCTTGTGTTGTTAATTTTAGCCATTCTGACAGGTGTGAGGTGGCATCTCATTGTGGTTTTGATTTGTATTTACCTGATAATGAGTGATGTTGAACATCTTCTCATGTGTCTGTTGGCCATCTGGATGTCGTCTTTAGAAAAGTGTCTGTTCATGTCAGGACCAATATTTTAAAATAAAGTCGTATGCTAATGGTGCTCTGGCTGATTTTTTTCCACATTAATTTCCCCAAAGTCGCACAGCTAGGAAGTAGTAGAGCTGAGATTGAGACCCTGATCATTTAACTGCTATACTATATTGATAATTTTCCAATTTAAAAATTACTGGATGAGTTTGTTTGCAAACTGAAATGCCCTTTCTCAGAGAAGTGATCTTATGGTCTGAAGCCAGCTCATTCGCCTGTTATAACCACCCCAAACTGCTGTAAATGGAGGAAACAAAGCAATAATGAAATAAGAGACAGGAATTGAGTGAATTAAAGAAGTAGGTTTTGGTAGCGTGACCATTAAATTTATTGTCCAACTAGGAGACTTCGGAGAGTGGAAGTGTTGCTATTAATGATTACTCTAGGACAATAGGCATAAATGGGGACTATTCTGGACACAGCAGTACATATCTTCATTCTAGGTATAGGTCACAGCTGAATGAATGTCTTAAACTGCTTGAGCCTCAATTTCTTCACTGTAAATGGGAGTGTTGACACCTAACTCAAGGGGGCAGTAGTGAGAATGAAAGGAGAAAATAGTGCACACTTGAATTTGTAAAGTACCATATAAATATACCATTTTAATAATGATTATTACTAATATTACTGACTTGCATCATCACACTGTGTGTGAATACATATATGTGAATATGTAATTTTTATTGAGGTATAATTGACATAACATTATATTAGTTTCAGGTATACAACATAATGATTTGATATTTGTATATATTGTAGAATGATCGCAAGAAGCCTCGTTCACATCCTCCCCTATATATTAAATGTTGACTTATGTTGCTCTTCTCTCTGGTACTCTCCCTGTCAGGATAGTTTCTTTGCAACTATAGTAAGAGGCTGAGAAAGCAAACAAAGCAGGAGGAGGCCACATAGGCATTCCATCCCCTTGCCAGGGCACACAAACTACTTAGAGAATAAGTTCTCTTTCATTTCAGAAAACAAAAACAAAAACAAAACAACTTTGTTTTTACTGAAGTATAAAATGAATCAATGTTGTTGAGTCAAACATCAAATTTTTTTAATGTTTTTTTATTATGTTAGTCACCATACAGTACATCCTGGTTTCTGATGTAAAGTTCGATGATTCATTAGTTGCATATAACACCCAGTGCACCATGCAATACGTGCCCTCCTTACTAAGCCCTCTGAAACCCTCAGTTTGTTTCTCAGAGTCCATAGTCTCTCATGCTTCATTCCCCCGTCTGATTACCCCCCCTTTCTTTATCCCTTTCTTCCCCTACCGATCTTCAAATTTTTAAACACAAACCCCAATCACTAATCCAATCAGAGGAAGGTTCAGGGATGATCAGGACCCACGAAGTTCTTTTTTTTTTTTTCTTTAAAGATTTTATTTACTTATTTGACAGCGAGAGAGGGAACACAAGCAGGGGGAGTGGGAGAGGAAGAAGCAGGCTCCCAGCGGAGGAGCCTGATGTGGGGCTCAATCCCAGGACCCTGGGATCAGGCCCTGAGCTGAAGGCAGACACTTAATGACTGAGCCACCCAGGCGCCCCAGTACCCATGAAGTTCTTGAGCCCAAGTGTTGGTTTATATTTTATTTACAATCTAAAATCTGTGCTCAGGTTATCTTATTCTTAATCTACTGTTATATCTCTCCCAGATCTTCCTCCAAGGTGGCACTAACTAGACCAAGGTGCTGCCCAACTCTTATGGACAATTTGCTTCATTTTTCATTATAATGTTATTCTCTGGAGGAGGCTCATCTCCTTGGTAACCAGTGCCTGCCTGGGGAGTCCTGCTTTGTGGAGCCTTTTACCCATTCCCTTGGCCAGCTTCCAATGTGTTCTTGGCTTACTTGCTTGGTAAGTTAGGTCAGGCGGTCTCAAGTCTGAAGCCGAATTTGGTCTTCATTCTCTTATCTCTTATCTGAGAGTCAGCTATGCAACTGCATTCTTCTTTATTGCTGACCAGGGCAATTTTCCCATAGCACTGAAAATCCTCCAGATACCCATATCTATATGACCTTGTTCACCATTTTCCAAGGCTTTTAACCAAATATAATTGTTATTTAAATTCTATGTAAATTCTATGTGTATTTCTTGCATTCTATTATGATTCATTCATTCACATTTTTAATGAATGTTTATTGAGCACCAAGTATATGACAGGCATTGGTTTAGGTGTAGGGATAATACAGGGTGAAAACTAAGTTTTTGCTCTCAGGAAGTTTACATTTAATTGGGGAACACAAAAAACAAATAGATATTATATCAAATAGTAATAAGTGCTATGGAGAAAAGTAAGAGCAAGGGGGGTTAGGCAGTCCTGGGGTGGGGGCAGAAATACAAAATAGTATATAGGGTAGTCAGGCAAAGCTTCGCCATGAATGTGACATCTAAATAGAGAACTGAAGAAAATAAGGGAGGAAGTGATATGGCAATATGTCTATGTGATGAAAGAATATTCCAAACAGAAGGAAAAGCAAGTGCATTGTTATGATGAGCACTGGGGGTTGTATGTAAGTGATGAATCACTGAATTCCACTCCTGAAACCAATATTGCCCTGTATATTCCCTAACTAGAATTTAAATAAAAATTAGAAAGAAAAGAAAAGAAAATATGCGCAAAGGTCCTGAGGTAGAAGCATGCTTGCATTCAGCAAACTAAAAGGAGGCCAGTGTAGCTGGAGCTGAGGGACCAGTGGAAGAATAAAAGGAGATGAGGCTGGGTAGCTAGGGCTAGGTGTTTGCTGTAAAATCATGAGTGACATAGGATGTCATTGCAGGCTTTCAGCCAAAGTGTGACATGATCTGGCTTGCATTTTTAATAGGATGAAGAACAGATACAGAGAAGTATACAGATTAACTAGGAAGTTATTGCAATAATCTGGGTAAGAAGTGATGATGGCTTGGAACACAGTGGTAGAAGTGATATGCTATGAGATGGTTAGTTATGGGTATATTACATTTAGAATTTAAAGCCAATATAGGGATGCCTGGGTAGCTCAGTCGGTTAATTGTCTGCCCTCAGCTCAGGTCATGATCCCAGGGTCCTGGGATGGAACCCCGTGTTGGGCTCCCTGCTCAGCGGGGAGCCTGCTTCTCCCTCTGCCTGCTGGTCCCCCTGCTTATGCTCTCTGTCTCTCAACAAATAAATAAAATCTTAAAAATAAAAATAAAGCCAATATAATTTGTTAAAAGATTCATGTAGAGTTTGAGAGGAAGACATCAAAGGTGATTCCATCATTTTTACTCTAGACATGTAAGAGAAGTTTTTCTTCACTGAGCTGGGTAATGCTATAGGAAGGGTAGGATTTTTTTTTTCCCAGTTGAGGGCTATTTGGGCTGTTTCCAGGTATTGATGATTATGAATAAAGCTGCTTTAAACACATACAGGGTTTTTGTGTGAACATAGATTTTCTTTACCTTTAGATAAATATGCTAAGTGTGTGTTCAACTTTAAAAGAAACTGCCAAAGAGTTTTCCAGATTGGCTATCCTATGCTGCATTCTCACCAGCAACGTATAAGAATTCCAATTACTTTGAGTCCTCACAAGCACTTCATATTGTCAATTTTTTGTGGTGTGTGTGTGTGTGTGTGTGTGTGTGTGTGTGTGTCATTGTGCTAATATGTAGTATTTCATTTTCAGTAGTTTTAGTTTGCATTTCCCTAGTGACTAGTGATGTTGAACATCTCTTCATGTGCTTATTGGCCATGTATGCATCCTCTTTGGTGAAGTGATTGTTTAAATCTTTTACCATTTAAAACATAAGGCTTATTTCTGCATTTTGAGAGTTCTTTCCATACTCTGGAGTCAAGTCCTTTGTCAGATATATGATTTGCACATATTTTCCAGGAAGGGTAGGATTGAAAGGAAATCAAGAGTTTGTTTGTAGAGAAGTTGAGTTTTTTTTTTTTTTAAGATTTTATTTATTTATTTGACAGAGATAGAGACAGCCAGCCAGAGAGGGAACACAAGCAGGGGGAGTGGGAGAGGAAGAAGCAGGCTCATAGCGGAAGAGCCTGATGTGGGTCTCGATCCCATAACGCCGGGATCACGCCCTGAGCCGAAGGCAGACGCTTAACCGCTGTGCCACCCAGGCACCCCGAGAAGTTGAGTTTTTGATCCCTGACATCCAGGTGGGGATGTGGAATGGGCAAGAGTTGGGAGGAGACGACTAGGCTGGATATATAAATTGGGGAGTTATCAGCTTATAGATGATCTTTAAAGCCATATAACTAATTAAGTCCACCTGAGGGGCAAGAGAAGCCAGAGAAGGGAAGAAGTCCAAAGAGTGAGTTCCGTGAGGAGATGTAGAGGAATTAGCAAAAGATACTGAGAAGTATTAGCCAGGGAGATAGGAGGAGGAGCAAGGGAGAGGGGTGTCACATAAGCCATGTGAAAAGAAAATGTTCATAAACATAAACATAAATAATATGCTTTTTAATTTTATCACATTATATCAATTTCCTTGTTTATCTCCTTCACTAGATGTCAGATTTTTGAGGCCTGGAAATATATCACATCCATTACTCTATCTCTGGGGCTATGGTTAGCTCAGAGCCTGCCACATATTAGACTCTCTTGATAGGAATACTTTCCCTCTTATTTATTTTGAAAAAAATTTTAAATTAGAGAACAGTTATAAGAATAATATCATGAGTTCTGGAACACCCTTCACCTAGATCAACAATGTTTAGTAAATATTTTACCAGATATGATTTTTTTTTCTCTTTCTCCCTTTAAAACTAAGTTACAGATATCATGACCTATCACACCTAAATAATTTAGCATCTATCCTTAAGAAAAAAAGGCAATGTCTTACAAAACCACAGTATAATTACCAAATTCAGGAATCTTAACATCGATACACTGTTATTATTAATATACAGTCCATTTGCAAATTCTGCCAATTGTTCCAGTAATGCCCTCTGTAACAGTCCTTCTCATTTACACTTTTCATTCAGCTCCCATGTCCCTTTAGTCTCCTTTAATCTGGAACAGTTCCTCAGCCTTTGTCTTCTTTGGCATTGACATTTTTGAAGTATGTTTTTAGAATGTTCGCCCATTAAGATTTTTTCCAATGTTTAGATTTCCTCCATTTTAGGCAGGAAAATGTGTAAGTGATTTTGTATACATATTAGAAACTCAGCGTTGGTTGAATCATTATTAAAAAGAGCAATTCACTAATTTCTTAAAGGAAGATTATGTCAAGTCTGAAACTGAGATGGGTCTTAGATGTTACCCTGCTTGCATAGAGATAGGTATATAGGTAGGTAGGGAGAGAGAGAGTGAGAGACGGGGGGTACTAGCAAAAACACCTGGTCTCTGGATGAGAGATCAGAGCTTTATTTACTCACAGCAATAACACCAGGTGAACTAACACTGTTGGAGACTCAATGAGAGTGAGGTGGCTGGGCCTACATGTAGGGAGGAATCATCCTACAGGGGAGGCACCCTGGGAGTTTATATAGAGAGGAATAACCATTCTTCTTTCCCTTTCTTGAAGGAGGGAGAAAAGTCTTTGCCTCAAATGTAAACTAATTCTCCTTAGAACAGAAGGAGAAGGATCTTGGATTGTTATCCTTTTGGAAGCTCGATTATCTAAATTGTCTCTGAGGGAAGATAAAACCAGCCTCTTTGAAGTTGCACCCTGGGTTTTCTGCTCTTTTGATGTGTAAACACACAGGCAGATAGTTCCCTAAGTCCTTCGTAGGCATCAGTACCGAGGAGGGAAAGTTCCTGGTCCTGGAAGGTAAGGCTTTGACTCCAGGTAAGATAAGTTTTATTACCCTTTAAATGACAGCAAACATCTCTGCAAGCAAGGCGGTAAAGGGGAAATAATCTCATCTTCATAGTATCAGTGTGCATGGCTCAGTGTCCTATAGGAACACAAGAATACAGGGAAAATTAATTTTCCCACAGACAATAGTGCAGAATTTCAGAATGGGCAGAATTTGTGTTCTGTAATGTATGGACATCCTTTCTGTGCTCTCTCCCTCCCACTTCCTTTGACCTTTGGTGCTCTCGTGGGACTCTACCCTATCCTTCAATTTTGGGGTATGGGATGCTTTTCAAAATACCCTATGCCACAAGATTACTTTTGTCTTATGTTCCCAAATCAAAAAGTTCTATCCTTTTAGGGTGGTGGATCTTAGCTAGTTGCTAAAAGGAGAGCAAACTAACTCAAAATTAGTCATCAGTGAATTATGTGCTCTTAATATTGCAGGAGATTTTTTCCAGGGTACTGATACCTATCACACAGAGGCAGAGGCATTGAAAGAATGAGGGTGAGGCAAATTTTGTGAAAGCACACTTGTGACTTGGAAAATACCAAATAAATGAAAGTCAGTTTGTGTAATAATTATTACTAATGCCACTACACTAAGGCCTGGGTACAGGAAGACACTATTTTAATTCATGGCTTGTGTTAACTTCCCCCACTTTTGTGTGTAGGACTTCATTTTCCTCCTTTCTGTCTCATGGTCACAAGACGGTTGCTGCACCTCCAGACACATTTCTGTACATTCCTGGCAGAAAGAAGGATGTGAAGTAAAGGGCGAAGAGAACAAAATAAGCTATGTTTTTTTATTCGGAAAAGGGACACTATCCCCAGAAACTACTACCTTCGTCTTATTTTAGAAATTGTCATGACCAGCCCAGAGGCTAGGGAGAATGGGAAAGTATTTTTCTAATTGGGCACACAGCAACTTCGAATGAAATAGGTGCTCCATTAGGAAGAAAAGTTGGGCAGGGGTGGGATGCATCTTGTCTGAGTAGGCAACTAGCAATGTTAGCCCCATACAGCAATATTACTTCTAGGAATTTATCATACAGTTATACTCGCAGAATCTGTTGATGCCCCCAGGCATCCCTGCTACCATTTTGGTGTACCTATTCCCACCACCTTCCCCCCACACCCCGCAGCTGTGGGAGCTGCTGGGAATGGCTCCCACCTACAACCCCAGAGGATTGCCCCTGGGTGATTAGAGCCACCTGAACTTTAAAGTGCCTGCAGTTATGTGCTGATCTCCCATACCTCCCCACCCCCACCCCCACCCTGGAGTAGCCAGTGACTGTTTGGGTGTTAGAAGGTGGAGGGAGGGACACTAAAGTATTCTCCAGGCTGAGAATGCACTTTGAGACTGAAAAATGAAGCAAGCCACTCCATACTATATACACAGAGTATTATTCAGGGTGACTAACTTACTGATGGAGGAGATCAGGCAGGCAAGGATCCGGGCACTACACAGCCATTCTCTGCCCAGTTTGGACCTTAACCCATGGCTTTTTTAGAGTGAAGGGATCATTTTGGTGAGGTCAAGGGGTAGTTATCTAAAGTGGCGCCTTCTGTCGGCTAGTCATCTCTACTAGTTATCTTAAGTGGCATCTTCTGTGTGCCAATTTTGGGAAGATCAGAGTAAACCTTCCTGTATTTTCATCATACATTAACCTCCAGGGGGCCTGGAACGCATAGCCCTGAGGGAGGTCACTGTAAGGCATGAACAAGATGGAGGGCCAAAGATGGAGTCAGTGTTGTCAGCATTCCTACAGTGAGGGTACAAATGTTCTGGTCCCTAGCCTAAGGGCAGATAGAAGCAGCTTGCAGTTTATGCTTTAGAGCTCCCTATAAGAACAGACTGAATCCAGTCTTCATCTGCAACCACATTCTTGCTTTACTTCTTCCCCTTCCTTGTCCTGCTTCCCTCACTCTTTTAGGTTTACTCCTGAGAGTGTTCTAATAAAACACTTGCATGAGAATCTCCACCACAATCTCTGCTTCTAGAGAGACAGGACTACGATACTCACACATATGTGAAATGACACATACAAGACTGTCCATTGCTTTATTATTTGTAATAGGAAAAGACTCTTAATGAGCTAAATATATATCACAAGCATACTGGTTAAATAAAACGGTAACATATATAATTGAGTACTTACCATGCAGTTGTTAAAAAGAATGAGACAGCTAAACTCATAACATTGGTTCCTCTGGAAAAGAAACTGGGGGTTGAGGAACAGGGTGAGAAGTAAACATTTCACTGTACTGTTTGTTGCTTTTGAATTTGGAACCATTTGGATGTATTGCATATTTTAAAAAGCAAAATTAACATTAAAAATTCATGTGGACTAAGCAAGCAAATTTGATACTTAAGTGAAAACTCCCTCTAAGTATCTATAACATTTATTAAATGATTATAAAATAGTAGTAACAAAAACTATTATTGACTGAGAGATTACTCTGCGGCCTATGTCTACTTCTTTTATATCCATCTATATATAATAAAAGACATTTCTCAAAGTCTTCTACACCCCTGTAATGTCACCACTGTAATCTGGCTCTGTGCTCTCTGCTAAAATAACTCTTACCAAGGTTATCAATGATCCCCTAGTCTTTAAATCCAGTCGTGGTTTTTCACTCCTCATTTTTGTTGTCTCTCAGCAGCATTCTGTGGCCATATGCTTCCTGATTTTCTGCCTACGGTATACTCATTTCTTCCCAGTCTCCTTTTTCAGTTTGTCCCCTCTGCCATCTTTAAATGTCCAAGTTTCTCAAGACTCAGACTGAGGCTGGCCTCCCCTCTCACTTCATGCTTTCTTCCCAGGTGTTACTATCTACATCTATGGCTTCGGTGACCATCCATGGACGAATGCATGCCCAGTTTTATAAAGTCTCCTCTGAGCTCCCGTTTTCAACTGCGTATTTACCATTTCCACTTGGATGTCTCAGGGAATGGCACCACCATTCACCCAACTTCTCCTTTCAGGAGACTGGAGATCATCTTTTTCCTTTAATGCTCATATCCAATCAACCACCAAATCCAATCAATTTTGACTTTTAAATACCTCTCTAATCGTTCATTTCCCTCCGTCTATACTGTTGCCACCCTCTCCTAGCTGCTTTGTAAGCTCTCACCTGGATTAGTACAAAAGGTCTCTTAACTTCCCTTTCTGCTTTCGATCCTGATTTCTTCTATTGCATTCACCATGCTACTGCCCAGAAAAGTGTTTTCAACATATAAATGTAATGTAACTCCCTTCAATAAAACTTTGCAATGGATTTTTGGTGCATTTCAAACAAAATCTAAATTTCTCACCAATGGCTCCGATGATCTGAGCTATGCCTACATCTTCAATCTTGTTTCAAGGCATTCTCACTTTGGCTCCCTTAGGGTTCTGTCCTCAATGCAGGCTCTTTCTTGTCTCATCTCCTTTTGTTGTTTCACATTTTTAATGTTATTCGTCCTGCTTTCCTGTGTTTGGCCTTTTCTCGGTGTTCAAGTCTGAGATCAAGTATCACTTCCTCAAAAAGTCTTCTTCTCCAACCATGCATCTAAAGTACCCTCATCCTGTTTTCATAGAAGAAATTATTTATTTTCTTCTTAGCACTTACCACGATATGTCATTACACTCATGTATACATGCATATGCATTTATACATACATACATGCAGTTACATATTAAATATGTAACTATTTATTTATGAGTTTACTATCCATCTCTAATACCCATCTCCATCCCAAATGTCCACCCCATCAGGGCAGAGACCTTGTCAGTCTTATTTACCAATATGTTCCTTTTAGCTATAAGAATGCCTGGCATGAAGTAAAAAATAACCATTTGTGAAAATAATTTCACATCACTTTTCTTATGTTTGTGCCGTTTGGTCACATTGGCTTTATCTGAGGTCTTAAAAAATGCAGTGCAACTTTCTCCCTGAGTACCTTAGCATATTTGCTTGGCCTGGAAAGCTCCCTGCCACCATATATTTAGTTACCAGCTACCTATTTTTCAGGTCTTAGTGTACATATTATTTCCTCAGCTTTATCATCCCTGATAGTCTAGACAAGATGAGGTCAGCGTTACATAATCTACTACCTGTGCTTTTCCTTCATAGTACTTATGGAAATTTGTAATTATATTTATTTGTTGGTCTGTTTCCTATAGAATAGAGATCAGTAAGCAATGGGGGCCAAGTCTAGCCCCCAGCATATTCTGTAAGTAAAGTTTATTGGAACACAGCAACACCCATGCATTTATGTCTTGCTTGTATAGCCCCTAAAATATTTACATTCTGGTCCTTTACAGAAAAAGTTTGCTGACATCTGCTGTAGACTAGACTATAATCTCTTTTAAGACAAAGATACTGTTTGGCTTATATCTTCCTCGAACACTATTAAAAATTAGAGAACTTCAGTAAAAACTAGTTAAAATAAATAAATGGTAATCACTCTGCTAAGTACTTTACATATATTATCTTATTTTAATCTTTACAACTTTATGATATAATTGGTATTATCAACAATTTATAGATGATGAAACTAAGGCTCAGAGACATTAATGAGTGCCCTAAGATCACACAGCTGATATGTGGTAAACCAAAATTTGAACCCAAGTTTAAAAAATTTTTTCTTCTATAAATTTTATTTAGAAATAATTAATTGAGGGGCGCCTGGGTGGCACAGCAGTTAAGCGTCTGCCTTCGGCTCAGGGCGTGATCCCGGCGTTATGGGATCGAGCCCCACATCAGGCTCTTCTGCTATGAGCCTGCTTCTTCCTCTCCCACTCCCCCTGCTTGTGTTCCCTCTCTCGCTGGCTGTCTCTGTCTCTGTCGAATAAATAAATAAAATCTTTAAAAAAAAGAAAAAGAAATAATTAATTGATACTAAAACTAGTCAGCAAAAGTTTAATAAGGGACAGTATATCATTACACAAATTACTGATTAATTACAAAAGAAAAATAGTAACTTTATAGTGGAAACACCAATTGATCAATGTTAACATCACCAGTAATGGGGTAAACTGATATTATTTCCTCCCAATGCAATATAACGAAAAGGTCATAACATCTCTTATACAATGTTAATGCCAAAAACACATGATCTGAATCTAATTACAAGGAAATATCAGACAAATTGAGGGGAATTCTACAAATTCAAAATGTCAAATAGTTAAAAACCAAAATTCAAAAATGGCAATGTCATGAAAGACAAAGAAAAGCTAAGGAACTGTTCCAGATTAAAGGAGACTAAAGAGATATGACAACTAAATGCAACATGTGATCCCAAATTGGGTCCTAGACTAGAGAATCTTTTCTTTTTCTCTAAAGGACATCATTGGGACAACTGATGAATTTATGTTAGAAACAGTGGAAGTTGACATATAGCTACAGATTCATTTGTCGCTCCTCCTGAAAAGAGGTGGAGACTGTTTCCCCACTGTGTAAGTCAGGGATCTCCAGAAAAACAAAACCAAAAGGACATATATGGAAATAGATCTAGATAGATAGATAAGAGGAATCGGCTCATGTGATTATGGAGGCCAAGAAGTCCCATGGTTTGCCATCTGCAAGCTGAGGAACTAAGAAACCCAGTGGTATAATTTAGTCTAACTCTGAATTTCTGAGAATCAAGGGACCTATGGTATGAGTTCTGGTCTGAGACTGAACACCTGGGAACCAGGAGTGCCAACGTCTGAGGGCAGGAGAAGATGGATGTCTCAGCTCAAGCAGACAGAATGAAATTGTCCCTCGTTTTTGTTCTACTCAGGCCCTTGAAGAACTGGAAGATGCCCACCCCACTCACACTGGTAAGGGTGATCTTCTTTATTCAGTCTAGATTCAAATGCTAAACTCTTCCAGAGACATCCTCATGGACATACTCAGAAATAATGTTTTACCAGCTGTCTGGGCATCCCTTATCCCAGTCAAGTGGACACATAAAATTAACTATCATGCCTACCTCTTGAGTCTAGGACTGGTCTAATGACTTACTTTGTCCAATAAAATATAGAAGCAGTATTATAGATTTTTGAATTTCAGCCTCCAAAGGTCTTGTGTTCCTGCTCTTACTCTCTTAGAATGCTGCCCTGAGATTACTACGTAAATAAGCTCAGTCTGGGCCACTGGAGGAAAAGGCCATAAACTGAGGAACGCTAGTTGACAGCCAGCACAAGTGCCAGGTGTGTGAATGAAACCTGGAGAGTATCATAGGAGACTTGGAGAGATTACTTGGAGAGCCACATGAGTGATTCCAGGAAAGACCAGCAGAACCAACCCCAGCTGACAAACTGCAATCCACAGAAATTATGAACAATGTATTTTAGGTTTTAGGTTATTAATTTTGGGGGTGGTTTGTAATACAGTAAAGGCTACCTGAAACAGGTGTGTCTGAGATCAATTGGCTGCTTGGGTAAGGGTTCATAATTAGAGTCATCAATGTACAGTCTGGTTCTCAGCTCACTGATGTGAAAATTTGAAATTGTTCATAAATCCAGAATTGACCAGACTCCATGAATACCCTGATAACTAAACTCAGAAGAAACTGTTTATAAGCCAGGACATGTATCAGAAAAATTTATAGTGGAAATTATATATTTTTTTCACATCCTCTATTTAGGGGACTAGGAAGCATTTAACAATCAGTTTACTTAGGGGAGAATGGAATTAGAGCAACAGGAATTCTATAATTTATCCAAACTATGAAATTCTTGATCCAGATTATAATGAATAAAGTAAACCAACATTATCCTTTAGGAGTTATAACTATGGCACAATCAGAGTACATGTGTCCACCATAGTCAATTTCTCTGGACTCACAATAGTAATTAGGTAATTAGCGCCAAAACCTTGCTCTCAGGCTATCATTTAATTATCTCCTCTAACATTTGCTTTTACTGCAAAATTTCTTTGGACAGTGTAAAATTGATAGCAATGTTGGGTACAATTAAATTCTAGTCCTTTCTCAACGATATTACATCCCAATTGCATTAATGGATCTTGTGTGTTTCCAGGTATTATATCTTAGGTATTTCTCATTTGTCTTTTGACTTTGTTAATAAATTCTTGACTTAGGCCATATGTAATTTTTTTTAGTAATCAAGTTTGTCATTTAAAAAGATCTCTTCTGGGTTCTGTGTCATACTTGGAAGACCAGGGTCCTCAGAGATAGATACATCTCTGTTGGAGAAAAAAACAAAAACAACTTTCATTCCAGGATCAGCACTTTAGGAGTAGGCTAATTGACCTGGTAACAAAACACATGACTTCAATATAAATAGTAAGAAACCATGTCAATTATATCTCAGTAAAGCTGGAATATAGATAGACACATAGATGGAAAGATAGGTAAACAGATAAATAGGAAGAACTTCTGAAGACAATAAAAAGCAAGAAATTGAACTTGAAGAAAAACAATCTTCCTCATTCCTGATCTGGGAAAGAATTTTCTGGTTCATAATAGAAGATTGTTTCACAAGTTTTTGTTTTGTTTTATTTTCATGAAGTCAGGGAGTTGCTACTCTGTTCTGTGTGGTAAGATTTCAGATACATACCTGGTATACCTTACGAGAGAGATTATTTTCAGAAAGGTTTATTTTTACACACAAAGCAAAAGAGAACAACATAGGAATTTTCATATTTTACTTATCTGCCACTTATTTTAATATATTATTGTTTATTTGTGTTTAAACAAGAAAGAAGGGCTTTTTTTGAAAAATAAATAACTTCTAATTCAGAGATAATTTATATAGCTCTATGCATTCTGGGTAACAACCTCAAATTTTTGTCCTGTTATAAATATACATAAATCAACTTAAGTTTATATTCCCTGGCTGTGGCCCAAATCTATTTTCTTTTAATCTAATGATCCATTATCTCTTGTCATATCAAAGTAAACTTTGTCTGACCCGACAGAAAAGCATATGTAAATATACAATTGTGTAAAAAAGAATAAAGCATCATTTAGGGTATATTTGCTCTTATTGCCACAAATTTGTAGAGAGTAACATTCTAGTGATATTTCCTTTATTGTCACATTTATAATTATGTGACAAAACAGTGTGGAAAAGTAATGCTATGTGCTCCTTATTTAATTGTTATTATAAGATCTTATTCGTTCTTACCTGTATTTATGCCAATAAAATCGGTCTCCATAGGTCTGCTTTTAGCTTATAACATTAACTATTGAAAATCCAGAGCTTGGCTTTATCAGTGCAAGCCTTTCTAATGAACAAAAGATAGCTCAGAAAGAGATAAATGATATGCTTCTATTCCCAGAGCACAGAGGAAGAGATATCTTTCTGTGACATAAAATTTGTTCGAAATATTTGAATTTAAATGTTAAGTGGTGGATATTCACAAAAAGATTGATTTTTTTTCTGTGCAAAATGGAGATGGTGTAACTTCACAACTACTTTCAGTGTGTTCTATTTCTTATTATAAATCTGTCCTTGGAGGTATAATTTTTTTTCTGTTTACTGAAACTATATTTTTATTGAAGTATAGTTGACATACAATAATATTACATTAGTTTCAGGTGCACAACATAGTGACTCAAGTTTATACATTCTCCTGTGCTCACCACAAGTACAGCTACCATCTGTCACCATACAATGCTATTATACCACTGACTATATTCCCTATGCTGTACCCTTTATCCCTGTGGCTTATTCATTCTGTAGCTGGAGGCCTCCCACTCTCCTTCACCCATTTTGCCTATTCCACCACCCCACTTCCCTTTGGAAACCATCAGTTTGTTTTCCGTATTTATGAATCTGTTTCTGCTCTTTATGTGTTTACTCGTTTGATTTGTTTTTTTAGATCACATATAAAGTAGATCATGTGAGTGAAATCATATGGTGTTTGTCTTTCTCTGTCTGCCTTATTTCACTGAGCATAATACTCTCTAGGTCCATCCATCTTGTCACAGATGGCAATATTTCATCCTTTTTTATGGCTGAGTAATATTTCATTGAGTATATATACCATATCTTCTTTATCCATTCATCTATGGATGGACATTTGGGTTGCTTCCATATCTTGGCAGCATATTGTAAATAATGCTGCAGTAAACATGAGGGTGCATATGTCTTTTCAAATTAGTGGTTTCATTTTTAGCAGGTAATGCCCATTAGTGATATTACTGGATCATATAATTTCTATTTTTGATGTTTTGAGGAATCTCCATACTATTTTCTAGTTAGTACACCAATTTTCATTCCTGCTTCTCAACTGTGTACAAGGATTCCTTTTTCTCTATATCCTCACCAACACGCGTTGTTTCTTGTGTTTTTTATTTAACCATTCTGATAGGTGTTAAGGTGATATCTCCTGGTGGTTTTGATTTGCACTTTCCTGATGAGGAGTGATGTTGACCATCTTTTCAAGTGTCTGTTGGCCATCTGTATGTCTTTGAAGAAATGTCTATTCAGGTGCTCTGCCCATTTTTAATCAGATTATTTGTTTTTTTGGTGCTGAATTGTATAAGTTTGGTCCCAGAGTTTGGCCAAGGGTTGGTACTGTATCTCCAGATACTTCCAGAAGTACGTAGATGTGCTATGTGAACTCCCTTGTTCCTCTTCTTTTTCATGCATGATGGGGAAAAAAAGCCTGTGATTTTGCTAGATTTCTTATTTTAACAAAGTGAGAGTCTTATATAGTTAAAATTAACAACTAGCAATACTTTGGATTTTAACTCTTTATCAGATATATCCTTTGCAAATATCTGCAAATATCTTCCTTGGAAGTGTAAATTTTTTTTTTTAGGATTTATTTGTTTATTTTAGAGAGAGAGAGAGAGCAGGAGAGAGAGAGAGCATGCATTAGTGGGAGGGGCAGAGGGAGAGAAACTCCCAAGCAGACAGTGCACTGAGCTAGTTGCAGGGCTAGAGCTCACAACCCTGAGATCACAACCTGAGCCAAAGCCAAGAGTTGGACACTTCACTGACTGCACCACCCAGGTGCCCCAGAAGTATAATTTTTTTAAAAAAAGTCTTGTACAACTATTAAAACTTAGATATTTAGTTGCTTAAAATGTCCTTAAAAATAACCTTCAGAGAAATGCTTATGCCTTGAGAATCTCAAGAACATACTAGTTTAAAGATTTGTTAGCAGGACTCATTTAAGTAAATAGTAGGTTATAATCATGGCTTAAGTTTTACAGCATAAGATACAATATAGGATCAGCCCAAGAAAAGATTTGCCTAGGTAAAGACCAGAGTGATTAGGCACAGACTTCCAGGTCTTCCCTATGTGTCAGTCACACTGCAGTGCTTTTAGTCTCATAGCAAATTATAAGAATGTATAAGATATCTCTGCCCAGGTAAGCCCACTTAGGTCTTAGGGCCCAGAATTCTTATAGGAATTTGGTCATGTAGCCACATTCCTCCTCCATGACCTCTCATGGTGCAGACCTCAAACAAGGAAGCAGATGCACATGATAAATCTTGATATGCCTGTTAAACGAGACTGAAAGTCAGATATGTCTTGTCTTAATGCATTCAGAGGACAAGTGACTATGTTAACTCCGAGGGTTTAGCTCCCTTCCTCCTTGAAGTTTATAATTCTGACTTGTTGCTTTCCTTGATAATTTGTTGCCCTGTTAGTAAGGCTGCAATTGACATCTCTGCATGTATAAATAGTATAAATTCTTATAAGATTGCTCTGCAAATCAGAAGATCATTTGTTCCTCTTTTCTTTCATGCATGATGGGGGGAAAAAGCCTATGACTTAGCTAGACTTTTTATTTTAACAAACTGTCTATGAGTCTATCTAGTTAAAATTAACAACTAGGAAGAGATTCTAGCAGCATATAATTTAAAAATATTTTATTATGAAAGTAATACATGCTTGTAAACTCTTTATAATACATAGTGCAGTATAATAATAACATGTTTTTGTTAGTCTAGAAATGATGAATTGAAGATTCCAATAATTGCCACAGAACTTACCCATTTAAAGTATACAATTCAATGGTTTTGGTGTATTCATAAAATTGTGCAAACATCACTGAAATTAATTTTAGAACATTTTCATCACCCCATCACTCCCATTTCTGCTCAAATCATAAACTCTAGGCAACCACGAATCTGCTTTCTGTCTGCATGGGTTTACCTATTTCAGACATTCCATATAATTCATATATGAACAAAGCAGTCCTTTGTTACTAGCGTCTTTCACTTAGCATGCTCTCAAGGTTCATCCATATCATAACATGCATCAGTACTTTATTCCCTTTTATTGCTGAATAATATTCCATTGTATAACTATATCACATTTAATTTATCCATTTATCAGTTGATGTATATTTGTTTCTACTTTTTAGCTATGATGAATAGTGCTGCTCTAAACATTCATGTACAGGTTTTTGTTTGAACATGTTTTAATGTCTCTTGGGTAAATAGCTACAAGTGTTTTGCTGGGTCAGATGATAGCTCCATGTTTAACATTTTGAGGAACTTCTAAACTCTTCCTTCTAGCATTGTATGAGAGTTCCTATTTTTTCACATCCTCCCCAACACTTGTTATTATTTGTCTTTTTATGATTGCTATACAAGGTGGATTTTTTTCTTTCGTACTTCCACATATAATCTCTAGTGAAAAATCAGTAATTACCATCTTGAGGCTCTCCTAAATTCTGAAAAAGGATAGTGCTCTATCTGACAGAATAGTTTCTTTTTAAATTTTTATCAAAGATTTTATTTGTTCATTTGAAAGAGACCAAGAAAGCACAAGCAGGGGGAGAGACAGAGGGAGAGGGAGAAGCAGACTTCCCGCTGAGCTGGTAGCCCAATGTGCGGCTCGATCCCAGGATCTGGAGTTCATGACCTGAGCCAAAGGCAGATGCTTAACCATCTGAGCCACCCAGGTGCCCCTGACAGAATAGTTTCTTATCACTCAACTCTTCTGTTCAGTTTTTAGTCAGGAATATTGCATTATATAATTGTTAAAGTCAAATGATTTCTAAATTTAGGTACCACCAGGAAGTGGTGAATTCACCATTACTGGACATATTTAAACAGCAATGGAATGATTAGTCAGCAGAGACATTTCAAAGGCAACATGTATAGATGGGTTGGAATAGATGGTGTTTTGGGGGCTCTAAGATCACCCCAAGTTTGGCGATTTTTACAAGACTTAATAGCAAGTTAAAATCACAGCTAAAGTTTAGTACAGCATAGGCTACAGAGCAAAAGCGATAGGAAAATCACAGGCATCAGGTGGTGTTTAGAGAGGTCTAACACTTATTACAAGTCCTTCCTAATCTGAAGGCACACACGGTATGTTTTATCTCTAGAAGCAAACTACAGGGATGTAGGTGGAATGTCTTTGCTCAGAGAAGCTCGTCCAGGATTCAGAGTATGAGGCTTTTATGGAGGACTGGTGACATAGGCATATCCTGCTGAGTTACTGGTGGTAGCAACCAAAACTCAGGACCTCAACAATGAAACCAGGTGTACATCATCAATCTGGATTTTGTGCAAAGCAAATTGACAAGCTGATATGGCACTGTGCATTGCCCTAGATGTACACAATATAATCATCAATTAGTCATGTAAAGAACACTCTGAGGACCACATTGCTGTGGGCTGGCCAAGGGTCAACCAGAGTTCAAGGCTGCCTTAGAGATGTGAGGACTGATTGGCTAGACCCGATGTGTTGGCTTACCTCATGGGTGGTCTCTTAAAGAAAGTTTTTATCATTCTGGAATCTTATTAATAAGATTCACACACTAAAATTCAATATTCCCAAAGACTGGGGAACAAATTTACTGAGGAGAAAACAGATTGCAAAGAAAATAATAAGGAAGTGACTAGAATCAATCACATAAATATTTAAGGTTACACATCAGTTTTAACCTATTTGCTTAGGGAAAGAGTGCTAAGTAGAACTTGGATATTAATATTGTGGTATTTATTTTTCATTTTTTAAAAGTTTTTATTTTATTCCAGTTAGTTAACATACAGTGTTATATTAGTTTCAGGTGCACATAGGGTATTTATTTTTTATTTGGGAGGACATACCAAGTCTATTCTATCTTCTACAGCAGGAAGTCTAACTTCTATCTTGGGATGAGCTGAAAGGTGACCCAATAGGAGCCCAGCCCATAGGCATGCAGGAATAAGAAAAAAGAGCATATAATCAGTGTCAGAAGGGGGAAAGAGAAACTATAGGTATCAGAAGGTTAAGTGTGGACCAGATAGCAAGGTCACACTGGCCCTTTTAGGAAAGGGAAGTTTAAACAGCTAAGAGTGGAACAGCAGTATAGATGAGGAAGTGAAAATACTTAGGAGAGGAAAAAAGTAGAAGCAGAAAGGGAAATGGGCCCGCAAGTGTTGCTTTTTACTTCTCTTTCTTTTTCTTCCTTCTTTTCTCTTAACAACGACTAGCAGAGTATGTACAAAATAGGCACTAAGAGCACTGACAGTGTGTCCTGAACAAGGGATTTCCAAATCAGCCTGAGTCACATGTGTCTAGATGTTTTCCTAACGTGCATTAATCCTGTCTGTTGAATTTACACTAAGGGCTCTTAAAGGAAAGGCCATTTACTGGGAAAGCGTGGATAGACAATAGGTCGAATTATAGCTTTGGGGAAGCCTGGATGTTTGGATTTTGACTCTTTGTTAACATAAGGGTGGTGGAATTTATGATGTGCTGTGTAAAATCTGAATCTCCCTTGGCAAACCTCAAGGTCACTTTCTTTACTGATGGTTTTCAACCAGCCTAACCAGTTAGATCACCTGACTTGATGATATGACCAGAGGGAAAAAACCCTGCTAGAAACTTCTGCTGTAGCTTCTCCTGAAGCCAAGATTCCTTGTATATATCTTGATGGTTCAAACTGGTGAGAAAGCCTATCCCACCATGAGTTTAAGGACCCAGGGGAGCTTGTGTTTATTGTTTTAAACTACTAAATTTTTGAGGTAATTTCTATGTAGTAATAGATAAATAGCTAATTGATCAAGGCATGAGTTGATCATTTGGGTATCTGGATGAAATAAAGCTGAATGTGATGAATAGTCCCTTTATTTTGTGCTTCAGTGAACATAATTACAGCTTCCTATCTCCACATTCCACACGCTATACATATTTTGGGATGGGTCAGAGGTATGCCTTATTTTGTAGGTTGGGAGAAGCGTGATTAGAATACCAGCAGACCCCAGACACATTCCCAGGCAGGTCGGTTCCATGAAAGAACAAATAGAAGCTGAGAGACAGAAATTGGTTTTTTTAAAGTTTTACATGCTCATGCACATCATGGAATTCTTTAAGTTCCTCCAAGGGAACACACCCCAATTTGAAGACCACTGGAGAGGAGAAGTTGTGCTGTGTTGGGAAATACTGTGAACCAGGAAACAGTGAATGTGATGAAATAAACACTTTTGAGACTAATTCCAGTGGGTCCCTGTTGTTGACACTCAAGCTATAGTCAACCTAGAAAGGCATCATAAACCAGGGTCTGGGCTCAGCTGGGTCTCTTGGAATAATAGAAGACAGCTATGCATGGGCTCCATCTCCTTGCCCTTGATGCTCTTTTCTCTGAGAAATGGAAGATGTATGTCAGCCTACTTGGTTGTTTCTGACAACTTTTTTTTCCCCTGGAATTCTTTTGTTTTATTATACTTGTTAATGTAGATCTTCTTTTTTTTAATGTTTTTTTTTATTATATTATGTTAGTCACCATACAGTACATCCCTGGTTTCTGATGTAAAGTTCGATGATTCATTAGTTGCGTATAACACCCAGTGCACCATGCAATACGTGCCCTCCTTACTACCCATCACCAGTTTATCCCATTCCCCCACCCCTCTCCCCTCTGAAGCCCTCAGTTTGTTTCTCAGAGTCCATAGTCTCTCATGCTTCATTCCCCCTTCTGATTACCCTCCTTTCTTTATCCCTTTCTTCCCATACCGATCTTCCTAGTTCTTATGTTCCATAGATGAGAGAAATCATATGATAATTGTCTTTCTCTGCTTGACTTATTTCACTTAGCATTATCTCCTCCAGTGCCGTCCATGTTGCAGCAAATGTTGAGAAATCGTTCTTTCTGATAGCTGAGTAATATTCCATTGTATATATGGACCACAACTTCTTAATCCATTCATCTGTTGAAGGGCATCTCAGTTCCTTCCACGATTTAGCTATTGTGGACAATGCTGCTATGAACATTGGGGTGCATATGGCCCTTCTCTTCACTACGTCTGTATCTTTGGGGTAAATACCCAGTAGTTCAATGGCTGGGTCATAGGGTAGCTCAATTTTTAGCTTTTTAAGGGACCTCCACACTGTTTTCCAGAGTGGCTGTACCAACTTGCATTCCCACCAACAATGTAGGAGGGATCCCCTTTCTCCACATCCTCTCCAGCAATTGTTGTTTCTTGCCTTGTCAAATTTTGCCATTCTAACTGGCGTAAGGTGGTATCTTAGTGTGGTTTTGACTTGAATTTCCCTGATGGCTAATGATTTTGAACATTTTTTCATGTGTCTGTTAGCCATTTGTATGTCATCATTGGAAAAGTGTCTGTTCATATCTTCTGCCCATTTTATGATTTGTTTATTTGTTTCTCGCGTATTGAGTTTGAGAAGTTCTTTGTAGATCTTGGATACCAGTCTTTTATCTGTAGTGTCATTTGCAAATATATTCTCCCATTCCGTGGGCTGCCTCTTAGTTTTTTTGACTGTTTCCTTGGCTGTGCAGAAGCTTTTTATCTTGATGTGGTCCCACAAGTTCATTTTATCTTTTGTTTCTCTTGCCTTTGGAGATGTATCATGAAATAGGTTGCTTTGGCCGGTGTCGTAGAGGTTGCTGCCTATGGTCTCCTCTAGGATTTTGATGGATTCCTGTCTCACATCAAGGTCTTTCATCCATTTGGAGTTTATCTTTGTGCATGGTGTGAGAGAGTGGTCAGGTTTCATTCTTTTGCATGTAGCTGTCCAATTTTCCCAGCACCATTTATTGAAGAGACTGTCTTTTTTCCACTGGATGTTTTTTCCTGCTTTATCAAAGATTAGTTGCCCAAAGAGCCGAAGGTCCATTTCTGGGTTCTCTATTCTGTTCCATTGTTCTATGTGTCTGTTTTTGTGCCAGTACCATGCTGTCTTTGTGATCACAGCTTTGTAGTACAGCTCAAAATCCAGCACTGTGATGCCCCCAGCTTTGTTTTTCCTTTCCATCAGTTCCTTGGCGATTCGGGGCCTTTTCTGTTTCCATACAAATTTAAGGACTATTTCTTCCAGTTCTTTGAAAAATATCCTCGGTATTTTGATCGGGATAGCATTGAAAGTGTAGATTGCTCTGGGTAGCATGGACATTTTAACTATATTGATTCTTCTGATCCATGAGAATGGAATATTTTTCCATCTTTTTGTGTCTTCCTCAATGTCTTTCAAGAGTGATTTATAGTTTCAAGAATATAGATCCTTTACGTCTCTGGTTAAGTTAATTCCAAGGTAACGTATGGTTTTTGGTGCTATTGTAAATGGGATGGATTCCCTAATTTCTCTTTCTTCAGTCTCATTATTCGTGTATAGAAATGCAAGTGATTTCTGAGCATTGATTTTGTATCCCACCACATTACTAAATTGCTCTATAACTTCTAATAGTTTGGGAGTGGATTGTTTTGGGTTTTCCATATAGAGTATCATGTCATCTGCGAAGAGAGACAGTTTGACTTCTTCTTTGCTGATTTGGATACCTTTTATCCCTTTTTGTTGTCTGATTGCTGTTGCAAGGACTTCTAGTACTGTGTTGAATAATAGTGGTGAGAATGGTCATCCTTGTCGAGTTCCTGATCTTAAGGGAAAGGCTTCCAGCTTTTCCCCATTGAGAATGATATTTGCTGTAAGCTTTTCATAGATGGTTTTTATGAGATTGAGGAATGTACCCTCTATCCCTACACTCTGAAGGGTTTTAATCAGGAAAGGATGCTGTATTTTGTCAAATGCTTTTTCTGCATCTATAGAGAGAATCATATGATTTTTGAATTTTTCTTTCTGGATAAAATCTAAGACACTGATAGATTTGCGAATGTTGAACCACCCTTGCATCCCAGGGATGAATCCCACTTGGTCATGATGGATAATCCTTTTAATGTACTGTTGGATTCTATTAGCCAGGATCTTGTTGAGGATTTTGGCATCCATGTTCATTAGGGATATCGGTCTGTAATTCTCCTTTTTGATGGGGTCGTTGCCTGGTTTGGGGATCAAAGTAATATTGGCCTCATAGAATGAGTTTGGTACCTTTCCTTCTGTTTCTATTTTTTGAAATAGCTTTAGGAGAATAGGTATTATTTCTTCTTTGAATGTTTGGTAGAATTCCCCAGGAAAACCATCCGGGCCTGGAGTTTTGTTTTTTGGAAGGTTGTTTATCACTGACTCAATCTCTTCATAATTAATTGTCCTGTTTAAAAAATCAGGTTTTTTTTTTTTTTATAGGTTTACAGGTTTCCAGGAAGGCCTCCATCTCTTCCAGGTTGCTTAATTTATTGGCATAAAGCTGTTGATAAAAGTTTCTAATAATCCTTCCAATTTCTTTGGTGTTGGTTGTGACCTCTCCTTTTTCATTCATAATTTTATTAATTTGGGTCCTTTCTCTATTCTTTTGGATAAGTCTTGCCAGTGGTATGTCAATTTTATTGATTCTCTCAAAGAACCAGCTTCTAGTCCTGTTGATCTGCTCTACTGTACTCCTGGTTTCTAATTCATTGATTTCTGCTCTAATCTTGGTCAACTGCTTCCTCGTGTATGGATTAGGTCTGTCCCTCTATTGCTGTTCCAGCTTCTCGAGGTGAGAATATAAAACTGCATTTTAGATTTTTCTATTCTTTTGAGTGAGGCTTGGATGGCTATGTATTTCCCCCTTAGGACTGCCTTTGCAGTATCCCATAGGTTTTGGACTATTGTGTTTTCATTCTTGTTGGTTTCCATAAATTGTTTAAATTGATTTTTGATTTCCTGGTTTATCGAATCATTCCTGAGCAGGATGGTTCTTAGTCTCCAAGTGTTTGAGTTTCTTCCAAATTTTTCCTTGTGGTTGAGTTCCAATTTCAAAGCATTGTGGTCTGAGAATATGCAGGGAATAATTTCAGTCTTTTGGTATCGGTTGAGACCTGTTTTGTGTCCCAGAACATGGTCTATTCTTGAGAATGTTCCATGGGCATTAGAATAGAATGAGTACTCTTTGGTTTTGGGGTGTAGTGTTCTATGTATATCTATGAGGTCCAAATCGTCGAGTATGGCATTCAAAGCCCTTGTTTCTTTGTCGATTTTTTGCATGGGTGTTCTGTCTATTTCTGATAGTGGAGTGTTGAGTTCCCCTACTATTAATGTATTTTTATCTATATGTCTCTTTATTCTGGTTAAGAGTTGTTTGTGTATCTTGCTGCTCCCCTGTTAGGAGCATATATATTTATAATTGTCATATCCACTTGTTGGATACATCCTTTAAGAATAATATAGTGCCCTTCTGTGTCTCTAACTATAGTCTTTAGTTTAAAATCCAATCTCTCTGATATAAGAATTGCTACCCCAGCTTTCTTTTGAGGTCCATTGGCATGAAAGATGGTATTCCATCCCTTTACTTTCAGTCCGAATATATCTTTAGGTTCAAAATGAGTCTCTTGTAGACAGCAAATGGATGGGTCATGTCTTTTTATCCAATCTGCAACCTGTGGCGTTTATGGGAGCATTTAGGCCATTTACATTGAGACTGAATATTGAGAGATATGATTTTAATGATGCCATGTTGCCAGTACAGTCTTTGTTTCTATAGATTGTGACTTTCTGTTCTGTATCACTCTTGGGGCCTTTTTACTTTTCTAGAACCCCCCCTTAATATCTCCTGTAGGGCTGGTTTCGTGGTTACAAAATTGGTCAATGACTGGCGATTCTGGAAGGTCTTTATTTCTCCATCAATTCTGAATGACAGCCTTGCTGGATAAAGGATCCTTGGCTGCATGTTTTTCTCTGAAAGAGCTTTAAAAATGCCCCCCCAAGCCTTTCTCTCATTCCAGGTCTGTGTAGACAGGTCTGACGTAATTCTGATACCTTTGCCTTGGTATGTGAGAAATTTCTTTGCCCTGGCCACTTTCAATACTGTATCCTTGGATCTAATATTTGCGAATTGCACTATGACGTGATGTGACGTAGGTTTGTCGTGGTTGAGCTTGGGAGGGGTCCTCTCTGCCTCTTGGACATGGATGTTTGTTTCCCTTGCTAGATTAGGGAAGTTTTCAGCTACAATTTGTTCAAATATCTCTTCTAGACTTCTGTTTTTCTCCACCACCTCGGGGATGCCGATGATTCTGACATTGGAGCGTTTCATTGAGTCAGTAATCTCCAGTAACCTACATTCATGAGCGTGGATTTTTTTAAGTCCAGATTCTATTTTAGTTTTCTCTTCTACTAACCTGTCCTCCAATTCGCTGATACTTCTTCTGCCTCATTCACCCTGGCTGTCAGAGCTTCTAGTTTTGATTGCATTTGGCTCATAGAATTTTAAATTTCTGCCAGATTTGCTCTCATTTCCGCCCTTAGAGATTCTATATTCTCATTAACATTTTCGTTAATACTTTTTTCAAGTCTACACATCATCTTGACCATTGTTACTCTGAATTCCATTTCTGATAATTTGGTTATATCCATATCCATTAGTTCTGTGGCAGAGGCCACAGACTCATTGTCTTTTCTTTGCTGGAGGGGATTTCTCCTTCTCGTCATTCTGATGAGGAGAGGTTGTGGGGTTATCCAGAGCCCAAATTATTGACCGGGACCCAGGCCGTATGCCCTTGTTTTATAGGGATCTTAGGGATGTGGGCTTCTTGATTTTTCAGCCTGCCTTCTGGGGGAGGGGCCTGCTACGCCAATACTCAGGCAACCCTGTTTGGGTAGAGTCTCCCCGGTGAGGGGGAATGGGGGTGGGCACACTGTGAGCCGGTGTTTCCAGGCTTTTGTTCTCTGGCGGCTTTCCCTGGCGGTTTGCTGTGCCTCTTCTGAGAGTCAGAGTAGCAGTGGCCGAATCTCAGCCTCTGTCTCAGAACAGAGGGATCGCGGACCGTTCTCCACTGATGTTCTGGCCACTTTAACTCTGTTTCTGTTGGTGCTGCTCAGCCCTGCAGCATACGGGATGTGCGCCCCACACCCGGCATCCCAGCCCTCACTTCCAGGGCCGGCGGGTTTCTATCCTTTGTGTTTCTAACACCGCCAGCCACCAGCCACCCCCGCGCGCTCCCGGAGCTCCTGGTCTCAGTCTGGTTCCAGTGAGTGCACCAGAGCTCCGTTTCAGTCTGGTGGCGTGCATTCCCCGGCTCACGGTCTCAGTCTGCTCTCTCACGGGTGCAGGTCCACGAGTCTGCCCGCTCCCCCGTGCAGGTGGCTACCGCTTCCCGGTGCCTGAACACGGCAGCTCCCTCCCCCTTCCATTTATCTTCCAATATCTGTGCGTGGTTTCACGGCTCCCCGCTTCGTACCTCAGTACTCAGCACTGGAGATGTTCATTTGTAGAGATCCAGATGTATCTTCCTGTGTCTCATGCTGATTCCGTGGATGTTCAGGCTGGTCTGGTACCTATTCAACTCGACTCAGGGGACCAGCTGAAAAAGGGGTCCCCTACTCCTCTGCCATCTTAACTCCTCCGTCCTAATGTAGATCTTCTAATTGTTCTTTCTTCCTCATACACATTTACGCAACATAGGACCTCTTGCCCTTCATGATATGTTTTGAATGGAAACTCTGGATATATTTAGCCAACTTAAGACAGTTCAAGATGTGACTCTACAATGGGTATTTAATATTTTACTATCATTGCCAACACATAATCACAGGTTAACATCTTTTTTTTAGTTTTATTGAGATATAATTGATACATAGCACTATAATATGTTAACATCATCTCATAGGTACACACAAAAAAAAGAGAAAAAGGAAAATTGTTTTTTCCTTGTGATGAGAACTCTTAGGATTTATTTTCTCACAACTTTCAAATATATTATACCATTTAAAAAAATCTTATCAATCCAACTGAGAGCCGACTCTTAAGAAAGGACACATTAGAACTCCTTCTCTATTATCTTTACAGTTCCTGAGGTTTTGGTCAACTCTCTTGGCTTCAGTTGCCATCTATGCATCTATAAGAAAGATTCTGAAAGTGATTCTTCCTGTTGAATCAGAATCAGGGGCCAGTGTTGAAAGCTGAGGCAAAGAATCAAGAAAGGCATTTTAAAGAGAGTCACCCACATCAGGGCTACATTCTACCACTAGGCTTACCAACAGACAGCAGGATGAGCTTTATTCAAACAAGCTTTCACCCTACCCCAGCTCCAATCTATAGAAGAGGGCTGGAGAGTGGTAGGGAAAGGGGTATGGAGTCAGAGTTGCCCATAGCCACGTGGTTCTTCCTTCACAAAACCAAGTGAGGGAGAAGACTCCAATAGAAACACTGAGAGAGCTTGGAATGCCTACAACGCGGAGACTGAGATTTCTTCTCCAGATGAACTTAGAGTTCTTGGCATGACAGTGAGAGGCAGCCTTGGAGTGGTGACAACTCTCACTGTTTGGCATGGCAGGGATACATGTTTTCTTGGGCAAGCCAGATCTCATATTAGTATGGTGGAGGAAATAATGGAACTGACTCTTACTGACCCAAGCCCTGACAAGCCACTGCTTTCAGTTTCTCAAGCCAAAACTCTAGCAAGAAACGGAGGGTAGGGAAGTTTTGAATTAGACATGTGATTGCATTTTTTAACTGGACTGGATTAAGTCTTCATAACTGAAAGTGAGGAATCCAAGTGGAGATCATGGACTTTGTCCATAGATGTTGTTACAGGACATGAAAAGGGAATTCAGCAGACCATGATTGAAAACACTGATTTGAGGGGAAATTTTTTTCATATATGTACCTCATTGAATTGAGAGTCATATAAGCTGGTTACTGGCTGATGACTCTAAAATTCACATCTCTACCTCCCTTTCCATATTCTCAGTGGCATCCTGGGCATCTCCACTGGGCATCACTGCACCAGATTCTGTACAAAGACCATATATAGTAGTTTGTTAGGAGGGGATTAGGAGCCAGACTGACAGAGTTCATTCCTGGCTCTCCACTTTGCTAGCTCTATAACCCTTGGCAAGTTATCTAACCTCTCTGTGCCTCAGTTTCTTCATTTGTGAAATGCGGATAATAATATATTCCTTGTAGGATTGCTATAAGGACTAAATTATATTGGCTGACACTTGATAGAACAAAACAAATAGAACAAGGATTTCAATCCAGCTTTATTAGATTCCAGAGTCCATGCTGTCAATCACTGAGATATACTCATAATTACATGTTGAAATGACAATATTTTGACATATAGGACAGTAAAATATATTATTAAAATTAATTTCAATTAGTTTCAGCTGTTTCATCTTGTTTTTTTAACATAGTTACTAGAAAACTGAAAATTCCATGTGTGGCTCACATTCTGTTTCTGCTGGACAGTGCTGCTCAGAACCTTATCATTATCTGAAATTTTCTTGCCTTCAAAATCTCAAACATCTCAGTCACCAAATACAATCTCTTTCCTTACGTTTTGCCTAAAATGGTCTTAATTAGCTCTTCAACTTATGCACAGAGACACCCAGTCCATCAGTTCACTTAATAAATTCCTATTCATCCTTTGGGGGCAAATCAGTTATCACTTCCTCAGAGAAGCCTTCTTTGACTTCTTTGATTAGGTCACAGGCCCTATTATCGCGTTCCTTAAATATCATACACTCAGTCCTTTCTGTCTTATTCCTTATTATAGTTGCAATTTTCTGTTTATTTGTGCAATTATTTGATTAATGTCTGCATCCTCTACTAGAATGTAGAATCCCTAAGGGGGAAAATTGTATCTGTTTTGACTCAACAGCAGTTCCCCAGTGTCTACCACAGCACTGAGACCATAATAAGCATTCAAAAAGATAAATATTCAGTGAATAAATATTCTCACTCAATCATTTCCCAAGTCACAGGGCCTAAGACTCTATTGACACTAGTATTGTATATTTTGTCCTTATTCATCCGTCCTCTCCTAACTATTCTGAGCCCTGTCCAGATTAGAAGCCATGATTAATTACTGCAGTGGTTTTCTTGGAAGTATCAAATTCCTCATCTCTCTGTACTCTTACTGCATCTCACTGGCTGTAACTCTAGTAAACCCAATGCACTTCTTTCTCCTTTTTTACACCTGGGTAGCCTTTTTCCAAGCCCTGGTGGAGAAAATGAAACCAGGTATATTGGTACCACTCTAAATTCATAAACTCCAAACCTGACTGCTTGGCAAACCCAAACGGCCTTCATATTTCTTGGCAATTCTACTTTATGTTGATGTAGAATTTCTGTCCCATTGGTTTTTTTAAAAAAGTTTAATTGTGAAATATCTTTCATACAAAACTTTAAATATAACATATATATAAAGTTTAATAATAAAAAGCACCCATATATCCACCATTCCATTTAAAAAATAGAATATTACCAGTATCTTTAAGAAAGCATGACCATATGGGGCGCCTGGGTGGCTCAGTTGGTTAAGCCTCCAACTCTTGGTTTCGGCTCAGTTCATGATCTCATGGTTTTGCAATTGAGCCCTGCATCAGGCTCTGCACTCAGTGTGGAGTCTGCTTCAGATTCTCTCTCCCTCTCCCTCCTGCTCACACTTTCTCTCTCTCAAATAAATAAATAAATGAATGAATGAAAGCATAACCATACAATTTTTTTTTCTTTAAATGGAGACACTTTTAAGAGTGAAAGGGAGTGCTAGATGGGCAGAATACAATGACACGAGGTATAAACCAGGACTTTCCCAGGTAAATCAGGAGAGGTGGTTGCTCTATTTAAAGGCCTCCTGTGTGCCTCACTCAGATTGTATACTCCTCTACTCTGAATTTCATGTTATCTTATTTTTTGTTTCTTTATACTATATATGTATTCCTTTTTTTAAATTTTATTTTATTCATTTATTTGACAGAGAGACAGCCAGTGAAAGAGGGAACTCAAGCAGGGGGAGTGGGAGAGGAAGAAGCAGGCTCCCAGTCGAGGAGCCTGATGTGGGGATTGATCCCAGGACCCTGGGATCAGGCCCTGAGCCGAAGGCAGACGCTTAACGACTGAGCCACCCAGGAGCCCCATATGTATTCTAAACAATGTTGTTTCTTTTATCCTTTTTCTTTTCTTTTTTTCTTTTTAGTAGGCTCCATGCTGGGCATGGAGCCCAATGTGGGGCTTGAACTCATGACCCTGAGATCAAGACCTGAGGTGAGATCAAGTCAGATGCTTAACCAACTACGTCACCCAGGCACCCCAATATTGTTTCATTTTACCTGTTTTTAAGCATAATATAAGTTAAATCATACCACATAAATTATTCTGATATTTGTTTCTCTTATACAACAGTGTTTTTGAGATTTATCCATGTGATGTATCTGTGGTTCATTCAGATTTTTCTGCTTTATTCCATAGATGAACATACCAAAACTTATCAATTCTATGGTTGATTGACATAAGACAGTTCTTAGTTGAGGCTATTAAACAGTGTTGTTAAGTATATTCTTGGGTTGTGTCCTCTTGCTCATGTGCAGAACTTTGGGTTATGACCTAGGGCTTTAGGTTATGTGCATGTTCAACTTTACTCTGCAATGCCAAACTACTTTACAAAGTGGTAGTACCAATTCCCACCAGCACTGTGTGAAAGTTCTTATTATTCCACATGCTCACCAACACTTGGTATCATCATATTAAAACATTTTTGCAAATTCAGTGTCGAAGAAATACTATTTTATTATGTTTTTAAATTGTATTCCTTCATTCCTAATCAGGTTGAACATTTTTTTTCATATGTTTATGGTTCCTATTCTATGAAATGTTTTTTGCCCATTTTTCCATGTATTTATTTTTCTTTTTTATTTGTAGAAATTCTTTATGTATTCTGGATATTAATCCTTTCAGTTGAATGATTTGCAGGTATTTTCCTTTTGTTTATGGGTTATCTTTCACTTACTTTATGTCTTTTGATGAATAGATGTTCTTAATTCTAATGTGATTCAATTTATTAATCTTTTCTTTTGTTCAGTGTTTTTTATGTGTTGCTTAAAACACTTGGCTGCTTTAAAGTCTTAAAATATTTTCTTATTTTGTCTTCCAAAAGTTTTATAATTTTGTCTTTCATATTTAAGACTATAATTTGCCTAGAACATTTTTGTAACCTTTACTCAGGAGCCATGCTTTCTTCACTAATCTGCAGTGCTATTCTTTCATAAGTCGTGATTCTATATATGCAAGGGTTTTTTTTCTGGGCTCTCATTTTTATTCCATTGATCCATTTTTTAAAAATCTCATAGCTAATATACATTTTAAAAAACAGTATTTGACTGTGGCTGGTCCTTTGTTCTTCAATAATACCTCGAGAATCAGTTTGTCAAGTTATAAATTAACGTTAAAGATTTTAGAGATATCGATCCTTCTTATACAAAAGCATGGTATATCACTACTTTTTAGGCTTTCTTTATTGTATCTCAGTAAGTTTTATAATTTCCTCCCAAAAGAGTTTGTACACTGTTCGATTTATCCCTAAGCACTTGAAATTTTTATAAAATGTATCTTTTTGGGGGGTGTATTTCCCCCAACTTTTTATTATGAAAAACTTTCAAACACATAAGAAAATAGAAATAATATAATGCATATCTGTGTGTCTTTCACTTAGATTCAGTCTCTGTTAATTTTGTCATATTTAATGTCTGTGTGTATAATTTTTTGTTGTGCCATTTCCACACTTTGCAAGTGTTTGGAGCCATCATTTAAAACTAGGAAATCTCTTGAAAAAAAAAAAAAAAACAAAACAAAACACTAGGAAATCTAATTTTATGGTTACATCAAGACATTCTAAGCTAATTTTGTATTTTCTAAATATTCACAACTGCCCATTTCTTTCCCTCTGTTTTGTCTTGACCAAACTGTAGTCAGGCTTCTATTTTCCCTATATGCCCCTAACTCTGCTTGTCCCAAGACTCAGCAAGAACACATGTAAAAAAAAGTGAAACATGCACCTGCTTATTAGCTTCTCATGAAAGTTGGCTGACATAGTAAGACCCTTTTCCTGTCAGACCCCACTGGTCCTTCCTCTTGGTTATCCAGTTTCTCCATTAAAGATTCTGCACATCTCTGCTTCTGTTCTTTTACCCTATAAAAGAAAAGCATTTTCTGTTTGATTTTTAGATGCTTGCAGATTCCTGAGATAAGAGTGTTCTCCCTACTGCAGTAGTCTTTCTTTTCTAATTAAAGTCTCTTGCTACCTAACTCTGGGTATTTTTGTTTTGTTTTGTTTTGTTTTTGATATTTCCCTGCCCCAGACCTGGAATCAGTCATTTTTCCATTTAAAAGGAAGTGTATACTTTTTTATTGTCTTTGTTTGTGTGTGTTTGGCTCTTTTTTAAAAATCTAACCATTTGAAAGTAAGTTGCAGATATCATGACATTTCACCTATAAATATCTCAGCGAGCATCTCTTAGGAGTAAGGAGAGTCTCCCCCATAACCACAATCTGTTACCTCACCCAAGAAAGTTAACTATAATTCTATAATACCATCTGATATCTAGTCCATATTCAAATTTCCCCAAGTGTCAACATGGCCTTTTATTGTTAGTTTTTGTTTTTTTGTTTGTTTATTTCTCTCTTCTACCCAGAATCCATTCAAGGTTTATGCATTATATTTGGTTGTCTGGTCTTTTGAGTCACTTTTAATTTAGAACATTTGCCCCACCTTCTTCCTTTCTTTGTTCTTCATGACATTGGCTTTTGAAAACTATACATAACTATTTTACATATATCATAGGATAAAGCAAATAAGAAAATATATCAAGAGTAAAGTATAAGACAAAGAAGATACAAAAGGATAAGAAATAAGATACAAAAATAAAATGAGAGAAAACAGTAATGTTAAATTTTGAACTAGCAATATCAGTATCAATTCATGATTTAAAAACTGTTTCACTTCCTAATTTTGTTCACTAGAGTGCCCCAGAAGCAATGACACTCCAGTAGCATTGAGCACACTGGGTGCCTGGATTATAGTTTCTAAATATTATTCCACCCAAAAGGAATCATTGGCTTTTAATTGAAAAATGGGTGATTTCAAGTCTGAGGCAGTGAAACACAATGTAAGTATAACACAACTTGTTATGACCTTGAGACTAGATTTCCCGGTTTTAAATTATGGCTCTACTACTTACAGATTTTTGTGGAAATAGACAAAAAACCATTAACTTCTCTGTGTTTCAATATCTTAATCTGTAAAGTAGGAGATAATCATAATATTTAGTTCATATAACTTTTGCAGAGGATTGAATGACGATACTTGCAAAGTTGTCAGAATGGTAAATGGACCATAATAAAAACAAGAAATGTTAGGTGTTATTGTCATTTATTTTCATTAACACCATTCAGACTTCTTATTGTTCTTATCATAAAAACCAATATCTTTAATAAGGCCTGTAAGACCCTGCCTTACCTCTGCCTTTCTATCTTATTATGTTCACTGCATACCATTCTTCCCTTTGCTTTCAAAATTTGAAACACATTTATGAATGTGCCACATTTTCATCCATTTCAGAGCCTTGGCACATAATGTTCTCTCTTCTTGAAATGTTTTTCCTTGTCTTTTTCATGGGCTCTTCAACTCGCCTCAAATACAACTTCCTAAGGAATCCTTTCAGAGCAGCTTCATTGTTATATAAACCCCACAGTATAACAATACTTCTTAGTAACACTTTATCAGTTATCATAGACTAGATTGTGTTGCAGAAAAAATAATCCCCAACTCTGTAGCTTAAAACAACAAAGGTTTTTGCTAATTACACGTCCCCCACGGTTCTTCAAAAAATTGTTCATCTTAGACACTTAGTCATTCAGTCACCCAGGCTGACAAAGTACTTGCCATTTGAACATTGGCATTTGCCAAGTTAAGGAGGAAAGCTGCTTAGTTTCTCACATTGGACACTAAAATGCTTATCCTGGCTATGACATATGTCAGTTTTTTGAAAAATTGACGTGAAATTCACATAAATGAAATTAACCATCTTAAAGTGAACACTTCAGTGGCATTTAACACATTCACAATGTGGTATAACCACAAACTCTATCTAGATCCAAAACATTTCATCACCCCAAAATAAAACCCTGTACTGATTAAGCAGTTACTCTGCATTCCTACCTTCTAGTCTCTGACAACCACCAATCTGCTTTCTGTCTCTATGGGTTTATTTATTTATTTTTTTTAAGATTTTATTTATTTATTTGACAGAGAAAGAAAGACAGCCAGCGAGAGAGGGAACACAGCAGGGGGAGTGGGAGAGGAAGAAGCAGGCTCCTAGCGGAGGACCCTGCTGTGGGGCTCGATCCCAGAACGCTGGGATCACGCCCTGAGCCAAAGGCAGACGCTTAACGACTGAGCCACCCAGGCGCCCCTGTCTCTATGGGTTTATGTATTCTGGATATTTCATAGGAATGGAATCATGCAACATTTTGTGTCTGGCTTCTTAAACTTAGCATGATGTTTTCAAGATTCATTCAGATTGTAGCATGTAATTGTAATTCATTTCTTTTTGTGGCTGAGTAATATCCCATTGTATGTGTATACCACAATTTTTTTTATCCATTCATCTGTTGATGGATATTTGGATTGGACATTTTGACTATTGTAAGTAGTGCTGCTATGAACATTAGTGTCCAAGTACTTGTTTGAGTCTCTGTCTTCAATTCTGTTGAGTATATATGTAGGAGTAGAATTTATGAATCAAATGATAATCCTATGTTCAACTATTTTAGGAACTGCTAAACTGTTTTTTACATGGCTGAACTATTTTACATTCTTACCAACAATATATGAGGGTTGCAATTTCCCCACATCTTTACCAACACTTGTTATTTTTCTTTTCTCTCTCTCTCTCTTTTTAATTATAGCCATTCTAGTGGGTATGGTATGGTATTTCTTTGTGATTTTGATTTGCTTTTCCCTAATGACTAATGATGTTGAGTGTCTCTATCTTTTTAGGAGAAATGTCTATTTGATTCCTTTGCCCGTTTTTAAATTTGGTTGTTTATCTTCTTGTAGTTGAGTTGTAAGAGTTATTTATGTATTCTAGGAATAAGACCTTTATGATTTGCAAATATTTTCTCCCATTCTGTGGGTTGTATTTTCACTTTCTTGATAATGTCCTTTGCTGCACAAAAGCTTTTTACTTTTGATGAAATCCAATCTATTTTTTCTTTTGTTACTTGTGCTTTTTGTGTCAGATCTAAGAATTCCTTGACAAATTTGAGGTTATGAAGATTTATCCCTGTTTTATTCTAAATTTTATAGTTTTAGATTTTTTTAAAGATTTTATTTATTTATTTGACAGAGAGAGAGAGAGAGACAGCCAGCGAGAGAAGGAACACAAGCGGGGAGTGGGAGAGGAAGAAGCAGGCTCCTAGCAGAGGAGCCTGATGTGGGGCTCGATCCCATAACAGCGGGATCACGCCCTGAGCCGAAGGCAGACACTTAACCGCTGTGCCACCCAGGCACCCCCATCCTTAGTTTTTGATGTAGTGTTCCATGATTCCTTATTTGTGTACAACTTCATTCTTTTGCAAGTGGATATCCAGTTGTCCCAGCATCATTTGTTAAAGAGACAATTCTTTCTCTATTGAATGGTCTTGGCACCCTTGTTGAAAATCAACTGGCCATAAATGTATGGGTTATTTCTGGATTCTCAGTTCTATTCCATGGTCACTATGTCTATCTTTATGACAGTATCACACCCTTTTGATTACTGTAGCTTTGTGTAGTAAGTTTTTAAATGCAGAAACATGAGTCCCCAACTTTTTTCTTTTGAATACTATTTTAACTCTTCACAGCCCCTTGCAATTCCATATAAAATTTAGGGTTGGCTTTTCCACATCTGCAAAAAGGGGACATGTGTCACTTTTGTTCATAACTCACTGGCCAGAACTATTAACTTGGTCCAATCCAACCCCAATTTAATCCTATGTGTCAGAAAGAAGGGAAGAATCATATGTTAGTGAGCAGCACCAATAACCATGAATCTTACTATTTTTAAATCAAAAGAATTGCCCTGTCACTCTAGGAGGGGACCAACACCCCATTTATTTAAATGACACTCATATAGTCACTCTTTTCTAACTCTACTTTTCCTAACCTCTTCTTGCTAAGTCAGAAACTATGAAGGGTATGAGATTTTAAGCTGCTTGCAAGCTAACACATTACATTGCCATAGGGTTTTATATACACACACACGGGAAGAAAACAGGAAACCTCTAGGTCAGAGACAAAAACTGTGTACTCACAGTGAAGGCAGCAACCAAGGTAACAGCATAGATAGCTCTGGTTTCTTGAGCCCCAGTCCTCACAGAGCAGCACAGGGAGGGCCAGATGGTAACTACACATGCTTTTGGGGTTCAATAAAGATGAAGTCCAAGTTTCAGAGACTCTGATCTTTATAGTGGTGCTGGCAAATCTATCTTATCCTACCGTCTAGGAAAAGACATTATTGTATTATCCTGGAATGTAAGTAAAAGTTCCTGGGGAAAGTTATCCATAAATTTCACAGAGGGAGTCACAATTTTGATCTTTACTTATCTGGGAATGCAAATTCATTTGCTCTTGGGGGAGTCCCTGTCTCTATCTTTCCAGGGCTGTCGGCCTGTACAAGCATTCCTGGAAGATAGTCCTGGGGCACATGAGCTAAATATGTAGGATTGCTACAGATTATGGAAAATTGTCTTTTAACATCTCTTAGCTGCCCCCTTCAAAGTTCTGGTTTTGAACATTCTACTATACTTGCCTTAAAAGAAATCTCATTCTTTCCAACTGTTTCATTTGTAAAGACTCCCAAACTAAGTCCTGCTAACTTCCTCAATATCAGAACACTGTGGGTGACAAACTTGAAGTGTTCAATCACAATATTTTGGCAAAAAGCACAATGATAGATGGTGTATGGGACAATAACCTTGAGAACTAAGTGAGGAGTTAGGAAAGCTCCACGTCTCTCATAATTTATTGGAAGAGCCTATTATATTAGATATTAGGAATTGTATTGAATATCACCATTTGTATAAAAAAGGGAGTAAAGAAAGAATACATGTATAATTTCTTGTGTATAGATATCAATATAATTTTGCATTTGGTACCATGTGAATAGACTATTTAAAAACATTTTTTTTGAAGATTTTATTTATTTATTTGACAGAGAGAGACAGCGAGAGAGGGAACACAAGCAAGGGGAGTGTGAGAGGGAGAAGCAGGCTTCCCGCCAAGCAGGGAGCCCGATGTGGGGCTCGATCCTAGGAGCTGGAGATCATGACCTGACCCAAAGGCAGATGCTTAATGGCTGAGCCACCTAGGCGCCCCTATTTAAAATTTTTTAAATATATCCTGTCATGCATATATGCTAAAATGATTCAGAATAGAGATAGGGTAATCTACATATTGTTGAATGGTTTCTTTGAATCCATGTCCTTCCATTTCCTTTTCTTGGACACAGGATGATGGTAGTGAGGGAACAAGTGTGAAAAGAATATTTTTGAAATATTCTGGCTATGTCTTCAAAATTCTGAGGGAATTTCATTTCCAACATAAAATTCTGTACCTAGCTGAATGATCAATTCAGTGTGAAGGTAGAAAATCATTTTAATTAATTGTTTCAGTTAGTGCTACAGATGAGTTTAAAACTATTTTTGGATTCAAAATGATCTTCACCACTTCACACTTACTAAGATGGCTATGATTTAAAAAAAAAAAAAACCCTGAAAATAACAAGTGTTGGTGAAAATGTGGAGAAATTGCTATACATACAAAATAGTGCAGCCAATACAAAAACAGTCTGGCAGTTCCTATAAAAGGTAAACACAGAATTACCATATGACTCAGCAATTCCACTAATAAGCCTATTCCCGAAGGAACTGAAAGTAGAGACTTAACCAGATACTTGGAAGCTGATTTTCACTGCAGCATTATTCACATTAGCTAAAAGGTGGAAATAATCCAAATGTCCACCAAAATATGAATGGACAAACAAAATATAGCATATACATACAATGGGATATTATTCAACCATAAAAAAGGAATGGTGTTCTGACACATGCTACAACATGGATGAGCCTTGAAAACATTATGCTAAATGAAATAAGCCAGCCACACACACAAAAATATTATATGATTCCAGTTACATGAATTATCTAGAATGGGTAAATTCCTAGAGACAGAAAGTAAATTAGAAGTTACCAGAGTCTGGAGGGAGGGGATGAGGCGTTATTACTTAATGGTTACAATATCTGTTTGAAGTGATTAGAAAGTTATGGAAATAGAGAGTAATATCAGAAGCACATTGTTCTGAATGTGATTGAGGCCATGAATTGTATACTTAAAAATGGTTAAAACAGCAAATTTTATGTTATATATATAATGAACTACAATTTTAAAAAAAATAATAATGTAGTATTCCAAAAGCCATTGAATTGTGTAAACAGGTGAATTGTCTGGCATGTGAATTATATTCAACATAGCTGCTTTAAAAAAGGACATTCACAATTTCAACCTTGCTGAAAAAGAGATAACTCTGCATGTGCTAGTGAGAACAGTTTGTACATAAGGTTGATGTGTAATTATTTAATAAATGCATACAAGCTAGCCTATCTTGAAATCCAAAAAATAATAATGGAAATACAAAACCAGTAATTGAGGATAGAGCTGTTCCTCAGATCAACTGTCAACTCTTCTGAAACACTACTAGAAAAACCTTTTAATCAGGCAAAACTTTGTAGACCAACTGTAGTAAGGAAGAATTCCACCTTGATAGTCTTAGTAATGCTTCAGAAGAGTGAAGTCAGAGGAAGATATTTATAGGGTTTTAGAGCCTTGAGTTCAAGTGGCATAGATGGGTCTTTCAAGAAAGGAAATTGATTGGGATCGGACAAAATTCGTGATGTAAGAGTTTAGAATTGGTGGATAGAGTGAGATGAGAATCTTGAAGTGAGTCATGATAAGTAAACTATTACTGATAAGTAAGTTTTTTGTCCTAATGGTTGATCTATTGTCCTAATAGAAAAGCTGTGTGCCTAGATGAACAATTGCTTACCTAGGTAAAATTAGATATGCAAAAATTTCTCCGAATGGACAGTGAAGTTATTGACTTATCATCCTATCTTTCTGGATAAGATTTCCTGGGGCAAATATTTTAGTTCTCTTTCCCAGTAGTTAAGCTATGTTGATGCAGGTGGTCTTAATTATCACTCAGGAAAGTGAACAATCCTTACAGAGAGAAGCCTAAGCACTCACTCTACCCTGTTTCTTTCTTAGACTAGATCAGTGATTGGCAAACTACAACCTATGAGCCAAATCTGGCCCATTACCTATTTTTGTACAATCCGTAGGCTAATAATGGTCTTTACATTTTTTAAATACTTGAAAAAAATTAAAAGAATACTACTTTGTGACACATGAAAATGAAAAGAAAAATTTTGATGTCCATAAATAGTTTTGTTGGGATACTGCCACACTAATTCATATTGTCTATGGCTACTTTCATGCTACAAGAATAGAGCTAATTAGTTGCGACAGAGACTATATGGCCTGCCATGCCCAAATATTTACTATCTCGCTCTTTATAAAAAAAAGCTTTCTGACCTCTTCCTTGCATGGGAAAATATATTATCAAAAGGTTACCAAGCTATTTAAGAACAAAAAGAAGAGGACAATGTATAGGTTGAAACAAAGAAAATGAGAGAAAGTCTTCTATGTCTGCCTGGGTAACTAAATCAAAGGGAATTGGACCAAAGATATCCTATTCATATATGACACAAAACTGATAGCAAGATACCTGAAAGAAAACTTTTTTTCATATACAAAAGTTTACAGAGCAAACTATAACTAAATCTTGAATGTCTTCATGTTTGAAACATAAGGCATTTACTTTTCAGTAATTGTCTGCAGTGTTAGGCAAAAACATAACAAATGTGAACATGTATTTCTGCTGGGGAAGGAGGACAATCAATAGAAATATTTTCTAATCTATTTTTCACTGTATACACATGCATACCCACTTGCACAATCTCACAATAACCAAAAGTATGCTTACTCCTCAAATAAAATTAAAACAATAATAACAAGGGTGGCCATGTGGAAATGGAAAAAAAAAAGAAAAAGAAAACAAACGACATCAAAAGAGAGCTGGGGTAGCAATCCTCGTATCAGACAAATTAGATATTAACCAAAGATTGTAATTAAAGATGAGGAAGGACACTATATCATAATTAAAGGGTCTAACCAACAGAAGATCTAGCAATTGTAAATATTTATGCCCCTCACATGGGAGCAGCCAATTATATAAACCAATTAATAACAAAATTAAAGAAACACATTGATAATAATACAATAATAGTAGGGGACTTCAACACCCCACTCATGGCAACGGACAGATCATCTAAGCAGAAGATCAACAAGGAAACAAGGGCTTTGAGTGACACACTGGACCAGATGGACTATACAAATATATTCAGAGCATTCCATCCTAAAGCTACAGAATACACATTCTTTCAAGTGCACATGGGACATTCTCCAGAATAGATCACATACTGGGTCACAAATCTGGTCTCAATCAGTACCAAAAGATTGGGATTATTCCCTGCATATTTTCAGACCACAATGCTTTGAAACTTGAACTCAATCAGAAGAGAAAATGTAGAAAGAACTCAAATACATGGAGGTTAAAGAGCATCCTACTAAAGAATGAGTGGGTCAACCAGGAAATTAAAGAATTAAAAAAATTCATGGAAACAAATGAAAATGAAAACACAACTGTTCAAAACCCTTGGGATGCAGCAAAGGCAGTTGTAAGAGGGAAGTATTTAGCAATATAAGCCTTCCTTAAGAAACAAGAAAGGTCTCAGATACACAACTCAACCTTACACCTAAAGGAGGTGGAGAAAAAAACAGCAAATAAAGCCTAAACCAAGCAGGAGAAGAGAATTAATAAAGACTACAGCAGAAATCTATAAAATAGAAACCAAAAGAACAGTAGAACAGATCAACAAAACTAGGAGCTGGTTCTTTGAAAGAATTAATAAGATTGATAACGCCCTAGCCAGACTTATCAAAAAGAAAAGAGAAAGTACCCAAATTAATAAAATCATGAATTAAAGAGGAGAGATCACAACTAACACTGCAGAAATACAATTATAAGAACATATTATGAGCAACTATATGCCAACAAATTAGGCAATCTGGAAGAAATGGATGCATTCCTAGAGATGTATGAACTACCAAAACTGAACCAGGAAGAAATAGAAAACCTGAACAGACCCGTAATCAGCAAGGAAACTGAAGCAGTAATCAAAAATCTCCCAACAAAGAGTCAAGGGCCAGATGGCTTCCCAGGGGAATTCTACCAAACAATTAAAGAAGAATGAATACCTATTCTTCTGAAGCTGTTTCAATAAATAGAAATGGGAGGAAAACTTCCAAACTCATTCTATGAGGCCAGCATTATCTTGATCCCAAAATCAAAGACACGACTAAAAAGAAGAATTACAGGCCAATATCCCTGATGAACATGGATGCAATCTATGCAATCCCTATCAAAATACCATCAACATTTTTCACAGAGCTGGAACAAATAATCCTAAAATTTGTATGGAACCAGAAAAGACTCCAAATAGCCAAAGGAATGTTGAAAAAGAAAACCAAAGCTGGTGGCATCACAATTCTGGACTTCAAGCTCTATTACAAAGCAGTAATCATCAAGACAGTATGGTATTGGCACAAAAACAGACACATAGATTAATGGAATAGAATAGAGAACCCAGAAATGGACCCTCAACTCTATGGTCAACTAATCTTCAACAAAGCAAAAAAGAATATCCAATGGGAAAAAGACAGTCTCTTCAACAAATGGTGTGGGAAAATTGAACAACCACATGCAGAAGAATGAAACTGGACCATTTCCTTATACCACACACAAAAATAGACTCAAATGGATGAAAGACCTAAATGTGAGACAGGAATCCATCCAAATCCTAGAGGAGAACACAGGCAGCAACTTCTGTGACCTCAGCCACTGCAACTTCTTGCTGGACACGTCTCCAAGAGCAAAGGAAACAAAAGCAAAAATGAACTATTGGGACTTCATGTAGATAAAAAACTTCTGCACGGTAAAGGAAACAGTCAACAAAACCAAAAGACAACAGACAGAATGGGAGAAGATATTTGCAAATGTCTTATCAGATAAATCTAAAAAGAACTTATCAAACTCAACACCCAAAGAATAAATAATCCAATCAAGAAATGGGCAGAATATATGAACAGACATTTCTCCATAAAAGACCTGCAAATAGCCAACAGACACATGAAAAAATGCTCCACATCACTTGGCATCAGGAAAATACAAATCAAAACCACAACTAGATACCACCTCACGTGTTCAGAATGGCTAAAATTAACAAGTCAGGAAACAACAGATGTTGGTGAGGAATGTGGAGAAAGGGGAATCCTGTTACACTGTTGGTGGGACTGCAAGCTGCTACAGCCACTCTGGAAAAAGATATGGAGGTTCCTCAAAAAGTTGAAAATAGAGCTATATCCTATGACCCAGCAATTGTACAACTAGGTATTTACCCCAAAGATATAAAAGCAGTGATCTGAAGGTGCACCTGCACCCCAATGTTTATAGCAGTAGTGTCCACAGTAGTCAAACTATGGGAAGAGCCCAGATGGCCATTGACAGATGAATGGATAAAGAAGATGTGGTATGTGTATACATATATACACACACACAATGGAATACTCCTCAGCCATCAAAAAAAAAAAAAATGAAATCTTGCGATTTGCAACAATGTGGATGGAACTAGAAAGTATTATGCTAAAAGAAATAAGTCAATCAGAGAAAGACAATTATCAGATGATCTCACTCATATGTTAATTTAAGAAACAAAACAGAGGATCATAGGGGAAGATAGGGAAAAATAAAATAAGTTGAAATCAGAGAGGGAGACAAGCCATAAGAAACTCTTAACCATAGGAAACAAACTGAGGGTTGCTGGAGGGGAGGGGGGTGGGGGGATGGGTTAATTGGGTGACAAGGAGGGCACTTGATATAATGAGCACTGGGTGTTATGTGCAACTGATGAATCACTGAACTCTACCTCTGAAACTAATACACAGTATGTTAATTAATTGAACTTAAATAGAATTAAATTAAAAAAACAATTTTAAAACCACAAAATAATCCTGCAAACCACATTTACAGTTTGTATTTAAACAAATAAATGAGATCCTGGGAGTAAATGCAAAATGCAAAGTTAATTGAAAGAAAAATGATGAACAAATAACATTATTAATATACACAATTCTCCTATTACGTATTAGTAGATGATGTTCTCTGCTTCTCTACAACTCTGGAGCTATAGAATTGAATTGTTAAATATACTCCATGTGAATGTCAAGAACCAGAAAGACTTTACTGTCATCCTTTGATGTCACATCAAGAATTTCCAGAATATTTAGATGGAAAGGCTGAATATACAGACAATAGCCAGACTATACATAAAAACAGAACTCTGACCCACAATCTGTAGCAACTAGCGTAGGAAATTAACCCATTATCTACAGTAACCAGCCCAAGAAGTCAACTTACTTTCTGTAAAGTCAGACTTGTAGGAAGTCAAATCACCATATCTAAGAAACAGTGCAGGAAGCGAAACAATAACACAATAACCTCTGTAACAACCAGTCCCAAATGTCTCAGACTTGAATAATACCTGATAGCTTTCCTAATTTTTGCCCCTCCTACCCCTCCTCACCACCCATTTCCAATGTAGGACCGAATAGAGAAAGACAAATCACATAACCACATAGGATATTCCTCTTCTAGTTAATCCACCTATAGCTTCCCACACCTACACCCTCCAATCAATCCACACCCAAAGTCTTCCCTTTTTTTCCACTATGAAGCTTCCCAACTCCTTTGCCTGCCTTTGAGTTTCTGCCAAACACAAGTGATGGTGATTTTCTTGCTATAGCAGGCTCAGAATAAATAGCCTTAACTTGTTCTCATTTGGGTAGTTTTCATTTGTTTTTGCAAGACCATTATTATCTTCATCAGAAATATCTTCTAGGGGCGCCTGGGTGGCTCAGTCGTTAAGCGTCTGCCTTTGGCTCAGGGCATGATCCCGGCATTCTGGGATCGAGCCCCACATCAGGCTGCTCCGCTAAGAGCCTGCTTCTTCCTCTCCCACTCCCCCTGCTTGTGTTCCCTCTCTCGCTGGCTGTCTCTATCTCTGTCAAATAAATAAATAAAATCTTTAAAAAAAAAAAAAGAAATTTCTTCTAGTTTTCATCCTTTGCTATTCAACACTTGCTCCGGGAAAGACTGTTTGGCTAACATCCTAGAATATGTAATACTGTCAGTGCCCAGCTGCCTTCACATTCTAGGGAGCATTTCTGAAACTGCTTTGGTCCTTGCACTATGAGTAATTATATAAAGATTTTAGAGAGGAAAGGCTGGGTCCTGGGATTCCTCTTCATCTTTAATTAGGTTTATCTTTTCCACCCCAGTAATATTATTTATAGCCTTTTTTCTTTTCTTTCTTTCTTTTTTTTTTTTAAGAGAGAGAAAGAGAGCATTAGCAGGGGGTAGGGTAGGGGCAGAGGGAGAGGGAGAGAGAGAGAATCTCAAGCAGGCTCTGTGCCCAGTGCAGAGCCTGGCACAGGGCTCTCATGATCCTGAGACGATGACCTGAGCTGAAATCAAGAGTCAGCTGTTGGGGCGCCTCGGTGGCTTGGTCAGTTAAGTGTTCCAGGGTCCTGGGATTGAGCCCCACTTTGGGCTCCCTGCTCAGCAGGGAATGCTTTTCCCTCTCCTTCCTGCTCATGCTCTCTTTGACTATCTCTGTCTCCGTCTCTCTCTCTCTCAAATAAATTAATAAAATCTTAAAAAAAAAAGTCAGTTGCTTAATCAACTGAGCCACCCAGGCCCTTCTATTTATAGCTATTTTTAAAAAGAAACTTCTGAGGCTTTTTGTCCTCAGCTGTTACTATTCTATACATCACCTTTCTGCAAGGTAAGGTGTACCCCTGTCTCCATTCCAGATCGGATCTTGATCACCACCTCTCTTAATTCATGTTATTGTTCAATCTGAAGCAAGAGGCTCCGTCAGCACAAGCAGGTGGCAATAACAAAATGGCTGCTTTGGTGAAGATAGAGAATGGAGGCAATTAGGTTTAAGATTCCAAATCTTCAACTTCTGTATATACTTTTTCTTAAACCAGATTTGCCTATGAACTTGGCTGTATAGTGAAGACATCATGCTGGTCCTACCTTTCCAGATCCCCTTTTGCATCTCCTCTCCTCTTATATGAACTTACTATAGTGTGTTGCTTGGAGGAGAGGAAAGTTCCAGGACACCAGAATGAATACACTTTGAAACACAGTGTCCGCTACTGAGAAAGTGAATGACTCAAATGATTGAGTAACACACCCTTTGCAAATCAAATGTTTCTCAGTTCTTTGCTTTCAACAAAATTGAAGGAAGATCTAAAGAAGAAGGCGGCCAAAATTACATTAAAAATAAGCATTTGATAATTGATAACTGTAATTTTGAGCATGTATCTGAGAAAAAATTCAAATAATCGAATAATATCACTATAATAAAACCCCTTCCATTCCCAACTAATTATTTATGCTGTGAGTTGTCAAGTAAAAACAAATCTGGACAGGAAAGGAGAGATTTTTTTTTTCATAAAGGCTATTGTGACGGGGGAGGAAGATATTGCCAAAGAGAGAACAGGTCACTGTAGTAAACAAGCTCAGAAGGAGCAGGGTGTAGAGGAATGGGATTGGCAGAGGGCACACTGAGCAGGTGGCATGATTGTACAGTTTTTCTTTGTGGTCAGACAATTCTTCAAGGGCCATTAAAGAGATTGTTCGATGCTGCAATGCTTGTCTAAGCTCAAGGGTAGGCCAAAGTTCAGGGGCCTGGGGGAAGGAGAGAAGCCTAAGGAAAGTTTGGTCAAGTCAGATTAGTGGCATTTTGTTCAGATTGGTCAGTACAGACAATTCAGCTAATCATTTATGAGAGAAAGAATGGGCATTTGGCAGGTCTGTCTGGCTTTGTCATAGGTAACAAGGCTCATTACTGAGTCTTAACTAAGTCGCATGGGGAAGGATGGCTTTTGGCAGTATGCCATTGCTTGAAACCCAAAAGGGTCCAGGGATTTTTTTTAACGATAGCTGTTTTCTAGGACAAGACTCAGGTAAAGTTCAACATTGCCAAAGATTCACACAGAATTGATGCTGAACCCTAAACCATTTTCTTACCTAGTCACAATCATCCATGGATACATGAATTAAAAAAACAAAAGAGCATCCATCTCACTAATATATATATATTCCCAATAAAATTTTACTTCCGTGTTGGAGTGACCACTGTCTCAGCTATTGGTGAGTGTTAGGTTCAGAACTGATAGAAAGACTTTCTAGATACATGTTTCCATGTTACAAATGCTTATTCCATGCAGACTACTCCATTCCGCAGTATGCTCAATTAAAATGTTGGCATCCTGATAGTTTTATCTAAGGATCCAAGATAGCAGCTGCTGGTTGGTTGGTTGGTTGGTTGGTTGGTTTTTTTCAACAAAATAGCCCAATTTCTTTATATTGTTAATTCTGGACTTCTGTAGTGAATTGCACACCTCCACTGGAACCTTGGATAGTTTGATTAGTGAGGGACCTCAGTGGGGTGGCAAAGCAAATGATTACGGTATCCTTCCATGCCCCCCAATAGGGCATTAGAGAAGCTATGGGAATCAGCCTTTGTTTCAAGTAGTGGTCTTTGAGTTCTTGGCTCTTCCTTTTCCTTCTCACTGTTAGTGGTTTCATATCCAACAATGCAGTAAGCAGCAATCATGAGATGGTATTTTTAGCCTTTTCCCACTCAGCTGCTTCTCTTCGTCAACACTAGCGGGTGGCATTTCATCAGTTCTTAGTGACTCAGGTCAGTGTTTTTAAACTCCACTGATCAATTCTTGGACAGGATTATAAAATGGTATCCATCTCAAACAACATGATGGGTCAGCAATTTTCAGCCAACAGAAATCTCTGTTTTTCTTTTTATTATCCTTTAATACTTCCCTGTTCCCCTTTCCCCTATCCCTGGCAGTGGCCTTTCCACTCTCCGCTTCCATGAGTTTGACTATTTTAGATTCCTCATGTAAGTAGATCATATAGTATTTGTTCTTCTGTGTCTGGCTTATTTCATTTAGCCTAAGGTCTTCCAGGTTCATCCGTGTTGTCACAAATGGCAGGATTTCCTTCTTTTTTAAAAGCTGAATAATATTCCATTGCATGTATATACCACACTTTCTTTATCCATTCATCAGTGGATGAGCATTTAGGTTGCTTCCATGTCTTTGCCACTGTGAATAATGCTTCAGTGAATATGGCAGTGCAGATATTTCTTTTCAGATCCTGATTTCAGTTCTTTGGTTATACCCAGGGTTATACCCAGTGCAGATATTTCTTTTCAGATCCTGATTTCAGTTATTTGGTTATACCCAGGAGTGGGATTGCTGGATCATGTGGTAGTTCTATTTTTAGTTTTTGGAGGACCCTCCCAACTGTTTCCCATAATGGCTGCACCGATTTGCATTCCCACCAACAGTGCACTAGGATTCCTACTTCTGTATATCCTCTCCAACATTACCTTTTTATTTTTATTTTTTTAATAAAGCCATCCTAAGAGTTGTGGAATAATATCTCGTTGTGGTTTTAATTTGCATTTTCTGTTGATTAGTGATGTGTGCACCTTTTCATATCTCTTGGCTATTTGTATGTCTTCTTTGGAGAAATGTCTATTCAATTCCTTTGCCTATTTTTAAAAATTGCGTTATTTTTACTATTGAGCTGTAGGAACTCCTTTATATTTTGGATATTTACCCTTTATCAGAGATATGGTTTGCAAATATTTTCTCCCATTTTGTAGGTTGTCTTTACATTTTGTTGATTATTTCCTTTGCTGTATAGAAGCATTTTAGTTTGACATAACCAAAATTTCTCATTCCCTGTCTAATTTCTTACTGCATAAAAGTTTTGCCATATGGGGCACCTGGGTGGCTCAGTTGGTTAAGCATCTGCCTTCAGCTCAGGTCCTGATCCCAGGGTCCTGGAATCGAGTCCCGCATCAGGATCCCTGCTTCTCCCTCTCCCCCTGCCCCTGCTTTCTCACTCTTTCTCTTCCTCACTCACTCTCTATCTCAAATAAATAAATAAAATCTTTTTTAAAACTTTTTAAAAAAGGTTTTGCCATGTGGAATTAGGGATCTTCACCTTAATTTTCTCTTCAGATACAAATATGGGCTAATAGAAAGATTAAGAAAACATAATGTGCTTCCAATACCAGTTTATTTATCTTATTCAAAGGAAATAGGACAGATATTTCAGCAGCAAGCAAGCACCACTTTTAGCAAAAGGTATTATAATATCCCGGACATAGCTTCCAAGACCTCCCACTTCATGGGTCATACTCAATTGTACTGGATGAAGGTAAAGTAGGGTGGACCACCTTGGTTTTGGGAAGCTATTCCGCTATCTGCTCCTTGACTTTTTATACCCTATTTGTCACATTATTCCTCAGGGTGTGTGTAACTTACTAACATTCTTTAGAGCAGCTGAATCATATCAATGTTAAGTTATACAATAATCTGGACAACCTGATATATATATATATATATAATGTCAATTGAAAGTATTTTATCAATGTTAATTTCCTGGATTTGATCATTGTACTATAGTTACATGAGGTGTTAACATTAGAGGAAAATATATATGGGAAATAAATAAAAATAATAGAGTAAAGAATATATGGGAGCTCTGTGCTATTTTAGCTTCGTGGTACCTAAAATTGCTTCAAAATAAATTTAAAAAAAATCAGGAATGAGGCCAATTATCTTCAGTGACACATTTTAAGAAAAACATAAGATAAACATAAGAAAAACATAGGATAGTATTTGCCAGATCCCATACCACTTAAATAAGAATCTCTGGGGTGGGAACTAGGTATTGGTATCTTTTATTTATTAACCTATCTTTATTTATTTATTTATTTACCTATCTACTTACTTATTTTAGAAGGGGGGAGGGGCAGAGGGAGAGAGAGAATCCCAAGCAGACTCCACACCCAGCATGGGGTGGATCTTACAACCCTGAGATCATGACCTGAGCCGAAATCAAGAGTCAGATGTGTGGGGCTCCTAAGTGGCTCAGTTGGTGGAGCATCTGATTCTTGATTTTCAGGTCATGATCTCAGGATTGTGAGATTAAGCCCCACAGTGGGGTCCCCATTCAGTGGGGAGTCTGCTTGAGATTCTCTCTTCCTCTGCTCCTCTCCCACACCGTGCTCTCTGTCTCTAAAATAAATAAATAAATAAATAATCCTAAAAAAAAAAGTTGGACACTTAATTGAGCCACCCAGGCACCCTGGTATTAGAGTTTTTTTAAAAGCTCCGTTGGTGATCCCAATGTGCAGCTGAATTTAAGAGGCAATATTCTAGAGAATTAACAGTCAAATGAACACCAATGTACTCACCACTCACTTTTAAAAATACTCAGTTTTAAGAAATACAAAGTGAACTCCTTCCTGATCACATCACATTTTGCCTAAAAGTATTTCCATCCTGATTTTGGTTTTCCTCATTCTCTTGATTTTCTTCATAGTTAACCAAATATGCATGTATTCTTAAAACATGTAGTTTTATTTTTGCATTTTAACTTAAGTGGAATCGATACTATATGTATTTTTTGGCAGCTTTTTTTTTCACTTAACATTATGTCTATGAAATGTATAGATTGTTTTAACTTATGTAGCTATAGTTTATTTTCAATAATATCAATATGTTATATTATCATATCATACTTCATTTTTCATTCTATTTGAACACATCTGGGCAGTTTCCAGTGTTTTACCATTATAAGCAATCCAACTATGAACATTCTTACAGCCTTCTTGTGCCCACATGCAAGAGTTTCTCCAGGGAACATGCTCAGGAAATAGAATTGCTGAGTCATAAGGCTCATTCCTTGCAGCTTTTCCAGATAATGGCTAATTGATTTCCAAAGGGAACACACCAGTTCAGACTACCATCAGCAGTGTGTAAGATTGCCTATTGCTCCACATCCTTGGCGATACTTAATTTGTTTTGTTTTGTTTTGTTTTTGGCAATATGGTGGGTACAAAATTATATCATTTTATGGTTTTAATTTACTCTGCTCAGACTACTAGTGAAATTGTGATTATTTTCCTTTTCTCATTGGCTGTTAATTCCTGACATGTCTGTATATGCCTTCAAAGATGTTCAGGATATGCTACCCCAAAATATGCCACTTTGGCATAAGAGATATTTTGAGCTAAAGGCAATTGAAAATCAACAGATGTAGGAATAGTTCTCTGCCCTCCCCTTTACTGCCTAAAAGCATGGCATCAATTTCCCTTTGTGAAAGTGTCCCCCTTCTCTGGTGCCAGGAAGAAGAAAGTAACTCTTCTCAATGGAGATGGAGAGCCGGCACCAAGATGAGGTTACAGAAACAAACCTTACCAAAATAAGATAACCCTTATCTTTCACTGGCTTTCCCCATATATCTCCGCAATTAATTGTCGCTTGAAGTCAAAACCTGCCTCATACCTTTCCCCCATTTTTCTTATGAGTTGTTTTGTATTTCTTATTTATTTGTAAAAGTTATTTACATATTCTGGTTCTAATCCTCCTGATCTTTGTCAGGATTATATATGTGTACCAATTATCTTCTTCCAGTTTGTCGTTTGAATTTTCATTTTCTTTGTGGGGTCTTTTGATGAACAGAGTTTTTAAATTGTAATATAATGCAGTTGACTGATCTTTTTCCTTTAAATTATGTCCATTTTTTCCTATTTTAAATGGTGAAATATCAAAATTTGGAACTAAATAGGGATGCCATCTATCACTATAATTTGTATTATTATCTTAAATCTCCTAATAAATTCAGTAAAATTTTTTAAAAGTAAAAAAAAAAAAAAAACAAAAAACCTGGCATATATGCTGGAAAAGAAAAGATAAAATGATCCCTTTTGGCTGATTATAAGATTTATTTCTGGAAAGACCAAAGACTCTGGTAAAAAGCGAACAAACAAAAAGCCTACTAGAATCAATGAGAGTATTAATATGGTAGTTGCATTCAAGATAAATATACAAAAGGTATAAAGTCAATGTTTTCACAATTCTAGAAATAAGCATCTATAAATTAAAATGGGAAAATAGTCTAGTCACAATAGTTGACAAAAACTGTAAAATACTTAAGGCTAAATTTAGTAATAAGTAGCATTAGTTGAGCATATTTTTTTTAGCAATAAAGTATTTTTTTATTTAAGATATGTACATTTTAAAAAAGATTTTATTTATTTATTTGATAGAGAGCTGGAGAGAGAGTGAGAGAAAGCACAAACCAGGGAGCGTTAGAGGGAGAGGGAGAAGCAGGCTCCCCACTGAACAAGGAGCCCGATGCAGAGCTCCATCCCAGGACCCCAGGATCATGACCTGAGCTGAAGACAGACACTTAACTGACTAAGCCACCCAGGCTCATACCTAAGGTATGTACATTTTTTTTAGACATAATGCTATTGTACACTTAATAGACTACAGCATAATGTAAACATAATTTTATATGCATTAGGAAACCAAAAAATTCATTTGGATCACTTTATTGTGATATTCACTTTATTGAGGTGGTCTGAAACTAAAGCTGCAATATTTCTGAGGTATGCCTATATTTTAACCAGTGAGGTTTTTGTCTGTATAGTTGTAAATGATCTTTCATACAGCCACCAGATTGGCATATTTTTAAATGCAAATTTGAAAATGTTTATCCTCTGCTTATCTTTTAATGACTTCCTACTCCCTGCAGTATTTAGTTTAATCCTTTGAGTATACAAGATACTATCTTGTACAGTATCCTACATTCCGTTCATTCATCTGATTGTATTACTTTATTGTTTAAAGTTGTTTTTTCAACACATACATGTGTGCCCAAGATATGCTGTTAACTTAAATAATTTCTGAATTTTATCAAATGTATATCACATTATCTGTCGTATTATCAGTCTCAGCTTTTTCATTCAAGTGTAACATTATTTGGATTCTTCCATATTGATGTGTGCAAGTTCACTTATTCATTTTCACCACTACATAATATTTTATACACATTCACTCTCTTGTTGAAGAGCATTTAGGTGTTTTGTGTTTTTGTTTTTACTGTTACAAGTAGTCATAAAGCAAGCATTCCTATATTTGGGTTGTGGTGTACATAAACTAGTTTCTCTTAGGTATATAGCTGGTAGTAGAGTTACTTCTCACAAAAATGCCTATATTGATTTATATGCTTTCCACTGATGTGTGAGACATATGTTGACCCACATCTTCTCCAATACTTGACATTATGTTCGCCAATCAGATGGGTAGAAAATGGCATGTCATTATGGTCTTGATTGTGGCCCTCATTACTGTTGAAATGGAATATCTCTTCATTTTTATTGAACTTAGTATTTCTTTAAGTGTAAACCTGTTCATGATCTTTGTCCATTTTATTTCCAGTGGCTTGGTTCTTCTCCCATTCATTTATAGTTGTTCTTTTTATAATCTTGATATTAATCCTTTAATCAGTTACATGTAATGAATATATCTTCTTCAAGTTTGTGTCTTGACTTTTCATTTTCTTTAAGGTGTTTTTGGTGAGTACACATTCTTGATTTTATATGGGCAGACTTTTCATATCCTCTAGGTTTAGTACTTTCTGTGTCTTAAGAATTCCTTCACTAGCCAAAAGCCAGAAACATATTTATCCATATTTGCTACTAAAAGTTTAAATTTTTTACTTTTGATTTCCAAGTCCTTAATCTCTCTGTGATTGATTTTTATCATGGTGTGAGTTAGGGATCCAATTTCTTTTTTTTTTATATGGATAATTATTTTTCCAGCTGAATTTATTGAATAATCCCTCTTTCCCCCCACCGATCCACCATGCTTCACTTTCATACATCGAACTTCTCCCACTCCTATAGCACATATTGCTTTAATTACTATACCTCTATAATAAGTAGAAGTTGAGCAAGTTTCCTTTTTTATTCTTCTTGCGTGTCTGATTATTAGTAAGAATGCAATATGACTGTATAAAAGCAGAAGTGATTGTATTTATAGACATGAGTCCACTGGTTGAAACTGTTCAAATTGCTACGACTATCAACCATGTCTTGTAACGGGGATGAAGGGGTACAAAAGCACCTGGCTCCAGGGGTCCCAAACAGACCAGGTTCAGCTACTCACCACTGACAAAATCCAAAGGCGGAGAGTGGTGGTGGTAAAAGAAGAAATTTATTTCAGTGAGGCCAACACCAGGAAGATAGTGGACTAATGTCTCAAAAACTGTCTCCAAAATGCTGAAAATACTTCTAGGTTTATATAAGGAAAATGTGAGACAAAGGTAGGTGGGTTACATGCAGGTGGGCAGTAAAGGTCAGGTTGATTGTTGCCTGTTGCTGTCAACCACAGGAGGCATTGCTGGCTTGGGGCAGTTGTTACTGCTTGAGGAGTAGTTTTGTTTTTTTGCCTGAGTTAAGAGAGAACTGGAAAGAAGAACTTAATGAATTAGAAAGTACAGACTGAGGTGCAAATGAAGGTAGTTGAAGTCTTCTTTTAGTCTTGCTAAAGGAACCATGAGCATTGGTTAATCCATTGAGTAGGTTAAAAAGAGGTCATTTAAGGAAGCTTCTGTTGTGCTCATTTATATTATAACATGTATGACATTATATTTCAATAATTACATGTCTTTCTTCTTTACTTAGCTGAGATTCATGAAAACCCATATAAGTTATATTCTTTTTTGTATTTCCAGAAGTCTGGAACATGCTTAGCAAATAATAAATACTTAACTCCTATTTGTTGAGTGAATGCATAGATGTGGATCTACTAAAAAGAATCCTGGGAAAGTCACTGGGACTTTGAGAGTTTAGGGCAAGTTAGGACAGAAGATATGCCTCAATGAAGCCACAAGCTTAACCTAAATCACTGAGTTTTGGGACAGTTGATTGCCAAATAAAAATATCATATTTTGAGCATAGGTTGGTGGTGTTCTACTATACACAACCAAATAATCAGATTGCCCAGTAGCTAAGACTGAAAAATGTTATGGTACCGAGATACAGAACAAACTCACAAAATACAGGAGTAGAAAGTGTAGCTCTAAACATTACGGTGGCCACAATGGAGGAAAAATGAAATACTCAACTATCTCACAAAACATTGGTACTTCTAACATATCCCCAGCATATCAAGGTGCTCATTGTTTCCATATTCTAGGGATCACAGGTGACAAATTGAATGATAGTAAATGTTTTGTTCCCTGATAAATAGGAAATTCAATTGTACAGAAGTCATTATTACATGTGCTCTGTGTTCCTTAAACTCTTGACTTTAATATTCACAGTTCATTAGCGTTTTTCATAGAAACTTACAGTATAATTATCACTATATTTTTCAATATTATTTTCTAAAAAATAAGCTTTAATGTGATTACCTAAAATTTTATATGTATATGGATAGTTATTAAATTTCTAGAATTTCCTTTGAAGTGACTTTCTTTACCTTTGCATCGGACAGTTCTCTCTAGAGACTTACTCAGATTCCCAGAGTTGGTATGAAGATTAAGCTGAAGACATTTGAGATATAGCAGATGCAGAAAGAAGCCTTTTCAGAGTTCCCTTATCTGACTAATAGGCAGAGAGTGAAGCTGCCATAAATTCCTCTCTGAGAGAGCCTCACTCCTAGGGAGAAGACTGACTATACTCACACTGGGATGAGAAATTGCATAAACAAACATTATCACAGACTGTCATACCTTCCATTTGTTTCCCTAAAAGCCCATTTGCTCTTCCCATGGAAGCCCTTTCTCCCTCCTCCCATTCCCCTATTAAATTGGTATATAAGCACTTATCTCTAGCTATTCAGGGAAACTCTTCATCTGAATGCTCCTACATGTGTGTGAATAAAATGTGTTTTCTTCTGTTAATCTGTCTATTGTCAATTAATTTGCAGGTCCCTGGCTATAAGACCTAAGTCAGTAGAGGAAAAATTTTTCCCCAAATATGTTCAAAATTGGTTAAATCCAGTTTGTTTTTATTTCCTGGCTTGGTTTTGAAGGAGGGATTCTATTTGTGCTGCATATCAGAAGACAAAGAAGTAAATGTTCATAAAAACATAGTGTCTCTGTTAGAAACTCATTAAATTTGGTTGATTTTCAATTTGTTCAAAGAGGAAGGAGAAGGGAAGAGAGATAGGAAATGGATTATCAGAGTGAAGTGTTGGGTGAGGTAGTTGAGAGGTAAACAGGGACCTTGGCAGCTCAGGTTTTTTCAAGTCAGATAGCTTTCCCGTTCCTAGGCCTTTGGGATTATTGTGGCACCTGATCTTCCTGACAGTTATTTCTGAGGAGGAAGAAGAACTTTCCTCTACCCTCTTAAGTTCTGTACCCGCAGTCTACAAATTAAATTGGCAAAAGACAGAGAACAGAAAGAAAAGCATATAAATTCTTATTGATAGTAATATTTTCAATTTTGCATGCATGGGAGTTCACAGAAAAGAAGTGAAACTTGAAAAGGTAGTTAGGCTTGAAAGCATATACACCATTTTAACAAAGGGCAATAAATTGTAGAAAGTACTAGATAAAGGAAGGGAGGCTTTTAGAGAAGGTAAATATGTGGGGAAACTAATGGAAAATAACGATTATTTTAGTAAGATTTGTTTGTGTAGACTCGTCTCAGTGCCAACTGTCCATCTTCATGGTCATAGAACTCCCCTGGAAAGGAGATTTATGGCTGTCATTTTTCAGAAGTTTCTACTTTTAATCAGATAAGGGAATCTCTAAGAAGACTTCTTTCTCCATCTGTTAATTCTTAATTGCCTTCAGTTTGAAATACTACATATTTTGGCATATTTTGGAATAGCTTATTCTCATTCATTTCTCAGAGCCTCCCATTACAGTCCTTTACAGTTTTCTGTGACATCAAAGCAACGAATATGTCCATGATAGTTTCCTAGGCTGCAAAGAAAAAAACTGGACTAAGACTACTTCCAGCTCTCAATTTCTATAATTCTATGACCTGGCTAACACAAGACACTTCAAACTCTTCCAGGTATAACTTTTCCCAAAGTTACTAACATATATTTGAACTTTACATTGTCTGAAATAAGGCCCTTCTGAAGATGTTACTCAGAGAGTGACTCATAGTTTTTGGCCTCACAATATCCTTCTTCAGGTCTTGCCTTTCCATGTTACTTCAGTTTCACAGCAATTAATAATAATAATAACAGGCAATATCATGAATGTTTACTATGTGCCATAGTGCTAAGTGCCTTACATACATTTTCTCATTTAATTTTCACAATAATTCTATAAAGAGTGGTATTAATATTATTCCTTTTTGTAGTCTAAGAAACTGACTTACAGAGGCTAAGCACCTTATTCAAGATTAAACAGCTGTTAAGTGGTGAATCTGGCATTCAAACTCAGTCACTGACTATAGAACTGTGTGTAATTGTGCAGCACTCAATTCAAATCAACTTTTAAATGTTTCCCTTTTTTTAGAACAAACATTACATGAATACATTTTTTTAAGAGCCCCATTTTACACAACTGTCTAAAAGAAAACACAGAGCACTTCCCTAACTTTGACTGGGCAAAGATGTTGGCCGTGTATCCTTCCAAGCCTTTGCATTTAGGGAAAAATTTGCTTCAGTGGAAAACCCTATTGTCTACAGTACACTTTCTTTGGTTATCTGATTCTGAGCCTAAGAGAGCTATTATACACCTCTGTAAGTTTGTTAGCAATTCAAAATAATTGATTGATACATCAAAGCATTGAAAACAACGCAAAATAATTCTTGCCCATGGATATGCAAATGATGTCTGTTCAAATGGAGGACAACCCACTTGCCCCACCCCAAGCCAGTTTTGCTTTCATTTGCACGTTGATTTCAGCATTTCTTTATTCCACATTAATTAGTTCTTCTTTGACTTCTTTGAATAGGTTATAACATCTTTCTTGGTTTTTCTCTTGCAATTAATGAGATAAGTAAAATCTTTAACATTAACAATATAGATCTACACGTAGTGGGGATGTGATTTAGACTTTATGACTCTTGCATCACTTCTCATTAGTCTGCTCCAGCCACCAGGATGACAGATTATTTGCGGTTTTGCTCTCTTTGATTTTGTGTTTTTTAAGGCAGCTGACTTGGAACCCCACATAGATTGGCCACACACACACACACACACACACACACACACACACACACTCTCAAGGTCACGGTGAGAGACAGGTCCCTGGCATGTTGTTTTGGCCATTCACCAGGAGCAGCTGGTAGCAATAATAAAACCTTGTGGTATTCCAGCACTCAAATTTCTGCTCTCAGGTTATGATCTCTGAGTCTTTTTTTTTTTAACGATCTCTGATTCTATTGTCAGCTTCTCCTTTATATAAGATTGTCAAGCCCCTCCAAGACACAGAATGTGCTTTATTAACCATGCTACCACAACCCTGACCTCTCTTAAATACTCCAATCTCTGGGAGCATTTTGCCTAAAGGGTGGTAGTGTACCAAGTCTGTTGCAAAGAGCACTTGGTACTACGTTTTTGCAAAATGTCTCATATCACTCCACATACACTGAGGTGCATTTGCTGCCAGAAAACAGAAACCATTTACCAAGAGCCCTCTGATCTCTAGTGCCCAAGCTGCTAGGCCTACTTCTGTTCACTTATTCTCTGGGACCAATGGAATAGAGCTGGAAGGGATGCCAAGGAGGAACAAGAAAAGGCATTACAGGAGAGGAAAATAATCTTTTCCTCTACCCTCCAAAGTTTTCTGCCTGGTGCCCTACAGATTCAACTGATAAAAGACAGATTAACAAGAAAGAAACAAGAGAGTTTCTTAACACATGCAGTGTGTATACACACAAAAGAAACTGGAGGCGGTGAGTAATTCAAAGGGGTAGTTAGAGAATTTGGACTTACGTAACATCTTAACAAAGAACAATAAATTTGCAGGGAAATGACAAGAAAACAAGAAGGGTTTTAGGCTTCCAAGTGTGGCAAATTATGGGAAAGGAAATATGTAAGGGAAAATAATGGAAGATAAGGGTTATTTTAGTAAAGTTGATATGTAGATTCCTCTCAGTGCCATCTCTGGGCTAATAAGATTCTCTGGTGATTAAGAGTCTAAGTGTGTTTTCAGAGCTGGAGCAAACCACCCTAAAATTTGTATGGAACCACAAAAGACCCTGAACAGTCAAAGCAACCTTGAAAAAGAAAACAAAGCTGGAGGGATCACAATTCTGGACTTCAAGTTATATTACAAAGCTGTAATATAGTGATGTGGTATGGTACTGGCACAAAAATAGACACATAGGTCAATAGAACAGAATAGAAAACCCGAAAGTGAACCCATAATTATATGGTCAATCAATCTTCAGCAAAGTAGGAAAAAATATCCAATGGAAAAATCCTAGAAGAGAACACAGTCAGTAACTTCTTTGACATCGGCTGTAACAACTTCTTTCTAGATATGTCTCCTGAGGCAAGGGAAATGAAATAAAAAATAAACTATTGGGACTACATCAGAATAAAAAGCTTCTACAGGGCAAAGGAGACAATGAAACCAAAAGCTAGCCTATGGAATGGGAGAAGATATTTCAATCTGATAAAGGGCTAGTCCAAAATATATAAAGACCTTATAAAATTCAACACCTCAAAAATGAATAATCCAATTAAAAATGGGCAGAAGACTTGAATAGAAATTTTTCCAAAGAAGACATACAGATGGCCAACAGACACATGAAAAGATGCTCAACATCATTTACCATCAGGTAAATGCAAAGCAAAACTGCAATGAGTTATCACCTCATACCTGTCAGAATGGCTAAAACCAACAACACAAGAAACAATAGGTGTTGGCAAGGATGTGGAGAAAGGGGAGCCTCTTGCACTGTTGGTGGGAATGCAAACAGGTGTAGCCACTCTGGAAAACTGTAACGAGGTTCCTCAAAAAGTTAAAAGTAGAGCTACCCTATGATCCAGCAATTGCACTGCTATGTGTTTACCCAAAGAACACAAAAATACTAATTCAAAAGGATACATGCACCCTGATGTTTACAGCAGCATTATCTACAATAGCCAAATTATAGAAACAGCCCAAGTGTCAATCAACTGATGAATGGGTAAAAAAGAGGTGGTATATATACACAATGGAATATTACTATGCCATAAAAAAGAATGAAATCTTGCCATTTGCAACAACATGGAGCTAGAGAATACAGTGCTAAGTGAAATGAGTCAGTCAGAAAAAGACAAATATCATATGATTTCACTCATATGTGGAATTTACGAAACAGAACAAATAAGCAAAGGGCGGGGGGGGGGGCAAAGAAGAGAGAGAGAGGCAAACCAGAAAACAGACTCTTAGAGAACAAACCCCATAGAGACCCCATAGAGAACAAACTGATGGTCACTAAAGAGGAGAGGGGTGGGAGATGGGTTAAAATAGGTAATGAAGATTAAGGAGTGCACTTGTGATGAGCAGCCAGTGTTGCATGGATGTGTTGAATCACTGTATTGTAGACCTGAAATTAATACTACACTGTATGTTAACTAACAGGAATTTAAATAAAAACTTAGGGGTGCCTGCCTGGCTCAGTCCGTAGAACATGTGACTCTTGATATCAGGGCTGTGAGTTCAAGCCCTATACTGGGCATAGAGCTTACTTAAAAAATAAATAAATAATAAATAAATAAATAAAACTTTCAAAAATTTTTTGAAAAAAAATCCATGTGTTTTTAGGCAAGTGAAGGGGCAGAGAACTTTTTTGGTATCTGATGTTTCTCAATTTTCTTCAGGTTACAATAATTCTGATGCCAAAGTGGCATATTTGGGAGTGACATATTTTGATCCCCTATACCACCCAAGGAGATACAGAAGAAGGATTTTGAAAATATATCCCAGAGAGTGGAGTAAAAGGGGTTGAAGTGTGAAAACCAGAGTTTGGCGTACCAGGAAAGCCAGGAAGAGATAATGTGTCAAGTAGGGAGTGATTAATAGTGTCAAATGACACATGAGGACAAAGTAAGAAATGAGAACAAACTTTTGGATTTGTTCATTATAATGTCATTGGGACATTCAACTGATGAATTTCAGTGGCAAGTGAGTGGGAAGGCTAGACCGCAGTAGGTTATGGGGCAAGTGGGTGGGGAGAAAGAGAACAATATTTTATACTGCTCTTGAGAGGTTTAACAAAGAAAAAAGGAAATAGTAGAAGAGAAATGAAAAGGGTTGTCCCCAGAAATAAATTCTTCAAGGGAACACTCACTGCTCTTTGTTTACACGTAGTGTAGAACTTACAAGGACTCTTCTTCATAAAACCCTGGGCCCTTAGGGTCCCAGGATAAATTAAAAAACAGACTGATTACCATAATCTTTAAAAAAATTATTAGTAATGTTAATATCATAGAAGCAGAAACTCAACATCTCAATCTGAACTTAAGAAACTTTCTTTTCTGTGAGAAATTAACTGTTACAATTGCCAAGGATACTACCCAACAAGGTAACTCCGAGCCTATGGTACAGAAAGGCTCACAGACAATTTAAGGTACCCAAATCACATGGTTTAGTGAATAAATCTGAAGCAAGCAAGTGGTAAGGGGAAAGAGGTGGAATGAGATTAACACAATTAAGATAGGGTTTGAGTGAAAAATAAAAATGAAAAAGATAGGGTGCAAGTGGGATACAATGGCCTTATCACCTGAATCCTGAGATACATGATGTTCATATGTTCTGCCTCTCTTTCTGCCGCAGCAGCCTTCCCTGCTACTCACATGGTTTCAGGAACCAGACTTGAAGTTTGGGCAAGAGGGTTCAATTACAGGAAAGGTATCTGGGTCCAATGACACACACTTTCCGTATCAGAGAGACCCAGAGGTAAGTATACCTAGCCACAGCTGTAACTTGCCAGTTAGCCTGCTGAACAACCATGCTTTTTATCTGCATAGCGATGGCTCTGTTACCGATCTACCAGAGCCGCTAAGTTAGGAAACTGGCACGCTGCCACAACCTGCTGCTCCATTCCAGGGAATACTGAGGGGCTGGACAAATGGAAAGTGAAGCTCCCAGCTGGGTTTGCCAACATACTTGGATAAACTCTTTACAAGAGACGCCAATAACTTAAGAGAACAGGGTTTGGAAAAGAGAAAGGGAGAAATTTATTTCAGGGAGTGGCAGCCTGGGGAGGTGGCAAGCTCTAGGCTTACCAGCTGACTTCTCTGTCTGCAAGATAAACACCTGAAGCTCTATGAGGAGAGGTTGCAGGAGTGGGGTAGTGCGTGCAAGAGAGCAGGCAGGGAGCTCGTGATCATGGGTGGGGGTTTGTGTGTGCTCAGCATGTGATCATGGGCAGGGAAGGGGAAGTGTGGGGTGTGGTCTTCTAGGCATTGTGTTTGCTATCAGGGCTTTTCTGGCCTGGTGGTTGGAATGTTCCGGTCACTGTAAAACATCTTCATCAATCCCTCAAGAAAGTACGATAAGAAATAAGAACAATGGGTTTTAGTTTGAGCATGAGTTAAGTGGTCTTGTCTATTTCTGGTTTTAACTGTTGTGGTCTATAGTTGAGCAAGAGGGATTGCTGACTGTCCAGCTATGACTTCATAAACACTGAGCACTTGTTTTTCTTGTATGTATTTAATGTATCACAGTTTTTTATTGCTTCATATATCCCATGTATATTCAATGTTCATGAATACAATGTTCATGAACACATCTTGTGAATTCAACCTGTCTCACAAACTACTTGCCTCTAAACAATTCAATGTATCCTCACGTGTTTTCAAGTTTTCTATAGTAGAAGTGAATAATACAGTTTAAATAGGATGGCACATAGCTATTACACTTTCAAAAAGATTTTTCTGATGAATCTCTGCCCATTATTCTTGGATCTTCTCCAGTTCTGTTTCTTCCTGCCTTCATCATCGTAACAGTCCGCATTCAGTAATAACCTGATTCATTAACAAGAGCAAGAGGTGAGACTTCTGATTTGGGGGTTTTGAGAGTCTTGGCTTCTTTATGATATATCTAGAGTAGCTGGTGGGGCGATGGTTCAGTGGCACTTGAGGGACTCAGGAAGCAGCCATTTTACTTTCTTGAGAGCTTCCTTTTTCTGTCTAATGCAGAAAATGGTCCCTGGAGCCACAGTTAGGACAGCCTAGACAGGACTGTCCTTTCAAGTCCTTAAGCTTCAGCTCTTGTGGCACATAGTCCTTAAACATGACCATCATTAATTCTTCCTTCCTTCCATACATGTGCTGCTCCGGCCATTAAGAGGTGATTATTGGGGTGCCTGGGTGGCTCAGTCAGTTAAATGTCTAAATCTTCATATCAGGGTCACAAGTTCAAACCCTGTGTTGGGCTTCATGCTGGGCGTGGAGCCTACTTAAGAGAAAAAAAAAAGAGGTTGAGATTATTTCCTTTTTGTGCATCTGGTCTGACCTATAACTTGCCTTGACTAGTAGAATGAGGTGCAAGTTAAAGGGACCTGCAACCCACCAAGATGGTATAAAGATTGTTTTAAAATGAAGATATTTGAGATACACAGCAGATGCAAAAAGACTTCTCTGAGCTTCCCTTATCTGACTTAATACAGAGACTTCCAGGATGAGAAATTGCATAAAGAAATGTGATTACAAGTTGTAATACTTTCCATTTGCTCTCCTATTTCTTTCTCATAGAAGTCCTATATCTACACCCCCTCCTCATTCTCCTGTTAATATATAAACCTTTATCCCTGACTGTTCAGTGAGTCTCTTCTTTTGGACATTCGTCCATGCATGTGAATAAAATTTGGTGGGGTTTTTTTTTCCTCCCTGTTAGTCTGTCCATTGTCAATTAATTTCCAGGTTCTCAATGAATAGACCTAAGTTGGTAAAAGAAAAGTTTTCCTTTCAACAAAGTGATGCTATGCCAGTTCTAGGCTTAGCTTTTCAGGAGTCTGGAAGTTTCCATTTTTTTTTCAAGAAGCTAGATTCCATGATGTTGTTGAAGAGGAAGAATTTCCTGTCCCCTTCAAGGTCTCTCTAGCTGGACTGTGAATCAAATTGACATGAGACAGATTGCCAGGAGAAAATCAGATTTAACTTCCTTGATACAGGGAATCCACACAGACATGGAAATTCCAAAGACAGGCAAAAGGAGTTATATATGTCATCCTGAACTAAGCAGAAGGGAGTAGGGGTCTGGGACTTCAAAGGGGAGGAATGCAATTCACAGGGCAATAAGAAGAGCAGATGCTTGGTAATTAGATGTTTGCCCTGCTATAAAGGTGGGTCACTCAGATAATATTTATCTCTGGCAATAACCCTTATTCTGGGAAAGACCCCAATTTAGGTTCTTCTGTGTAGTTAAGGGAGGGGCAAAAGTTTATCTTGAGCCCACAGCATCTGCACTGTCTTCAGCTCAAAATAGTCCACATGTCAAAGTGGCACATTTTGGGGGGCCTACCCTAAATTGCCTCAGTGTAAAGAAGTTCAGGCAAGACTACTGAAGGGAGAGAGAAAGGCCAGGTGGACGAGCACTGAGGCATTAGAAATGTGACTGACATCTTGGGCCTTCCAGCCTAGCCAAGCCCATAGCTGAAATCAGCCTAGTGAGTGACCATGGCTGTTGCCACATGGAGCAGAGGAACCATGTAGTCAAACCCTGCCTGGAGTTTAAACTACAGAACCATGAGTAGTTTGGAATAGTTTATTATCTAGCAATACATAACTAAAATAGCTACAGATTTTAGCATGATTTCCAGGCAAGGCTCTTTTCCCATAATTTGTAGCATTCTTCTAAGGAGCATCTACAGAGCTTATAAGTAAGTATCCTGTCCAAAAAAATGGGGAAAAGAGAAAACTCTTGATGAGTTGCTGTGGAAAACTGCTGATTCATGTTTTCTGTGCCTCCCATGAACCAGCCGTCAAATGTAGCTCTGGATATGGCAGACCCTCCCAAAGGGGCCGCTGTGTGTCCCTAATAGCTTTGTATCTTTCACAACTACTTATATGAAAACATCTACACTTTAGTGTTTATCGCATGCTGAAGCCAGAGACTCCAACAGTCCTCCCTATCTTGATATGAAAGAACATTACAGTTGACCCTGAATAACACAGTAGAATACGGTATATAATAGATATACAAAATATGTGTTTACTGACTTATGTTATTGGTAAGGTTTCTGGTCAACAATAGGCTATTAGTAGTTAAGTTTTTGGTGAGTTAAAAGTTATATGTGGATTTTTGACTGTGTAGATGTGGGGCAGTGCTCCTAACCCATGCATTTGTCAGAGTCCACTGTAATTGTAAATTCTTTAACACTGACAATATCTACTAGCTGGTTGCTGTCTAGACACATTATTTCATTCAACTCTCATATTAATATAAGGCAGTTATTATCATGCCCATTTTACAGCTGAGCTATAATTTGATTCAGGGCTCAGGAAAACTTTTCTGTGAAGGCCGGACAATAAGCGTTTTAGGCTTTTTGGACCATATGGTCTCTATTGCAGCTACTCCACTCTTTTGTTGTACAACTAAAGCAGTTATAGAGGATATCTATCTATAGATAGATGTTTATCATTGTCAAGTTTTTATTTATATTCTAGTTTTTAACATACAGTGTAATTCAAGTGTACAATTTAGTGATTCATCACTTATATACAACACCCAGTGTTCATCACAAGTGCCTCCTTAATCCCCACCACCCGTTTAACCCATCCCCCCACCTACCTCTCCTCCAGTAACCCTCAGTTTGTTCTTTATAGTTAAAAATCTGTTTTCTGGTTTGCCTTTTTTTTTTTTCACCTGTTCATCTGTTTTGTTTCTTAAGTTCTACATATTAGTGAAATCATATGGTATTTGTCTTTCTCTGACTCACTTATTTTGCTTAGGATAATACTCTCTAGCTCCATCCCCGTCATTGTAAATTACAAGATTGCATTCTTTCTAATGACTTTTGTCTAATGACTTACTAATTCCATTGTATTTATACATCTTCTATCCTAGTTCATCAGTCCATGGACACTTGGGCTCTTTACATAATTTGACTATTGTTGATGATGTTGCTATAAACATTGGGGTGCATGTATTCCTTTGAATCAGTACTTTTGTATCCTTTGGGTAAATACCTAGTAGTGCGATGCTGGATTATAGGGTAGTTCTATTTTTAACTTTTTGAGGAACCTCCATACTGTTGTCTATAATGGCTGCACCAGTTTCCATTCCCACCAACAGTGCAAAAGGATCCCTCTTTCTCTGCATCCTCACCAGCACCTTTTGTTTCTTGTGTTGTTAATTTTAGCTATTCTGACTGGTGTGAGGTGAATCTCATTGTAGTTTTGATTGGTATGTCCCTGATGATGAGTGATGTTGAGCATCATTTCATGTGGCTCTTAGCCATCTGGATGTCCTCTTTGGAAAAATGTCTATTCATGTCTTATGCCCATTTCTTAACTGGATTATTTGTTTTTTGGGTGTAGAGTTTGATAAGCTCTTTATAGATTTTGGATACTAACCCTTTATCAGATATGTCATTTGCAAATATCTTCTCCCATCCCAAAGGATGCCTTTAGATTTGTTGATTGTTTCCTACACTATGCAGAAGCTTTTTATCTTAATGTACTCCCAATAGTTTATTTTTGCTTTTGTTTCCCTTGCCCCAGGAGTCATATCTAATAAGAAGTTGCTATTGCCAAAGTCAAAGAGGTTACTGCCTGTGTTCTCCTCTATGATTTTGATGGTTTCCTGTCTCATATTTAGGTCTTTCATCCATTTTGAATTTCTTTTTGTGTATGGTATAAGAAAGTGGTCCAGTTTCATTCTTCTGCATATTGCAGCCCAATTTTCCCAATATCATTGTTGAAGAGACTATTTTTTTCCATGGGTATTCTTTCCTGCTTTGTCAAAGATTAGTTGACCATATAGTTATGAGTTCACTTCTAGGTTTTCTATTCTGTTCTATTGATCTATGTGCCCACTTTTGTACTAGTACCATACTGTCTTGATCACTACAGTTTTGTAATATAACTTGAAGTCTGGAATTGTGATACCTCCAGCTTTGCCTTTCTTTTTCAAGATTGCTTTGCCTACTTGGGGTCTTTTGTGGTTCCATACAAATTTTGGGACTGTTTGAGTTCTGTTAAAAATGCTGGTGTTATTTTGATAGGGATCATATTAATTGTGTAGATGGATTTGGGTAGTATAGATATTTTAACAATTTTTGTTCTTCCAATCCATGAGCATAGTATGTTTTTCCATTTCTTTGTGTCCTCTTCAATTTCTTTCATAAGTGTTTTATGGTTTTCAGAGTACAAATATTTCCTTTCTCTTTTCTTTTTGATAAGTCCAGGTAGGGGTTCATCAATATTATTAATTTTTTTCAAAGAACCAACTTCTGGTTTTGTTGATCTGTTCTGCTTTTTTGTTTCTATATCATTTATTTCTGCTCTAATCTTTACTATTTCTCCTCTTCTGCTGGCTTTAGGCATGATTTGTTGCTCTTGTTCTAGCTTCTTTAGGTGTAAGATTAAGTTGTGTATTTGAGATTGTTCTTGCCTCTTGAGGTTAGGCCTGTATTGCTATATAGTTCCCTCTTATGACCACTTTTGCTGCATCCCAAAAGTTTTGGACCATCATGTTTTCATTTTCATTTATTTCCATGTATTTTTTTATTCTTCTTTAATTTATTTAATTTAATTTAATTTAATTTAATTCTTTAGTAGCATGTTCTTTTTTTTTTTTAAGATTTTATTGATTTTTTTGAGAGAGAGAGAGAAATTGAGTACAAGCAGGGGAGAGGAGCAGAAGGAGAAGCAGGCTCTCTGCAGGGCTCAATCCTAGGACCTGGAGATCATGACCTGAGCCAAGGGCAGATGCTTAACTGCCTGAGCCACCCAGGCACCCCTTCAGTAGCACGTTCTTTTACCCTCCATGTATTTGTTGTCTTCCCAAATTTTTTCTTGCGGTTGACTTCAAGTTTCATAACATTGTGGTCAGAAACTATGCATGGTATGATCTCAGTCTTTTTGTACTTGTTGAGGCCTGATTTGTGACCTAGTATGTGATGATTCTGGAGAATGTCCCATGTGCACTTGAAAAGAATGTGTATTCTGCTCCTTTAGTATGAAATGTTCTGAATATATCTCTTAAGTCCGTCTGGTCCAGTGTGTCATTCAAAGCCGTTATTTCCTTGTTTATTTTCTGCTCATATGATCTGTTCATTGCTGTAAGTGGGGTATTAAAAGTCCCCTGTTATTATTGTATTAATATCAGTGAGTTCCTTTATGCTTGTTTTTAATTGTTTTATATATTTGGGTGCTCCCAATTTGGATGCATACATATTTACAATTGTTAGATCTTCTTGTTAGAGAGACCCCTTTATTTCAATATAGTGCCCTTCCTCATCTCTTGTTACGGTTTTTGGTTTAAAATCTAGTTTGTCTGATATAAGTATTGCTAGTCTGGCTTTCTTTTGATGTCCATTAGCATGATAAATGTTTCTCCATCTCCTTACTTTCAATCTGCAGGTAGCTTTAGATCTAAAATGAATGTGTTGTAGGCAGTATATTGATGGGTCTTATTATTTTTTTATCCATTTTGATACACTGTGTCTTTTTATTGGAGCATTTAGTCCATTTGCATTCAGAATAATTATTGATATTTATTTAGTACCATTTTATTACTTGTTTTGTCATTGTTTCTGGAGATTTTCTCTGTTCCTTTTAGTCTTCATAGCTTTTGGTCTTTCCTTCCCACTCAGAGAGTCCCTTTAATATTTAATATTTCTTATAGGGCTTATTTAGTGGTCATGGACTTCTTTAGTTTTTGTTTGTCTGGGAAACGCTTTATCTCCTTCTATTCTGAATGACAGCCTTGCTGGATAGAGTATTCTTGGCTGCATATTTTTCCCATTCAGAACGTTTAATATATCATGCCACTCCCTCCTGGCTTGTCAAGTTTCTGTGGGGAGATCTGGGTCTCCTTGTAAGTTAGGGACTTCCCTTGTAAGTTAGGGACTTCCTTTGTCTTGCTGCTTTTAGGATTTTTTTTCTTTAGCAGTGTATTTTGCTACACTGTATTAGCCAAAATATGTCTTGATGTTGGCCTGTTTTTGTTGGTTTTGAATGGAGTTCTCTGTGCCTCCTGGATATGGATATCTGTTTCCTTCCCCAGATTAGGGAAGTTTTCAGCTGTCTTTCCTCAAATAAACCATCTTCCCCCTTTTCTCTCTCTTCTTCTTCTGGGATCCTATGTTATGTTTGATGGAGTCACTGAGTTCCCTAAACCTATTCTCATGATCCATAGTTCTTCTTTCTCTCTTTTTGTTCAGCTTCATTATTTTTCATTATTTTATCTTCTATATTATTTATTTATCATTATTTATTCATTTCTCTGCTTCTTCCATCCTTGTGGTCATTACATCCAGACAATTTTGAATCTCAGTTACTGCATTTTTCATTTCTGCCTGATTGTTTTTTTAGCTCTTTGATCTCTATGGTAAGGGTCTTCCTGATGTCTTCCATGCTTTTCTCGAGGCCAGGAAGTATCCATGTGACTGTGCTTTAAATTCTCCATCAGGCATATTGCTAATATCTGTTTCGATTAGATCTCTGGCTGTGATCTTTTCTTGCTCTTTCTTTTGGGATAAATTGCTCTGTCTTGGCATTTTGTCTAGGTCTGTGTCTTCTTCTCTGTGTTGGAAAATCCTGTTATGTTTCCTGTTCCTGAGTGTAATGGCTTTATGAAGAAGTGGTTGTATAATGTCCAGGATCTGGTACTTCAGGAGTCTCTGGTGTGTTCTATGTATACTCTGCTACTATGTTTTGACTGCTCTATCCCTCAGGTCAGTCATCTGCAGAGGCTCTCCTTGCCTTAGTGAGGAGTGTTTGGACCTTGTCCAGAGGTGGCAAGGTTTAACTAGGTGTGCTCTGGTCTATTTGTTAAATGAGACCTGATGCTATTTCCACTAGAAATGAAGCTTTGCAGATCTCTGTGGTCAGTAGACATTGTGTGTGTGTGTGTGGGTGGGTGGGTTTGTGCTCGTCTTCTGTTTAAGAGGTCTGCACTGGTTCTAAGACACACTTGCTGGAGAAAAGCGGTACCAGCAGAGTGCAGGGGTGGAGTGGGGGGTGGGGCGGGACCTGGTATAAGCAAGTTAGTTAGCCAGTGTTGGCCCTATGCTGTTTACTGAAGTTGGTTTATGATGAAGGGCGGGGGAGGGAAATGGTACCAGCCAAGTCGTTTGTCTCCATAGATGGGAGTCCATGCTTGATGCTCTCAGGCAAGCCCTCCCAAAGAGCAGACAATTTCCCCTTGTGCATACTAAGCATTTTTCAGATTGCTGTTTTCACACTGTCCATCTCCAGGTTGCTTGCCTGCCTGTAATAGTGCAGTGCATTTTGGGCTCTATCACAGCCAAGCCTGCTGACTCCAAACTCTAGGAACCTGGTGTGGTGGGCACTCACACTGGTCTTCCGTGTGAAGGTCTTACTGGGCCAAACCAATGCAAGTTTGACCCAGAAATGCAGTCACACCAGAGCACAGGGGCTTGGGATTTGGAACGAAGCAGGCTAACCAGCCAGTATCAGAGTTAGCTGCCCTCAGGAGGTGTTTCTGTGCCAATGCTGAGGGACAGGGCAGTGAAATGGTGCCCACCGGCTCCCTTGTCCCTGGAGAGTCAATGCCACCTCTTACGGTTGCACTGCATGTAGAGGGAACAGTCTCCCCCCACTCCCACCCATGAGCCCTACGTGATCCTCAGATCATGTCACCTGCCCTGGGGTTGCTTGCATGTCTTCTCTCCAGGAGTAGGGCAGCGCCCTCAGGTCTCTATCCCAGCCAAGTCCATGGACCTCTAAGTCTTTTGAGCCCTGCTGTTTGCAAAAAGCCCCTTTTGTTCTCTCAACCAGTGGCTTTGGGGAAGTGATCTCCTTGTGTGTATCCCTGTGCACTCTACCCTCTCTGTGACCAGGGTTTCCTCCCCTCAGGAGCACCCATGATCCATTTCTCTCCCAAACCATGTCTCTGTACTTCCTACCTTCCTCAGTGTGGCTTCTTCTCTCCTTTCAGCTGTGCAGTTTCTTCTGTCAATCCTCAAATTGATTTCTTTGGTATTCAGAATGGTATGATAGTTATCTAGCTGTGTTCAAGGGAGGAGGCAAGCCTAGGGTCTTCCTACTATGCCACCATCTTAGCTCTCCCCCCACCCCCAAGGACACCAGTTATAGAGCGTATATAAACTAACAAGTGTAACTATGTTCTAATAAAACTTTATTTATAAAAACAAGCAACAGCCAGATTTGGCCTATGGACTATAGTTTTCCAATTCTTGCATTAGTTCATTTAACACAAAAAATATGAGAATTATTACCTCCATTTTACAGATAAAGAAACAGGGATGGGTAAGGACAAGAAAGCTCAAGGAAATTGCCCAAGTTCACACAGTTATCAAGTTGTGGAACTGAGATGTAATCCCAGGCAGTCTGTCTCTAGAGAACTGTCCTTCAGCCATGATTTTAAAGAGTATATACATGGATATGTATTTTTTTTAACCTTGTACTACACATACTGTTCTGCATCATGCTATTTTCTCTTAATAACTTGGCTGTCTTTCCACATCAACACATTTATAAATCTACGTCATACCTTTAAGTAGCTGTACAGTATTCCATTGTATGAATTACCCATCAGTGAATATCTAGCTTATATTTGTGCTCTTGCCTTTAAAAACAATGCTTCACTGAGTATCCTTGTACTGAAGTTTTTGCATACAGGTGCTCACATATCTAAGAATGTAGGGAAAATTACTACAAGTACTGAGTCAAAGAGTATATCAGAGTATACTTTAAAAACAAAGAACAAAAACAAACAAAATTTTAAAATCCCACTCCAGGTTACATTTAATAGAGGGAATTCAATTTGAGAAGCCAGTTTCAGAGAGGTAGAAGGGAGCCTGAAGGGACAAATAGGCCACTCAAAGATCAGTAACAGCATAAAGCCACTAGGGGCTGGAGAGACAAGGAGATGGTAATATGACCAGAGGCTGGAGCTGAAAGTACTTTTAGGAACTGGAACCATAGCTGGAAGGATGTCCTGCCTGGTAGGAACTGGGTCATACATGAGTCAGATGACTCAGATGCCCTGGAAGCAGAAGGGGAAAATAAATATACTGGCTTCTTCTATTCTTTGGCTCTTCTATCTCCTGCTGGTACTTCCCATTAACTGAACCCATCTGGAAACTAGTGGGCAAAAGAGCCTGGGGAGTGTAGTTTGCAGGGATCAGCCTCTGTGAGACAGAGCTGAGCAGAAGGGTAGGAAATAGAGCAAACAGGTCATGGCCGATGCAAAGAATATTGAGCTTTCAATTTTGAAATATGTTTCCAATATTTACCCACCAAAAAATCTTCAAAGATTTATAGTTCCATTAAGTATGTCTATTTTCCAATAAATTCTCTAGCACCATGAATTTGTCCATCTAAGTTAAAATGGTATTTTGCTGTTTTAATTTGCATTTGCTTAATTACGAATGCAGTTGAGAATCATCTTATTTGTTTATATACCATTAATATTTATTTTTCTGTTAATAATACGTTCACATCCTCCACCAATTTTTCTATTAAATTGTTGTGCTCTTTTTTATTATTTGTAAGAGCTTTCTCTCCCTCCCCCCACACATATATAACAGAAGTGTTTTTAACATTTTAATTGTGTGTTTAACTGTGCTGTTTTAATTTTTATGTAGTCAAACATGAATCTTTTTCTTCTTCTATGTCCTCTGGATTAGAGGTGTTGTCTCTTGTATAAGAAGTTTTTTTCCTGCAAGATTATAAATATATTGGGATAGAAGAACATTAACATTTTTTTCTTCCTAAAAAATTATTATTATTATTTTTTTGCTGCTCTAGCTAGAGACCATCATGATGATTAATACTTTGGGTCTCTTCTAGGTTACTCTTCTAGGTTAAGAACTGTTAGAATTGAGAATGTTGTCTTATATATTCTACATTCTTTCCTCATTAATCTTCAAAGGAATTTCTTAATGAGAGAAACCCTTTTCCTCCCGTCTGAGGTATGAAATGTGAATAAATTGGTATCTTTGATAGGCCTCCCATTTTATATCTAGGCCTGTACTGTGCCTTATCTACTCTTGAGTCTAAATTTTGCTTCTGGGATGTGGATTGTAATGAAGAAGGCTTGGAATTAAAAGGGAGTTGGAGATTGTATTAGAATAGGAGTAAAGGGTCATTTCTCCAATATATGTAAAAGTTTTCTCAGCAAAAGGCTAGATATGGTATCCACACTGACCCCATCCCATGAAGTTAACAAAAATATGCTCCTCAAAAGCAGGAACTGTGTGAGTTTTGTGTTTAACCAATTTCCCCTAGCACTTGGCATGGTACATGGCACAGCAAGAATCCTCAATAAATACTTACTGATTTGAAGATTCTTTAAGTCAGAAGGGTCTCCTGCTTCTCCAACATATCTGGGCCCTACAGAGTGATGACTTACAAGGGTCTTAGGAAAGGTGTTTTTTATTGTGATGTGGCATGGTGAAATATCATATGAATTTGTTTATTTTCAATGTGTATCACCCTACTATCTTAATGATATCTTAATAGCTACTTTTACCTCTTCTTAAGGACACAGTGTCACAGGAAGAGGAATACAAAAATTTGCTAACTTAAGCAGGAGTTGAAAAGATGAAGATGCATATGTGCAAAGCCATTTAATTCTTAAAACCAATTCTTTACTTCATACAGACTAGATGGAATTGTAGACAGGAATAGGGAGAAGGAGAGAGAAGAGCAGGTTGATTGCATGGAGAAGTGAAAGGAAGTGGAGTGCTGGGAGAAGGAAAGATGCAGAAGAGGGCCCTCCATCATGAAAACCACAAAGGATAGGGAAAGTCCACCCCCATCCCATCCCGCCCAAACAAACACATAATCTGAGGGCAATCCAGTGTTCAACAGGTGTGGATGTTTATAGTCATTCTAATTTTATGGTGAAGAACTAGGATGTCTTAGGTGGATAAATGAATATGCAAGGGAAACCTTATCAATACCAAATAAAGGGCAAGTGAACAGCAAGAGTTAGGACTTTGCCAATGAGTACATGTGCACATGTTGGATTGTTTCTACTTTTTGGTTATAATGAATAAGACTGCTATGAACATTTGGTACAAGTTTTTGTGGGGATGTTTCCATCTGTCTTCCATTTCTTTTAGGTATATATCTATAGGAATGAAAGTATATATCCTAGCAATGCAATTGTGTGGTCCTGTGGTAACTTTGTTTAACATTTTGAGGAACTGCCAGGCTATTATCCAAAGAAGATGTACCATTTTATATTCTCAACAGCAATGTATCTGAGTGTCAGTTTTGTCTGCATCTTCACCACACTCATCTATCCTTTTCATTATAGCTGTCACAATGAGCAAGAAGTGGCATCTCATTGTGGTTTTGATTTATATTCCCCTGATGGTTAATGACATTCATCATCAATGATATTCATATGCATATTTGTCCTTTATGTATTTCTTTGGAGAAATGTCTATTCAGATTCTTTATCCATTCTTAAATGAGCCATTTATTTTTTTATTATTGAGTTGTAAGAGTTTTTTATACGCCCTGAATATTAGTCCCTGGATATGGTTTGCAAGTGTTTTCTTATATTCTGTGGGTTGTCTTTTCACTTTCTGTATAAGTCTTTTGAAGAAAAAAGAATTTGGGGGAAGGGGAGATCTAATTGGTTTTATTAAGTGATTCATCTATTGGGCAGCATCCCATCTAGCAAGTCGAGGGGAGCTCCTAAAGCACACAACTTTTAATTTTTATGAAGCAAAATTTCTTTTGTTGCTTGCACTTTTAGTATTATATGTAAAAATCCATTGCCTAACTCAAAGTTAGGAAAATTTATGCTTAAGTTTACTTCTAAGAGTTTTAGCTCTTACAAAGACCTAAGGTCTTTGATCCATTTTCCATCAATTTTTGTATGAAGGAAATGGAGTGCTGAAAGAGGAAAGAGGAAGTAGGGGTCCAAACATAATTATTTTGCATGTAGATTGAATTGTTCTAGCACCATTTGCTGAAAACACTATTTTTCCCCCATTGAATTGTCTTAGCACTCTTGTCAAAAATCAATTGACCTGTATTTTTCTTAAACTCTGTACAGTGTTTCTATTTAAATGTGCAGTGTTTACTACCAGAATTTGATTGATACAGTAACTGGTACCAAAAGTGGTTCCAGGAAACATTCCTTCAAATGGGATTCTCGGATTCGATTGCTAACATTTTTGAGGAGCAATGACTAAACCCCTTGCTGAAGGAAAGTGAAACATTGATAATCCACAGAATGTAGTGGCATCACAATTACTCAAATTGTCAATAGTAGCATGGGAGGATGCACACGTTGAAGGCATTAGGGGATCAAATCACTGTGGCATTTAATTGCTGTTGTGACAATAGAAAGTATAAAGGTGTTAGGCTTGTTGGTGATTTCTGATGGCCCTAGAAAGGGTAAAAGACAAATTATAGGCTCTGGATACTTGATTCAGAAACTGAGTGAAAGATTAGAAAGCCTCCATTGCAGAGTCAGTGTTGCTAAAAATCAAGCACAAGGGCCAAACTTAATGGTTGCAGAGTTACAATAAAACTGACACTCTACTCTGTCATGATCTCTTTCATAAAAGAAAAGTCACCTGTGGATAAGAGGTAGACCTTAAGACAGAAGATAGGCTCATTTTGGCAGAGGTGAATGAGGTCAAGAACTTTAAAATCCTGAATACCCACCCCCACTCACACCCAACCTTTTTCCCTAACATGGGGCAGATCCCTCTTAGCTGTTTGAAGAAACCAATCTTCCCCTGTATGAAATTATTTTAATGACTATACCTTGGGCAGTGGCCTCCCAGGATTACAACAATTCTCTGAATTCCCTCTACCATCCTTCATTCATCCTAGTCCCCCAAGAGAATTAGATACAATACAAATGTCTTAGTTTGCTAGGGTTACTATACAAAGTACCACAAACTGGGTAGCATAAATAATAAAGTTTATTGTCTCACAGTTCTAGAGGCTAGAAGTTCAAAATCAAAGTATTGCCAGAGTTGGTTCCTTCTGAGGACTGTGAGAGAAAATCAGTTCTATGGCTCTCACCTAGCTTTGGGGGGTTTTCTGATAATTTTTGGCATCACTTGCCTTATAGAAATATCACCCCGATCCCTGTCTTCATGTTCACTTGGTGTTCTCCCTGTTTGCATGTTCCCTTTTTAAAAGGACACCAGTCATATTGGATTAGGGGCCACCTTAATGACCTCCTTTTGCGACTTGATTACCTCTATAAAGACCTGATCTCCAAATAAGGTCACATGCTGAGGCAGCAAGGCTTAGGAACTTAACACATGACATTTTGTGAAGACACAGTTCAACCCATAATGATAACTCAGACAGGGAAAGAAATACAAGACTTACCCAGAAGGAAATAGCCTATATATTTAAAAAAAGGTGGGGGGAATAATTTCAGCAATTTTATTGGCAAGAATCTGGGGAACAAGTATAGGATTAGATTCCAAAGATGTGAGGCCGGTGGTGATGAATGCAAGATTTGATTGGGCTGAAGTTACCAGTTAGGTGCACCCCCCTATCAATTAGAATTTAATATGTTGACTCAGCACTTAGAAGAAGCACAGATGTTCTCCTAAGTTGGCTAATTGAATCTTGGGTCCAATTCATTGCCCATCAACTTCCCTAGCATAGTGTAGAGAAAGAGGTCTAAGGGCTCAGAGAAACAAGAATGATGGCATGAATCTAATATGATTTATTTGCTTTGCCACTGTAAACCACATGCCTCCCTGGGCAAACCTGGAGGACAATCCCTATATCAATACATTACAGAATGCTTTAGTAAGGGTGACGCGAACATCCTCATAAAGCTCTTTTGTGGCTGTTCTTAGCCAGCTGGAGATGTCAGTGAAGGATATTGCCAAGGAATAGAGTATCCTCATCTTAAATGGAATGAAAAGATCCAGAAGTGGAGGAGGCATGGAAATGCTTAGGCTTCAATAACAAGGTGAGCACAGTTACCAGAATAATACACAGAGCTAAAGCAATAAAGAGTGTATGACTATAGGGATATGTGACAAGTATAATTGGTCACAAGACCTTAGGAATTAAATATAAGGGCAGCCTACCAACATGCTTCTTGGGACATTCAGACAGTGATTCTAGGTCTAGTAAGCAAAAACCTAACTTAAGTCACTGTAATGGGGATTCACAACCTCTCATCCAATTTGCAGAACTAAACTAGTTCACAGACTTGGAGCCCTACGGGACTCTGCAATGTGATCACAGTTGTGTTTTGTGAATCTTTAGTAAAACTTTACCCAAGGACAAGTGGAGCCACTTACCAGTGCGAATAAACTGGAAAAAGGTAAATCTCTTTTGGGGTTATTTGGTATTGGATTTGAGCTGAAGCTAATCCTCAGAGACACAAAATAAGCAAAGTAAGATAAAGCAAAACAAAACAAAAGCAAACAAACAAAATCCACCAAGTCCACCAATCAGAGTTGGACCTTATGAGGCCAGGTGACAGACAGAATCTTGACCAGAGTCAGTTTCACAGTGGGTCCAATGCAATGATGGAGCCATTCTATAGTTACTTCCCTACTCGCAGAATGTATGTTGGAAAAGGAATATTTAGTAACTGTTCTTTGGTTGATAGAGTGAGGGCCATTACAGTAAACAGGTTCAAGTAGAAGCGACTAAGATAGTGTTCCAAAACTTATTCTGCTTCCTTGGGAAAATTCTAAAGATTTGTATTACCAACAGACACTTGAAAGATGCAAAGTGGTGATTTCTACCACAACCCCACTTAATTCTTTGCTGGTGTAAAATGCACATCTATTTTAGAAAATGACTATTTAATTTTACTGGAAATTTAATCAGAGAGTGATGGCAATTACAGCTATGATCCTGGTGTGGTATATTTACGGAGCGAATCAACATAGCCTCTGGAAATTGGTATGAGCTAAAACCTAGTACATAATCCTCCTCTCTCTCTTTCCAGTTCCTTTTAGCAAAGATAATCAAAAGTAACTTGCCTTCATTTGTCAGGGATAGGAATAAACATTCACCATTTTACTAATGGACTATTTGGTCCATTTACTAATGGACTAATGGTCTCTCTTTTCCCCCTCCATATATAGTTTTATTTATTGATATTGACAGAGACAGCTCATAAGCAGGGGGGAGGGGCAGAGGGAGAGAGAGAAAATCTCAAGCAGCTCCCTGCTGAGCATAAGGCTGATGTGGGGCTCAATCTGATGACCCTGAGATCTCAACCTGAGCAAAAACCAAAAGTCAGATGTTTAACTGACTGAACCATCCAGGGGCCCAGGATGCCTTGTGAGGTTAGCACACCATCCTACAGTATGCAGTTTATGCCTTCAGCCAGTAACTAATAAATGTTTCTGAGAAGAAAAGAGTTAACACCAAGGCTGTGACTCATTTCATGCCTACCAAGGACATGGGAGGAAATGGTTGACATTAACCATCCTTCCTTGTAAACCTGCTAATGACATTTGCTAGTGGAAATATATAGTGAATTCATTACCTAAAAATGGCTTTTTAACGCTATACCTGTCTGTCTTGATATAGATGGGTGTACATGACTGACTAGGTAAAGAGAATTAGTCATGCAAACCTTTCTATCTACCAAATGACTTTCTCTGAGAATACACTGTTTAAGTGCTCATCTATTACTCCAAAACAGAATGCATTCCAGGATGGGAGAAAGGGGAAATTAGGAAGATGTACCACTCCAGGAATAAATGCTACATTTGTATCTATATTCTATATATGTATCAATGGGATCATTGGCAAAGTTTGGTGTTGGTAAGGTCTATGATTCATGTGAGTCTCTTCTGACAATCTAATTATTTGTGGCAATTCAGGTCCATCTCTTCTACAACTGTTGTATATAAATCTGGGAGCCAATGGGATAAAGTGGAAGTAACCTTTTTCATTACTATGCATAAACACCCAATAGCTGAGGTAAAACGATTATGAAATAGGTGGTAGAAGAAGACATAATTATCAACATAACTTTATAAGTAAATATAACAGTTGAGAAATTAGTAAACACATTTTCTGTTAATGACTTTCCTTCCTTCTTTGTTTTCCCCAAACTTATATAAAGAGCTCTAGAAATTGCTAATGTTTTTGGTTTCAGGTTGAAAGTATGAGTGAAGTGACATCATCTCATGATAATATGGTGATTGATGGGATTTTGTGTCTCTTGGTTTTGGGGGGATTCCTAAAAGATATATTTTTTTAAAGATTTTATTTATTTATTCGACAGAGATAGAGACAGCCAGCGAGAGAGGGAACACAAGCAGGGGGAGTGGGAGAGGAAGAAGCAGGCTCATAGCGGAGGAGCCTGATGTGGGGCTCGATCCCATAATGCCGGGATCACGCCCTGAGCCGAAGGCAGACGCTTAACCGCTGTGCCACCCAGGCGCCCCAACCTAAAAGATTTTTTAATTTATTTATTTTAGAGAGAGAGAGTGGGAGGAAGGACAGAGGGAGAGGGAGAGAGAGAGAATCTCAAGCAGACTCCCCACTGAGTGTGGAGCCCATCACGGGGCTCAATCTCATGACCCTCAGATTATGACCTGAGCTGAAACCAAGAGTTTGACATTAACCGACTGAGCCACCCATGTGTCTCTTGTTTTGAGGAACAAGTTTCTCATTTTGTCCAAGGACAGAATGCATGGTGAGGAGTAAAAAGGGTAGTGCTGTGTGGTTTCTATTTGCCCATGGGTTAAGTTCCTTTCCCTTTCCACCCTGCTGTGTGTCCATGGGATTGGATCATTATGGACTGCATCAACAGGCTTCCTTGCCCTTGTTTCTGTATTAGTCTGCTATGGCTGCCATAAAAAATTATGACAAACTTAGTGAATTAAAACAGCACACATGTGTTATCTTACACTTTTGGAAATCAGAAGTCTGAAATGAGTTTCACTGGGCTAAAATCAAGGTATTAGACTGGCTGCATTCCTTCTGGAGGCTCTAGAGGAGAATCTGTTTCTTTGCCTTTTCCAGCTTCTGCAGCCCATCTGCATTCCTTAGTTTATGGCCTCTTCCTCCATCTTCATAGTCAGCAAAACTGCATCTTCAAATCCCTCTCTCTGATTCTACTTTCATTTTCACTTCTTCCTCTTTCACTCACAGGACCTTTACAATTGTATCGGGCCCGCTCAGGTATTCCCATCTCAAGATTCTTTATCACATCTGTAAAGTCTCTTGCCATGTTAAGTGAAATATTCATAGGTTCCAGGGATTAGAAAGTGGATTTGGAGAGTCATAATTCTGTCTAACATAGTTTCCATTTGGATTCAACCCTTGGGGGTGAGGTGATGGTGGTAATGAGATTAGCAAGCATGAGGAAAGTAAATTTGAAGTATTTCTTCTCTGGCTCCCTCCCTGCTGGTTGCTGCATCCCTATCTGAAGGCTATGGCTCCTATCTTCCAGCTTGAGGTACTTTCTTTAGGTTCTAAAAACCACTCCCCTCCTTGGCTTTTTGGGCCCAAGAGTGGTGACTATTCCATGTTCTTTCTAGTCCTGAGAAGATTCATCATCTTTTCTTGGTTTCTCTTCACTATTACCACACCATTATGAAGAGTGCTTTTGATTCCTCAATTACCCTGTTGTTTTGGAAGGACCTCGACTGAGAACAGCAGGGCAATGGTGAAACAACTATCTATGTGAAAATTATGGTGATGATGATGATGTTGATTACCTACATTTAGATTTAAAAAGCTTTATTTCCCTGTACATAATCTTCAGTCTAGGTTCTATATGTCTTCCTATAAAATATCTAGTTTGGCTTCCTACTACATTCTATAGTCAACTCTATTAACTGTTCAAAAGTCATTTTGTATTTAAATATTTCAACCATTCTACTGTCTCTTTTAAAAGTGTGGGATGCCACTTTCTTCTTCAGTAATATATGATTCTCTACTGCTTCTAAAACTTCCTCTCATTATTCCCTATATCCTTCCTACTGCCACTTGGTTGAAAGCATTTATAATGAGTAAGTTTCCTTCTCAGTACCTCATTTGCCATAAGCAGTACTGTTCCCTTCTAGCTAACCCCATCCCTGCAGTCTTCTTTCCTACTAAGATCCAAAGACTGATAGTTATCAGTGCTTTATAGGGAGTTTATTTTAACAGGAGATTAATACATGAACCGAAACTGGGGGTTTTGTGGAGAATTACAGACATAGCACATCTGTGAAGAAGGGCATCTTTAATGTAGTGACACCTGGGTTTCACCCTGTGACCAAACTACCAATCCGGGTCCAAGGCCTAAAATGAGATATTAAATTTCTTTTTTTTTTTAAACTATTTTTTTTAAGATTTTATTTATTTATTCGACAGAGATAGAGATAGCCAGCGAGAGAGGGAACACAAGCAGGGGGAGTGGGAGAGGAAGAAGCAGGCTCATAGTGGAGGAACCTGATGTGGGGCTCGATCCCATAACGCTGGGATCACGCCCTGAGCCGAAGGCAGACGCCCAACCGCTGTGCCACCCAGGCGCCCCGAGATATTAAATTTCTGAAAAGATATATTTATGTGATGCTTAATTGTACCTGTATGAAAAAAGTAAATCAAACTTAAAATTATATAAAAAGTTTTACCTGTTGGTTTGGAAGACATGAGGCGAGGGTATAGAGAAATAGACACTATCCCATGTAGTTGATGGGAGTATAAATTTATAACTTCTATAGGGAACAAATTGGCAATAGCTGGTAAAATTGAAAATGCACCTGACCTTTGACCCAGAAATTCTACTTCTAAGAATTTACCCTACTCATCTGTTCCCAACTATGCAAGTTGATCTGTCAACAAAGATCTTTATTGCAGTGTTATTTATAAAAGCAAAAAGAGTGCAAACAATCTAAATATTCTCCACTAGGAGGCTGGGCAAGTAAGTTAATGTAAATTATGACCTATGCACAATGGAATGCTATGCAGCTGTTAAAAAGAGCCAAGATCCATTGTATGTATTCATTTGGATGTATCTTATATATGATGTGGCTATGAATCAGAAAAGCTATGGGAGATATCCAAAATTCACATATTGGGATAACACAAAGGATTAGACTGTCAAATTAAATTCATCAAACAATAAACTTACCTAATATCAAGCTTTACTATAATTTCAAGGATAAAAGTAATCATGAGGCACAGGTAAAGTAGGCACAGATCTGGGACCAACAATACAGCTCTGGCCAAGATTAACATGTGAAGTTTCTAAGCAATGTGTGTGGGTCACATGAAGAAAAATTTGTCACAAAACATCCATTTTATACCAGATAGTTGCATAGTTTACATGACATTTTACAGGAAGCTTTTTTCTTGGTTACCATAGCAGTCCTGGACAACTAGATACATTCTGCTAAAAGCATTCCATACATAAGGACTCTTCGACTAGCAAGTACCATTAGCTTCTTTGCCAGGAGATCTATTCATTAGAATGTTCACAAGAAAATTAGATCGGATCTCCTCCCTTCTGTCTTTCCCAGAAGTTTTTTCCAGTAAGAAAAAAGAATTAATTGCTAACCTGCTACACGACAACCCATCTTTTCCCATATATCATTTAAATATGAATAAAAATTGGATGGTTCTGAGAAAAAAGTGATTCTGTCTTACATTAAGCTTAATGGTCTTTAAAATTCAACCTAAAAGACATTTATATGCCTTAAGATACAATCAAATTTAAGGGTCTCTAAAATTAGAAGGAAATACATTGAACATATTTTTAAATATACATGGATAGAATGCTAATGCAATCCAAATTTTAAAGAACTATAAACTATTCTACATATACAGAAAGTCTGTTCCTTCACCCTCCAAATTCTGTCCATCAAGCAACTTTTCTTTCAGTTTATTTGTAGACATCTGAAATGTTACTTTTCCCCCCAATACACTCTATTTTTTAAAAAGATTTCATTTATTTATTTATTTATTTATTTATTTATTTATTTATTTATTTAACAGAGAGAGAGAGAGAGAGAGACAGCCAGCAAGAGAGGGAACACAAGCAGGGGGAGTGGGAGAGGAAGAAGTGGGATCCCAGCGATCATGGAGCCTGATATGGGGCTCAATCCCAGGACCCTGGGATAATGCCCTGAGCCAAAGGCAGATGCTTAACGACTGAGCCACCCAGGCGCCCCCCCCAATATATTCTTGATAAAAGGAGCATGTTTCTTTCTTTCTTTCTTTTTCTCTTTTTTTAGAGAGAGAAAGAGAGACCATGTGCAAGTTAGGGGGTGGGGAAGAGGGCAAGGGAGAGAGAATCTCTAACAGGCTCCATGCTTTTGTGATCTTGAGACCACCATCTGAGCTGAAATCAAGAGTTGGATGTTTAAGCAGCTGAGCCACCCAGGCTCCAAAGAAGCATGTTTCACTATTAAGTTGAACCATACAAAATTCCTGATATTTGATTGTGTTGGCCTGCAAGAACAATAGTCTCCTACAATTAGACCAAATACTACATGGACACTACCCTGTTTCATCTCCAAATGTAACTTGGACAAAATATATAAAGAGCCAAATAGAAAATATCATAATGATACAATAAAGCAAGATTATGAAGAAGAAAAAGCCCTGGTTCAAGTTAGGAGACCCTGACTCTAGTTTCTCCTTCACCACCTACTAACTGTATTTGTTTCTCCTAATTTCAGTTCCCTTGCCTCTCAGATGATACTCTAAATATAGGCAATTAAACCACAATGAGATACCACATCACACCCACTGGGATAGATATTACCACACAAAACAAAGCAGAAAATAACAAGTATTGGCAAAGATGAAGAGAAATTGAAACACTTGTGCATTGCTGGTGGGAATATAAAATGATTTAATGCTGTGGGAACAGTTCAGTGGTTCTCAAAGAATTAAACATAGAATTGCCATGTGATCCAGCAATTCCACTCCTAGGTATACAACCAAGAGAATTGAAAGCAATTACTCAGATACTTGTACACCAATGTTCATGGAAGCATTATTCACATTATCTAAGAGGTGAAAATAACCTAAATATCCATCAGTAAATGAACAGATAAAATGTGATATATATCCAGGGAATATTATTTGGTCTTAAACAGGTATGTAATTCTAATCCATGCTACAATGCAGATAAACCTTGAAAATATTATGCAAAGTGAAATAAACCAGACACAGAAAGATAAATATTGTCTGATTCCACTTATATGAGTCACCTACAATAGGCAAATTCATAGAGATAGAAAGTAGAATAGAGGTTACCAAGGGCTAGGGCAGGGGAGAATGAGGAACTATTGTTTAATGAATACAGTTTCTGTTTGTGATGATGAAAAAGTTCTGGAGATGGGTAGTGGTAATGGTTGTACAGCACTGAGAATGTACTTAATGCCACGAATTTTGCACTTAAAAATGGCTAAAATGATAAATTTTGTATTATGTATTTTTATCACAATAAAAAATGTAGATGATTAATCATTATAGTGCTATTATTTTAACTAACACGTATTATAAGTTTTTCATTTTATGATAGAAACAGTAAATAATTAAAATCAAAAGATAATTTCAAACATTGCTTGTTGTCATTAAATCACCAAAAAAAGAAAAAACCCACAAACTTTTAAAAATGAGTAGTAAAGTATTCTCTATTACATGTATTTAGTTTTTTCTTATTTTTGAATTTTATACATAGGAACATATATATGCAATAAAAATTGTAAAATATATATGTAATTATGGAAATGACATATATAATAAGGAAAAAGACAAGTTATGGGACAAGAAATGACAAAAAGTAACTTTTGAGGAAGATTGCGAATTATCTTAAGCAATTTAGAAAATTTGCAATTTCCTGAGCTTTAACAGCACTAACAGGGATCATTTTGAAGAAGGATGTGGTTAGAGGGTGTCTACTGGTTTGTCAAAAAAACATGTAACTCCAAAACAGCTGATATTAAACGATAGGTAGCAGCTGTCTTGTAATTCTTCATATTGTTGCCTCATAGATGACTTGAAATAGTTCAAAAGGAAGAAATTCCAACTTTCAAAGTGTGTTTGACAAGTGTTGAGTGTTTTGTTCTAAGATTTTTTATTTTTAAATTTATTTTAGAGAAAGCAGGGTGGAGGGGCAAAGGGAGAGGTAGAGAGAAAATCGTGAGCAGACTCCCGACTGAGCATGGAGCCCAGCCTGGGGCTCAATCCCATGAACCTGAGATAATGACCTGAACCAAAATCAGGAGTCAGATGCTTAACTGACTGAGCCACCCAGGCACCCTACAAGTGTTTTATGTAAAATGACACTAAAGAATATTATGTGAATGCATGACCCAGTGGTAATAAACTTCATTTTGGCCGGAAACTACTGAAAGAGGGAATTCTTTGTTCAACAAATGTCATTTGAGTGCTTACATAGCATAGGCTCTAGGATCCAACAAACACTGGATTCTTCTCTTGATGTTACCACTTGAAACTGCATGACAACAAAAGTTATTCAATTTTTTGGTGTCTCAGTTTTCTTGTCTGCAAAATGGAGGTTAATAATGGTGTTGTTGGGATAATTAAATAAGATAATTTTTGTAAGATTTTTAGTACTATGCCCAGCACATGGTGACCCTTCAATAAATGCTATCTACTAGTCTTACAAGCAATTCACCATATAGTGGGCTAAAAACTATATATGTGGCATTAGTTGGTGTTTGAGCCTATGTTCCACTCACTCCAGGATTCAAGCAAATGTTGTATGGCAGTTGAGCTAGTGGCCAGGTGTTAAGGAGAAGACAGGAACCTCCTGGAACTTCTCCTAAAGGAAAAGAAAGTTAAGAAGGACAGATTTCTTTCAAGGAAAAGGTGATAGAATAAGAAGGGAGGGTAACAATGCTTGATACTCAGAATATTCTACTGGCCACACCCTCTGACTATAATGCAATTAAATTAAAAATTAATAAAAAGGTAACATACATTTTATTTGTTAATTTAAAAATGTAATGTTAAATAACCCATGCAACCAAGCAGAAATCATTATAGAAATTTAAGAAATCCTAAACTGAGTGATAATCACAATACCAAATATCAATACTTGTGGAATGCATCTGAAGCAGCATATACAGAAAATTTTTTAGTTTCAAATGTTTATATTAGGAAATAAGGGTGGAAATTAATAAGCTTAAGAGATAGACAAAAGAAAAATTGAATAAACAAAAGAAGAAAGTTTAAAAGGAAAGAGCAGAAAATGAGAAACTGGAAAGCAAAGATACAATAAGAAGGAGCTACAGAGCTGAAAGTTGGTTATTGAAAAGACTAATAAAACAAACTTCTGTTGAGATAAAAAAAAAAGAGAGAGAGAGAGAGAGGAAGGCCACACATAATTAATATTAGGATCAGAAAAAGGGAAATGTAATAGCAGATTCAGCAAATATTTAAATAATGCATAAATAGTAATTACACAAATAAATTTATGGCAATACATTTGAAAATTTAGATCAGAAGTTCACATTTTTTTTTGAAAAATGTAACTTAGCAAGACTTAAGAAGAAATAAAAAGCCTAAATAGTTCTATCACCAGTAAAGTACTTCCAGTTGTGAATTTAAAAATATTCCTATGAAAAAAATTAGACCCTTAAGATTTTGGTTGTGAATTATATTAAACCTTTAAGGAAGAGATCATTGTAACATACAAATTCTTCCAAATAATAGAAAAAGAGGGAAAGTTCCCTGTGGTAAATCCGTCAAATGGACATTTAAAATCTTTTCCCCCTTAAAAAAAAATAGGAGTTGCTTGGCTGGCTCAGTGGAGCATGAAGCTCTTGGTCTCAGGGTCATGAATTCGAGCCCTACATTGGGAAGGGAGCCTATTTAAAAATACATATATAAGCACGTACCTAAGTAAGTAAATAAATAAGTGAACAAGTAAATAAATAAAATCTTTCTCCCCTTTTTCCAAGAGGAAGAAGGCATCTGGCCACCTAGCCAGAGAGTATGGTTTTCCCTCTTTTGTAGTTAGATGTGGTTATTTGAATAAGTTCTCCCCAACTGAAGAGCAGAAAGTAGAAATGCCATGTCCTTCCCTTACCAGAGCATGTGAGCCCACTCCACTTTCTTTCCCTCCTAGTGGAAATATGACTGTAGTTGCAATCTCACTTCAACCAAAAAATGAAACAAAATGGCTTAGACTCAAATTGGAAGAAACCTGTATTCCTGAATGACTATAAGGACTAGAGCCACCTGGCAAGTTGGAACATCCATCGTCGACTTTTACATATTAAATGGAAACCTGTATTAATATGAAAAACTTCTGGGGCACCTGGGTGGTGCAGTTGTTAAGCAGAGTCTGCCTTTGGCTCAGGGCGTGATCCCAGAGCTCTGGGATCAAGCCCCACGTCAGGCTCCTCTGCTGAGAGCCTGCTTCTTCCTCTCCCACTCCCTCTGCTTGTGTTTCCTCTCTCCCTGGCTGTCTCTCTCTCTGTCAAATAAATAAATAAAATCTTTAAAAAAAAAAAAGAAAAACTTCTGTGCACTGTGTCACTTAAAAAAAAATAGAAAAGACAAGCCATAAATTGAAAGAAGACATATGCTACACAGGTAACTTGTAAAAGATTAGTATTCAAATCATATTTAAATGTCTAAAATATCATTAAGAAAAAGGCAATTTTTAAAAGTGAATGCTATAACCACATTTTAAAAAAATAATTTTTATTTCGTTATATTAGTCACCATACGTTTATACTGATGAGGTTTAGGACATGCTATCCCAAAATATGGCAATTTGGCATATTGAATATTTTAAGCTTAAGGAGTTTGAAAAACAGCGGAAGGAAGAAAGTCACTCTGACCTCCTTCTTCCCTTACCCTTTTTCCCGGAAACAGGTCATAAAGTCCTCATGTGAGAAGTGCCCTCCCTACACCCAGGGGAAAGGAGCATTCTATCTTCAAAGGCAAAAGGACACCAAGAAGAATGCTAACAAGCAGGACTTGCTAAGTGTCCCCCAGTTTATTGCAGTTACCTCATACTCCTTAACCTATCATATTCCTCCACAACATATCATGTTCCTCCATTATTCATTCTTCAATCAAACCTAGCATAAAAGTACTCATTTATTTCTACTCTAAGCTTTATTATTTTCCCTCTTCTGCTGCCTTTGGGCTTCATTTGTTGTTCTTGTTACAACTTCTTTAGTTGTAAGATTTGGTTATTTATTTGAAATTGTTCTTGTTTCTTGAAGTAGGCCTGTATTCCTATATACTTCCCTCTTATGCCCACTTTTGCTGCATCCCAAAGGTTTTGGACTGTCATGTTTTCATTTTTCTTTGTTTCCATGTATTTTTTAATTTCTTCCTTAATTTCCTGGTAACCCATTCACTGTTTAGTAGGATGTTCTTTAACCTCCATGTATTTGTGGTCTTTCCAAATATTTTCTTGTGGTTGACTTCAAGTTTCATAGAGTTGTGGTCTGAAAATATGCATGGTATGACCTCAATCTTTTTGTACTTGTTGAGGCCTGATTTGTGGCCCAGCATGTGATCTATTCTGGAGAGTGTCACACGTGCACTTGAAAAGGATGTGTATTCTGTTGCTTTAGTATGAAATGTTCTGAATGTATCTTTTAAGTCCATTGGTCCAGTGTGTCATTCAAACCCATTGTTTCCTTGTTGATTGTCTCCTTAGATGATCTGTCCATTGCTGTAAGTGGGGTGTTGAAGTCCCCTACTATTATTGTACTGTTATCAGTGAGTTTCTTCATGGTTGTTATTAATTGATTTATATATTTAACTGCTCCCAAGTTGGGGGCATAAATATTTACAGTTAAGGGGCACCTAGATGGCTTAGTTGGTTAAGCATCTGATTCTTAGTTTCAGCTCAGGTCATGGTCTCAGGGTTGTGAAATAAAGCCCTGCATCTCACTCTCTTGCTTAGCAGGGAGTCTGCTTGAGAGTCTCTCCCTCTGCCCCTTTCCCCGCTTGCTCGCGCTCTCTCTCTAAAATAAATAAAAAATAATAAATAATAAATAAATACATAAATATATAAAATATTTTACAAAATATTTGCAGTTGTTAGATCTTCTTGTTGATAGTCCCCTTTATTATGACATAGTACCCTTCATCTCTTGTTACAGTCTTTGGTTTAAAATCTAGTTTGTCTGATACTATGGCTATAAGTATGACTGATATGTCTCCTGTAGCTTTCTTTTGATGTCCATTGGGATGAAAAATGGTTCTCCATTCTCTCACTTGCAGTCTGTAGGTGTCTTCAGGTCTAAAGTGAGTCTCTTGTAGGCAGGTCTAATGTGAGTCTCTTGTTTTTTTATCCATTCTGATAACCCATGTCTTTGATTAGAGCATTTAGTCCATTTATATTCAGAATGATTATTGTTAGATGAATTTAGTGCCATTGTATTACCTGTAAGGTTCTTGTTTCTGGAGATTTTCTCTATTTCTTTCTAGTCTTTGATGCTTTGGGTCTTTCTTTCCCACTCAATGAGTCGCCTTTAATATTTCTTGCAGGGCTGGTTTAGTGGTCATGAACTCCTTTAGTTTTTGTCTGGGAAACTCTTTTTCTCTCCTTCTATTCTGAATGACAGCCTTGCTGGATAAAGTATTCTTAGCTGCAGATTTTCCCCATTCAGCACTTTGAATATATCATGGCACTCTCTTCTGGCCTGCCAAGTGTCTGTGGATAAGTCTGCTACCAACCCTTATCTGTCTACCCTTGTAAATTTGGATTTCTTTTCCCTTGCTGCTCTCAGGATTTTCCTTATCTTTGTATTTCACAAATTTTACCAAGATATGTCTTGGTGTTGGCCTGCTTTTATTGTATTTGATGGGAGTTCTCTGTGTCTCCTGGACTTGGATGTCTGTTTCCTTCTCCAGATTAGGAAATTTTTCAGCTGTAATTTGCTCAAAAAACCTTCTGCCCCCTTTTCTCTCTCTTCTTCTGGGACTCCTATGATATGAATGTTATTATGCTTTATGGAGTCACTGAGTTCCCTAAGTCTACTCTCGTGATCCAATATTTTTCTTTCTCTCTTCTTTTCAGCTTCATTATTTTCGATAATTTTATATTCTATATCACTTATTCATTCTTCTGGTTCTTCCATCCTTATGGTCATTACATCCAGTTGGTTTCACATCTCAGTTATAGAATTTTTTATTTCAGCCTAACTAGTTTTAGTATTTTATGTCTTCAGTGAGGGACTCCCTGGTGTCTTCTATGCTTTTCTCAAGCCCAGCTGGTATCCTTATGATTGTTCTTTTAAATTCTGGTTCAGGCATATTACTTATATCTGTTTCAATTAGATCCCTGGCCATGACCTTTTCTTATTCCTTCTTTTGGTATGAATTCCTCCGTCTTGGCATTTTTGTTTAGATTTCCGTCTTCTTCTCTATGTTGGGAAAGCCTGTTATGTTTCCTGATCCTGAAATGAATGGCTTTATTAAGAAGAGGTCATATACTGTCCAGTGCCTATCACTTCAGGAAGTGTTTCTGGTGTATGCTGTGTGTACTGTGCTCTTTCCCTCAGTAAGCCCTATGCAGAGTTCCTCCTTACCTGTGGTGGGTAGTGTTTTTTCCTTGCCCAGTGTGTGGCAAGTTATAATTAGTCTCTCTTTGGTCTGCTTGTTAAAATAAGCCTGATTCACGGGGCGCCTGGGTGGCACAGCGGTTAAGCATCTGCCTTCAGCTCAGGGCATGATCCCGGCGTTATGGGATCAAGCCCCACATCGGGCTCCTCTGCTATGAGCCTGCTTCTTCCTCTCCCACTCCCCCTGCTTGTGTTCCCTCTCTCGCTGGCTGTCTCTATCTCTGTCAAATGAATAAATAAAATCTTAAAAAAAATAAAAATAAAAAATAAAATAAGCCTGATCCTATTTCCACTAGAGCTGAAGATTTGCAGCATTGTATGTTTAGTAGACTTGGTATGAGGGGAGATTGTACTGGTCTGGGGAGGGGCCTGTTGCTGCTCTGACTCTCAGGCATAATTGTTCTAGTAAATAAGCCCCTGCACAGTGCAGGGGGTGGGGCTTGGTGTAAGCACCTCAAGCCTCCACTGTGGACACTGCTACTCACTGAAGTCCCTCTGTACTGATAGGTGGGGGTTAAAAATGGCATCAACCCACCTCTCATCCCAGGATAGGGGAGTTCTCACCCCTCAATGTCCAGCAAGTCCTCAAAGAGGAGCAAACAATCTCCTGTTGTGTGTCCCATACATCCCTCCTTCTCCCTGTCTGTGTCCAGGCCATCTGCCCACCCAGTGGTGTAGTGCTCCTGGGTTTTCTCTCAGGCACACCAGCTGAGTTTCAAAATGCCAAAATTTTAAGGACCAAGCACAGCATGAACCTGTGCTGATCCTCTCGGGAAGGGACTCCCCATGCTGTGGCTGGTGCTGGTATGTCCCAGAAGAGCAGTTGCATAAGCATGCAGGGGCTTAGAGTTTAGAGTAAAGTACAGCAAAAAGCCAGTGTCTAGGTTAGCTGCCCTCAGCAGGTGTCTCTGCCCCTATGCTAATGAATGGGGTAGCACGATGGCACCCACCGGCTCTTTTGTCCCCTGAGAGGTTGGGTCACCTACCAGATGCACTCCAAGAAGGGGAACTATCTCTCACAGTGTGACCCCGGGGAATCTTCAGACCACACTTCCACTTCCAGGCCTCTGCCCTCCTTCTCCATAGGAGCACCACTATACCCGCCAGCCTCCATACCTGCCAGTCGGTGGGCTTCTAAAATTTCCATTTTTGAGCTCCACTGCTTGTAAAAACTCACAGTAAACAGCCTTTTTAGTTTTCCTAGTCAATGGTTTGGGGGAAGTGTTTTTCTTGTGCAACCCCCTGTGCACTGCTTTCTCTTTCTCTCTCTCTTTCCTCTCTCTGTGATCAGGGCTCCCTCCCCTCCTCAGCACCCGATATTCTTCTCCTCCAAATCATGTCTCTGCACCTCCCACCTTCCACAATGTGGCCTCTTTTCTCCCTGTAGTTGTGCAGTTTGTTCTCTCAGTCCTCAGATCAATTTCTTGGGTGTTCAGAATGATTTGATATTTATCTAGCTGTGTTTGAGGGATGAGGCAACTTTAGGGTCCCCCTACTATTCCACCATCTTAACTCCTCCTCCACCATTTTAATTTGTAAACTAAGGAACAGACCATAGAATGGATGACCTTCCAGGACAGCATGAGAAGCTTGCAGACAGGCCAGTTTGCCCTTGAAGGGTAGCAGAGTATAGCACCCTAACATATGCCTTTTTGGCATATTATTAAGTATTATTATTTTGAGCTAAAGTTACTTGAAAAATAGCAAATGTAGGATGAGATTTTCTTTGAATTCCCTTTATCTATCTATAGACAGATCCTCCAAAAGGAACTCAATTATCACCGATCTCTTCCTCTGGAGTTTCATCAACCAGAGAAAATTGGTTCTTATCACAGGAGAAACTAGAAAACTATCACAAACTATCATATCTCCCATCTATTCTTCTAAGGGCCCATTTCTCTTTCCTAAATATCATTTACTCACCCCTCAGAAGTCTAATCCTCCCTCCCCTTCACCTAGTGACTATGTATATTGAAAAAAAAGAAAAAGACTGTATGTAAGCTCTTATATCTCACTGCTTTTTAAAGTATTCATTCTTTTTCCCCCCTGTAATTCCCCTGTGCATGTAACATTAAAAATTAATAAAGTTGTGTATCTTTTCTCCTGGTAATCTCCCTGATGTCAGTTTATTTCATAGATCCAACTATTGAACCTAGAATGATAGAGGGAATATCTTTTCTCTTCTAAACCCTCTACAGACAGAATTCTTTCTCTCTCCCTCTCTTCTTTTTCCTTTTTCTCTTTCTCCTCCCTCTCTCTTCCTATCTTCCCCAACCTCATATCCAGTACATTCTTAAACTATACCACTTTGATTTGTGATTCACAAAATGCAAAAAGGGAAAATTTTGAAAGAGAGGCTGCTGCATCCACTTCCTAAACAATTCATTGATTTAATTTTGCATATGAAAATATTTCAATGTTAAGTAGTCAAATCATTTCACTGATTAATCTTATGATATGTCTAAATGTTCCCAAAACATTTTGGCTATTAGTGAATGAGCCTTTATGAACTATTGACCATACAGATGTGCTTCTGGTGAAATGCCAGTGTAAGGCCACATGGCTGATGCATTCTGGGTTAAAGTGGTACATAGCATATACCAATCTGACTTTATTTCTTCTCTAAAACTACAATAGTGGTATTATTTTAAAAGGCATGAAAGCACTGAGATAAGGGGATAAGAACAACAATAAACCTTTGGAAGCTGGGAAGCAAACTGATTCAAAATAACTTAGAAGAACTGAGAATCTCTGGCAACAGAGGGAAAAAATGAAAATAGACATTACTATATTGCAGAAACACCCACAGACTCAGATCCCCTCCCTCTTTTCTCTCCCTAAATCCATGGTATTGGATGACTACTTCTCCATGACTCCAGTAGAGGCTGGGAATCTCTGGAGAGGATAAAACTGTGTCTCTGTACTGGAGAATAGTAGCTAAAATTGAGGTGATTGGTACCATGCGAAAATGGAGGTTTGCATTATAGGGGCCAAAGGCAGGCTGTCCCCAAGCTGGGCCACTTTGGCGTAAAGATGATTTCAAGTTAAAAGTAATCCAAACCCAGCAGATGCAGGAAAAGCTCTCTGCCTCGCTCTCAACTGCTTAAATCTACATTGGAAAGAAGAGCCTATACAAGGAAGAGAGCTATTAACAGAGATTTCCCTTTACCTAAGGAACTTATCTGCACAAACATCTCCTTTCACCTTCCTGCTAATGGACTCCCTCCCCTTTGTATCCTCTGAACCTACTTCTCTCCGTAGCTTATATAAGCTTCATGTTTTGCCGCATTATCTTTGGAATTTGATGTCTGTGTGGATTCCCTATATGTACATTTTATTTTCTCCTGTTAATCGGTCCTGTGTCAATTTGATTCTAAGTCCAGCTAGAAGGACCATAGGGCAGAAGGAGGTCTTCCTCCCTGGCAACATAATCACATGCATTGTGCATGCTAAGACTCTATCTTCTGCTCCACAGTACTTATTAACTATTCAATGCCCAAACTATGGCAGCTGTATCTTTACCCTCTAGGGAGGATATTGACACACTTTTTCTATGTGCAACCCAAGAGAGAAGAAAGAGAAACTGACATTTGGGATTACCCAACAAAAAGAATGGCCCTAGAGTAAACTCAAAGTATACAAGAGCTCTCCATGTACTCAGAACTTCCAATCAACTCTTTAGTCTTTTGCTCTCAGTCATGAGCAGAAAGCTAAAGATTACCAGAATTCTAAAGAAAACCTCTATCATGAAAGATAAAAACCAAGCAAACAGAAAACGCACCTGTTGAGGGAACAGAATATGTAGGAGAAAGAAAATGTTAATTATTTCTGTTCAAAGCTTCCCAGAAGAGATCACCAAAGAATTCTATTATGATTACAACAATAAATACCAAGCATAGTTTATTAGAAATGTGCCAGACAGGGGAGACACTGGCCAAATGAAATCAGTCAAATGGACTCTGAGAAGCTTTGGCACTTGAGTTTTATAAAGTTTTGTTGGGGAGGAGTTAGTCAAAGGATGGTTTTAGGCGGAAGTTAGCAAAGATGGGGGAGGGGCAGGAAGGAAGGGTAGGGCTATGACAGGAAAGAATTGGTTAGAATTTGCAAAAGACTTGAGTCTCTGACTGCTTTGATAGGCTAGGCAAGGCGATTGTGAAAGAGTCTGTGGTTTTATCTTTCCTGAACACATGAGCTGTTGCTGAAATTGTCTGTCTTGCAAATTGTGGTTTCTGTGCTTTTTTCTTTTGTTTTTCAAGTTGTGGTTTCAGTAGTTTTCCATTTCTCAGTCCTGAGAGAGGTAAGAGAAGGTATTTTATTCTTAAAACAAGAACAAGACAGTATTTTTAAAAAGAGGAACATTCATAGAACAAAGAGACACTTTTGGAAGTTAAAAGTATGATAAGAAGTGAAAACTTAATAAAGAATTGACATATAAAATTGAAAAAAATCACATAGAAAGAACAGCAAAAACACAAGGGGATATGAAATAGGAGGAAAAAGGTAAGAAAATTAAAGCAGTCTATGAATTTCAGCAGCCAAATAATGGAATTTCCAGGAAAGAAAAAACAGAGGGGAAGAAATCAAAATGAAATAATTCAAGGAAAATTTCCAGACCTGAAGGACACGAATTTCCAAATTGAAAGAGCCCATTTTAACAGATTAAAATTGCCCTACACCAAAGCATATAATTGTGAAATTTTAAACATTTAGAACAAAAGATAAGATTCTTAGTCTTCCAAAAAAAAGGACAGGAGGAGATAGGGGGGAAAAGGAGAAACAGGAATCATAATTGCTTTGGGCTTCTCAGCAGCAATGTGGTGTAGGGAAAGAAAAAACTTTTTTTAACCCTGTTAGGGTTCCTGGCTGGGTTTGAATATTAAACTGACAAAGACAGATTAACAGGAGAAAGGCATACAAAATTTATAGAATTTTTACATGTACGTAAGAGCCTTCACAAGAGAATGAAGGCCAGAAGAAGTGACCAGAGGAGAAAGCTTTTATACCTTTTAGACAATGGGACAATAAATTTGTGAGGAATTGACAAGACAAAAGTATTTGGGTTATGGGTAGTAAAGGGTAAGTAGCTAATAAGGTTTGTTTATACAGGTTTCTGGGCCTTAAATTCCCTGTCTCTGGATATTAGAACATATCCCTTCCTCCTGGTACAGGGAGGGTATCTTTCACATTGAAGATTTATCTCCTCCTTTGAGGGAAGAAGGGGGTACAGCGGGAAGGTCAGAGTGACCTTCCTGCTTCGGCTGTTTTCTCAAGCTCCAAATTAACATATGCAGTATGCCAAGGTACCATATGTTGAGGTTGTGTGTCTGGAGCCCCATCATTGAGATGCTAGAAGACAGTACAGCAGTGCCTTAAAAATTCTGAAGGACAATTTATTTGAAACAGAGCCCTCTCTATTCAACCAAATTATGAAACAATTGCTTCATATAAATACATAAAAACTTGCAAAGACTTTTAAAAAAAGGAAAATCTTTCCAAGATTATAAAAATGCTCTCCATATACCCTTCCTTAAGAAACTACTGGAGGATATGTGCCACCAAAATGAGAAAACTAAGAAAGAATAAGGTATGAAATATAGAAAATGGGAGAGAGGCAAAGGGAATACCTGACATGACAGTGAAAGGAAATCACAAATAAAGAGCAGGCACCAAGTGTAGAAGGCAACTGATCCAGATTGGGGGAGATATAACTGTAGACACAGACATGCTAAGAATGTCATCCCCAAGATGCCTACTGCCATGTTAAACCTGAGCTCATGATCTTGTCCACACTTGGTTTGTTTGTATAGCTTAGCCCTTCTCCCTTGCTACCTGGATCATCTGAGAATCGTCATTTTACCTCACAGAAGAGTTCTGCTTTGATCTACTCCTGAGAGTTAAAATGTAGGCCACAGTTAGCAGAAATAGAAAATACAGAACATTCCCCACTCCGTGACCATATTCCTGATGGATATCCATTCCTTGGCTTACACACTACAAGCCTGTGTATGTTTTTTGGGACCCTGTCTTCAGATGAGGCTCTTAGAAACTGTCAGAAGATGCTCAGTTCTACCTTGTGAGCTTTCACTGAACAGGGGTAATATAGCATTTTTCTTATCTGGATAGTTTTTGTTCTTGCTGTACTCATCATCTCACACCTAAAAACTACACAGTACATTCTTTCTTAATGTATGACAAATGGTACCCCAAAATTGAATTGCACAGGATTTGGGGTCTTGTTATTGCCAGAGTAATGAAATGACCACGTGAATCTGCAGTTAGCTTGCTGGGAACTCGGGGGAGCTGGGAACCAACTCCAATTACTTTATGGCGTAATTCCCATTAAAAGTTTTTTTCCTTCTGTATGTGTTGAGAGATTTAAAAAAAAAAAAGTAAGTTGTAAAAGTTATAAAGAAAGTCAGGGGCATGATTAACATGAAAATCAGGAGAGAAGGACCGGGAGAGTGTTTTCTTTGGGAGGGAATGAGGGAGGTATAGGCAAATTACCTTGATAAAATCAGGACTTTCCTCCTTAATTTGTAATCTACTTCCTTAAAGACCAGCTAAAAGCCCCATTGATCAAGCAAAACTAAGTTTATTAGGCTTATTGCAATAAGGAAAGAGCACATTGACAGAATCTTTTTTTTTAAAGATTTTATTTATGTATTCGACAGAGATAGAGACAGCCAGCGAGAGAGAGAACACAAGCAGGGGGAGTGGGAGAGGAAGAAGCAGGCTCATAGCAGAGGAACCTGATGTGGGGCTCGATCCCATAGTGGCAGGATCATGCCCTGAGCCGAAGGCAGGCGCTTAACTGCTGTGCCACCCAGGCGCCCCACATTGACAGAATCTTAATAGCATCTTGAAAGGGAAAAGTCAGGAGACAACATTTAAAAGGTTTTAGGCCAAGGCAGAGTGATTTTATGGTGGGTCTGACAAAGCAGGGAGTTGAGGGGGATTAAACAAAATGTACCCCATTAGAGTTTTGAATTGTTTAGAAGCACCAGATGAGAAGCCTTGAGTACTTGAGTAAGTACTGACTAGTAAGCTTGATGAATAAGCTACTTTAGTTGGTTCATGGTTTTATTTTCTATGAATAAGTATTTCTTGAAGAGAGTAGCTGAGTTATTTTTGCTTGATCCTAGTATTCATAACACAAAAGCAGGGAAAAAATGATTTCTTCCAGAATTATTTAACACAGAGACAGAGAAATATGTTGGTTTTCATAACTACTATCTAAGATCTGAATAAGATAGAAACTGGAGAATATTGGAATATTTTTATTGAAAGTATAAGTCCCACTGGCATCATGGGAGGGGACTGTACCCAATCTCAAATCTGACTCAGATTTGGAAACATTTACAAATATTTTTCTCGATGAGTCTATGCACATATTACATTATCTTCTGCAATACCCTCAATTCCAGTTTAGGCAAACCTCTCCTTGATCTTAATAGCCAACATACAATGATAAACACTTTGTCCAGGATCTTAGAGTAAGACCCCCAGAACATAGGTGAGAAAAGAGAACACTGCATTTGCTGGCAACTAGAAGGTAAGGGGGTCTTCAAAATGTACCACTTTGGCATGTTGATTACTTTGAGCTGAAATCAATCAAGGCCCAAAAGACTCGGGCTTTTATCTCCCCCTTAACTGCCTTAAAGAATTTAGATAGAGAGCATGGTCCAGGAAGAGAACTATCACCAGAGATAACTCTAAAGAATATGGGCTAGGTGTGGTAAACTGAGGAGAAGTTTGTCAGGGTCTAGAGATCAGATTCCTCTCTGTGACCATTGTCTGCATGGCATGGCAAACATTTGTTTACCAAACATTTGGTTTTCCCATCTTCCTGTGAATTGTCTTCCTCCCTTTTGAAGTCTCAGACCCTGACCCCCTTCTTCTTAGCTCAAGATGACATATAAACCTCAAATGCCTATCTGTGAGTCTCAAATTCTTATGGGGCCCCATAATACACAATTAAATTTGTTTTTCTCCTGTTAATCAGTGTTATGTTAATTTAATTAATAGACCAGACAAAAGAATCTAGAAGGATAGAGAAAAAATTTCTCCTCCCCTACAAAGGTCAGTCAGAAATTGAGACAGCTCACCTCCTTCCACTTTCTGGTAGTTAACAGAAAGTTAATGGGTTATAAAGGAACAAAAATATAATGTGCGAGGTAAGGCAAATGTTCTGTTTCTAGTTATCCAAGGTAGATGGCTTAAGAGTTAATTAGGTTCAAGTTTAGCAAGGAACCTACAATTTAAGGTAGTCTGGGAGAATACATTCTTTATTCTTTGGTTTCCATTCTACCTAGAAAAATGTGCTTCCATCTGAGGCCTGCAATTCTGTTATATGAAAGCTGTAAGAGATTTTTTTTCAATTTTATTATGTTATTTTAGTCACCATTCAGTACATCATAAGTTTTTTATATAGTGTTCCATGATTCATTGTTTGCATATAACACCCAGTGCTCCATGCAATACATACCCCCATTAATACCCATCACCGGGGTAGCCCATCCCCCCCACTCCCCTCCCATCTATAACCCTCAGTTTGTTTCCTGGAGTCCATAGTCTCTTATGGTTTGTCTCCCCCTTTGATTTCCCCCCTTCATTTTTCCTTTCCTTCTCCTAATGTCCTCCATGCTATTCCTTATGTTCCACAAATAAGTGAAACCATATGATAATTGTCTTTCTTTGCTTGACTTATTTCGCTTAGCATAATCTCCTCCAGTTCCATCCATGTTGATGCAAATGGTGGGTATTCATCCTTTCTGATGGCTGAGTAATATTCCATTGTATATATGGACCACGTCTTCTTTATCCATTCATCTGTTGAAGGACATCTCAGCTCCTTCCACATATGCACCCCAATGTTGAAAGCTATAAGAGATTTTTTTTTTAAGATTTTATTTATTTATTCGACAGAGATAGAGACAGCCAGCGAGAGAGGGAACACAGCAGGGGAGTGGGAGAGGAAGAAGCAGGCTCATAGCGGAGGAGCCTGATGTGGGACTCGATCCCATAACGCCGGGATCATGCCCTGAGCCGAAGGCAGACGCTTAACCGCTGTGCCACCCAGGTGCCCCTATAAGAGATTTTTATACAAGTTAAAGAACAGCAAGAATAGTAACAAATATATATTTTGTTATTTGTCCTGGGAGACCATATTCTTGCCATTTGGTGATCTTCCACAGATAGTCAAGCTTCTAAGTGTCCATTAGGATATCCTAGGACATGCAAGAGTCCTGCGTTATTTATCCTGATATGATATTAGAAAAAGATGTAGACGTTAACTTCCTGAAGTTCAGCTTTTGATCTCAGGGTTAACTCTGGACTTTGAGACCAGCCTGCTCTCTTAAAATCCCAAATTGTGACCCAGAAGAATTGCAAATTGTTAAAATGACATTTATGATGAATTTTGTCACACCAGGAATGTTAATCTAAAAATTTCGAGTGTCTAATGTACTTTAAATAAATATTCTCCTAGACAGAATCCTAAAAGAGGAATTTACGAGCCAGTAAACTTGGAGTTACCCAGTCCTTTGCATTGAAGATTGATGCCTTGAAGTCACTTAAAACACTAATGTTTAATTTCCTTTCTATTTTGAAGTCTTCAAACCTTGACTATTTAAGAGTGGAATCCTTTTGGATAGGGCTTGATGAAAGAGTAAGTGAAATGCAAAAGCTAGATGGGATATTTACCATCTTTGAAATTATCTTTAAAGGGCAGGATGCAGGGCACCTGGGTGGCACAGCGGTTAAGCGTCTGCCTTTGGCTCAGGGTGTGATCCCGGCGTTGTACGATCGAGCCCCACATCAGGCTCCTCCACTATGAGCCTGCTTCTTCCTCTCCCACTCCCCCTGCTTGTGTTCCCTCTCTCGCTGGCTGTCTCTATCTCTGTCAAATAAATAAATAAAATCTTTAAAAAAATAAAAATAAATAAAGGGCAGGATGGAAACAAATTTTGTAAAACATAATTTGCCCATATTTAGCATTCATGTTACTTCCATATATGTTTCCTCAAGTAGATTCGATTCAAATGAAAAGGGTTTTGTGTGCTATTTTCAAGGGGACAGAGGGTTGAGAATGACTCTTCAAGGTCTAACTTGAAAATCAAGGCAGAAAGAATTAGTAACAGTTATCTGAATGACTTTCCTTCAAAATATATGGCATTATTCCACAGTGCTTCTATTGAACATGGCCTCAGGGGTTAGAAAGACTTTGGTTCAAATCCTTTTTCTGCCATGTGTTGCTCCCTGGTCTTGGAACAATTAACCACTCTGAGATTTAGTTTTTGCATCTGACAAATGGGGATAATAATGGTGTCTATGTACTGTGTCACTGAAGACATTAAAGTGACTTAAGGAATATAAAACAGTGCCATGCTCAATAAATGTTAGTGTAGTTTCAGTGACTCCCCAGCATTATCCTAAAAATGTTAAAGGTGAAACCTTAATCTGGCTCATGCTCATCACCCCAGTGTACCACACTACATATACATTCCTCCACAAATTATAATGTTCTTTGGTCTCTATCTTGTTCATGCCTTCACCTCCTCTACTCCTAGGAGTCTTTATTTTCTCAGATTCATTATCCATTTCTTAAGGCTCAGCCCCGGCATTATTTCTCTGAAGTCTCCATTGATTAGGTTAAGGCGCTCCTCATATGTCCTTGTCATAAGTCCTATTCATACCTATCTATATCTTTGTATTTATAACTTAGTTTGTTTAAGTGTCATGAGCTCCCTGAGGGCAGAGATTATGTCTTATCCATATTTTGAACCCCAGAGGCCAGTGCAGTGATTTGTACTTGGTAGATATTCAATGAGCATTGGATAAATGAATAATAATGCTCAGACAAATTATTTCCAGATTCTAATCCTTTCCTTTGCAGGACCAAGACCTCAAGTTTCTTTGAGCATTCAGGAACAAGCAAGCTTAAGGGAACTGATTCATACTAAATAGACTCTCAATGTAGTGTATAAACCAGAATGCAATTTTTTGAAAAATTTTTTGAAAAATCTTATCAATCCATTGTCTCCTCCAGAAGTAAGTCTTTAGTAATAATCAATATAATTTCTTAGGAGCCTGGTATGCTCTAGGTACTGCCCTGAATTCACCAAGAATGAGTCCATATCTTGAAAATGAACCAGTTTTGGGCACCTGGGTGGCTCAGTTGGTAAATATCTGCCTTCAGCTCAGGTTATGATCCCAGCATCCTGGGATCGAGTCCTGCATCAGGCTCCCTGCTCAATGGGGAGTCTGCTTCTCCCTCTGCCCCTCCCCCCACTCATTCTCTCTCTCTCAAAAATAAATAAATAAATAAATAAATAAATAAATAAATAAATAAATAAATAGAAGAAGAAGAAAATGAACCAGTGTTAAGTAGGCTATTGAAATGGCCTTGAAAAGCTTGAAAGTCAATGTATTAATTTATAATTACATTGAGTTCAGAATGCTCAATTCGATATGAGGAGCACATTTTCTTCTAGCCTTCAAGTTATCCAGGAAGCCAATCACAATCAAGGGCCCAATCATTAACTTATAAGGTAAAAATCACTGTGGCAGAGAGGGGAAATACTATAGTTAGGAACCTTATGATGTGAATGTTGTCTCTAAAGACTGACCTACCTTGAAGCCAAATCACAATTAGAATAAAAGAAGATAAATGATCATATGTTTACTGGTATGAGGCTGAAACAGAGAAGTTTTGTTAAAGGGAACTAAACACCAATAGTGTTACTTAAAGCCTCCTCACTGCAAGAGCACCAAAGAAAACTTGTAAATTTAGTTTTTACACCGTTTACCTGGCTGAGCTACCACCCTCACACTGACTTTTCTATGGACGAGTTAATCTGGTTGGCAAATTTTTTTTTCTTAAAGAACTAGAAAATAAATGTTTGCAGCTCTGTAGGCTATATAGTGTCTGTTGCAAGTACTCAACTCTGCCATTGTAGCATAAAAGCAGCCACAGATAATACATAAATGAATGAGCATGGCTATGTTCAAATAAAACCATTTATGGACACTAAAAAGTGACTTTCATATAATTTTCATGGGTCATTAAATATTATTATTCTTTTGATTTTTTTCCAACCATTTAAAAAGCCACTCTTAGCCCACAGGTTATACAAAAATAGGTTGCAGGTAATTTGTTAATCCATTATCTAGTCAGTAAAAAAGAAGCAGGCTAGGAGGTATGGCCTAATATTAATAAAGAAATAAGGGCGTTTCAAAAGGCAGTTCCCTAAATTATTCCTTAAAGTAGTCCCAGGAAAGTGACAGTTTAATCCAATTATAAGGTTGGGTAATCTCATTATAGAGACCCTATACAAATCTAGGATGCCTAGTTATTCTGTTGTTTTTTAGGACAGATTGCTAAACCTCTCACTGATTTGGACCTCTCTCATGTTAGCCTCTCTCCCCAGGATTTCTATAGCAGCTGACTCGTTCTCTAAACATCCTTCAGAATACAACACTGATCATTTTCCCTCTGCCTGGATGCTGTGCTACTCTACTGCTATTCCCCCACAAAGAGTTACTTAGGTCAATATTTATTGGATATCTGTTGGAGAAACAAAGAAGTGTAAGACAGAAAACGTTCCTGTGCTTAAAGAATTCCCAGTCTCAGTAGAAAGCAGATTTTCTTCATATAACCAGTGATTGCCAATGAGCTTTAAAAAAGAGTAATTTGTCAGAGCCCTAATCTCTACTAACCTCTCCGAAGAGCCACCTTAACTAATATAACCTTTGATATAAATAATTAATGTTAATGTTAATGGAAGCTAACTTTGAAGCTATCTTTATTGATATACACTGTCTTTTGTCAATTTATATTGCCATTGCATTATGTGACTCTTTAGGACATAACTCAATTAGATGATTAACAAAATATTACATATTAACATAGACAGGTTTTAGAATATTAAACTGACAGTCATTTCATATTTTCGTACTTATATGCTTGAGTCACCATGTGTGCATTACATGAATACTTACCTCGTTGGTTCCATCAATGTTCTTCTTTCATGGTGGATTACTTTGTATTTTAGCTGACTTAACTGTAAGATTCTACAGTAGGGTAACTAGGGTCATTTCTATTTTGTTTTTAGCAACTGTTATTGAATACTATTTTAGAGTGAGATTTCAATAAATTGATTTTGAAGTTGAGGGGGTGAATCAATGTGTGGGGTAGTGGGTGAGGGAGTGGGTCTGTCTGTATTGGGAACATCAGAGCAGTGCTTTTCAGCTAAGTAGTACAGCTGGGGTGTGTGTGTGGAGAAGAGGATGCCTGGTGATGAGTTAAAACTTCACGCAGGATAAACACATCAGCATTCTATGATTTCATTTTACATCTGTTTCATTTCATTCTGCATTCCAAAGCAGTATCAAATGGAAAATGACATTTGGATGTCTTCCATTTTCTTACAGAATTTAAATTTGTTCCTTAATATCAAGATTGCTCCATTTCAGAAATCTCACACTCACTGTTCCTTCAATTAAAAAACAAAATTCAGGGTGCCTGGCTGGATCAGTCGGAAGAGCATATGACTCTTGATCTCAGGGTCATGAATTTGAGCCCCATATTGTGTGCAGAGATTACTTAATTGAACGAATAAATAAAAACTTTTAAAAAATAAAAAAAACAAAATTCAACTAAGTAAATTAGAAGATCCAATTGGCTTTATTAAATGACTCATGAATCTGGCAGCCTCCAATCTAACAAGTAGAAGGGAAATCCACTGAGCTAAGCAAAGGAAGGTTTTTAAAGGCAGAGAGAAGGCATAAAAAAAGAAGAAAGGAATTTATTAGCAAGAAATGCATTGTTTAGGCAAGGTTGCCCTCCTAAGGGGAATATGAAGAGAGCAAGATGGAGTCACTCATGTCAAGTAGTGATGTAAACAGCTGATGGTGTTGAAGCTAAGACCAACTATCACCGAAACCAGCACAGACCACCAGTACAAAGGACTGATAATCAGTAAGGCCACTTGAACCTGGAAAAACCAGGAGCTGATAATCACTAGAACCGGAAAGGGCCTGCAAAGGCCTAGCACTGATTAAACTCCTTTGAAAAGGGAGAACTACTGCATCAAACTGTCAGGCTCTCCAGACACTGACTCCTCCATCTCTGACCGAATTTGAAAGGCAACTGCTGCTGAAGGCTATGCCCAGTTGATCTCTAAACATTACAGAACCCTCCACTGCTAGAACATAATAAGCAGTACATGCCTGAAGCTGACCTGGACTGGACAGAGGCTTCACCTCAACTGTGTACTCAGACTGACTTCATTCTGTTTGGTTCCTTAACATCCTGCCCCTTGTCGTATCTTGTCTGCTGTGTGATTTTGATTGTGTTTCCCTTAGTGTGATGTGTATGAAGCCAAGTTAAATGCATAATGAAATGCCAGTGAATTTGGAGTTCTGAACCTGCTTTATGATTGAATAAAGCTGACTTTGTGGAGAACACAACTTGAGTGTGCATCATCATAGTGTGACTGAACCAACATGAGTTCACACCTTAATGACTAACAGAAACTACACCAGGTCGAGTTGTTGCAGAAAGTAAACTTTATTTGCAGCAAATAAGGAGCTCACAAGACATAACTTCCAAAGCTGCAACTCTACAAGCAAGGGTGGATGGTTTCCTTTTATTTAGGGTTAGGATGAATATTTAGAAAGGGGATCCTCTCATGAATGTAGGCTTAGGAAACTCGATGACTCCTTAAAGTGTAATAACAGTTATAGAAGTCCCAGAAGAAGAGAAAGAAAAAGGAGCAGAGGGGCGCCTGGGTGGCACAGCGGTTAAGCGTCTGCCTTCAGCTCAGGGCGTGATCCCGGTGTTATGGGATCGAGCCCCACATCAGGCTCCTCGGCTATGAGCCTGCTTCTTCCTCTCCCACTCGCCCTGCTTGTGTTCCCTCTCTCGCTGACTGTCTCTATCTCTGTCAAATAAATAAATAAATCTTTAAAAAAAAAAAAAGAAAGAAAAAGGAGCAGAAGGTTTATTTGAGCAAATTATAGCTGAAAATTTCCCTAATTGGGGGAAGGAAACAGATTTTGAAATCCAAGGACAGAGAACTCCCATTAAATCCAACAAAAGCAGGCCAACACTAAGACATAACATAATCAAATTCACAACATACACAGGCAAGGAAAGAATACTGAAAGCAGCAAGGGAAAAAAATCTACAAGGGAAGCAGATTAGGTTTGCAGCAGGTCTGTCCACAGAAACTTTGTAGGCCAGAAGAGAATGCCATGATATATTCAACATGCTGAATGGGAAAAATCTGCAGCCAAGAATATTCTATCCAGCAAGGCTGTCATTCAGAATAGGAGAGAAAAAGAGTTTCCTGGACAAACAAAAACTAAAGGAGTTCATGACCACTAAACCAGCGTGCAAGAAATATTAAAGGGGACTCTGAGTAGGGGGAAAAAGACCAAAAGCAATAAAGACTAGAAAGTAGCAGAGAACATCATGAGAAACACCAACTTTACAGGTAATACAATGGCACTAAATTCATATCTATCAATAATCACCTGAATGTAAATGGAAAATGCTCCAATCAAAACACATGGGGGGGCACCTGGGTAGTGTAGTCAGTTAAGCATCTGACTCTTGATTTTGGCTCAGGCTATGATCTTGGAGTCGTGAGATCGAGCCCCACATTGGACTCTGCACTGAGTGTAGAGCCAGCTTGATATTCTCTCTCTCCTTCTCCTTCTGCCTCTACTCCCTCTTCACACTCTCACTCTTTTTTACAAAACAAAAACAAAAAACACACCTAGGGTATCTGAATGGATAAAAAAAAAAAAAACAAGACCCATCTATATGCTGCCTATAAGAGGTTCATTTTAGAACTAAAGACATCTGCAGATTGAAAGTGAGGGGTTGGAGAACCATGTATCATGTTAAGGAATGCCAAAAGAAAGCTGAAGTAGCCATACTTAAATCAGACAAACTAGATTTTTTTTTAATTTTTTAATTTTTTAAAAGATTTTATTTATATGACACAGAGAGAGAGAACACAAGCAGGGGGAGCAGGAAGCAGGGAAAGGGAGAAGCAGGCTCCCTACAGAGCAGGGAGCCTGATGCGGGGCTTGATCCCAGGACCCTGGGATCATGACCTGAGCTGAAAGCAGACACTTAACTGACTGAGCCAGCCAGGTGCCCCAGACAAACTAGATTTTAAACCAAAAACTGTAACAAGAGATGAAGAAGGATATTATATCATAATTAAGTGATCTATCCATCAAGAAGATCTAACAATTGTAAATATTTATGCCCCCAACCTGGGAGGACCCCAACATCTAAATCAATTAAAATAAACATAAAGAAACTCACTGATAGTAATACAATAATAGAAGGGGACTTTAACACCCCACTTACAGCAATGGACAGATCATCTAAGCAGAAAATCAATAAGAAAACAACGGCTTTGAATGACATACTGGACAAGATGGGCTTAATAGATATAGTCAGAACATTTCATCCTAAGGCAGCAGAATACACATTCTTTTTGAGTGCACATGGAACATTCTCTAGAATAGATCACATACTGGGCCACAAATCAGCCCTCAAAAAGTACAAAAAGATTGAGATCATACCATGCATATTTTCAGACCACGACACTATGAAACTTGAAGTCAACCACAAGAAAAAGTTTGGAAAGACCATAAATACATAGAGGTTAAAGAACATCCTGCTACAGAATGAATGGGTTACCAGAAAATTAAAGAAGGAATGAAAAAAGGCATGGAAGCAAATGAAATAGACATGATGGTCCAAAACCTTTGGGATACAGCAAAAGTGGGCATAAGAGGGAAGTATATAGCAATACAGGCCTCCCTCAAGAAGGAAGAAAAGTCTCACATATACAACCTAAACTTACACCTGAAGGGACAGAAAATAAGACCTAAAGTCAGCAGAAGAAGGGAAATAAAGATTAGAGCAGAAATAAATAATATAGAAATATACAAACAAAAAACAGAACAGATCAATGAAACTAGGAGCTGGCTCTTTGAAAGAATTAACAAAATTGATAAACCCCTAGCCAGACTTATCAAAAAGAAAAAAAAAAGGACCCAAATAAATAAAATTATGAATAAAAAAGGAAAGATCACAACCAACACCACGGAAATACAATTATAAGAGAATATTATGAAAAATTACATGCCAACAAACTGGGCAATCTGGAAGAAATGGAAAAATTCCTAGGAACATAAACTACCAAAACTGAAAAGGAAGAAAAAGATAACCAGCAAAGAAATTTAATCAGTAATCAAAAATCTGATAACCAGCAAAGAAATTAAATCAATAATCAAAAATCTCCCAATAAACAAAAGTCCAAGGCCAGATGGCTTCCCAGGGGGAATTCTACCAGACATTTAAAGAAGAGTTGATACCTATTATTCTCAAACTGTTCCAAAAAAATAGAAATGGAAGGAAAACTTCCAAACTCATTCTACAGGCCAGCATTACCTTGATTCCAAAACCAGACAAAGACCCCACTAGAAGGAAGAATAACAGGCCAGTATCCCTGATGAACATGAATGCAAAGAAATTCACAAGATACTAGCAAATCAAATCCAACAGTATATTAAAGAATCATTTGCCACAATCAAGTGGGATTTATTCCTGCGCTGCACAGATGGCTCAAATATTTGCAAATCAATCAATGTGATGGTACACCACATTAATAAAATAAAAGATAACCATGTCGTCCTCTCAATAGATGCAGAAAAAGCATTTGACAAAGTACAGCCAACATCTAAATCAATTAAAATAAACATAAAGAAACTCACTGATAGTAATACGATAATAGAAGGGGACTTTAACATCCCACTTACAGCAATGGATAGATCATCTAAGCAGAAAATCAATAAGAAAACAACTGCTTTGAATGACATACTGGACAAGATGGACTTAATAGATATATTCAGAACATTTCATCCTAAGGCAGCAGAATACACATTCTTTTTGAGTGCACATGGAACATTCTCTAGAATAGATCACATACTGGGTCACAAATCAGCCCTCAAAAAGTACAAAAAGATTGAGATCATACCATGCATATTTTCAGACCACAACACTATGAAACTTGAAGTTTCATTCTTTATAAAAACCCTCAAGAAGTTTCATTCTCGATAAAAATCCTCAAGAAAACAGGGATAGAGGGAGCACACCTCAACATCATAAAGGTCATAAATGAATTACCCACAACTAAGATCATCCTCAATGGGGAAAAGCTGAGAGCTTTTCCTCTAAGGTCAGGAACAAGACAGGGATGTTTACTCTCACCATTGTTATTTAAGATAGTACCAGAAGTCCTAGCCTCAGCAATCAGACAATGAAAGGAAATAAAGGCATCCAAATCGTCAAGGTAGAAGTCAAACTTTTCACTATTCCCAGATGACATGATACTGTAGGTAGAAAACTTGAAAGACTCCACCAAAATATTCCTGGAACTGATATACAAATTCAGCAAAGTCACAGGATAGAAAATCAGTGTACAGAAATCTGTTGCATTTCTGTACACAAATAACAAAGCAACAGAAAGAGAAATCAAGGAATCGATCCCATTTACAGTTGCACCAAAAACCACAATCTACCTAGGATAAACCTAACAAGAGGTAAAAGATCTGTACTCTGAAAACTAGAACACTTATGAAAGAAATTGAAGAGGACACAAAGAAATGGGAAAACATTCATGCTCATGGATCAGAAGAACAAATATTATAAAATGTCTATACTACCCAAATCCATCTACACATTTAATGCAATCCTTATCAAAATACCACCAGCGCTTTTCACAGAGGTCAAACAAACAATTCTAAAATTTGTATAGAACCACAAAAAGACCCTGAGTAGCCAAAGCAATATTGAAAAAGAAAAGCAAAGCTGGAAGCATCACAATTCCAGACTTAAAGCTGTAATACAAAGTACAGTATTGGCACAAAAACAGACACATAGATCAATGGAACAGAATAGAAAACCCAGAATGGACCTACAACTCTATGGTCAACTAATATTTTACAAAGCAGGAACAAATATCTGATGGAAAAAAGACAGTATCTTCAAGAAATGGTGTGGGGAAAACTGGACAGCAATATGCAGAAAAATGAAACTGGACCAGTTTCTTACACCACAAACGAAAACAAATTCAAAATGGATGAAAAACCTAAATGTGAGACAGGAAAGCAGCAGAATCCTAGAGAACACAGGCAGCAATCCATTTGGCCTCATCTGTAGCAACTTCTTACTAGGCACATCCCTGGAGGCAAGGGAAACAAAAGCAAACAGGAACTATTGGAACTACATCAAGAAAAAATCTTCTGGGGCACCTGAGTGACTCAGTCAGTTAAGTGTCTGACTTCAGCTCAGGTCATGATCTCAGGGTCCTGGGATGGAGCCGTGCATCAGGGCTTCCCACTCAGTAAGGAGTCTGCTTGTCCCTCTGCCCTCCCCTGCTTGTGTTCTCGAGCTCTCCTGTTCTCCTGCTCTCATGCTCACATTCTCTCACTCTCTCAAATAAATAAATCTTAAAAAAAAAAAAAAAAGATAAAGCACTTCTGCACAGCAAAGGAAACAATCAACAAAACTAAAAGGCAACCTTTAGAATGGAAAAGATATTTGCAAATGACATATCTGATAAAAGTTTAGTATCCAAAATCTATAAAGAACTTATCAAACTCAACACCCAAAAAACAAATAATTCAGTTAAGAAATGGGTAGAATACATGAATAGACATTTTTCCAAAGAAGACATCCAGATGGCTAAAAGCCACATAAAAAGATGCTCAGTATCACTCATCATCAGGGAAATACAAATCAAAACCTCGATGAGATATCACTTCACACCTGTCAGAATGGCTAAAATTAACACAGGAAACAAGAGATGTTGGCAAGGATGCAGAGAAAGGGGAAACCTCTTACGCTCTTGGTGGGAATGCAAACTGGTGCAGCCACTCTGAAAACACTATGGAGATTCCTCAAAAAATGACAAAAAAGCTACCCTATGACTCAGCAATTGCTCTATTATGTATTTAACCAAAGGATACAAAAATACTGAATTGAGGGGGCACCATACTGTTTACAGCAGCATTATTAACAATAGCAAACCTGTGGAAAGGGCCCAAATGCCCATTGATGAATGGATAAAGAAGGTGTAGTGTACACACACACACACACACACACACATATACACAGAGTGGAATAGTACTCAGCCATCAAAAAGAATGGAATCTTGCCATTTGCAACAAGGATGGAACTAGAGTGTATTATACTAAGTGAAATAAATCAGAGAAGGACAAATACCATATGATTTTACATATATGTGGAATTTAGGAAACAAAACAGATGAACATATGGGAAGGAGAAAAGAAAAGAGGGAAGCAAACCATAAGAGACTCTTTGTGGATACAGAACAAACTGCAGGTTGGTGCAAGGAGGTGGGTGGGGGATGGGCTAGATGGGTGGTGGGTATTTAGGAAGACACTGTTGTGATGAGCACTGGGTGTTATATGTAAATGAGGAATCACTACATTCTACTCCTGAAACCAATATTACACTATATATTAACTAACTCGAATTTAAATAAAAATTTGGAGAAAAAGAAAAGCAGGATCCTCACCTGTTAATATGTCTTGTATTAATTTAATTATTAGACCAGCCACAGGAACCAAGTGGGCTAGAAGGAATTGGTTGGGGACAGGGGATATTTTCCCCCTTCCCAAGGTATCCATCTTTTGCAAATGGTATTTCAAAATAAATCCTCCAGGCATTCAACCCATCCAGACAGACTGCCATGCTAAAGCTCCACTAGGAAGAATTTCAGGCACCTCTGCCCTTAGCCTATCATGGGACTCTGAGGAAGGCTTCCAGGAGAAGAGAAGCTAAAATGAATTTTGGAGGATGGGTAAAATGAATTTTTGGAGTTCCAAAAAGTTGGAAGAATGTTCCAAAAGAGTATCAGCTACCTGAGAGGCTCACAAGTTTATGAAGAGCCTTCCTTTGTAAACGGTGCTGTGGAACTTCAAATCTTCAAAACATGAATTGAATCCTGTTTGTGATGAAAAGGTTTAAGCTCCATCGTGTTGTAAAGGAAAACTACTGTCTTCATTTATATTACCCACACTAATCTGAGTACTCAGAGCACTCGACTTCACAACACTGGAGACACCAGACACCAGACATTTTTCACACATCATACAATTCTGGGACACCCGCTGGGTGTCCTACAATTTAACTCAATTCTTTTTTTTAAAAAAAGGATAGATTTATTTATGTGAGAGAGAGAGAAAGCGGGTGCGCACCTGCGCTGGTGCAGGCAGTGGGGAGGGGCAGAAGGAGAGAGATGATGTGAAGCTGCTCTGCTCCCAGAAGGGAGCCCTACGATGGGCTTGATCTCACCATCCTGAGATCATGACCTGAGCTGGAATCAAGAGTTGGATGCTTAACCAACTGAGCCACCCAGGCTCCCCTGACTCAATTCTGACAATATCCACCTGGAGATAGCATCAGGTCCCACAGGTTAAGGACTCAGTCCCATAAGTCCCATACTCTAATCTCAAACCCAGGTTGTCAACCTGTGCTGCTTATAACAGGCTATAAATTGGAGGTTCACCCCATACTCCAATTAATTTGCTTAGAGCAGCTCACAGAACTCAGGAAAACAGGTAACTTATGTTGGTAAAGAAACAGTGGGACCAAAATGGGATCACTTGCCCCCACCACAGCAAACCAAGGTTTAGCTCCCAGAAATGTGACATTTAAAGGGTGGATCTGAAATTTCCTGATCAGCACTTGTGAGATAATCTCCATAATAAGTCTCCTGTATTCCCTTCCCCCCAAAAGGAGATGGCCTGGCCTGAAACAACCTGTCTTTTCTTTTGCTAATAACTTCCTTGTCCCACTCTCCTTTTGCCTATAAAAACCTTTTGTTTGGTACAATTCCTCAAAAAGCCTATCTATTTGTTAGAAGGGCTGCTGTCCAATTCATGAATCAAGTAAAGCCAATCAGATACTCAAATTTGCTCAGTTGAATTTCTGTTCTTTAACGTTTATAGATTACCAGTTTATTTCAAAGGCATTCAAGGATACAGAGAAACAGCCAGATGAAGAGCTACTTAGGGCAAGGTATGTGGGAAAGGGGGGAAAGTATGCAGAGCTCCTGTGTCTTCTCTAGGAGTGCCCCTCTCTCAGCACCTCTACATATCCCAGCAGTTCAGGATTCATTACACAGGCATGCCTGGTTAAATCATTGGCCATTGGTGATGGATATGACCTTCAGCTCCTCTCCCCACCCCCGAGATGGGGGGTAGTGAGGAGAGACTGAAAGTTCCAGCCCTCTAATCACATGGTTTATTCCCCTGGCAACTAGCCCCATCCTTAGATGCATTCCAAAAGTCTCCTTATTAACATAAACTCAAATGTGGCTGAAAGGGGCTTATTACATAAATAACAAAAGACACCCATCATTGCCCTGGAGCTATTTCTGGAACTGGGAACAAAAATCAATATTGTAAAGAAAAGATGCCCCTAAAACTCTTACATTGAAAATTATAAAGGTTTTGCCAGAACAGTAGACAGAGAATATATATATATATATATTTCTTTTATAAATCACAATATCACACTGGCACAATCAGATTTGTAGTTTAGAACCTAAACTAGATGATTCATCCCGATTGTAACAAGGATAGGTTTAGTGGAGGCAGACAGAGTCAGGCAAGGCTGTGGTAATGAAGGCAGATACTCAGAAAGCCCTTCATAGTTCACTGGTGATGAGGAAACATTGTAGTTAGAGGATCAGTTTTGACACTCATTCTTCATAGTTTAAAATAGCTGAGTATGCAGTTTTATCCTCAATTGCCTGGCAAGATCCCAGTTCATACCTGTTGTCCTGGCTTCTGCTTTCACTCTCAGTGGTAACCTGGTTTGGATCATCATTTATGAAGTCTCCCTATGGTTTAAGCAACCCCAGCATAGGACACCAATGATTGCTAATGATTTTGCAGTTTTATGCTTCATCTGAACTTTTCCTCTCATTGTTTGACTTTACCCCTGTTACTGTTTCTTCTGTGAAATATGGATGGATCATATCTTCAGTATGTTCTTGTTCTTTCTAGGATCAGTGTTGCCAAGACCCCTTGCCACATTAACCCCCTAAGTCAGTGTGGGGGTTTTGTTTTGTCTTTTAGTCAATGTTTTTTAACTTTGTTTGAAACCACATTAAAGTTCAATTTTTTATTACCACACAATACAGACATAGACTTAAATGTAATTGAAACAAAAGTTTCACAAGATAACTGCAAGGTAATCTTGCAGTACACTCTGACATTACATATTCTACTCTTATCTGTTATATTCTAGCCCATTTCATTCCACTTCATTTTTTAATAGTTCTGGTGAAAACCTACCATGTGGTTTTATGAATTGACCAACGGGTTGTAACTTGAAAATTGAGAACCAGTGCGGTAGATTATCCTATCATTGTGTCACCAGCTAGACCCCAAGACCTGAGCTTTACTGCCCACCTCATGTGAAAATGTTGGGGTTCAGGAGCAAACAGTCAAGAAAGAAGTCTTGAGATGTCTTTAGTGCAAAAAGGTGGTTTTATTAAAGCACTGGGAGAGGACCCAATGGCAGAAAGAGCTGCACTGGGGTCGTGAGGACTTGCTGATTATGTACTTTAAAGCTAGGAAGAGGTCAGAGATAGTGAAAGTCTCTAAGGAATTTGGAAGCAAGATTTCCAGGACTTTGAAGGGCTAGCTATTGTTAGGAAAAAGTCTAGTAAAACCCTAGTCATCAGACCCTTCAGATGTATATCATGGGCCACGTGCTTGGTGGATGATTGCTAACATATATCTTGGGGGCTTAGAGATAAGGAAGTCTCCAAAGGAATTTATATATATTAAAGGAGACTTACAGGATCCTGGACGTCAGGATAATATTAAGGTGAGATTTTCTTTTACCCTTAGCAAAGTATAGGCAGTTAAATGTCACTCTGCCTGTCTCAAGGACTTGTCAATGGGCTGTGAGTTGTAAGGAAATTTAACTTTTTTCTTTTGCCTTTGTTCCCCACATCACACCTACTTGTAATCACCAATCTTTGTCCCAAATTTTTCCTTAAATTACCCCCCCCCTTTTTAGTAATCTCCACACCCAACATGGGGCTCGAACTCACAACCCCGAGATAAAGAGCCACATGCTCTACTGACTGAGTCAGCCAGGTGCCCCAGCTTATCTCTTAATTCAGGCAATGGAAAGCAATAGCACCTCTCAAGCAATAGCAACTGCCCTGACAAGACCTCCAGTGGCTCAGACTACCCAGACCAGTTTGAGCATAACCTCTGACCTGCACCGGCATAGATGGACCATGGAGTGACCTCTAGAATGACTCACAATTACCTTTACCTCATTATAATACTAAAGTTTACCCTCAAGAGTACAAGCCTTATTTGCATAACATACAATGTATGTCTAGGCATGTTTCCTTAAGGCCCACATATGACTTTATGCCTACCTCTACATATGATGACAATGATCCCCTTTTTAAATTTTTATCCTAACCCTAAATAAAAGGGTTATCCACCCTTGCTAGAAGAGTCACAGCTTTGGAAGTTACTCCCTGTGCTCTCCTTATTTGGTGCAAATAAAGTTAATTTGTGCAACAGCTCAACCTTGTGTAGTTTCTATCTGTCACTCACCAAGAAGTGAACTCACATTGCTTTGGTTACAGTTGGATAGGAAAGGACATTTTTATTACCCCCAAAATATTCATCATGTCCCTTTGCAATCAGTCTGTCTTTTTTTTTTTTTTAAGATTTTATTTTTAAGTAATCTCTATACACAATATGGGGCTTAAACTCACAATCCCGAGATCAAGAGTCACATACTCTACTGACTGAGCTAGCAAAGCGCCCCTGCAGTCAGTCTGTCTGACTCTGGTCTCCAGCAACTGTGGATCTGTTTTCTGTCACTGTATAGCTTGCCTTTTCTGGAATTTTATGTAAGTGGAATCATATAGTATAGTCTTTTTTGTCTGACTCTGTATGCAGCATAATACTTTTGAGATTCATATATGTCGTGATATGTATTGTTCATTCATTTTTGTTGGTGAGTAGTATTGTACTCCAGTTTATCCATTTATCAGTTGGTCGTTTCCAGGTTTTGGATATTATGAATAAAACTACAATGAACAGTTGTATACAAGTCTGTGTTTTCACAAAGACATGTATGTTTGTTTGGATGTTTTCATTTCTTTTGGGTAAATATCTGAGAGTTAAATTGTTGGATCATGTGGTAAGTATATGTTCACTTAATAAAAAACTACCAAAAAGAAGAAAAGAAAAAGAGAGAGAGAAAGAAAGAAATAACCAAACTGAGAAAGGGGAACCCTCTTGCACTGTTGGTGGGAATGCAAACTGGTACTGCCACTCTGGAAAACAGTGTGGAGGTTCCTCAAAAAGTTAAAAATAGAACTACTCTATGACCTAGCAATTGCATTACTAGGAATTTACCCAAAAGATACAAAAACACTAATTCAAAATGATATATGTCCCCCGATGTTTATAGCAGCATTATCACAACAGCCTAATTAAGGAAACAGCCCAATGTCCACTGACTGATGAAGATAAAGAAGAGGTGGTATACATATGTGTGTGTGTATATTGTGTATATTTTATATATATATACACACACACACACACACACATATATATATATAATGTAATACTACTCAACCATAAAAAAGAATGAGATCTTGTCATTTGCAATAACATGGATAGAGCTAGAGAGTATTATGCTAAGTAAATAAGTCAGTCAGAGAAAGACAAATAACATATGATTTCACTCATTTTTGAAATTTAAGAAACAAAACAAATGCGCAAAGGGGGAAAAAAGGAGGGGGGCAAACCAAGAAACAGACATCTCTTAATGGTAGAGAACAATTTGATTGTTACCACAAGGGAGCTGGGTGGCAGGATGGGTGATATTGGTGATGGGGATTAAGGAGGGTGCTTGTTATGTACCAGGTGTTGCATGGAAACAATCACTATATTGTACACCTGAAACTCATCTTACACTGTATGTTAAGTAAGTGGAATTTAAATACAACATTAAAAAAAGAAACTAACAAACTAACAAACTTGTACCATTTTTTATTATTTTTACCAGTAATGAATTAAAGTTCCAAATGCTCCACATTCTCCCCAACACCTGGTATTGTTAGTCTTTTTAATTTGAGTCACTCAGGTGGGTGTGAAGTGGTATTTCATGGTTTTAATTTGCATTTCCCCAATGACTAAATGATGTTTTTATTTGCCATTCATATAACGACTCTGGTAAAGTCTGTTTTCACACTTCTGTCTTGCTTTTTATCATTCTTGCCAGATTTGTGTATTCTTTTAAAATAACTGTTGCTTTTAAGTTGGATTTATTTTTGCTGTTTTTTGTGATTATGGGGTTCAGGACATGCTACCCCTAAATATGACACCTTGGCATATTAAAAATTTTTAAATGAAGGGGTTTGAGTAAACAGAAGCAGGAAGTTCACTTGGACCTTTCCTCTGTCTTCTTCCCCTGAAACAAGTCATAAAACCATCATATGAGAGATGCCGTCCCTCTGCTGAAGGAAAGGAGAGTCCTTATCTCCAAGGACAAAGGAACAGGGAGAAGAATCTAAACAAACAAGCCTTCTTATGTTTCTCCCGATTTACTGTCATATTTCTAAAGGACTGCACACTTTTCATCAAACCTAGCTTAAAATGCTCAGGTCTAACTGTTTCTTTGGGTCTTCATTCCTTATGGAGCTTTCAGTGTCACACAAAAAGATATATTAAATAAATTTATATGCTTTTCTTCTGCTAATCTGTCTTTGTTTAATTTTCAGACCTAACTGGGGACCCTGCAAGGATCAAGGAAAACTTTTCTCCCCTACATTGATTTATTGTAGATGTTTACTTACTGATTTTTCTGCTTTTATTTTTTGAATACAAGCTTTTTAAGTTCATATATTTCTATTACTTACCTGCATCCTGCATTTGCCATCTGTAATATTTTTTTAAAGATTTTATTTATTTATTTGAGAGAGAGAGAGAAAGCATGAATGGGGGGCAGAGGGAGAGGGAGAAGCAGGCTCCCTGCTGAGCAAGGAGCCCTATGTGGGGCTCGATCCCAAGACCCTAGGGTCATGACCTGAGCCAAAGGCAGATGCTTAAACAACTGAGCCACTCAGAAAAAATCCATAATAATATTATATGTCACATTCATCTTCTGGAGGTGATAAGGATATTTATTAACTTCAGACATTGTAATTTAAATGATCACATGGCAACATATAGGGTAACCACTAGCAAAAAACAAAAACAAAAACCGCATACCAAAACCAAATAGGATGCATAACTTCCAAACTAGTAGAAAAAATAATAAAATTAATCCAAAGGAGGCAAAAAAGAATAGGAAGTAAAAGCAGAAACTAAGATGGTAGATTTTTATGAAACTAATTTCATAAAGTAAAGGTAAATGAACTTGATGCCTTAGTAGTTAAAAGAAGAAGATTCGATTGTAAAAATTCATTTATAGGCTGCATGCAAGGCTTTTGAAAGGTTGAAAGTAAATGGTAATAGAAAAGAATAGAAGTGAATAGATGGAAAAGGTGTATAGGCAAAAAGAAAACCAGCATAGCTATATCAAAATGAGAACAATAAAGTCCAATACAAATAGCATTATTAGAAATAAACAAGACCTGGTTCTAGCAGTGATCAAGATAAGGATATAAGGGATACCTGGGTGGTTCAGTCAGTTAAGCATTGGACTCTTGATTTCAGCTCAGGTCATGATCTCAGGGCCAAGGGATCGAGCCCTGTGTCAGGCTCCATGCTCAGCATGGAGTGTGCTTGGGATTCTCTCTCTCCCTCTTCCCCTCCCCTCTGCTCGCTCTCCCTTTCTCTCTCTCTCTCTTTCAAATAAATAAATAAATAAATAAATAAATAAATAAATAAATCTTTTTTAAAAAGGTAAGGATATAAGACTATCCATGGCTCACTCCTCCTTATGATTATATAATTTGAGCATCAAAACACGGGGGTATCTCTTATATTTTCTATTATCACAGCAAAGATTTGTTCGTAAAGCATCTTCTTTTCTCTTCTTCACTTTCTTCTTCTTCCTCTCCTTCTGTTCCCCCATTCCCCCCTTCTTCCACCTTTTTCCTTGTCTCCTCCTATCCTCTTCCTCTCCCTTTCTTTTTCCCTTTCTCTCTTTCTCTCTCTGGAAGAGTGGGGGATAAAAATAAGACTCCTGAGTTAGGGTAAAATAAAGATTTTCAAGGCATTAAATTTATTTCAGGGGCACCTGGCTGACTCAGTCAGTAGAGCATCCAACTCTTGATCTTGGGAGTCATGAGTTTGAGAAATTACTTAAAAAATAAATAAATAAGTTTATTTATTTCAGTAAACCCTTACCAGCATTAATCTTTTGGGGGGGGGGGGAAGTATAATAGATTATCTGTAAAGTTGAATTGGGGGGGATTTGGATTTCCTCCTTTATGAATTATTGTCTCATATCCTTTGCACATTTAATGGCATTTTTGCATAGTTTATACCTAGCTCCATCAAAGGAGGGGATTACCACTCAATATCTGTAACTAAAGAGAAACGGGATCTTGCTACTTACTTAAGTAAGGGAAAATTGTATGATCAGGCACAGTATCCTTGAAGAAAGCAAACTCCTTGTCTTATGAGGTTCTTGGGAAGCATTTTTCTAGTGGTTGTATTGATTATAGAGGCAAAAGTGGGTTTACATCAGCCTTAGAAATGTGATTTCTGCTAGTTACAAAGCAGAGAGTGGGTTATTCTGATAAGCCTTTGTGGGGGCCCAGGGCAGACTATCCCAAAATATGCCACAATGGCATAATGATTATTTTGAATTACTTGAAAAGCAGCCAGTGCAAAAAAGGGCATCTTGACCCTTTGTCTTCCTGAATGCAGGAAATAATTCTGCCATGTACAGGGCACCCGCAACTTTACCTAGAGACTGAGAGAAGTATTGTTATCACCAGAGATGAGAATTCAGGGTTGAAGAAGCCTATATAGGTGAACCTTGTTACTTCTACTAATTTACTATTTCAGCCCAAATTCTCTTTAGAATTCCTTATTAATTAAAGGTCACAGTTTTCTTTGTCCTATCAATTCCTCACAGATTTCTGTTTCTTTGTCCAAAGCATAAAAAAACTGCCTGTCTTGGTCATTTCTTTGGGTCTCACTTTTATCATTGGGCCTCCATGTGTACCTAATTAAGCTTTTATTATTATTAATATTATTATTATTATTATTATTCTGTTAATCTGTCTCATGTTAATTTAATTCTTGGACCAGCCAGATGAATCTTGAAGGATAGAGAAAAAAATTTTCCTCCCCAACACCTTGCTGACCAGCTGGCTTTCAGCAATATTGCATTGTCTCTGATTGGCTTTCAAAGGCATTTTCACAAAAGCAAATTGATTAAGAGTTGCTCGTTATCATGGCTGTAGAACTGTGAATCTTTCTTTGAGGAGCCTAAAAACTTTCTAATACTCAGTTTTTTATATTAAGGATATTAAGCTTTTGTCATGTTATTTAAATTTTTTTTTTAGTTTGTCTTTTAATTTGGAGATTCTTCAAATGTAAAAATCTATAGTTTGTCAAATTCCCCTGTCTTTATGTGCCTATCCTTTCAGTTTAAAATCTTTCAGAACTCATGGCATATGATGGGAATTTTCCATTTTTTATCATTAATTTTCATTTTCAAAACAACTCTTTATACTGATTTATAATAGCCTCATATCTATATATTTTGCTTCCCCTAAAATTCCAAGCTCCATGAGGTCAGGGTTATATCTTTTTTTTTTTTCTCCCACAGCACATATTACAGTGTATGTGAGGTATGTGAGTTGGCAGTGTGAATCCTGGATTGGAACAGGATTAAAGACTGCAGGCTATCTATTGGGGTAAGAGTTAGTAAGGTTTGATGTTAACCAAGGACAAGTTGGATATGGGAAGAGATTTGAGAAGAGGTAAATGAGGATCCAAATTTGATAGAACTTAACTTGTTCACAAAACTAATTCTCTAGGGTAGCAAAAATTTCTATCATATATTTTTTAATAACTCCACTTTTTGTTTGTTTGTTATTAATTCAGTGGATTGGAAACAGTGAAGTTCTCTGGTGGGATCTTAGTAAAGTAAGGTGGTTAAGCATAGAGACTTGTCTTGTAAAAAGAGTCCTTAACAACTGAACTTAATAAATCCCAGAGGATTAGAAGACTGAGGACTCAGGTGGCAGCTTTATTTAAATGGCTACTTCTAAACTTAGCGGACAGAAGTAACCATTATTACTGTGTTTACCCTAGGGTAGTCCCCAAAGTTGCCTAAATCCCCAAGCCATACTGAAGCCATCCTGAGGGTAATAAAGATCAAGTTTTCCTTTTCCCAAAAGAGTCTCAAAAATTTTTATACTTGTTGTATTAGGTTAAAAGACAGAATATTCTACATCTGGTCTTCCCATTATGTGAGATAATGAATTTTCTCATGATGGTGAAAGAAAGGAGAAAAAAGGAAAAGAGAAGAAAAGAAAGGGAATTAAGGAATGGAGGGAGGAAAGAAAGAGGCAAAGAAGAAGGAAGGAGTGAGAAAGGAAGGAGGGGGGAGAGAAAAGAGAACAAAAAAGGAGTAGGCAAGTAGCCTAGAAATGAAAAGTCATACTCAGTGACCTAACAGATGTGAAAGAGTAAAGCCTGGAGTCTAGGTTTCCTTGAAAAAAGTGCTCTGCCAGTTACGGGCTAATTGTATAATTCTATAGTTTAAGGATGCAAAGAGATCTAGAAGCAACCTAGTTCAACACCTTGACTTTTTAAAGAAAAAAATCAAATGCTTAAAGGTTAAATTACTTGCTAAAGTTAGAAAGTACCAGGATTGGAACTATAATTCAGATCTTCTGATTCATAAACTAATGGTGTGTAGTTTATGAGATGCCTCATTACACACCCCAACCCCTGTCTCTTAGTTCAATAGCTAATAGGTGAGAGAGCAAACTCAGCTAAACAAAGAGTTTAGCTACCTTTTAATGATTCTGGATAAGATGATCTCTCTGGATGAATTCCTAAGGATGTAATTAATATTTCCCAGGAGTACTAAAGTCAATTTTTCAATTCCTTATGCACCTCACATGATCTGGGTTTGTTAGGACGTATGAGGAAGAGAAATCATTTATAGTGGCTCTGGTAAATATATACTTTGCTTCCTACATCTTGCAAAATAATGAATGGGTATGGAAAATAAAGTTTTTAAGAAAAAAATGACTTTATCTTGGTTAAGTGTGACTTTTCCTGGTAGGACATACATGCTATTCATTTGCAGTGGTCAAAGACAAAAGCCATACAGTAAGAAGATTGATTTTATTCAGATCAGAGTATCTCAGTAGGGTGGTATTGCCTTAGACTTTTATAGGCAGGGGTAAATAAGCTACAGTTCGGGTGATTTACAGTGGAAGTTGTTTTGTAAGCAGGGGAAGTCTCAGCCAGTTATTGGAGCAAATATTTTTCTCTCTAGTTGGCTAGTTTCAAGGAGACAAATAGTTCTAATCTTAGCTGAAAATCAGGAGACAAAGAATGGAAAGTTGGTGAGGTAGAAAGCAGGTTCAGGCAAAGGGGAAGAGTATGTGTCTGGCCTTGTCACAGCCTTTACCCAATCATAATTACTGAATCACTTTTTCTTTCTTTCTTTCTTTCTTTCTTTCTTTCTTTCTTTCTTTCTTTCTTAGGAATTTCTTTTCTCTCTTTTTTTAAGATTTTATTTATTTATTTTAGAGAGAGACAGAGTGCAAGTGGCAGGGGATGAGGGAGGTTGGTGGTGGTGGGTGTGGGAAGCAGAGGAAGAGGGAGGAGGAGGAGAGAATTTCCAGCCGACTACAAGCACAGAGCCCGACATGGGACTCAGTCTCACAACCCTGAGATCATGGCTTGAGCCAAAACCAAGAGTTGAACACTTAACCAACTGAGCCACCCAGGTGTCCCTGAATCACTCATTATTTTTTGATTAAACTAGTAGGTTCCTAAAGTAACCAGATCTTCCACTGCCTTCATCTAGTCTTAGGGAATCTCTGCTAAAAATTAATTCACGAAAAATATAATGAATGCTTTCAAACTTTTAGTTACCATTGTTTTTGCAATTAAGGTTGTCCACCAGGAGCTCTCAGAATGGATAGACTTCGGTAAGTAGCCACAAGTAAGATAAACATAGGAATAAATTGGAGGATAGTGTGATGGCTGTATAACTTTGTGAATGCACTTAATGCCACTGAATTATATACTTAAAAATGGTTAAAATGAGGGACACCTGGATGGCTCATTCGGTTAGGCATCCAACTCTTGGTTTTGGCTCAGGTCATGATCTCATGGATCGTGAGATGGAGCCTGGAGTTGAGCTCCCCACTCAGCAGGGAGTCTGCTTGAAGATTCTTTCCCTCTGCCCCTCCCCCCACTCTCTCTCTCTCTCTCTCTCTCTGTCTGAAATACATAAGTCTTTAGAAGAAAACAAAAAAGGTTAAAGTGGTAAATTTTATATTATATATATTTTACCACAATTTTTAAAGCGTATAGAAAAAAAATTAGAAAACATAATGCAAAGATCTTTATAACAGTAAGAGAAATTAGACTATCTAGAAAGAAAATTATTAGACTGTATAAAAAGGCATAAAAGAACACTTGGATAAATGGAGAAACATACTGTGTTCCTGGATTAGAGGACTCAATGTAAAAAAAACAAAAAACAAAAGCACAAGAAAGTTCCCCTCTAATTTATCTATGCATTCCATCCAATATAAAGGAAGTCTTTATATAATTATATATATATATATATATATATATATAATATAGGTAGGCAGACACACATACACACGTACAAAAACTGATTCTATAATTATCAACAATCTGGAATGAATTATTCAGTAAGTAGTATTTATGACAAGTAACTAACCAACTGGAAAGCGATAGTTGAACTCCTACAACTTACCATACACCAAAATTAATTACAGGTGGATCAAAATTGTAAACTTAAAACTGTAATGAAAACAAAGAAAAGTCAAACCTCTCCTCCCCAAATACACTGAAGTCTTAGATAGGCATGACATAAAACAGAAATTCCAAATGACAAATAGGTAAGGTACTAATCCCCATAATAATCAGTAAAAGCATAATAAGTTGTGTCTAGTCTATATACCCACCAAAATGAGTGAGTTTAAGAAGGTTGATAAAACCACATCTTGGTGAGAAAGTGAGCAATGGGAACGTTTGTGCCCTTTGTTGGGAATGTAAACTGGGACAACTTCTTTGAGAAACAGTTTGACATTAAACATACCCAACAACTCCAAAATTCCACTTCTATCAATTGAAAAGAATATAATTTATTAATAAAAAAGGACGTCTGGAGGGCAGGTTCACATAAATATTTTTAATAGAAGAATAAACATAGGGGACATTCTTTACTAGATATCAAAATATAAAGTTATTAAAACATTGTCATATTGAAGCAGTTATAAACAAATTGACCACTGAAAGGGAAGGAAGTTCAGAAACAGTCAGGGACATATGTTTATATTGTGTAGTTATCTTAAGGACATATATTTATACTATGTAGTTATATTACGGACATATATTTATATTGTATGGTTACCTAAAGTTTCTTCTCAAATCAGTGGGGAAAATGAACTATTCGGTTGTCTATTCTGATGAAAAGAAGAGAGATTCATACATCACATCAAAAATAATAAATATTTTGAGGGGCGCCTGTCTGGCTCAGTGGGAAGAACATGTGACTCTTGATCTTAGGGTGGAGAGTTTGAGCCCCATGTTGGGTGTGGAGATTACTTAAATCAATGAAACTTAAAATAATAGTCATAATAATGATAATAATAACAAATATTTGGGATGGGGGAGACTTAAAAAATCTAAAGATAAAGATATAAGGTTGTCAGAAAAAATTTTTTAGAATACCTTTATAATTCTGAAGTGACAGGGAGTGGTGTGTGCCCGTGCGTGTGGGTGTACCTTAAATATGCATTGTATATGCATTTTATATATATTTAAAGGAAATTTATCTCAAACTTGGAAAGAGGTAATATGATAATTAGTTGTTTTTTTTAATACACGCTAAGTCTGCTTGCCCCCACCTTACCTGAAACTGGGTTCACCTCTTGCTGGGTGTTGAGCCAAAAAAATATAACCACGCCAAAGAATAGGAAAAGGAAGGGTTTTACTTCCAACAAGTAAGGAGAACACCGGGGCTATTTCCCAAATGAACAAATCTAGGGAAGTTTTAAACTAAGGATGCATATATATTCATGAAAGGGCTTGTGCAAGGGGGGAGTTTAGCATGGAATTGGGGCAAAAGCCATCTTAAGGTGACAGAGTTTAGATCTTAGTTGATCGAAGTTATGAGGGCCAGCAAGGGTCAGAATCTCTGGCTCCCGCAGGTCTGGTATTTGAGTGCTCAAAGGGGTTTAAATCCTGCAAAGATAACTCAAGAATGTGCATAAGGTCAATCTTTACTTTTGAACCAGCACTGGGAGTTTTACTACTGATTTATTGTCTCTGATATGATTAGGCTATCTCCTGGCCTGATAGTGGCTGTTTGTTCTTACATTCTTTTGTTCTCTTAAAATCATTAACTACTGAGGTCTATTCTTCTGCCATTTCAACATATCCCAGGAAGATCTGCAAGAAATGTGCTGTGGACAAGCAGTGCTGATCAAGCAGAGATCACAAGATGGCCAGGCTCTAAAATGACCTTTTTTATGGCAAGAAAGCTATGTCTCAGCTTTCTTTTTCTGGAGATCCCCCCCAACTCTGCCTACACTAAAGTGATACTCTTGGGAAATGACACTATATATTTGACAATTATCAACATTTGATGAAGGTGCAGAAAGACAACTGCTCAAGTTTAGAAGTTAACATGTAAACCTATAAGTTCTTAGGATACTTACTACCCGGTAGAGATGTTAACCCCAAATGTGATAGGCCTTTATTGCTCTGAAAAATTAACCACTTTTATGACCAATTTTGCAATCTTATTTGGAATTGCTTTCTCCTCTGACCATATAAATAAGACTCTGTTCTTCAAAAGCTTCTCAAACCAGCTCTTTTCTTACCTGCCGGTTCCTTCACAATTCAGTAAAAGCTTGGCATGTGCAGGGGCGCCTGGGTGGCTCAGTCGGTTAAGCGTCTGCCTTCAGGCTAGGTCATGATCCCAGGGTTCTGGGATCCAGCCCTGTGTTGGGCTTCCCGCTCAGCAGGGAGTCTGCTTCTCCCTCCACCCCTCTGCCTCCACGCTTGTGCTCTCTCTCAAATAAGTTTAAAAAAAGAAAAGAAAGAAGAAAGAAAGAAAGAAAGAAAGAAAGAAAGAAAGAAAGAAAGAAAGAAAGAAAAAAAAGCTTTGCATGTACTAACAGATTTATCTAAGAATTTTGCCTTTCAATATAATTGTATATTCACAGACAAGGCTCTGAAAGGAATATACAAAAGAAAATTGGACAGTGGTTTTACTTCTGGGGATGCAAGTAGGAAATTGAATTTTTGCATTTCTTTATTATTTTTGTATTTTATTACTTTTGTATTTTAAACATCCCTTAATTGAGAAACACAAAAATGTTATCGTGTCAATAAAAAGGAAGTATAAGCAAAGAAAACAGAATGTTTCCATGAACTCTGTGTTCACTAGAGAAATGATTTAGCAAACTATGATATTTTTTTCCTTCAAAAAATATTCAATCATTAAAATTATTTTGTGAAGATTATATTTTATTTTGATGATTTTATTTTTTTTAATTTTTTTTAATCTCTTTTTTAAAGATTTTATTTATTTGAGAGAGAGAGTGTGTGTAAGAGACAGCACAAGTGGGGAGGAAGAGCAGAGGAAGAGGAAGAAGCAGAATCCCCACTGAGTAGGGAGCCCATTGCGGGACTCAATCCCAGGACACTGGGATCATGAACTGAGCGTAAGGCTGATGCTTAACCAACTGAGTCGCCCAGGTGGCCCTAAAGATTTTATTTTTAAGTAATTCCCTATACCCAATGTGGGGCTCAAAATCACACACTCTACCTACTGAGCCAACAGGCACCCCAAAGATTGCATTTTAACATGTAAACCTATTATTTAAAAAAAAACCCACTATGCATAGAAAAGAAATCATGGGAGGAAAAAAAATGTATTCATGATAGTTATCTTTGGGTAATAGGCTATTAATATTTTATTTTATTTTTCAGTATTTTCCTCATTGTCTAATGAGCACATTACTTTAAGAAGGAGGAAAACGTTGATATAAACAGAACATAGCATGTTTCAGCATGCTCTGACTCTTTTCTTTGAGGATGTGTGATGCAACAGTTTGACCTTTTGTGACTTTTACAAAAACTTATAGTTTGTGTTGCCTCCCACAACTAAGAATTTTACCTCACATAGTAGATATTTGATAGGTGATTTTTTTTAGAGTACAAGTTAACACTTTAAACTGTGATTGAACTGAAGTCTTGCAAGTTTTGACTAAGAAGACAACGTTTCTGTACTGTGTTTTTAATCAAAGGAAATTCTTCAGATGGTTTATCTATTTGGAAAATATTTTTTTAATAGACATGGGGAGGAAAAAAGCTCTACCTTATTAGGTTTAATACCTGGGCATATGCAAATTAAATAACAGCAGGAGAAAAGACACTCATTTTTTTGTATAGGGGTTCACAGAAAAGAAGTGAAACTCAGAGAATCAGAGCTTATATACTCTTTAACAAAAGAAGGGGAGTTTGGGCTTCAAAGGACAATATATAGTGGGAAGGTAAACCTAATGGAAGATAAGGCTATTTTAATAAGGTTTTGTTTATGCAAACTCATCCTGGTGATGGTTCCTTGGCTTGGACAATAAGAGGCACTCTCGTTTCTCTGGTGGTGGTGGTTGGGGTGGGGATGTGATTCTTAATGTCTTCAGCACAAAAATAATCCTTATGCCTGGGGCACCCAGGTGGCTCAGTTGGTTAGGCATCTGCCTTTGGCTCAGGTCATGGTCCCAGGGTCCTGGGATGGAGCCCTATGTGGGGCTCCCTGCTCAGCTGGGAATCTGCTTCTCCTTCTCCCTCTGTCCCTTCCCGAGCTCATGCTTGCTCTCTCTCTCTCTCTCTCAAATAAATAAATAAAATCTTAAAAAAAAATAATCCTTATGCCAAAGTGGCATATTTTGGGGAGGCATATTGAGATCCCTTTCAAACAAAAAGGAATAAAGTCAAAATGTGTATAGGGTAAAAATTTACCTTTCTATGTATTGAATTCATTGCTGTGCCAAATTTATGCTTTTGGGGGTGGCAGGAAGCCACAATGGTTATGAGCAAAAACTCTTTTTTTTTAAGTTTATTAATTATTTATTTATTTATTTAAGTAATCTCTACACCCAACATAGGGCTCAAACTTATGACCCAGAGATCAAGAGTCACATGCTCTTCTGTCTGAGCCAGCCAGGTACCCCTGAGCAAAAACTCTTGATTTCCTGGCTTTTCATATTCTAGCAGTGTGCCCTTCAGCAAAATTATTAACCTCTTTGAGCTCAATTTCTTCACCTGTAGAATATTATTGTGGTAAAGATTAAGCAAGATAAGGCATAATTAGCAAAATGTCTGCCACATAGTAAATAATAAATGCTACAAACATCATTTTATGTTTCTGTTTAGAAGATGTTTATTTCATAAGGGCACCGAATCCTTGTATCAGGCAGTATTAGATTTGAGAAGCAGAATCACTATCAATAATAGAATAAGGAGTTTATTGTAGACATTAGAACTTAGACGATTATGGTAGCTGCTTGAGAAGGCTGTTGTAAAGAGCCTGATGTCGTGCAGGCTGGCAATCAGGGGAGCTGGGTATGAAGGAGGGAAGAGAACTGGATTCCATAAGGAGAAACTAGAAACCACAAGGACAAACCATGATGTTGGGTGACCTACGGTAGAAGGTGGTGCCCTTCATTGTTGGACTACTCACACACCTGTCCCAGAATTAGGAAAAGCTGAAGGAAGGGATATGGTATGTGCATAAGGAACTAGGAACTGGGTATTACCATTTACTACTGGGTAAGCTAGGACATCAGCAACAACATGTGCTCACTACCACAGTACCTGGCACCCTCTACTGACTTCCAGCATGAGAAAAATGACAACAGCTTCACATAAGCCTTCTGAAACACACTCCTGTTTCTCCTGTGGCCCACTGTGACTCAGAATCATGCAGGGAAAGAAATTATGGGAAAGTTAGTTTGAACTTAGGTAAGCTGAGGCAGTACAAAGTCACTGTATTCCTTGTCTTGTTTGTAATCCTGCCTGCTTCGGTCTGAAACCGAAAACTTAGAGGAAAAAACATACCATACCATTCAGATACTTGAAGCCCAGCTCTTTTATTTTGAAACTTGGGGACTTCAATAACAAAAATTCACTTTCTATATTCTATTTGATGAATTTGTAGTTAAGAAAACAAGTATCATTTACATCAGAACATGTAATTTCAAGTGAATCATGTATCACAGCATATAGAAATTTGTTTAGCAAAGGACTATCAAACTCTTGTGGAGAACTGGCCTCTCAGAGACGGTTGGGTCCAAGGAAATCTAAGAGGGTTGTAACAGCCTGTGCGGCATGATAGCCTTCTTGCTCGGTCCTCAAATAGTGCCCATCTACAGAGGGATTGATTGATTGATTGATTTTAAAGATTTTTATTTATTTATTAGAGAGAGAGAGCACTAGTGGGGGGGAGAGGCAGAGGCAGAGGGAGACACAGACTCCCCGCTGAGTGTGGAGCCTGATGTGGGGCTCAATCCCAGGACCCCAAGATCATGACCTGAGCTGAAGCCAAATGCTTAACCAAATGCGCCACCCAGGCACCCCTACAGAAGGCTTTAGATATGGATCATCTAAAGGAGTTTGAAGGAAATGAGAGTGAGGTAGGTTCAATTCCCAAATAATCCCATGGCAGTTTTGCCTTCTTTTGAATGAGGAAGAACAGTGGTGGGTTCTAGAATGTCCCTGCAATGGATAAATAGGTACAGGGGAGAGGAGATTATTTTGATGTGCAAGAGCAAAGTTCTTGTCTCACAGAGTCAAAAAATGAATCCCTCGAACAAAGGAGAGTGAGAAAAACAATATTAGTTTATTTAACAAGGATATAGAAAAAAAGCTTTCAGGAGTGAGAGGGGTCCCGACATGGTTGCCACTGAGGGCTTTTAGGGATGATCTTTTATAGAAAGCTAAGCACGAAACTTAAATCTTTTGAACATCTCTATTGATAGCACCGTTGAATAAGGACTAGTGATAACACCTTCTTGTTATAACAGCTATTTGTGACCAACCAAGACCCCACCTCTGACATCTAGGACAGGCTGGTCTGGTTTGTTCCCTTATCTCTGATTTCCTTTCATCTCCCACATTTTGAATTTTGTGAACCTGATCGCGTGGCCCCCTACCTATCTCTACCTACCCAGCCCCACCTGTCCCTGCCTTAAGCCAATCTAGAAGCAGAAAAATGCTAGCTATTTTCAGTTAACAATAAAGTCTGAGCAATGTCAGGGACTGTGAGGTTAAGTGCAGGTAATAAGGCTAAGTCACCAGACTGTGGCAGCTGCTTCATCACACCCAAACAAGGTGGGTGGCCTTTTGCAATGGGGTCAAATTAGGGGATGTAAATCAATGAGTCTCTGGTGTCCATGATGTTGTTGTTAAGACCCTTAGAGTTTGTCCTGATTTTTTTTATATATATACAAATAGAAAGAAAGGGTTGTGACAATTGGGGAACCCAAGGGTGGTGAGTCTATTCAGAGCAAAGACCCAGGTGTGTATAGGAGCCAAGGGCCAGCTATCCTAAAATGGGCCACTTTGGCATGAAGATTACTTCAAGTTAAAAAGCAACCAAAACCCAGTAGATTCAGGAAAAGCTCTTTATCTCCCTCTCAACTGTCTAAAAAGAATTTAGATAGGCGACCTGCTCCAGGAAGACAGCTAATCGGCATCACATTTTGAGGAACTAGGTATAGGGTACACAGGGAGGAACCTAGCAAGGCCTGTTTGAGCCCAGTCCTCTACGTCTCATTATTCCTGAGTAACCCCCCAAACATTTGTTTACCAAACATTTTCTTTTTTTCATCTTCCTGTGAATTGCATGCATTCCTTCCCTCTGAAGTCCCAGACCCCTAACCCCTTCTCCTTAGTTCAGAACGACATGTACACCTCATTTTTGCCTGACCATCTGTGGAATTTCCATGTCCATCTGGATTCCCTGTACATACAAAAGTAAATTTGTTTTTTTTTTTTCCTGTTAACCTGTCTTATATCAATTTGATTCTTAGTCTGGCTAGAAGGACATTGGAGGGGACAGGAAATTCCTGATCCCTGACATGTGTCAACTACAGATCATATAAAGGGGCAGCCAGTACCAAAAGTTAGGAATGCGATGTCTACAATATCCCAGGAGTCCAAGAACTCTTCTACGTTATGCTTTGGTGATTAGTAAGGTAAGGTCCTGAAGAGCTTCCACTCTGTGATGGGAAAGAAATTCTCCATTTTGTGCAATAATGTCATGACCAAGTTAACATTTCCTGCCCTTATAGAAACAATGTTTATTGGAGAATGCCAGGTATGAGAAGTCTCCAAACAAGCAGTCTCACTTGTAAAAGGACGGCATGTTAACAGGAGGGGTCAGTTGAAGTCTGGCTAATTTGGGGAACAGAATGTCAAAGATGGTCCTTAAGAAAGAGAGGAACAATTCTTGTAGATTGATAATCATTGTTTGGTCAAGAGCGAAGCAGGAGACGAGGGTCTTCTCTCACAGAATTGAAGAATGAATCTCGCAGACAAAGGAGAATGAGCAAAGCCATAGAATTTTACAAAGCAAAGATACAAAGCTCTCAGGAGTGAGAGGGGTCCCGACCAGGGGTTGCCAGTGAGGGCTTTTATTGGCATTGTTTTATTTAAAACTGACCAGGAAACTTGTAGCCTTGCAATTCCCATGACGTCTTTTGTTGAGCAAGGTTTTATGATAACATCTCTGATGGTTAACTTTTCCTTTGAGGACTGGTCATTTTTTTGTGTGTGGTCATTTTCTGTTTTCTGTGGTCACAATGTAATTATCATCAAACATTTCGATCCTAGCAGTTAGGTCAGGGTGGTCTGATTTTTCTTCCTGATTTTTGTTTTTGTTCTGTCTCAGCGCCTGCATACCTGAAATACACTCGGAGCCTAGTTGGGGCCCCTATTCTTTCCCTACCTAAAGTCTCATCCCTTCCCTATTCATTCTCCCCCCTGGAAGAGGATCCCTAACTGCTTTTAAAGAGTAGGGACGATGAGAGCTCTGACTTCTTCATGCTGGAAAGGGAGGGTGTGAGGGTGTGGCAGTCAGAGTCTACCCAGGGGTTGGTCAGGAGGTCCACGGTATGGCTCCGGAGATGTCGAAAGGCATGAGGACAAGCTGGACAAGCATCGACAAAAACAGAAAAACACAAACCAATGATTATTTCCACTAGCAAAATAGCATTCCTGAAATAATGACCCCATTCTCCAACCCAGCTGAACAATCTAGGAGAGACCCTGATTTTGTCCAGTTTGGCTTGAATGTCATTTATTAATTGTGAGACTTCATGAGAATTGTCAGTTACGTAAAAAGAACACATGTGTGGAAACTCTTTACAATCTAAGTGATGTAGAAGTAGTTAAGTAATCAATGGCTGCCCGATTCTGCAGAAGTCCTGCCCTAACTGCTCAGTTCTTGATTTAGAGCATCTATCTCCTGGGACATGTCATTTAAGGTTCTACTGAGTAGGCAGACAGTTTGTTTTATCTCATGGTGTAAGATTTGTCCAAGTGCGGGGAGTCCCACCAGGGAGAGGGCCAAGGCTGCTATTTCCCTCTCTGATAGGAGAGCTACATTATCATCACAATGGGGGTGGGAGGGTGGGATGAGGCAACTCTCATTGATAATGCGTCCCTGGGTGTGATATATCAATACTCCTAGTTTGCCTGTAGAACACAGCCCCAGGAATTGTTTAGGGATGATGTAATAGGCCATACAGGCACAAAACAGCTCCCATCTCTAGGGAGGTAAAAGTTCTTAGTTGGGGATGGGAAGTGTAAAATAAAATTGTATTGAGTAGTAGGCTCATTACTGGCTATGCATATGCAGTTGGCTCTGATTATATGTTTTAGATGTATTGGGGGTCTGAATTGCAGGAAAGTATTCCAAACTGAGTGGCAAGACTCTTGAGTTGTAAAACTTTGGCCTGGGTGGCCCCCACACCCACCAGACTATTGAAAAGCAAGTTTCGTGAGGAGTTACTGTCAGCATCACAAGACTGAGATTGCTTCATAATATTTAGAGCCATATGTATCCAAAAGTTGGATGGGGCCAATGGTCTTATGGGTTCCAGGTTTATAGTAATGGGAAGGGAACTTTTATAGTAACTATGGGGAGATTCTTTTCATATTTTTACACGGGTGTATTTTCCTGCATCTAATAATATACTGGAGGCCAACTGAATATGCATAGCCTGTAATGAGCCTACTACTCAATGCAACTTTGCTTTACACTTCCCATCCCCAACTAGTAACTTACACCCACCTAGAGAATGGGATCTGTTTTGACAAGAGGAGTGGAGGGTAATAATAGGTAGGGGCTATGGTCATGTGCAAGAAGGTGTGATGAGGAACAGCTGTGGGGACAAGGACAGTAGCAGGTGTGGAAAATTCTCAGACCATCAGTGTCTCTAACAACATTCAATGTCATTTGGATATCACCACTGATAATGAACTGACCTAACAAAACTGGGCTGAAATTCAGTCTTTAAAAACTAGTTCCCTACAGTGGTAGAATTTATCTGCCTTGACCATGAATCTAAACAGAATAGTAGTTTCAACAAAGAATGAATTGATGCCTCTTACATTCAGTTTCCCAAACTCAAGCTCTTAGCATCTGAATTGCTAGGGTATTTTCCTTTTTGACAGCGGAACTCTATGGCCACCTCCCACCCTCTTTCCTTTTTGTTTTCCAAATTGGCCTTGAATTTTGTTTTCCAGTTGGTAATTCAACTCACCTGATCTTTTTGGCTGTTCAAATAAACACAACAAGGAGATCACTTTACATAAATTGAGACGTAAACAGCGATTGTTTTTTTTTTTTTAAGGCTTTATTTATTCACTTGAGAGAGTGAGCACAAGCAGGGGGAGGGACAGAGGGGGAGGGAGAAGCAGGCTCCTGGCTAAGCAGGGAGCCTGACCTGGGGCTCGATCCCCAGACCCTGAGATCATGACCCTAGCCGAAGGCAGACGCTCAACCAGCTGAGCCACACAGGCGCCCTGAGAAGTAAATAGCCATTGTTAATGATGGGGAAGGATAACTTTCTGGGTGTTAATGGAAATTCTTACAGCCTTCAAAGGAAATAATCTGGCAATACCTGTTATGTTAAAATTACAATTCAACCCCACAGGCCTCCTCCTGGGAATCCTTCCAATGTTTATGGATTGTTCTTAAGTGGCAAAAATTGGAAACAAAGTGAATTTCAATTGGATAATGATACATTTTAACTAACTATTAAAAATGACTATAGCAACTGCCATGACCTGGAGGCATTGCTATGGCTTGTTGAATAAAGCCAGAATCAGAGAAGTGTGTACCATATGCTATTTAATAAAATGGTGACTAAAATATCTCTGTATGGGTGTGTATTTATCAATACATGGTTGAGTGAACATGGAGAAAAACACTGAAGTACAAATGGATGAAGGGGAATTGGTGGTTCATCCCTGCACCCAAACCATGTGTATTATTATTGAGTAAGTCTTGAAATCAGGTTGTGAAAGTCCTTCAAGTGTTTTTCAGGATTGTTATTGCTGTTCTTGTTCCTTTCTATTTCCAGGCTCATGTCTTCAATTATTCTCTTCTTGTCAAATCCAAAGGAGATTTTCCTATTTACTTTTCCTTGGTATTTAACAAATGGAACATTTTTTACTCACCTAGCTCATTCTCTTTCTTTGCCTGTGTAACAACATTCTCCTGGTTTTCCTTCTTTCTTTCTGGCTATTCCTTTGTATCTTTAAGGCTTATCCTTCTCTTGTGCCATTAAACATTAGAGTTTTTTGAGGCTTTGTCCTCATCACATTTCTCATTTTCCATTTCACATAAGGTAATACTCCTTCATATCCAGAGTTTTAATAAACTTTCAAAAGACTGAAATTTACTTCTCTCTCAGTTAAATAATCTAGCTGTTCCAGGCTGGTGGAGAGTTCTTCTTTACAGATCTTTCAGTATCTATTTTCCTTCCACTTCGTTCCTTAAACATTGCCTTGGGTAGGGGTTATAACCTGGAGTCTGTTATATTACTTCTCTCTTACTGCCATAATAAATTACCACAAACTGAGCTGCTTAAACAACACCTACTTATTATCTCACAGAATTCACTTCCAAGCCCTTTCAGGTTGTTGGCAGAATTTACTTCCTTTTCATGTTTTCCTTGTGGTCCCTTCCATTTGAGCCAGCAACAGTGAGTTGAGCCTCTCTTGTGCTTTCAGTCTCAGACTACCACCTCTGCCACATCTCTCTGACCTCCTCCCCCATCTTCCTCTTCTGCTTTTAAGGGCTCATATGATTACATTGGGCTGGATCCACCCAGATAATCCAAACTCACTTGCTTATTTTAAGGTCAGCTGATTAGTAATTTTAGTTATCTCTGCAAAATCCCTTTTGTAGGTAGACAACATAACCATGAGGTAACATCAGGAAGTAAAGATTACAAGGGCCAAAATTCTGCCTACTACATTCATGGATAGAATTTAATAATACCATGGATTTGGATGGTGAAGGAGTTTGGGACAGTGGGACAACCCCCCCCCCAAACCACCCCCACTTTGGCATTTGGCATGTGGACTATTTTGAGCTGAAGGCAGTTAAGACCTTGTGGCCTTAGGAGAAACTTTTGCCCCTCCCTTTACTATATAGAAGAGTCTAAATTGGAGGGTCTTTCCAGAATAAGGGTTATTAGCAAAGATAAATTTTATCTGAGTGACCCATCTGTATGGCATGGCAAACATCTAATTACCAAACATCTGCTCTTTTCTTATCACCCTGTGAATTACATTCCTTTCCTCTGAAGTCCCAGACCCCTACCCCATTCTCCTTAGTCCAGAGTGAAACATAGCACCTCATTTTGCCTATCTTTGGAATTTCCATGTGTATGTGGATTCCTCATACATACGCTATTAACTTTATGTTCTCCAGTTAATCTGTCTCATGTCAATTTGATTCTTAATCCAGTTAGAAGGACCCTTGAAGGGGACCTTGCTCCCTTGAAGGAATACTTGCTCCCTGATAACGGCAAACAATTAACTCTATTTTCACTAATGTTTTACTGAAATGTACCATATCCTTTGTTGATCGATTAAGAAGAGGGTGTGAAGCAACTAAAGTATTTATCTGGGGTGTTAGAGATTGCAATCTGGAAAACACAGAGTCCATCGAAATCCAAAGTATGCTTGAATTGGGAATTCGCAAATTATGAGTGGGAATCGCAGGCCTATAAAGGCAAAAAACACAAGTTAACGTAATTTGTTTTGGAGGAATTCTGATTGGTGCTGGCAGTTTCAACTGACTATCTAATACATGATTGGCTGTTTAGCTAACAAGAATTAGGTTATCTCTATTTCAGTCCAAAGTAGAAGGATGTGTCCCAAGAGGTGGTCCAGTTGCAACTGACAAAAGTCAAAACCTCATGGTATTCTGAGAATTGAAACAGAAGATGTGCACAGGTCTTACTTCCTCAATATCCTTCTAACTCTACTTGGAGTGACTGTCTTAGCAATGGTTACTTCATTTTGAATCTTCTTTCACATCTTTTATTATGAATGTTGGCAAAAAAAAAAAAATCCACAGTAACATAGCAGTATTAACAGTAAATTTGTCAACATAAAAATCACAGGGATTTTCATATTATTAGAGTTAATGCAGATGACCTTGAAATATCATTTTGGTCCATCAGTTAAAAAAAAAATCACAGCTGTTATTGGATCTGCTACTAGATCTTATTTGTCAATAAAGAAATACATATTACCATGTCACAATTAGTTTTTAAAATATTTTGAGAACTTTCATATTGAACTAATTTCCTTTGTAATCTTATATATTTTACTTTAAGCATTCCCAAACATTATTCTAAGTAGGAGTCTATGGGTTCTACTAAGCTACCAAAGAGGTTTATGGCCCCTAAAAGGAAAAGAATTCCTGTCCTCAGGAATTATGGTCCTTTGTATGGTTGAAATTTGATTATTGCTTTTTCTACATTGCAACTCAAACAAATGAGAATGATAGAGGAATTTTGGGTTAAAGCATTCCCTTAGGCAGAAGTTGCATACAACATTTCTGCTCAGACGTCATTTTGAGAACTGAAATGTGGCAATACTTAGCTGCAAGAGAGCTTGGGGAATGTAGCCTCCAGTTATGTGACCCTGTACCCAGTTAAGTATTATTAACAGGAAGGGGAAACAGAACATAGGAGACATTCAAGAAAAGAAAAAGAAAACCAATGACCTAATTTACAACTTAAATGAATAATAGTTACATTTGTATACCACTATAATTTCCTACTATAGACATGCTAATGATGTCATGCACTTTTCTTTCTTTTTTTAAGATTTATTTATTTATCTTAGAGAGTGTGTGTGCATGGCGGTGGGAGGGGCAGAAGGAGAAAGAGAATTTCAAGCAGACTCCCCATTGAGCACAGAGCCTGACATGGCGCATGATCTCATGACCCTGAGACCATGACCTGAGCCAAATGCTTAACTGACTGAGCCAGCCAGGTGCCCCATGTCATGCACTTTTCTAAAACATGTTTTATAAGTTTAGGAGTTAACAAGCCTTGAGGCTAAGTATTATGCTTTTGAAAGATTGAGATAGTATCTATAGTCAAATTAATTTTGAATTTTTGCTTTTGAATGCTGGGAAACATAGGGAGAGGATGTGTAATTTATGATAGGAGAGACAGCATAGAGCAATCTAATCTTTTGGGGAAATCTTTCCTCAGCCTGAACATCTGGATAACAAGATGTTTTGGCACACTGTTGTAAGTACCCGAAAGAGAAGGCAACGTAGGCGTGCCTGGGTGGCTCAGTCGGTTAAGCATGTGCCTTCGGCTCAGGTCATGGTCTCAGTCAGGGTCTGCTTCTCCCTCTCTCACTCTCTCTCTCTCTCAAATAAATAAATAAAATCTTTACCAAAAAACTTTTTAAGAGAAGGCAGTATAAAGTCTAGCCCTGGATTAAACATACTTTCAAGTCCTAGAGATTGTGTTCCCTTTGCAAGTCTCCTTGCTGGGGATCCTTCAGGGCTGCTATATTGATGAATGCCAGTTGTACTTTAGGATTTGTGGAAAGACCAAACACTTTCAGGAAGTCAGACAAGCATCACTTATCTAAAGGAGAAAGGAGAAAGTCAGCATAAACACAAAGATACATGGCAGAGAGACCAATGACTTCATCCCAAATACTGCTGTAGCTTCCTCGGCATTAAATCTTGCTGGTAAGCCTTCCTTAGGCTGTATAGGAGGGGGGTGTGCATCCGACTTTCTGGCAATGAAACTCCCTGCCCCTTGGGTTGATTTCTCGCAGCTGATCTGTGTGGCATAGGCTCTGGAAAACCCCTTCTCTGAGCCAAGTGCACCACTCCATCCTCCAGGACACAGTCTAAGTTATGTATTCGTTTACGTAGTGATCTCAAAAACCTATTAAGTAAGTACAGGTATCCCCTGCTTTTCACTCTTCAAAAGGTCTCCTAATGCCATTTAGCTTTTACTAAAGACCTACATTAGTACTTGCTTTCGCTAACTCATAGAAATCTGAAGAAGATTTTTGTGTTCATGAAAAAAGGTGATAAGTTAAAATAGCATTCAGCATTTATTTTACTGCGTGTACCCTGAGCAGCCAGAGTGGCACCACCAAGCTCCTTCCTTGGGAACTACATTGAGTATCTCAGCATTGAGCTGCTTTAGCTTTTAACTATGTCTCTGAGCATCTGTGCTTTATCCCAATTCATTTCATGCATCTGTTAGCAAGATGTGTCCTAAGGAAAGCCTAAAAGGAGTTGTTTTTTGGGTCTGGGAATGCCCAGAAATGTTTCCATATAAATTAATGGTAATTGCTTCCTCACTTTACACCATTTTGGCTTAGGAAAGTTTTCATAGGAATCCTCTACCTTTGGGTAGCAGGAGAAACCTGCACTCCTGTTATTCTTTTAGAGGCAGGAAAACTGAACAGAGACAGGTTAAGTGATTTTCCCAAAGTTGTATGGCTAGTGAATGGCATAGCCAAGATCAACCTCAAGGGCAAGGAATATCTCACTACGGCAACTACCCACGTCTGCCCTTTCTTATTCTTAACCACTCAGTCGTATTCCCTTATTTACTTCTTCCTATACAAGCCCTCAAATAAAAAAGGTCTATTTTCTTTGAGAAATTTCCTCTGCGTTAATGGATGTTCTCCCTATTCCAATGGCCTGGGCAAAAAAATTATCTCCTTAGCTTCACTTGGTGCGCTTTTTTTTCACATGTTTTATAGAAAGTTTGCTGACCCCATTCGCTAAATTATTGGTTCTGAGACCAGCAGCAGCAGCCTATCCCGGGAACTTGTTAGAAATCTACATTTTCAGCCCTACTTTAGCCCACTGAATTGGCAATTTTGCAGGCGGTGCTCTTTAATCCTTTTGTAACGAGCTCTCTCAACGATTCTGATGCAAGCGAAAGGCAGAGAACCACTGACAGAGACGGTTTCTCAGTCAGACAAGAGAACGTGCCTTTGCAAATCTCGCCGCCAGGGACTAGAAAGCCAGGCTGGCCACAACCTTACGTATGCGGGAGGCACTAGGACCCGGGCGGACCGCTGCCGCCCACGGCCGGGGGCGGGGCCAAGCTGTATGGGGAGCCGGGGCCTCGCTGCTCGACCCGCCCCTGGAGGCGGACCGAGCTGACTTAAACTCAGGGGCCCGGGAGGCCGAGCGTCCTGCCCGCTTGCCCGCGCTGGGCGTTGCGCCCGTTGGTAAGTGTGGGGCCGGGTGGTTCGCAGCGCGTCGCTCGCCTTCTCGGGTCCCCGGCGGGGCGCTGGGCGCCAGAAGTGCAGGCGCCCGCGGGCTAGGGCCCGGCGCGCGGCGGCGGGCGCTTTTGTTCTGAAGCGAGGACGGAGTCGCGGGGTCGCGGGCGCTCAGGCGGCTCCGGGCCTCGGCCCGGCGGCTCCCGCGCTCGGCCGCCAGCAGCTCGGCCGGCCGCCCCGCTCGTGGCCCTGCGGGCGGCGCGGGACTGGCTGTGGCCAGCCGCGGACGCCGAGCCCGAGCCGGAGGGCGGCGCCTCGCTGGGTGTTTTCTTTAAATTGCCTTACTCCTTGCGGTGGAGGTCGCGGGTGGAGAGAGCGAGTACGCATTTTGTTGAACTACAAGCGGTTGTTTAGGCGGTAGGTGTGAGAAAAGCTTACGTTTTTAATTATTTCCTGTCGTCGGCGTGAAAAAAAAAATCTTTGTTTGGCATTTACTGTTTCTCGAGCGTTCCTTTCCTCCGCACCTCCATTATGCTGACCCTCCTGAAACTGGATTGCTCGGCTTGTATCTATCTCCGAGTGGCCCGCGAACGCCTCTGTTCCGCAGATGCTTTCTGTTCCTCAGCAGTAGTTAGTTCCTCGAGGCATTTTTAAATGCACAAATGCATATCGATTCTAGGTGTTCTCCAGGGATGCGAATGCCCTAAGCAAGTGTCCTTAAGGTCTTGAGTTCAGCAGCAACCTTCAGGGGAATCCTTTCAGTGAAAACAATTCATTTGTGATACTTTAAAGAGCCTATTTTTAAAATAGAACAGCCGGTGATGTGATTCAACTTGGGGTGAATAGGCGGGTCGCAGAGCTTGTTTGGGGGATTTTTCTTTTTAATGTTGGCTGTAAACCGTATGTTTCATTCAGTGTGAACATGCACGAATGTTAAGATTTCAGTTACTTTTTTCTAATGTACAGAGGAGATTCGGATTATCTTAAGTATTCCAGTCAGGAAAATTGCAAAGATAAAGTGTTTTTGTTTTAGAATGGTAAGACAGTAGTGAACCTGGAGGACCGCACATGAATTCTAACTTAAACAGTGAATGATACTTTAGGCCACACCTAGTTTCTATTTCTGTTACTTTGCACACCTAATACGAATTTTGTAAACTTAGTATGTTTTTGGTGCAACCTTAAAGGAACACAAGTTTTGCACAGCAGTGTCATACCAAGTAAACAGATTAGCATGTGCTTTTATTGTAACTTTAAGGTAAATTTCATATAAATAAAAATATATAAACTTTATATTGAATTATTATTAATTACGAAACGTTTCTTGCTCTTCCTAGGACCAAAGAAGTAAACGCTGTGTGAAGGGGGAACACATGTTTGGAGGGAAATGGGAACGTACACAGTAATAAAAGAGTAAGATTGTACTTATAAGTAAGTATGTTACCTCCAAGTAACCTACTTTAATTAATCTGTTAGGGAATAAAATTATTAATTAAATGAATCAGCATTGGTTAAACATTAAATGGTAGGACACAATGGATTCGATGACAGAGCTTGAGGAGAAATACTATGGTTGACATAGCATAGAGAATTCAGTTAATCTTCCAAAGATAAGGGAGAGTAGATAATGGTGAGGTGACTGGTTCAAGTTACTCAGGCAGAGGTCTAAAGATTGTTTCTTGATTTTTTAAAATTTATTTTTATTATTTCTGGCAAGGGATTGGGGTAAAGCAGCACAGAGCACAAGAGAACCATTCTGTGAGATACCAACCTAGAAAGCCGGAGTGATCACCTCCAGTGCTTCCATTCTGTAAACACCAAGTTGCATTAGGAAATATTCTGTAGTAATTGAGACCATGGCCTTGCAATGGATTGCTGAGCTTCAGATCTTGGCTCTACCATTTATTATCTATACAACCTTGGGGAAATTATTTAATCTTTTGCCTCAGTTTTCTTATCTGTAAAATGGGGATGACAGAGCACCTAGCTCATAACGTTGGGATAAGTTACATGATTTTTATTCATATAACATGTAAGGGGGCGGAAATTAGGAATGTCACACCCTACCTTAATGGACGCGGCAACTCAACCCCACGAAGTCGAGAGAGACAGTTCTTGATGCAATCACACGAGGCTTTATTGCAGGACCAGCGCGCTGGGGCTCATCTCTTAACCCATTCAGGGGCAGCGGAGAAGAGCCCCGAGCTATGAATGGGTTAGGTTTTTATGGGGGCTTGTGGGCGTGACCCTCAGGAGACAGTCTTTGGGGTGTTTGCAGTTTCTACCCAATTAAGAGTCCGGTTGGCCAGTACAAACTGTCCAATAGGAAATTTAGGTCATGCCACTTGGCGCGAGGAACTATCAGAGAGTTCCAGAAGGTGCAGGGTGGTGGTCTTTCGGAGGGTCTCTCTGGGCGTCATCCTGGGTGGAGGGTGGGATGGTAACATGCCGGGGGGGGGGGGGGTGATAGCTCTGGGTGGGATACAATTAGGCACCCCTCCACCCAGGGGCTCGATTTATCTGTTTATCTTTCGCAAGCAGGCGTGCACAGAAGCGAGAAGGCAAAGCTGTGGTTAGCATTTTTCCAAGTAGGCCCCTTCCTTAAAGTATTTGGGGCGCCCAAACTTTGCTTAAGGGGATTTTCAGTTATGTTCCTCCACGTATGTTTTCTTGCAACCAAACAACTTCAAATATGTCCTTTCATTCACACTTGGAACAGCTGCTCGCTGTAAGTGGTAAGTGGTCAGTAAATTTTAGCTGTTGACCTGTTAGAGGAAAGATATGTTATAGTCTAAGACAACAGTATGTCTAATAGGAAATTCAGTTTGCTCATTTAAGCTCTACGTTTATCAACTCTTTACCAGCTTTGTGTTGATTAAACCCTTCACTATAGATCCTTCTGTAGGTTCAAATTTTGTAGGGAAGTACCAAACACAGCTCTCGTTTTTACCTGCAGGCTTAATTTGTTGTTGTTGTTGTTTTTTGAAAGATTTTATTTATTTATTTGACAGAGACAGCCAGCGAGAGAGGGAACACAAGCAGGGGGAGTGGGAGAGGAAGAAGCAGGCTCCTAGCGGAGGAGCCTGATGTGGGGTTCAATCCCAGGACGCTGGGATCATGCCCTGAGCCGAAGGCAGACGCTTAACGACTGTGCCACCCAGGCGCCCCTACCTGCAGGCTTAATTTGAAATCAGGAATGCTTCTATTAAATTCCTTATTTAGGGCTGATTTGCCCAAAAGCCTTGTTTTTCCATATTATTGTGTGATGAACAGGAATCTCTTCCCGTTTAAATTGTCGATGTCTTGCACAAATAGTGCAGATGTTTAGGGAATTGATCTTGCTTTTAAAAAGATACTTATCGGGGGCACCTGGGTGGCTCAGTCAGTTAAATATCTGACTTTGGCTAGGGTCATGGTATTTAGGGCTGATTTGCCCAAAAGCCTTGTTTTTCCATATTATTGTGTGATGAACAGGAATCTCTTCCCGTTTAAATTGTCGATGTCTTGCACAAATAGTGCAGATGTTTAGGGAATTGATCTTGCTTTTAAAAAGATACTTACCGGGGGCACCTGGGTGGCTCAGTCAGTTAAATATCTGACTTTGGCTAGGGTCATGGTCTCAGGGTCCTGGGATTGAGCCCCATGTCTGGCTCTGCATCCAGCTCTGCTCAGCTCTGCTCTGTCCAGCTCCTCCCCGTTCTGTGCTGGGGGATGGCATCGTTTGCTTATCCTCCTTCCTCCCCACTCCTGCACGCACCCATGCTCGCTCTCTCAAATAAGTGATGTAATCTTTAAAAATAAGTAAAAAGGTATTTATAAAGGTGAATTTCCAGATTTATTTGTGTGTGTAACGAGGCCTTCTCCACCCTCCTGCCCCAATCCCCCTATGCAAGGCATACTCTGAAACAGACATGGAAAACATTCAGTTTGAGATAGAGAGACACAGTTTACCAACTCTGTCTCCAGAAATGCAAGTTAAAATTTACTTTGTAATAAGCCTTGCAAAGAAAGAAGTAATCTTGTGGACTTTGAAGAATTCTAAATGCTTTGTTGGGAGGGAGCGTTGTGTGTATATTCTTGAGATCTTAAGTGTGCTTGTAAATGGAAGAGCAATGTTGGAGGCTGGCCTGTACAGGTAAATGTCTCAAGTGAGACACTGGCTTGTAGTTATAATGACTACAGAGATTTAACGACAATCTCTAGGATTCTCTTGAGATGTATTAAATTACAAGACTTTATTTCTAAGTAAAATCTTTATGGTTAAGGTTGCAAAGTGTGTTATAAGAACTATTGTCCACCTTAGCTTTTAAGAAACAAACAAATCATAAGCAAATTATTTTTTTTTAAGCCCCAAAAGGTAATTTATTGGATCACATCATTTAGAAGTTCAAGTAGCTGCATCTTCGACTGGATCTATCATCTGAATCTAAGGAAAGAATATTTTAACGACTTTTGAGACACTCCATCTTTGAGTTCAGCATTGACTTCATTCTCAGACACACCTCCCTTCTTTAAGTGGCTGCAGCATCTCCAGGTATATATCCAGATAGCTTCAACTTGGACATGCCTTGTGTTTGGTTGCTTTACCAAAAATCTATAATTTCATTGGCTTTCATTGGGTCATGTGCACATATGTGCTAATAACAGGGAAATGCTGTGTTTGGTTTTTTAAACTACGGTTCAGAGATGTAATTCATATACCATATTCACTAATTCAGTTTGTCCATTTACAGAGTACAGTGATTTTCAATGTATTCACATGGTTTGCAACCATCACTGCAATCAATTTTAGAACAATTTCTTGACCCCCCAGAACAATCTCCATGCTCACTAATGATGTTGACTCAATTGACGATGAGGCTGTAAAGCGACCTCAAGGGTTTCTTTGGCGTCTTAGGGACTGCAATCTGGAACACAGAGTTGACTGAAATCCAGAGTGTGCTCCAACGGGTGGGGAGTGCAGGCTTATATAGGCAGAAACCACAAGGTTACATAACTTGTTTTGGAAGAATAATGATTGGTGCTAGCAGAATTTAAACTAACTGTAATACACGATTGACTGTTTGGCTAATAGGCATTAACATTCTCTCTATTTCAGTCCAAAGTAGGAGGGTGTGTTCCAGGAGGTGGTCTAGTTGCAGTTGACAAAAGTCAAAAGTTCATGGTGTTCCAAAAATTGAAACAAGACGAGCACAGGCCCTATTTCCCTAATATCCTTCTGACTCTATTTAGAGTGACTCTTAGTAGTGCTTACTCTGTTTTGGAATCTTGTTTCACAAATCACTCTCCACTCACCCCCAACCCAAGCATTCCCAGGCAACTATTAATCTAGTTTCTGTCTCTAGGTTTGTGTGTTCTGCACATTTCTTATAGATGAATTAATAATATATGATCTTTGTGACCTTTCTCTCACCTCACTTGTTGTTTCCAAGGTTTATCCATGTTGAAGTATGTATGTACTTCACTGCTTTGGCCAAGTAATAGTCCATTGTATGGATATGCCACATTTTGTTTATCCTTTCATCAGTTAACAGGCACTTGGGTACTGTAAGTAATGCTGCTGTGAGCATTCACGTACAAGTGTTTGTGCAGACATACAGTTTTAATTCTCTTGGGTATATACATATCTAGGAGCAGAATTGCTTCATCATATGATAACTATATTTGATCTTTTGGGAAACTGCCAGAGTGTTCTTCCAACTAGTTGAACCATTTATCTTCTCAGCAGCAATGCATAGTTCTGGTATGTCCACATCCATGGCAAACACTTGTCTTTTTGTGGTATGGCAGTGTTTTCGATTGGTGGTTTATGATGTTGAACATCTTTTTTATGTGCATATTTGCTCTTTGTAGATCTTTGGGAAAATTTGTCTATTCAGAATCTTTGTTGACTTTCAATTTGAGTTGTCTTTGTATTGTTGAGTTGTAAGAGTTCTTTATTGAATTCTGTTCCACTGATAATTGTCTATCCTGTTTAGTACCACATGGTTTTGTTATTGTAGGTTTGTAGTAAGTTTTGAAGTTGGAAAGTGCGAGTCCCCCAGATTTACTCTTTTCAAAATGAATTTTAGGATCAGGTTCTCAATTTCTGAAAAGAAGGCATCTGGGATTTTGGTAAGGATTGCACTGAATCTGTGGATGAGTTTGGGGAGTATTGCCACCTTAACAGTATTAAATCCTTTATTTCATTGAATATGGGGTGTTTTTCCATTTTCTTAGATCTTTAATTTCTTTTTTTTTTTTTTTTTAATTTTATTTATTTATTTGACAGAGAGAGAGAGCCAGCAAGAGAGGGAACACAAGCAGGGGGAGTGGGAGAGGAAGAAGCAGGCTCCCAGCAGAGGAGCCTGATGTGGGGCTCGATCCCAGGACTCCGGGATCACGCCCTGAGCCGTAGGCAAACACTTAACAACTGAGCCACCCAGGCGCCCCTAATTTCTTTTTTTTTTTTAATAAAACTTTTTTTTTTTTTTTTTTAAATAAACTCCATACCCAACTTTGGGCTCGAACTCACCACTCCGAGATCAAGAGTTTTATGCTCTACCAACCCAGCCAGCCAGGCACTCCTGGTCTTTAATTTCTTGTAGCAGTGTTTTATAGAGTATAAATTTCTCATTTTTGTTAAATTTTTCCAAAATGTTTGATTCTTTTTAATGATACTGTAATGGATTGTTTTCTAGAGTAAGTGTTGTTTAGAAATACATTTGGTTTTTGTATTTTGAGCTTGTACTAGGCAACCTAGCTAAACTACTTACGTTAGTTTTTTTAGTGGATTCCTTACAGGTTTCTATATACAAGATGATGTCGTCTGCATTAGAGGTAGTTTTACTTCTTTATTTCCAATCGGATATCTTTTTTAGTTTTTTTTATTTGCTTAACTGCCATGGTTTTTTGCTTAACCCTCTTGTACAGTATTGAATGGAAGTAGCAAGAACAGACATCTCTGTCTTGTTCCTGATCTCTTACAGGTTAACCATTCAGTCTTCATTGTTCATTATGATGTAAGCTGTAGGTTTTTTGTAGATGCCTTTCATCAAATCAAAGAAATTCCCTTCTGTTTCTAGTTGAGTGTTTTTATCATGAAAAGGTGTTGGATTTGAAGGTGCATTTAATTTCCACCTATTAGATCCTTCTGCATCTACTGAGATGATCATGTGGTTTTTATTCTTTATTGATATGTTATATAACATTGATTTTTTTTTTTTAAAGATTTTATTTATTTATGTGACAGAGAGACAGCCAGTGAGAGAGGGAACACAGCAGGGGAGTGGGAGAGGAAGAAGCAGGCTCCCAGCGGAGGAGCCCCACGTGGGACTTGATCCCGGAACGCCGGGATCATGCCCTGAGCCAAAGGCAGACGCTTAACGACTGCGCTACCCAAGCGCCCCATAACATTGATTTTTTTTTTAACTTTGAACCAATCTTACATTTCAGGGATAGGTCCCACTTGGTTGTGGCGTATAATTTTTTATTTTTTTTAAAGATTTTTTATTTATTTATTTGACAGAGATAGACAGCCAGCGAGAGTGGGAACACAAGCAGGGGGAGTGGGAGAGGAAGAAGCAGGCTCCCAGCGGAGGAGCTGGATGTGGGACTCGATCCCAGAACGCCGGGATCACGCCCTGAGCCGAAGGCAGACACCTAACGACTGCGCTACCCAGGTGCCCCTGTGGCGTATAATTTTTATATGCTGCTGTATTTGGTGTGCTAGTACTTTGTTGAGGATTTTTTGCATCTGTATTTGTAAGAGATTGGTCTCTAGTTTTATTGTGATTTCTTTTCTGGTTTTGCTATTAGGATAATATTGACCTCATAGAATTAACTTGGGGGGCGCCTGGGTGGCACAGCGGTTAAGCGTCTGCCTTCGGCTCAGGGCGTGATCCCGGTGTTATGGGATCGAGCCCCACATCAGGCTCTTCCACTATGAGCCTGCTTCTTCCTCTCCCACTCCCCCTGCTTGTGTTCCCTCTCTCGCTGGCTGTCTCTATCTCTGTCAAATAAATAAATAAAAAAAAAAAAAAAAAAAAAAAGAATTAACTTGGGAAGTGTTCCCTCCTCTTTTGTGTTTTAGAAAAGTTTGTAGAATTGGTTTTTAATATTTAAATTTTTTGTATGATTCACCAGAAAGCTATCTGGGACTAACCATTTCTTTTTGGGTAATTTTCTGGTTACTAATTCAGTCTCTTTATAGGCCTATTTAGATTTCCTGTATCTTCTACAGTCAGTTTTGGTCAGTGTGTCTTTTGGGGTTGTACACTCAATTCCATTGTACGTGTGGGGGGAGGTTCCCCCCACACCAACAACAAGCAACTCTCTGAGGACATGATGTGGGTATCCTACAATTCAACACAATTCTGACACTATATACCTGGAAGTAGCATCAGATTCTATAGCTTGAGGACTGAGTCCCACAAGACTGTCCTCGCCCCCCATTTAAGATACCAGTTCCAAGCCCAGGTTGTCCCTTCTGCTTCTGACCAACAGGCCACAGATTGGAGGTTTCTGTGACCCTCCTTGGACTTCAGATACCAGTCACAAGTCCAGATTGTTAACCGTACTTCTGACTAACTGTCTGTAGATCAGAGGTTTCCACAAACCCTTCTGTGGAGTCTATTAATTTGCTAGAGAGGCTCACAGAACTCAGAGTCATTTTACTTACTAGGTTACTGGTTTATTGCAAAGGATTTTAAAGGCTATGAATAAGTGGTCGTAGAAGAAATGCATAGAGTGAGGTATGTAGGCAGGAGAGTGGAATTTCTCTGCCGCCTCTGAGCATGCCACTCTCCCCAAATCTCCATGTGTTCACAAACCTAGAAGCCCTCTGAATCCTGTCTTTTGGGGGTTTTTTTGAGGCTTCATTACATGGTCATGATTGATTAAAAACATTGGCCATTGATTCAACCTCCCATCTATCTCTCCTTTGCTTTCTAGGGGTGGGGTGGGACTGAAAAGTGCCAGTCCCCTAATCACATGGCTGGTTTTCTTGGCAAATAGACACCATCTTTTGGTGTAGTCTAAAAGTCACCTTATTAACATAACCAAAGGCACCTTCCTTCATCACATCCCTTAGGAAAGCCTAAGGATTTTAGGAACTTTGTGCCAGAAATGGGGACAAAGATCAAATACATATTTCTTAATATAAATTGCAATATCACAGGGGTTTGTTCATTTCATCCAAATTATCAAATATATTGGCATACAGTTGCTCATAGTATTCTCTCTATTTTCAGTGAAGGGTTGGTAGTAATGTCTCTATTTCCTGGTTTTAGTAATTTGAGACTTTTTTCTTGGTTAGTTTAGATAAAAGTTTATTAATTTTGTTAATCTTTTCAAAGACCCCAGTTTTGGTTTTGTTCCTTTTCTCTATTTTTATATTCTCATGGCTAAAGTTTATGACAGCAAAGGACACAATATATGACCAACAGAGAAAAGAGAGAAGGCACAGGCAAAGTCCATGGAGGGGAGGTGCATGTTTCCAGGTTCTCCTTCCACAAGTACCGCATGGGTATGCCATCTCCACAGCTACAGATGGCAGGGACAGATGGTCTCCGAAGCATTTATGTACATTAGAAATTCTTTAGGACCCCAAAAACTATTTGTTTATGTAGGTTATATCAAATCTGCTTCTGCCTTCAATTTTTAGCCATGTCCTATTTTAGATGAGTAGTTGAGGGTGTTTATTGGATACTTCAAGTAGGCCACTGCTTTATGACAGTGCTAAAGATTTGCTGTCACAACTTCTATTGTTTTTTTACATTTTCCTTCCATGTGACCATGTTTTTGGACAAAGTTTGTGGCTAGGGTGGCTTAGAGCATAATTGATCAGTTCACAATTGAGTGATTGTCGTGGCTTCTCACCAAAACTTGCATGCTCCCCTGTGCTGGTTGGAGAAGGAAGACAGTAGACCCAGGGGATCAGGGTTGGGGGAGGAGGCAGAAACTAGTAATCTAATTTACCCCAGGCTGTTGCTACCTACCACCCTTAGTCAACATACTGTTGGCCAGTGGAAGATCTTAATCTAAGGACTCTTACAGCTCTTCAGTAGCTGCTGATTTTGGGAGTGAATGTCCTTGGGAGTGGTGTCCTTTGGGCCAAGGCTTGTATACCTTATCCTTTAGTCATGATTTTCTTTGGTTTCCTGATAAGGCAAAGCAGAGTTCTCGTGTATGTATTTTCTAGACTACAGTTACGGCTCTGGATTTAAGTGGATATGTTATTCCTTGCCTGACCTTGCTAACAAGAAAATAGATTCTGTCCTATAGGTCTCTTCTGGTACTTCAGGTCCCCTTGCTTCATTAATCTCAGCCTTTAGTTTTATAAAATCTGGATCTTAACTCCATGCCAACAAAATGCCTCTGTTAACATTCTTGCAACCCAAACTTTAAACTAAACCTGGGACAACCAGAGTAGACAATAGAATGTGGTCTGTAGTGACAGAGGTACTGAGAGTGTGTAAAAATTCTCAGATTTTTCTTTGGGCCAATTCAGCCTGCTTTTTTGGTACCTATTTATTTCTGTTCAGAGAGTTCGTCCACCTCAAGAGGCACAGAATTGGCTCACTCCTGTTACAATAGCAATACTTAGACTCCTAGTACTCTTTGTACTCCAACAGCATATTGCATCTTAGGTACCTTATACTTGCCTGACAAACTACTCGTGTACTTGAGGCACTTGTCAGGGATTTCTAGATATTTGAGACCACTACCCCTCTAATGAATCCTGTTTCCTTCCTTACCTGGAACACTCTAAAATGAGTTGCTAGGCAGAACTCCAAGGAAGGGTAACTGACTTTTTCATATGTGTTCTGGGATCTTTAATTCCCACTTCAGGGTATAGTACAACTATAAAGGTAGTCTGAAATTTGTCTCTGACCTTTGCTCTAGACACAAGAAAGTAGCTTAAACTTTTTAGCCCAAATGATAGTCAAATGCATTGCTCTGAACTTCATGCTGGCCAGTTCCAATGGGATATATGTGATTGCCAACACCCCATGCTGTACCTAGATTAATCAGTCAGCAAAAGTAGAGCAGTTTATTTCCCCTTCACTTGTTCTTCTAGGGAGAAAGCCATCGCTCTCATTGGTGAACCTTGATGATACCTGGGACATACTTCGCTTGCTTCCATCTGTGTGGGGAGCCTGGTTGTGGTCTGACCTCCACAAAAGGCCTGATCATCCTGCCAGGCATCAGGGTCAAGTCACTCTTTTCCAATGTTGCCTAAGAGAAAGTAAAGTTAATTAGGATATTTGATTGAGTATCCTGTGCTTCTGAATAGAATTTGTAGCTGGACACGTGAAAGGTGGAGGGTGGAGATGTAGGGGGGCAGCTTCACCGTGGTACTCTGATTACCTTTGTCTTCTCATGGGCCGAATAGGCAGAGCCCAATCTCTGTCTGACCCATATCTTGGCAGGACACCCAGCAGGTCCTCCTGGAACAAAGGTTGATAACACTGTGAGAAATGGCCGCAGGTTTTTTTTTTTTCTGCTGCTCTGGTGTCAGTTGAGCACAGTTTACCACCTCCCTTAGCCTTGAGATAGCCTCAGGCTATAAAATGACTACAGTTTGGAGTTGGCTCCTCAGCTGCCTGTGTTCTTAAACACGTTGGTATCACCCTCTGGGAATAGGGACACTGATGTTGGTTTTTCTGTTTTAAGTTGCATGTGAAATTATAGTCTTGTCTCTTTCTGTCTCTGGCGGTGTGGAGTCGTCACAGCTGTGATAGTAGGACTTGCAGCCCTGCTAGCTGTGGCAGTACTGCATGGCGTCATTCATATGTTCTGTCAGTTCAATGTGATCATGTATTTAAAGCATTCGGCGCAGTTCTTAATATATAGTAAATTCTCAAATGTTAGCTGTTACTTACAGAGTTGTATTACAAATAACACAAAACTTAGAATATTCTTGAAAGCCTAATTCAAGGATTGATAGCCTAACTCCTCCCATGATTAACGATACAAACAACCAGGGGTAGAATAGGCTGAGTAAATCATGATACTTTGGCATTCCTGAAAAGTGTCTCTTACACCAAAGTGTTGGTATTTGTGGTTTTGTTGATGTTATAGAAGTATCTGTAGCTTTTTGTAATGCAAATCAGTTTTTCTTTTTCTTTTTTAGATTTATTTACTTATTTGACAGAGAGAGAGCATGTGCACAAGCAGGGGAAGTGACAGAGGGAGAAGCAGGATCCCCACTGAGCAGGGAGCCTGATGTGGGGCTCAGTCCCATCCTGACCTGAGCTGAAGGCAGACACTTAACCAACTGAGCCACCCAGGCACCCCATCAAATCGGTTTTCAATGAAAAATACTGGCTTTCCTCAATTTAACCACATCACTGGGCACTCCAAATAAATTCTGGTTGTGGAACACATTAGAAGTGGAACTTAAAAAGCCATAAAGGAGAGTTCCAATTTAAAATACCAGAATTTCTAGTTTGGGTTTTTTTTGTTGTTGTTGTTTGTTTTTTTCAGGTAGGAGAAGAGTATTCTATATATTTCTTAAGAAGTTTCTGTATTTTTGAAGTACTGAAAGGCTTACAGATGGAATTGATGTGATGTTTATGGTTGACAACAGATCTGAAGGTAGGAGTTGGGAACTTTTTCCCCATCTAGAAGTTGAAATAGGGACTTCTTTTTAACTTGGTGTTCAGCACTTACAGATAATGTTTATTCGTTTGACAAACATTTATTGAAGCCTGCCAGACATTGTCTAGATTTGCATCTTTTGTGTTGCTCTGAGATGGTCTTTTTTTATGCCTGCCATTTTGGCTATTAATAGCATTGTCTTTCACTTTAATAATGTTCCAGTTTCTTTGATAAATAGTCACCCTTGTATATAAAACAATTCTTGATGTGGCTTAGTTTGTCCTATTCTTTCTTACTATTTCATCTGACCTATAATAGGCCTGGCCATGGCAAACCGTAACATAACAGGTCCCTTTTCATAGTGTTTTGTTTATGGGTGTGTGTGCTTGAGCGTTCGTGTTTAAGATAAATATTAATATGATTATTCCTCCAAGCTATGATTTTTAGTTATTTTTTGCTTTGTAAATTTCTGTAATAAGGCTAAATTACAAATAAAGGAAGCTGTTGGGTTGACAGTTTTTCATTTAAACTACATTCTTTGCATTATATGGATATAGGATACTTTAAAATGAAAAGACAATTCACAAATCTTTTCTTAACCTTGGTGAAGTCTTTATGAAATTTTTATATGAAAATCACATGCATTGTTACATATTGTCTCCTGCAGCTATTTGATTCTTTTTTTTTCCTGCTTCAGAAATTAATTTTGCAATTCATAGCTTACTGTTCATAACTTCTTATATTTTGAATTTTTAGTGACTTGCTTTCTTCCAGTTTTCTCATAGGATGTAATAGTAATAGTATCGTAAAATTTAAAGCCCCAAACTGGCAAACGTAAAGGTAGTTTGTCTAGGGGCACCTGGGTGGCTCAGTCAGTTAAGTTGCTGACTCTTGATTTTGGCTCTGGTCATGATCTCAGGGTCCTGGGATGGAGCCTGTGTGGGGCTACACGCTCAGCAGGGAGTCTGCTTGAGGATTCTCTCTCCCTCTGCCCCTCCCCCTGCACGTGCTCTAGTGTGCGTGCGTGCAAACTCTTTCTCTCTGTCTCTCTCTCTCAGATAAATAAATCTTACTATTTCCAGTATGTAAAAAAAAAAATTTTTTTTTTAGTTAAAACTTTTAAGACCTTTTATGATGACATACAAGGAAACCTCCATGTATCCTCTCTTTGGGGTAGGAGTGTGTGAATTGACTCTGATACAAGGGCTGCTTGCCTCCCAGTGGAGGCCATCACATCTTAACAGCATCAACATACTTATATTACCTGTTCAGACTGCAAAACCTGCCAGATAGGTGGGGTTAGTAGAACCAAACTTTGTGGTAACTATATCTAGAGTCATTATTCAGAGTGTGCTAATTTTACTATAGCTAGTAATAGCAAGGATGTTCCTAGAATTTCCCACAATTGAATATAAAAATCTGTGTTTTGGTGGCTTGATGACATCTGCTCCCATTACTGGGCTGCTTGCTGATCCTTTGACTACTTGACAAAAGTACTTGAGCTGTTGCCAAAGTGGAGAGAGCCTTAAGCCTACAGGCAATCAATGGACAATTATGTACTAACCTACAACTTAAGATACTCAATTTGTTTCATTCCCTACTAGAAACAAATGTGGGTGTATATAATGTGTTCCGTACTTCTCTTTCCTTGTTGATTTTTCTGCCAGTTCTATTCATTATGGAAAATGAGGAATTGAAGTTTTCAACTCTTGGTGAATTACCTGTTTCTCCCTTGTGTTTTTGCTTCTTTTATTTTCATGCTCTCTTAAGGTGTTTTTAATTGTTTTATCTTTTTGTTGGATTGACCCTTTTATGGTTATAAAATATCTCTCTTTATCTCTAGTAAGATTTGGGTGTTTTGTCTGATAATTAGCGTAGACCTTCCGCAGTTCTGTGTGTGTATGATATGATACCTTTTTTATTCTTTCACTGTTTGTATCTTTGGATCTAAAGTGTGTCTGTTGGAGACAGCATTTAGTTAGGTTTTTGTTTTTTTTTTAATCTAGTCTGTCATTCTCTGTCTTTTGGATTGTTTAATCCATTCACATTTAATGTTATTGATATAATGGGATTTACATCTGCTGTTTATACTTTTGTTTTCTAGGTCTTGTATCTTTTTTCCCTCCCTTAGTATTTTCTTTAGCATTGCATGAGTATTTTCTAGTGTACATCTTAATTTCCTTAATGGCTTTTTTCACTGTATATTTTGTAGATGCACAAATTACTTTTAAAAATCATTTTTATCTATCCCTTTAAAGGTGTTAAGTATTTAAAATCTGACTTATGCTTGTGATTTTAAACCATACTAAAAGACTGTCATTGGTACAGAGGTAGAATAGTAAAGAATATGGGGCCCAGTGAGGTTTATTCTTTCGAATTCTGCCAGTCCTAGAGTATGTGTGTACCTGTGTGAATGACCTAATCCCGTAGAGACAGGTTGATACCAGGAATAAAGGGAAGGGGAGTAGAATTTTATTTATTTTTGTTTATAATTTTTTAGATTTTATTTATTTATTAGAGGTCATAAGCAGGGGGAGGGGCAGAGGGAGAAGCAGACTCCCCGCTGATCAGGGAGCCTGATGTGGGACTCAATCCCAGGACCCTGGGATCATGACCTGAGCTGAAGGCAGACACTTAACCGACTGAGCCACCCATGTGCCCTGGGAGTAGGATTTTAAATGTAGAGATTTGGTAGGAGGAAGGTCAGCTCCGTTACTGGAGATGCATATTACATTTACAAGGGTGGGCTTTATAGATTTGATGATGGGATGATGGCAGATGATGCTATTTTTTCTCTCTGAAATATAAGCAAGCTGAGTTAGGGCAGGGGAACATGAGTGTGGGTTGGAGTGGCTGGGGACCAGGGAGGAGAGAAGAGATCTTAGAGAATAGGTGGAATTTAGTGAAACAAAGTAGAACTGGAATTGTTGAGCAGTGTTAAGTTTGATGTTTGTGTTCATGAAGTAAAATCAGTCTGCTAGCTTGTGCGATTCCCCCACCATCCAGAAAACTTCAGCTACTCCTGTGCAGAGAAGGAGATTCTTAAGTTCAGCCATACGTGGGGTTTTTCAGGTGAGTGCCATGATTGTCACAGGTGAAGGGTGATGATGGAGTGGGGTGGAGATTTTGGCACAAAGTTAATTTTTTCAAGAGAAATTAAAATGATAGATCATACAAATCTTGTCTCTGGTAATCTCCATTACAATATATTCTCAAAAGGTTTAATACTTGGTATCTGAAAGTAGAGACTCTGTAGTCAGAAAAAAGTCCAGCAAACAGCCTTTGACTCCCTCCCTCTAAATAGGTAGTTCAAGGATGATTTTCTAGGCTTCAGGGGTTTTTTTTGCCAGCAAAGAAGAGAGAGGAAAAAAGTAACCCCATGTTGGTCCTCCAGGGCTGCCCTAATGTAACAGACTGGGTGGCTTAAATAACATATCTGTTTCTCACAGTTTCAGTCTGGAAGTCCAAGATCAAGGTGTTTGGTTTCTCCCGAGCCTCTGAGCTTGTGGTCAGCCGCCTCCTCTATGTGACCTCACATGGTCTTTCCTCTGTGTGCATATGCCTGATGTCTCTCTTATTAGGACACCAGTCCTATTGGATTAGGCCCTATCCTTATTACCTCACTTAAATGTAATTATCTCCCTGAAAGGCCTGTCTCCAAATACAGTCACATTGCAGGTTAGGGCTTCAACATAGCTTCAACATACGAATTTGGTGGTGGAACGACACAATTTACTCCATAACAACCTCCCACCCCAAGTATGCATAAGAACTAAGAATTTATTAGTCATCATTAACTCTAGTAGAAGTGCTACTTTGTATTATGCATCTGCCTGATCATTCAGTTGTGTGTTATTTTTTTATATCTTTTAAGTGAACTCTACCCCCAACATGGGACTCCAGACTCATGACCCTAAGGTCAGGAGTCTCATGCTCTACCGACTGAAGCAGCCAGGTGCCCCCAGTCAGTTGTGTCTTCCTTTCCTGGGAGAAGGCATGTGAGGAGTACACAGATCTATCTCTCTGGGAGATGTTCTTTTTTTTCTTTCATTTTTTTTTTCTTTAAATTCAATTATAGTACATCATTAGTTTCAGATGGAGAGTCGGTTATTCATTAGTTGCATATAATACCCAGTACTCATCACGTCACATGCCCTCTTTAATGCCCATCACCTAGTTACCCCATTCCCCCACCTACCTCCCTTCTAGCAACCCTCAGTTTGCTTCCTAGAGTTAAGAGTCTCTCATGGTTTGTCTCCCTTTCTGATTTCTTCCCGTTCAGTTTTTCTGGGATCTGTTTTTAATCCAGAAGCATACATGCCTTCTTCAGTCTTGTTTTTCCTCTTAGTGAGAACACTATGACCCATAACTTAATAGATCTCAAAGAGCTGTAGATCGTTTTGGATTTTCTACATAACCTCTGTGAATAGTTAGTTTTATGTTTTCCTTCCTAATTCTTATACTTCCCAGGATCTCCAGTACAGTGATGAATAGAAGGGGCAATAGTGGTGTATGTTTTATTGTCAATCTAAATGTTTAAAGTTACCATGTATCTAAGGAAATTTCTGTTGTTGGTTTGATACAGTTTTCTTCAAATGAATGAATGTTGAATTTTATCAGAGGTTCTTGCATGTGTTGAAAGGAACTTAGCATTTTAAAAAATTATTGTCGTGTTATTGCTTTAATTAATTTTCAAATGACCTAGTATTTCTGAAATAACCCCAATTTGGTCAAAGGTTATCCTTTTTATATGTGACCCCATTTGGTTTGCTAACATTTTGTTTAGGATTTTTGCTTTTACGTTTTTGCAGGAGATTGGCTTCTTAATTTTCCTTTTCAGCTTTTGGATGACAGCATCAGTGAATGAGTTCTGAAGTGTTCTCTCTTTTATCCTTTGTTATATTGGATTATTTCTTTCATAAATGATTGCTAGAATACTCCAGCAAAGCCATATGGGTCTGGCATTTTCTTTGTGAGAAGATACTTAGTTATCAATGGCACTTCTTTAAGGAGATCAGTATTCTTCCTGGTTAGGTGTATTTTTCGAAGAACTTCTCTGTTCCACCTAAATTTGAAATGTATTGGAATAAAATGATTCAAAATAATGTTATTTTAACATCTGTAGGGTCTAGTGGTAACCTCTATTCCCAGTATTACACTTTGTTTAAAGATTGATTGATTTTATAGAGTGAGAGAGTACACACAAGCTGGCTAGAGGCAGAGGGAGAGGGAAAAAGAGAATCCGCAAGCAGACTCCCTGGCTGAGCACGGAGCCTGATGCAGGGCTTGATACCAGGACCCTGAGATCATGACCTGAACTGAAACCAAGAGTTGGCCACTTAACCAACTGAGCCACCCAGGCACCACCACCCCCCCCCCCGCCCCTGCCAATATTACACTTTTACTATGTCATGATCATGGGGCGCCTGGATGGCTCAGCCATTAGGCGTCTGCCTTCGGCTCGGGTCATGATCCCAGGGTCCTGGGATCAAGCCCCGCATCAGTCTCCCTGCTCTGCGGGAAGCCTGCTTCTCCTCCTCGCACTCCCCTTGTTTGTGTTCCCTGTCTCGCTCTGTCAAATAAATAAATAAATAAATAAATAAATAAATAAAATCTTTTTAAAAAATAAAATAAAATGTGATCAGTTTTGTCAGAGGATTACTGATTTTTATTCTTTTTAAAGAATCACCTTCTGTCTAGTTGAATCTCTACATTCGTGTTCATTATTTTGTTTATTTCACTCTGTCATTTCTTTCCTTGTGTTATTATTCTTAGGTAAATGTGGGGGATTGTTTCCTTATTTTATTTTATATTAATTAATTTTTTAAAGATTTTAAGTAATCTCTACACCCAACGTGGGGCTCAGACTCACAACTCTGAGATCAAGAGTCACATGCTCAACCAACTGAGCCAACCAGGCACCCCTCCCAGTCTTGTTTTTAAAATACGTTTATTTATGCTATGAATTATTGTCAAGTGGTATGTGAACGTGGGTATAAGAGCATGTTATGGACTGAATTGCGTGTCCCTCTTTCCCTGTTCATAGGTTGAAGCCTTAACTCCTAATGTAACTATTTGGAGATAAGGCCTTTAGGAGGTAATTAAGGTTAAAAGACATCATAAGGGTGGGGCTCTGATCCAGTAGGAGTGGTATCATAAGTAGATGAAGAGGCACTAGAGAGCGCTTTTTCTCTCTGTGTAAGCATAAAGTGCGTTCCTTATTTCTCAGTTATTTGGCAATTTCTTAGTTACTTTTTTCCCCTGTAATTTCTAGATTGAGTCTACTGTAAATTAATCTGAATTACTGTAATACTCTGAAAATTGAGATTTGCTTATGGCTCAGCTAGTCATATTGATATGACTATTGATATGACATTGATATTGATATGACTATTGATACCAATATGGTCATATTGACAAAAATTCCATGTATGCTTAGAAGGAATGTGTATTCTGTATTTGGGGTGTACTGTTAATATGCTTAAGTTTGTTTAATTTTGTTATTTTAATTTGTCTTCATTTATTATGGTTATAGATTTGACCATTTTTAGATTCATCAATATACTGTTAGTGAGTTTAAGTTATTTTAACCTTTTTCGAAGGCAATTTGTCACTATTTATATAAATAATTTTAATGTCCTTTGACACATTGATTTCATTTCTAGGAATTTCCAGAAACATTTAGCCACAAATATAAAAGCATAAATACAGGAATGCTTAGGGTAGGATAGTTTGTAAATGCAGAGACTTAAGAAACCCAAATAGAGAACTGTTTAAACATAAGCCAATAGAGGACTGGTTAAATGGGGATATACTCAGAAACTTTAATGTTATATAGACAATGAAGTTAATATATTTGTAGTGAAATGATAAGGTATCCCAATGATAGTAATGAAAATCAGACAAAAAGATAAAGTTTTCTTTATGTGTTTGTTTTTTATGTATAAAATTTTCCGAAAGGGAAGCTAACAGTGGACACCCCTAGGGAGTTAGACAATGGGGATAGACAATAAGGACTTTTTACCATGTGTTTGAAATTTTTTGTTTTGTTTCAGTGAGCATGGGTTACTTAGAAAGAGCCTATTAAAATAAATAACAACAGAAAGTATTTGCCACTTCAGTGTAACAAACAAAATCCTAACTATGATGTAGAATGAATTCCTGTAAAACACCCCAGAAATTTTATTGGTCTTTGCCATATTGTTGCATCCTCCTTTGCTCTTTCCGTTGTTTCTCTTCCCCAAATTAAAGATGAATCTTTGGTCTGAGGTGTCTGGAATTATGATAGACATAACATAGGGTAAACTAATTTTCTTGGAAGTGTTACATAGACACATTTTTAATAAAAGATCTTTATTTCCTACAGATCCCTGACATTCAAAACAACTGACTTTTAATACACTGCTGCTACATCAAATCAACAATGAATTGGAATGCAAAACCAGAGAATGTCACCTTACCACCACAGTATCCTAAAAAGCAGTCCTCTTTTTTGGAGCAGGCTTTAATAAATACACTTAACACAACATCTCAAAATTCTTTAAACTATCCTGGAAGTAACCAAGAAGCATGTATGTTTCTTGGTAATTCAAATCCAGTTTCACAGCCACTGCTAAACATCAGAAATTATACAACTCCTCAGCAAATCCCTATTCCTGATATGCATAATGGGACACTTGTGGCCTCACAAACTTCAGTGGAAAGAATCACATATGCAAATGTTAAAGGATCCAAACAACTAAATCACAATTTGCAAATGTCTTCAGGAGTTACACAAAATGTGTGGTTGAACTCACCAATGAGGAACTCTATGCTTTCTCATACAGGGGCAACTGTGTCCCATCAAACTGGTTTTGGAACTAATACACCTAATATACATGCACTACAGAATCAATTTGTAACATCAGATTCTTATTCTATGCAACTACAAATGATCCCTTCTAATTCTGCAAGAGTTCCTGTAACTTATCAAGGAGCCCCAAGACTTAACCCATCTTTATCAGAACGGCAGGTTGATTGGGCACAACAGTATACATCCAGTGGACTGACTTATCCAGATTACAGACCACTTCCAAAGCAATACAGTTACTCATCACGAAGCTGTTTGCAAGAGCCTACTCTTCAGAAACAAAATCCTATGCCATCTACATCATTGCATATTAAAAATAGTCACCCTCCAGATTCTCCACGGACTTTACAGTCAAAGCAGACTGCAGCCATACAGTCCTATCAATATGCAGTTACTCAGACTGACAAAAGACCTCCGCCACCTCCGTATGACTGTAGATACACAAGCCAGCCTTTGCAGAGTACTCAGCATGTTATTAAACAGTCTTCTGTGGACATTCCTCAGAATCAAGAAATGCACTTACCTGAAATGAGGAAAGACTTTTCTAGAAGCTTTCAACAGCATTGGCAAAACCTTAATGAAAACGGCAGCACAGTTGGAAATTCCTGTAACTTGAAAGTAAATACCAATGTCACTCAGGCTTTTAATGAACCTGTTAGATCTTCTGTGGCTGGTGTTCAGACCCTTGCTCAAAATAATCAAGAGAGAAGAATAGACTCTTGTGATCTTACTTCAAATCAAGTACTGGACACAAGTGCCACAAAAGAAAAGTTAGTGAGGGATATTAAAACATTAGTAGAAATAAAAAAGAAGTTTTCAGAACTTGCAAGGAAAATTAAAATTAATAAAAATCTTCTGATGGCAGCAGGTTGTATTAAAACAACTGATACCTCTTACAGTGAATTAGCTCCAAATTCTGAACTGTCTCTGAAACAAACTGCCCAAATCCAGTCTGGACCACAGGTGACCCTAGGGACTCCAGAGGATAAACCACCATCCATGATAGAATCTGCAAAAGAAACACATAGAACACACAGTACAATGAATTCCAACATCCAGGACCCGAATTGGGGAAATCGTAACCAAGTGAATTCTGTTTTACTAAATTCTGTTTATTCAGAAAAGTTGCCAATGCCAGACCAGTTGCATGATTTGCAAGTAAGGACTTCTTTAAAGGCATCAACTCTTGAGATTACCCAGGCAACATTAAATAACACCCAGATTTCATCAGGAAATGTCAACGTTGAACTAAATGTGCCAACAAATTCTGAAACACCTTCTGTTCCTCAGTCTACATCCTTTGAGGAATATGTTTCAAAATATCCAAATAAAAATACGCTAATTCTCAGTTTACTTACATGTAGAGATAAACCTCAGGAGAAATTATTAAAAAATGCGAGCGAAACTATTCAGGGTTCTAAACCACATAGTTTTGAAATTAACCCAAATACCCAAATCACTGGTAACCAACCGACTTTGAAAACCATGGAAACTTCAAGTACTTGTAATATAAATGCCAAGGTTTTAGACAACTCTTTTTGCCTTGAGCATAAATCCTCGACAAGTGGAGTGTCTTCTAAAAGTGACAATCACTTTTCCATGGAATTGCTAGCAACGTGTCTTTCTCTGTGGAAAAAGCAGCCTTCAGAACCTACAGAGGAAAAACAGTATAATGAGTCAAAAAACAGAACAGCAGTTGGAGTTTCAATGCCTGTGGAAACGTGTGATAAGAGTCCATTTTCAGTTGTAGGACATTCTCAGAACAAGATAGTAAACACCTTACAAGAAACAGCTTTGTCAACAGTAGTACAGAATTATGAGTCTTCCAGTGCAACTGTTACAAAGGGAACAGAACTTCAAGTAGCTGTAGTGTCACCCTTAATTCTTTCAGATGTGAAAACATTGTCTGCCAAAGGAATAACACCTGAAGCTGTACCTGAAACACTGTATCCAGTTATTAAAGAAGGCAGTGTTTGTAGCTTGCAAAATCAGTTGGCAGAAAATACAAGTGTTACTGCTCCTTTGAAAGCTAGTCTTAAGGAACCAGTAGCAGGTACCACAACAAACACAAAGGTGTTCTCACCAATTCAGAAGGAAGAGCAAAATGAGTCAACTAATTCAGAAGACACACCTAATAGCAATCAAGGAAGGCATATCAAGTCAGAACCAGATACCGACTATTCTGTGAGTGAAGAGCAAGCCTCATGTAAGTCAAGGAACAGTGATACTGTTAGTGGTGATATGTTACATATTGACAATATTTGTTCTCTTGTTGAAGGTGATACATCTTACAATTCCCAGATAGCAAAGATCTTCAACTTGCCTCCTTTGAAAAGGGTTGAGCCACAGAAATCTCTACCCAATCACCAAGTGACAACTAAGGGACAACAAAAAGGACAAATAGATACCCTCACTGAAAGTAAAGACTTTGGTTTTCAAAATGGTAATTTTTTACAGTGCACAGATGTTTCACATAAAATAACTGATCAGACAGAATCTCTGCAACCTCCAGAAACATCTCTGAAGTATGTTAAAGCAGATAGTGGAATTCTAGAGGAGAGCAGCTTGGACCATATCACTAAAAAAGAAAGCATGGCTAATGATGTGTGTTCGTCTTCTATTCAGCAGGATAGTTGTCCTCAGGAAGTTGACTCGTCCTGCAGTTACACTACCCAAGATCCTGCAAGAAGTGAGATTCTCAGTGATAAGGCATCTGTCTTATACCTACATGATCAGCTGTCAGAACTTTTAAAAGAATTTCCCTATGGTATTGAAGCTGTGAACACACATGAAGGTTTTGTGGCTCAACAAATAAACCACATCCCAAAGGATCAGACTTGTGATAAAACTGGTTGTGACTCCAAGGACTTAACAGCCCAAATACAAATTACAATATTAAACTCAGATCAAATGAAAGAATTATTTCCTGAACATGACAGTCAAGTCTGTGAGGTAGACAAGTTGACGGAACATCAGAAAGAAGAACCCGTAAAAAAAGAAGGAAGCGACCAGTGTGACCCACAAGCAGATACAGATGGAAAGACTGATGATAACTTAATGGATTCAGAGAAAGATGATGTCGGTTGCTGTGCATTGGGGTGGCTATCTATGGTTTATGAAGGAGTACCCCAGTGTCAGTGTAATTCCATCAACAGCTCAACTTCGAAGGAAGAAAAAGGGGAAGATCAGTGTTCTCCTTCGAAGATCAACAGTCATAAACAAGGAGAAAGAACTTCTGATAGAAATGTCCCTGTTGGGTGTAGTAGTCCTCTAAATAATAATACGAAGATTCCTTTGACTTTTCCAGATATGAAAAACCATTTTCCTGAAATAGATCAAGGCAAAAATACAAATGGTATGCCCAAAACAAAACATCACAAATCACTGAAGACAGAACAAGAATTACCAGGTCAGTTTTTATGTAAAGGTGATAAAAAACTAGATTCCATGCAGAGTCACAAAAGAAAAGGAAAACTACAATTTCATGAGATAACTTTTCACACCAGTAGTAAAATGACAAAGTTTTCTCAAGAGAGCCTGCACCAGAAGCTCCTGGCACAAAACTCACGTCCACTAAAAGCAAAGGTGGGTTTTTTGACAAATAAAAATAAAGATCTACGTATGAAGAATAGTTCTTTGGTACAGTCAGTATCCCCAGAGAAAATAAAATTGAAAGCAGGTGGCTTGAGACAAAAAGTTTCGGAAAAAAGGAAGTTAGATGATGGGAGCATACTTGATTCTAAGATAAAGAGGAAGAAATATGATAAACAAGAGCAGAATAAAAATGTGGGAGATGGTTCCTTTAAATTATGTAATTTTTCGTCAATCACAAATGAAAGAGCTAGGGTTAAAGAAAAGGCAGTATCAAATATTAAGTCCTCAGGCTCTAAGGATAGTTCATCTAAAATTAATAGAGTTCTAACACCAAAGGAGTATTTGCAAAGGCAGAAGCACAAAGAAGCAGTGGGTAGCAACGCATCAAAGAAAAGCTATGTGAGAGATGTACCATGTGATTCTCAATACATGAAGCCCAGTAAACTTTCCATGCAAGTAGGGAGTTGTGGGAAATCAAATGAGAGACATAATAGCAGTGTGCAGACTTCTAAAGAATCCTTAAATATTTGTTCAAGCCATGGTAAAAATCTCAAGATTCACCATTCTGAGGAGTCTAAACCATACATTTCAAGAAATGTTAAGGGAATAGTTTGTGGAAAGCAAGCTGATAAAATGTGGATTGATAAAAGCAAATTAGACAAAAGTTTAAGCAGTATAAACAGTGAAGTGGAATTCAGTCAAATGCCTCCTCAGTCAAAGGATCAAAGGAAACTGTATCTGAACAGAGTTGCATTTAAATGCACTGAGCATGAGAGCATTTGTCTCACAAAATTAGACAGTTCACCCAGGAAGCTTAATAAAGAGAGGAGACCGGAAGATAAACCTCAGAGCCTCTTACCTGTGAAAGATGCCACAGAAAAACCAAATATGCTGGAATTTAAATTATGTCCAGATGGACTGATTAAGAATACAAATTCTGTTGATGACTGGAAGGATCTGCAGCCTTGTCCTAGGAAGGAGCAAGCCTCTGTGCAAGGTCTAGTATGATTTTTTTCATGGTGTCTGGTACACTGTAAGGCATTGTAGGTAAACAAGTGGGTTAGCACTACTTACACTATCTGGGTGGCTAGCAAAGGCTTAAATGCATTTGCCATTCCTTGGTATTTGTTTTTCTAAATTGATGGTTCATTGGGCAGTATTTAAGTTTATCTCCCCCTTACTGTAAATTGTCCTGGATCTGTAATGATGATGAGGTGTATGAAATTGTAAGGTTTGCCAAATACAAAGATTTCCCTTTGCACCAAGAAGCCTATATTATGAAAAGCATTCTTTGTGCTGTTAGAAAAGTGTTATACATTATTTCAAGTGTTCTGTTGATTCTCATATGGACTTTTGATTTCAAAGTCCTGTGAATTTGAAGTTTTGGTCTAAATATGAGGAGATAATCGTTACATACTAGTGAAAA